>NC_090022.1:190427616-191155116 GCF_037176765.1 Anolis sagrei | reverse complement strand
GGAACCAAGATAGAAATGTGTTCACAGCATGCGAGTTTCCTTTAACACAAAGATCTGGAGATCTGACGCTTTCATCATTCTTAAAAGCAAGGAAAAAAACTCCAAACAATCCCTAAACAATTGCTGGAAGCTCAAGTCAACAATGTGCCTTTCAAAGTGGCGTGCCTAACACACCATTGATACAATCAAGTGTAGTGTAAATACTGACATCCATGAAATGCCCAGCTGGATATACTGGATTTACCTTTCATAACTGGGCTGTAACAGTGACAGCGAGGTTCGCAATACAGCAGAAATGAGCAAGCTACGGCCTTCCAGATGATGTTGGATCAACCCCCATCATCCCTGTTACAAATTGTGGTAGCAAGGGCTGATGGAGGGTGTAATACAACTGCATCTGAATGGCCACAAGTCGTCCATCCCAGTACAAAAAATATCCTGTTATTTTCCCTTTGACAATAAGCCAGGGGTTATAACACCCCGTCATGAGAAGCAAGTTCAAAAGTCTCTCAATTCCACCTTTGGTGAGAAGTCCCTTTCAAGTTACAGGCCTCAACTTGGGAATTATTTCCTTCTAGCAGAACAAGGGATAAAATATTGAGATATGTGTCCTTACCTCATTGGGAAGAGAAGATGAGAGATTCAAGGAAAGACGACCAACTGGGGGAAAATAAAATTAGCACTGGCTTTCCAAAGCCAGTGTAGCAGGTGTGTACATGTTTGTGTGGGTTCACAAGGAGAAATGAAACAGATCCTCTTCAAATCCATCACACCGCAGTCCATCTGTTGACAAAATACAGCTTTGGGCATCCTTCCCATTCTAGCAAGGGCTGCACACCCTTGTCTTTCCTCCCAAATGAAAAAGAAATCCCACAGCAAGCAGACCTCAGTTTACATAGCAGGAGAACCCGAACCCGACTTGTTCTCATTAATGACATATGTTAAGGGGTTTATGTTGTTCTTCCCTTGAGCTGCATCTTCTGGTGTTGGAGGCCAAGGGCCAGTATGGGCGGCCGTGAAATTTGCACCGCAGTCCACATAATGATATGTCTCCAAGGAGCTCTGAGTTATGTGTCCAATGTATGAGATCTTCACTGAAGTCCTGAAGGCAAAAAGAAAATAGTATTTAGAGAACAAAGACTGTACACTGTCCTTAAATGAAATTTATTTACTTATTTACAGTATTCATATTCTGCCTTTTTCACCCCAAAGAGAACTCAGGGCGGATCACAGAACACATATACGGCAAACATTCAATGCCGGTTGTACAATAACAAGACAGACAACAGATAAAGGTATATTTGGGCTTTTTCTCACCATATGGCACCTCTGGAGGCTGTGCTCGGTTGCGACCACTGGGGGGTGCTGTCGCTCCATCTCCTTGTCAACACATTTCTTTGTTCATAAACTTCCTTTTTCTGATCGAAACCTCCTGCCTAAAATACCTCGCCATTTTTAATGCAGTTCCTATTTATCTACTCACATATTTTTTTCTAAACTGCTAGGTTGGCAGAAGCTGGGCTGAAAGGTCAGGCGCTCACCATGACCTGGGCTTCAAACTATCAACCTTATGGTTGGCAAGATTATTGCAGCTTGGTGAATAACTTGCTGTGCTAAAGATAGGGCCTGAAGGACAACATTCTGGATTCAGGATACTTCTAGGTGAGTCTTTTGCCTTATGCAGTTGCCCTGCCTCATTAATCAGGGTCCAGAAAACACTGCCTTCTTCAATTTGTAGCCTCTTGTGACTTTTTTCTTCTTCTTATCAGGGAGAAAACATTTAAGAATAGAAGGATAAATAGTTGCACAATGCTGTTTGTCTGGGATCATCCTGAATTTTTATACAAGCACTAGCTGATTGGGTAAGGCGAGTGTGCCTAGCACACCAAGCCTCAATTTTACAAAAATGCTCAAATGAAACCTGCCAACATGTTTTTGAGAACAAAAACGAAAACAACAACAAAGAGAACTTGCCTGAAAATAACCTGGAAAAAGTTCCTTTTGCAGAATCTGTAGCTACACTGGCTTAGGGACTCTGGTAGTTGTACTGAAAACAACAACAACCTGAGTCTTTTCCGGGAGATGGGGCGGTCTACAAATAAGGTTTTTATTATTTATTTATTTAGATATAATGTTGTCAATTATTGAAATTTGGCAGCCATACATTTTGTCAAGCATTTGCTCATACACATTTGGAAAAGGATTCCTATGAAAAATGATTTTTCTCCTCCAGGAGATCCCAAAGACTAAGAACCAAAGGGGGAAGTGCAGCAAGATTCAGCAACTGGGCTTCAGGGCTTCGTCTTCCCAGGCCAACAGAATTTACATTAAAAGGTTTTCGAATTAAGACTTCTTGAATTCCAAAGTCTGAATTGTCTGGTAAATTTGGGATTTATTTTAGCACTAGTATATATACCCAAGGGGCTGCGGTGGTGCAGCGGGTCAAACCACTTGCTGACCAGAAGGTCAGTGGTTAAAGTCCATGGGACAGGGTTAGCTCCCGCTATTAGCCTCTGCTTCTGCCAATCTAGCAGTTCGAAAACATACAAATGTGAGTAGATCAATAGGTACTGCTCCGGTACTGCTTATATACCCAGCATTGTCCAGGTGTTGTTGGAACAGCTGCCCACCTACTTTTTCCCTTCTCCAGCTCTGAAGAAGCCTGCTTCACAATGTCTCCATGGCAACTCATTATTATTATTATTATTATTATTATTATTATTATTATTATTACTTTATTTGTACCTCGCTAGCATCTCCCGAAGGACTCGATGCGGCTTACATAGGCCGAGGTCTCAGAACACAATACAACAATACAATACCTAAAGCAAATTAAAAACAGTTAAGCAGAATAAACAATAACAGTAACAATACATCAAAACATTATGAAAACTGGGCCAGCCAGAGTAGTGGGCCGGCCACTAGTAATGATGAGCAGGCTCTTTCTTTCATCTATTTTTCACATACATCTTTTCTCCCCTTCTCTTTTTTTCCTTCCTTCCTAGAAATTGAGATGAGCATCAACCCCGAGAGTCGGACACAACTAGACTTAATGTCAAGGGAAACCTTTACCTTTAACTATGGACACATCTGACAGTCATTGTAAATGTCTGCCTGCCTGTCTGTTTGTCGTGTAATGCTGTTGCTAAGTGAAGTGGCCCTTTGTGATGTCACTGGGAAATAAAACTGACATGAGTATGAGAAGGGAGAAAAGAGACACAGAAACAGCCTGCCCACCATTGGCAGGGTATTGACATGGAGACATGGTGAGGTAGGACCTCTCAAAGCTGGAGAAGGGAGAAAGTAGGTGGCTAGCTTTCCCAATAACTCCCTGGGCAACACAGAGTATAAAAGTTCTATATAGATAAAAGTAAATAAATCTTGACTTACATATTTTCTTCAAGTTATTTCCTTCTGAGAGCGCCACCATTTTATCCACCACACTAAGACAATGGGACCCCATCTGGGAGATTTGTATTGACATGAAATGTCACTTATGGGCTGCTCCCAGGACTAATCCCATTCTGCAGCAAAATGCATACCTCATGAAAATCACGATGTTGTGCACTCTGATCTTGGGTAGCGTACAAAAGAAACTGGAAGAGACCAAGAAACAGAGGGAAATGGTCAAGAAACTTGTTAAGTACTCAAAATGAACACCAACATGTTGATCGCACTACAAAACTATCATCTCCTATTACGGTGTTTTTCACAAGTTGATTGAATTTGGCTGACAAGATCAAGTTTATCTTCCTCTCCTGCCCGAGGCTTTTCTGCCAGTACCCAAGTCATCACAAGCACGCTCAATAATAACATGTTGGGAAAGGCCTGGCGGTGGCACAAATGTTTCTTCTTCATTGCAGCATGAGAAAACGTAGGAGGCACCAGACTTGAAAAGGCCACCTGTTTTGACATGCGCTCCACATACTCTTGGCTCCAGCCACAACTACTGCTGGACTGCGGAACTTTTTGACCGAAGTAATGTAGATAATGAAGCCCAAAGGCTCCAGGTTCAGACTCATCTTGGAAGCAAAGCAGGGTCAGTCATGGTTAGTACTTGGATGGGGAGCCACCATGGAATGCCAGGGGTTCTGGGCTATATTTGAGAGGAAGGAACAGGCAAAAGCACCTCAAGTATTCTTTGCCTAAGAATGCTCTGCGAAAGTCATGAAATAGCCACACAGGATGGCACATAAACACATACATCTAACCTTCAATATTGGTGCCTTAATGTTAGCCCTGGGCATATTTGACCTGCTGATTCCAAAATCTAGAGCTTCCCCCATCAGCTCTAGATTTTGAGATACAGTGCCATGATAACCATATCTAAGAAAGTTGAAGTGGTGAGGTCTATCCAGTGCAATTTTCAGAAGTAGTGCCCCAAATAACCACAGGAAGAGAGCTACAAAACAAGACCACAAAAAATTGGTTGGACTGTGTAATAGGCCCTACGGTAGTTGGAGATGACCCCCCCCCCCCATAAAAGATAGTTCATAATCAGGGTATTCATAGTTTTGCCAAGGACATCTGGCTGGAATGATATAATAAGAGTTATGTTTTGGCCACTCTGCAGAAGAACTAACAACCACAACAAGGACCCATCTCTTCCCAACCCTGCATGCCCCCTGATCCTTTTACGAACCCCTGAATATGCCCCATGTCCCCAATAATTTCATATATGTACTAGCCATCCCCAGCTATGCATTGCTGTGGTCCAGTCCGTGTATATGTATTTTGTGTATGTATATGTGTGTGTATATATTTGTGGGTATGTGTGTTTGCGTATATATATATGGTTTTGTGCATGCGTTGTAATGTAATTTTTGTTTTTTGGCTTTTAAAGTCTCTTCTACTGTATTTTTCAGCATTTTTATGAGTGATAGTCACTCGTTGGCCTGATAGGTGTATTGTGTCCAAATTTGGTGTCAATTCACCCAGTGGTTTTGAGTTATGTTAATCCCACAAGCGAACATTACATTCTTATTTATTTAGATGTATAAAATCTGAGGCAAGGTAACCTTTTTTATGAACTCTGGCCAGCTCTTCCTGACTCAGGTGCCATGAGCTGCCCTGGGTCTGCATTTTGTTAAATGGACTCTCAAGCATTTCACAATATAGACTAGGGGTCCTCAAACTTTTTAAACAGAGGGCCAGGTCACAGTCCCTCAAATTGTTGGAGGGCCGGATTATAGTTTGAAAAAAGCATGAATGAATTTCTATGCATGCTGCACATATCTTATTTGTAGTGCAAAAAAACGCTTTCAAAGCAATACAATAATACAAAAATGAAGAACAATTGTAACAAATAGAAACTTATTAGTATTTCAATGGGAAGTGTGGGCCTGCTTTTGGCTGATGAGATTGTTGTTGTTGTTGTGTGCTTTCAAGTCATTTCAGACTTAGGTTGACCCTGAGCAAGGGCCGGGTAAATGACCTTGGAGGGCCGTATATGGCCCTCGGGCCTTAGTTTGACGATCCCTGATATAGACAATAGCTTGATGGCCCCTTTTTTAAAACCTCGGAGGATCAGACCACTTAAGAATTGGGTAATCTTTTGGACACTTTAATCACTTTTCACAAAGGATATTTCCCCTCTGCAAGGAGAAGGGGATGTCGCTGTTCCTCTAACCATGATGCTTCCCTTCCCAGAAGAATGGATCCACAAGATCCCATCATGAAACCAGTATTTCTGTACTTTTAAACAATGGTCTGGCTCTGAGGGGCCAGACAGAAATGTTATTTCAAAACTCTATATCAATAGGTTGCTGTAGGTTTTTTCTGGCTATATGGCCATGGTCTAGAGGCATTCTCTCCTGACGTTTTTCCTGCATCTATGGCAAGCATCCTCAGAGGTAGTGAGGTCTGTTGGAACTAGGAAAAAGGGTTTATATATCTGTGGAATAACCAGGGTGGGACAAAGGACTCTTGTCTGCTAGAGCTAGGTGTGAACTGACCACCTTGATTAGCATATAATGGCCTGACAGTGCCTGGAGCAAACTTTTGTTGAGAAGTGATTAGATGTCCCTGTTTGTTTTCTCTCTGTTGTTGTGCTGTTGTAATTTTAGAGTTTTTTAATACTAGTAGCCAGAATTTGTTCATTTTTATGGTTTCCTCCTTTCTGTTGAAATTGTCCACATGCTTGTGTATTTCAATGGCTTCTCTGTGATTCTCTATATCAATAGCTAGGTCGGGCTTGAGGGCTTACAGCAATCACCTAGGTTGCTTCTCAATAGGATCTGGGATGGGGCACTCATTATCCCGCCATCAAGCAACTATTTTCCTTTGTTTCTACTGTTGCCATGCCTCCTTGTACACCATTGGCTGAGTGGCCGGTGCGGCTCGGGCTCTCATTGGACGAGCCGCACCAGCCCCCGGCTGCTCCTCCCGGCTCGCTGACATCAGAACCAATCATAGCAAAGTTGACTTGGGGGAGGGCACAGGAGATTTGAATGGAAAACTTTTATATAATGTCTTGCTCTCTATAACTGGGCATGGCGGCTCTTCAATATCTTCAATATCTAGGTCAATTCTACTAATTCAACGGGTCTGCTTTAGTGAAGGCTAAACAAGAGGATTCCAACCTGTGTGCACTTCGACATCGAAGCACTACTTGAAGCAACTATCCAAATGCATAAGAGAACCTGTACAAAATGTTGTACCCTATCAAATACTGAACAGCAAAACATGAGCAGACCAGCCACATACGTTCAACTACAAAGCATCAGTTCAATCCACCAGGATTTTTGCAACCCTGGACAGGTAAGCAAAACTGGAAGTTCTGCTCTGCTGCTGGGGAATTGCCTCCAGCCTGGTGTGTCACTGGGAAAGTCTACTCAATAGGCAGCTAATAAGATACCTCTAATAGCAGCTGTGAAGGCCATCATTAAACAAGCAATGAAAGCATAATAGAGAGAAAATATGGGATTTGACATAGTTGCCCTACTCCTGTATGAGTCGTCCAGGTAGGGAGCAGCCAAGCTTTGAAGCTGCAAGGCTATTCAATGCTAATCAAGGTAGCTAGCTGCAACATTCACACTTGCCTCAAACAGACAAGAGGTATTTCTCCCATCCTGGACTTTCCACAGATATATAAACCCTACTTGCCTAGTTTCCAACAGACCTCACAACCTTTGAAGATGCCTGCCATAGACGGGGGTGAAATGTCAGGAGAGAATGCTTCTGGAACAATGCCATACAACCAGGAAAACTCACAGAAATTCCATTAAATATTTGATTATTCACAATGTATGCCTACTGGGCACTCACTTTGCTGCAAACATATTACAGAAATGAAATGGGATGACGCAAACCTGGAATGGCCAAGAAGGTGAAGCATATTTTGGTTTGGCTGGCAGAAGCATACAACTGAAAATCTTTCAGGTTTGGCCAAAGATAAGGGAAGACATGATTTTCCAAGGTTTGAGATACAATGTGCGATAGTGATATTTCCCAGAATCCATTGTCAAAATTGGTGCTCCGAATATGTTCAGGTTCTAGGTACTGAGGAAATCTATGTAGTCCTCCAACAGAAAGAAGGCAGCAAATTACTTAAGGGAGCCAGTAAGGAGAGAAATAGCCACCACATCGGGGTAAAACATTGTGGAGCTTAGCTATGGTTCAAAAATAAGTAAGTCCTTACTATACATAGGAAAATGGTCCACCCATTTCAGCCTTCACTGTGAAATTCACCTAGAAAGACACAAAATGCAAGATGTAAACAATATCCATTAAGTCATATTTCTTAAAAGAATGTGATGTCTTTTCCCCTTCTCCATCCCACTCTGAATTTCTAATGAATTAGAAAGCTGTGTGTACCAGCTGGTCACTTAAAGGCTGGATGTTGGTGACGTTGTTAATCTGCTGTGTCCCAACCACAGTATTCATGTACTGCACTTGGCTGGCCAAGCTGGTCACGGCGACTGAGTAGAAATTGGAGTTTCTGATCCGGAGAGTAGCCTAAAAAGCAAAGAGAGGACACACAACACTGAAAGCACACATCTCCAACATGTCGTATATACAGTTAAGTACGGTAAATACAATTGGTTGTTACCGTGATGGCGAGGACGACAAGGGAGTTCTTTTCATCAAACCAGACTGTAACCACCTTGATGCCATTGTCGTCCACAAGAACCGAATGTGGAAAGAGAAAGAAGACCACCAGCCCTGACACCAAAAGGCAGAGCAGCACGGACACCATGACGTACAATTTCCTGCAAAGGAGCAAACCAGTTGTTCAGCTGACTTCCTTCCTACATTCAGCTCCTGTTCACAGATTTCTCATTTCCTAACCAGGAAGTTTCCTAAAGGAACTGGAAAACAGGTCACTCTTCATCAAGGATAATATGGCCTCCGTACATTCAATGAGGGGCCCCCTGGTGGCCCAGCGGATTAAACAGTTGAGCTGCTGAACTTGAATCTGGGGAACAGAGTGAGCTCCTGCTGTTAGCCCCAGCTTCTGCCAACCTAGCAGTTCAAAAACATGCAAATATGAGAAGATCAACTGCTTCTGCAGGAAGGTAACTGTGCTCCATGCAGCCATGGTGGCCACATGAACTTTGAGGGGGAAATCAGTTTAAATTGATGTATACAAAGGGAAACTATTGTCTTTAAAGATTGTATAATCATATATTTTGTATTGATAAAACATTAATAAACATATAGATTTTTTTAAAACTTAGTAGACAATAGCCTGAAGTTAAACTATGCCAGTATTCGCCAACCCATTTTTTTGCCTTTTGACCCATCCAGCACTTGAATGTGATCTTTGAAAATGTTTGCAAAAGTGCATTTGGCCCCCAGGCGGAAAGAGGTTCCCCATCCTTCTTGATGCTCATTAAATTTTAAGAAGAGGTTAACTTCGTTTGGAAGCTGATCATAAAACCAAACTGAAGGACCTAGATATTCCTAGAGAAAACATACTGATTAAATCTGCAAGCGTGGAAGGTCGACTGTAATCAGATTCAATAGTGCCCATGAGAAGACATTTTTCAGTAAGGTATTCTCTTCCAAATCTTTATTTGAAATGTTGATAGCTCAAAAATGGAGTCTTAGTTTTCTTTTCTACTTACGTCCTTTGAGGTTTTAATCTCTGGTCGTGGTATGGTATCACAGCCACTATTTCATTCACTTGGTCTAAAAGAAAAGAAAAGAAAACAACAACATGATTACACATTTTCCATGTTATTACTGTGAATCTATTCTATAACCACTTCACCACACCAGTTCTTTGTGCTGTGGAACAATGTTTTTCCATGTTTAATCCTTCCATTGTTTAGGACCTCAGCTCCCAGACATCACATGACCAATCCTCAGGCATTCTGGAAGATGAAGTCCTAAACACTCACGGTAGACCTAGTTTGAGAATCACTGCTGGAGGGGACTCATCCTTTCCTGGAAACAAAGAAAGGCCAATTATACTAGGAAGAGATTTACCTGTTGGGATGCAGCCAGTGCCTTGGCAGGAAGGACAGGTGATGCTGTCTTGGCCAGTGAATTCCACATAGGGGAACCTGGCAATGTCTTCCTCCCGGTCCTTGTGTTCAAGCAAGTCTTCCTCCTCCTCTTTTGGTTGCCTGGAGCAAGAGGGGCTCGTGCCCACAGAATGTGAAGACCCCATTGGGACGGCTGGTGGGGAGGGGAAGAACCCCTACAGGTCCTGGAATGAAGGATGGAGCCAAAGAGTGTTTTTAAAACTTATTCCTGCTCATACTTCAAAAGCAGACGCTATCATAGTAGTTCTCAACCTGTGGGTCCCCAAGTGTTTTGGCCTACAACTCTCAGAAATATCAGCCAGTTTACCAGCTGTTAGGATTTCTGGGAGTTGAAGGCCAAAACATCTGGGGACCCCAGGTTGAGAACTACTGCTCTATCACATGGGCCACATCTCTCCAGTCAGATAATTCTGTACCATGCAATAACAATAATTAAAGAAAGATTATGGGACTTGGACAAAACAGGCAGATGTACAACGTCCTCACTTCACCTTTGTTCCAACATGACAAGGATGTAAACACTGCATCTCTTATTGCTACCATCCAAAGTTGGAGGGAGCTGGTGTAGTGGTTTGAGTGCTGGACTACAACTCTGGAGACCTAAGTTCAAGTCCTAACATAGCCATGGAAACTCAGTGGGTGCCCTTGGGTGAGTCACATGCTCTCAGCCTCTAAGGAAGACAGAGGTAAATACAGTCTGAATAAATCCAGTAAGGAACGTCCCATGATAGGTTTTGCTGTAGGGTCACCATAAATCAGAAATGACTTCAAGGCACACCACAACAACAAGAGTTCAAGACTCAAGAAGACAAGCACAAGAAAATGAAGAATGGCAGAAATCTAACTACAGAACCCAATTCCACTTTCTGTGCTTTAGCAGAGCCCTCAACACATCACAATATACATATCAGCACTCTGGCAGAAGCAAAGTTCCCTTGTTATAGGTTTAGGCATCTGGCCCATCTGGATGGGGCTTTGTTCCCTTCTGAAAATAATGATCATTTAAAGGGGGCGCATGCCATGAACTTTATGTTGATAAGTCTTCCCGATTCCCATTTTTTGCTTCCCTCATCAGGGCTCCTTGAGGAAAAACTTGGGCCCTTTCTACACTGCCATATAAAATCCAGATTATCTGATGCAAATTGGATTATATGGCAGTGTAGGCTCATATAATCCAATTCAAAGGAGATAATGCGGATTACCTGCTTTAATAATCTGGGTTAATTGGAAGTGTAGAAGGGACCATAGTGGGCACTGGATGTGTAACTGGCCCCCTTTCCCAAAGGCAGACGTAGACAGCTGATGAAAGATTTCGGGTTTTGGAGTATTGATTTCTCTATAAGGGAGAGCCAACCTTTTGTTACAGGCAGTCCCACGTGAGGCAATCCAAATGACGACTTTCAATGCCTTTCAGAAGTGCATCGAAATTGGTGCATGATGCAGCAATCACACTGGAGTGGAGTATGAAGAAGGTTTTTTGTTGGGTTTTTTTGCACCACTACTTTCAGTATTGTCAAAACCAGGACCACATGAGTTGAGGAAGTAGGGCAGCTGTGATGTAAAAAATATTAATGTTTCTATGCTGTAGTATGGGCCATTTCACCACAGTGCTGTTAAAGAATCACTGGATCTCAGTTTGCCCTGTTTCCTCAGTCCAAAGAGCATATCTTCTCCTTTATCAACTACTTATGTTCCTGAAGATATCAAGAGAAGCACCCATGCAGGTTCAGAACAGACCCAAAGCCTGTTTAAAAACACTTCTGGAGTGTATTAGAGCATGTTACATGGAATTTCCTGCCAGCTGATGGCAGCTCTGTACTGACATCACCTCATTTTGAACTTTGGCTTCAATGAGGATGATGAAAACCTTGTTACTGAAAGACCACCCGTGGTTTCACTGGCACAATATTCTGTATTTAAACATATTTCCCCACTTTGTTTCACCCTCTAGTGCAATTAAACCCCATTGTTTCATCCCACCGGAACCTCCTTCTGGATACACTACATTGCTCATTTCACTCAGTGTTTTTAAGCCTTTTAATCTTTGCAACTGGCCCTGCCCACTGTGTTCAATTATTGTGATTTTATATTGCATTGTGTGTTTACTTTGTATTTTTGTATTATTTTCATTATATTTTATTGCTGTATTTTTTTATGTTGTATATTTGCATTGTTGTAACTGTTGGGCTTGGCCTCCTGTAAGCTGCCTCGAGTTCCCTTGGGGAAATGGTGGCAGGGTATAAATAAAGTATTATTATTATTATTTTACTGACACATAAGCACAGTATGACACAGCAAACGAGATCTATATGCTGGATTTCATATCACAAAATCACAAGTCGAACACTTCCCAAGGACTGTGTGATGTATTTTCGAATGATGCGCGCAGATCCATATTATTATTATTATTATTATTATTATTATTATTATTATTATTATTTTGACACCCAGGAGTGTCTTAAGACAGACCAGTTTTATTTACCATTTTAATAAGCTAAACATAAACAAAACAAATTTGTAAAGATATCTTTCTATGAGTTCTTTTCCAAATTGAGACGCTTACATGCTCCATTCAGCAGCAACAGCTCTCTGGACTGTCACCCTGATGCTCAAAATGTATTCATGGGAGAGAACTCTGAAACACCCATCCTAGAGAGGTCAGTTTGTTTAATGCTGAAATGTGGCTATCCCCCAAAAAAGCATTCAGGTTGAATTAATATATTGTGTTTGCAATTCCTCTGTTGAACTGCAAAGTTTCATTTGTTTTGTTGACTGCGTGATCCTGTTTATCAGGGACATTGCCAGGTTGAGAGCTAAGCCTGCTTATGGAAATCCCTCTGCGAGAGCTATTGAGAATCAAGCATATTTTTTCGTACGTCCATATCAAGGCCTTGCTCTTCAACACGGCAAAAAGCAGCTTCCCACAATCTGTTGCCTTCCTATACTAAAGAGAACCCTGGAAACTAAGGCCTCTTCCACACATCTGAACAAAACCCCAGATTATCTGCTTTAAAATGGGATATATGGTAGTGTGGACTCAGATATTCCAGTTCTAAGCAGATATTGTGGGATTTTCTGCCTTGGTATTCTAGGTTATATGGCTGTGTGGAAGGGCTCATATGCATTCTCTCCTATTTGAGCACAACAATGCTAGGTTTGTGCCATATAGGAAACAGAAAATTCTGTAGACATTTCATACATCATGAGAGCAAAATCTTCTGTCTGTTACAAAGCATTTAGCTCATCTTGAGAAAGTAAATATTTCACTGGGACATTTTCAACATTTCCCATGGCTTCTGGTGTGAGAGAGTTGGCCGTCTGCAGAGACGTTGCCCAGGGGATGCCCGGATGTTTTACTATCCTGTGGGAGGCTTCTCTCATGTCCCCGCATGGAAAGCTGGAGCTGACAGATGGGAGCTCACCCCACTCCCCGGATTCAAACTGCTGACTTTTCGGTCAGCAGTCCTGCTGGCACAAGGGTTTAAGCCATTTTGCCACCAGGGGCTCCTGTAAACCAATCAAAAGTGGATATAAAATGCTAGAATAGTTAGGGATCAGTCCGGCTACTCTCTTGATCTGGTATCCTGGTGGAGATGAGGGACAGGGCCTTCTCTGCAGTGCCCCCCCCCCTCGAGGAACTGCGTCCCCAGGGACATCAGATTGGCCACCTCCCTCCTGTCCTGAAAGATAGGAGGGAGGTGGCTAATCTGATGTCCCTGGGGACGGAGTTCCACAGACAGGGGGCTACTGCAGAGAAAGCCCTGTTCCTCATCTCCACCAGTCACATTTGCAATGGCGGTGGGATCGAGAGCAGGGCCTCTCCAGATGATCTAACTGTGGCCCTCCAGCTGTTTGGGCCTCCAACTCCCAGAAGTCCTAACGAGCTTGTTTAATTGCCAGGAATTCTGGGAGCTGAAGGCCCAAACAGCTTCAGGGCCGTAGTTTGAGGACACCTGATCCAGATTGGAGAGGCGTACCTGTGGTAGTTCCTGTATGCAAATGTGGATGCCGCCATATGCACTATGCTTACTGACATCACTGGGGCTGTCCATTGTGACAGCCACCCTAGAATGTCATAAGGACCAGTACACTGTGACATCATAAGGGAGTGGGTCAGGCCTGGAATAGTCAGTACTAGAAAGCCAGGATGATGGTTTGATGACACTTAGGACCCTTCCACACAGCCCTCTATCCCAGAATATCAATGCAGAAAATCCTACAGTGTGGACTCCAACAACCCAGTTCAAAGCAGATATTGTGGGATTTTCTGCCTTGATATTCTGGGATAGAGGGCTGTGTGGAAGGGCCCTATGTAACACAATTTTTGTTCCTAGGTTATAAATGCCATTTCCTAATTGGTCCTATTATAAAAAATGATGAAGAATAAATAAACTACAAAAACTTTGTTATTGCAGAACATCCTGCAGCACATTTTGCTATAGGTTTTCAATGAATCTATATAAATAAAAATGTAATGTTCGTTTGTGGGATTAACAGAACTAAAAAACCACTGGGGGAATTGACACCAAATTTGGACAGAATACGGCTAACAACTCAATAAGTGACCATCACTCAAAAAATTGATTTTGTCATTTGAGAGTTGTAGTTGCTGGGATTTATAGTTAACCTACAATCAAAGAGCATTCTGAATTCCACCAATGATGGAATTGAACCAAACGTGGCATACAGGACTCCCGTGACCAACAGAAAACACTAGAAGGGTTTGGTGGGCATTGACCTTGAGTTTGGGAGTTGTAGTTCACCTACATTCAGAGAGCGTTGTGGACTCAAACAATGATGGATCTGGACCAAACTTGGAACGAATATTCCATATGCACAAATATGAACACAGATGGAATTGGGGGGAAATAGACCTTGACATTTTGGGAGTTGTAGTTACTGGGATTTATAGTTCACCTACAATCAAAGAGCATTCTGAACCCCACCAATGACAGAATTGAGGCAAACTTCCCACATAGAACCCCCATAACCAACAGAAAATACTTAAGGCCATCCAGTCCAACTGCCTTCACCAGGGGAAGAAAACGTAATCAAAACACTCCTGACAAAGAGCCATCCAGCTGTAGATATAGATAGATATGATTCACACACACCCAGATATAGTATCATAGATTTGAAAGGGACCCCTAAAGAAGGACAATTATATGTTGCATGTTCCAGAGTAGCCAAACCAGACACTCTCCACATCAACACTGACAAAGAAACAGCAAGAAATACTGTTTACCCACAAGCAGAAAGACATTACATATATTAGAAACCAACCCTTTCTCATTACTTTATTTTCCAGATCACCAGGCTGGGCCACAGCAACGTGTGGCAGGAGATATCTAGTATCTCATAAAACTTGGGCCGTCCAGGTGTTTTGGACTTCAACTTCCACAATTATCTTTCTCTTTCTCTCTCTCTCTCTGATATGATTGGATCTTTTCATCTTGGAGCATAAATAATTCTCACGGCTATAGTTACATACTAAAGCATTGTTCCATAATTCTTATTAAGGTGAGCCGTCATCCTTCCAGTCAATAGAATTGAGTTTTCTCTGACTTATTTTTGTTTTGTTTGATATTCTCTACCAATATGCTCATTTCATTCCAATTTGTGGCCTTTATTACATGTTCACCACGTGCCCCTAGCTTCTGATCACATTTCCAACATTTGTTTGATGCGTTTTTATACATTTTAGAAAGTCTTTCAGGAGTTAGATACCTCCTATACATCATTGTATTGACAATTATCTCAGATCATAGTCCCATACAGTAATATCTGTGTGTGCTTTTGTCCCCCTAGTGCTCTTACTAATAGGCACAACCTTATGACACCTTTTTCCAACTGAAATTATCTTCTAAGACTTTTTTTTCCTGTACAGAAAATCTCCGCATGCAATTCTCAGAGAATAAATTCCAAAGTTGTGAAGTCTTTAAAAAGTCCAAAACACTTGGAAGGCCCAAGTTTGTCCATGCCTGTCATAGAGTCTCAATCAATACAACAAAGTTTGTGGCAGCCACAAAAACAAAGTTTCGAGAGTATAACAACTACTTTCAAAGGAAGTAATGCACAATTAAACAGGAAATAAGTCTTTCCAACCAGGAACAGAAAAAAAATCAAATTTGTTATATAGCGTCATTGGATTCTGGAGACCAGGGTTTGGATCCATGCTGAGCCATAGAAACCCACTGGGTGACCTTGGCCAAGTCTCAGCCTGAACAAAAACAACAACAGAGTTAATTCTGACCTGACAACCTGAGTCATAGAATCATAGAGTTGGAAGAGACCTCATGGGCCATCCAGTCCAACCCCCTGCCAAGAGGCAGGAATATTGCATTCAAAGCACCCCCGACAGATGGCCATCCAGCCTCTGTTTAAAAGCTTCCAAAGAAGGAGCCTCCACCACACTCCGGGGCAGAGAGTTCCACTGCTGAACGGCTCTCACAGTCAGGAAGTTTTTCCTAATGTTCAGGTGGAATTTCCTTTCTTGTAGTTTGAAGCCATTGTTCCGCGTCCTAGTCTCCAGGGAAGCAGAAAAGAGGCTTGCTCCCTCCTCCCTGTGACGTCCTCTCACATATTTATACATGGTTAGCATATCCCCTCTCAGCCTTCTCTTCTTCAGGCTAAACATGCCCAGCTCCTTAAGCCGCTCCTCATAGGGCTTGTTCTCCAGACCCTTGATCATTTTAGTCACCCTCCTCTGGACACTTTCCAGCTTGTCAATATCTCTCTTCAATCATGTCGCCCAGAATTATTTATTTATTTATTTAAAAGTTTTGTATACCGACCTTCTCACCTCTCTTGAGGGACTCAGACCGGTTTCCAACCATAATATCACATACAATCAATATGTGATATTATTGTATACAATATTGGATACAATATTCCAGGTATGGTCTAACCAAGGCAGAATAGAGGGGTAGCATTACTTCCCTGGATCTAGACACTAGACTCTCAGCCTTCTCTTCTTCAGGCTAAACATGCCCAGTTCCCTAAGCCGCTCCTCATAGGGCTTGTTCTCCAGACCCTTGATCATTTTAGTCGCCCTCCTCTGGACACTATCAGGCTTAAAACATCCTGTGGGAAATCATAAACTCTGAGTCCCCTTTGGGGTGAGAAGGGTGGCATAGAAATGTCATAAATAAATAAATAAATAGCAATGTTTGGAAAGTCTAACCAATCCAATGTTTTGATTGGCTGCTTCAGAAAGCCAACTTGGCCATTGGCCCAAACTGTAAACAACTGCATAAAACACCACTTCCTCGGATTTTAAATAAAGAGGAGCGTTCCTTCTTCTGTACAGAGACCAAAGAAGATGGGAACATATGGGAAATAAGCCGAAAAATGAATAAAAACGACTTTAAACAACTAAAACACAACAAGAGTTACATAATATGCCTTTTAGCCAAGACAGGCTTCCTTCTGGGGTTGGAGAGAGTGGGAAGGGCAAGCCAGGATGGGAAAAGCTGCTTTCAAGTCCTGACTCAACCTTCAACCTCAATGTTGGAGTTCAAGGTTGCATCTAAGAATAGTATTGCCTACACTGTGGCATCAATGCAGTTTGGCACCACTTGGATCAACGCTGTGGAGTCCAAGGAGCTGCCCTTTGACCAGGCCTTTCTTGACCCTTCTCTGACTATATTATTATTAGATTCCATAGCATTGAGCCCTGGCAGGTTTAAAGTGGCATCGAAGTGCATTAATTCGGCAGTGCAGCCGAGGCAAAAGCGATCGAGGAGACTGCAACACCGCCCCACTGGAAATGCTCCCTTTTGGGCTCCCGACTCCAAACTGGATCCGAAGTGTCTTACCCCGCCTCACCTCGCACAGCCTCCCGCCGACGCCGCTGCACTGCTAATTGCGATCAAGCCGGCGCTTCATTCAGGCTCTGGGTGTGGCGTCACAATAAGGGGGCGGGGTCATCATGCAGCCACGCCCCCTCGCGGGCCGAGATCAAGGCTCCTAATCTACGGGCTCCTCGTCCTAAAGGGAGCGCTGCTCTTTGGTGCGCATGCGTGACAAGAGGCGGGGCGCTGACGGCAGGGAGATCACGAGTGAGGCCTATCAGATGACATTATGCCAGAGTTATGCGTCCTCGTTAGCTGCCATGGCAACGCCCAATGGCACTCTGGGGTTTGTAGTTTAGTGAGGCCTAGGCGTTCCCTGGTTGAGAGCCCTCAGGGCCCTTCCACACAGCCCTGTATCCCAGAATATCAAGGCAGAAAAACCCCACAGTGTGGACTCAGGGCCCTTCCACACAGCCCTGTATCCCAGAATATCAAGGCAGAAAATCCCACAGTGTGGACTCAGGGCCCTTCCACACAGCCCTGTATCCCAGAATATCAAGGCAGAAAATCCCACAATATCTGAGTGTGGACTCAGGGCCCTTCCACACAGCCCTGTATCCCAGAATATCAAGGTAGAAAATGTTGACCATTTCCGCCACCAAAATACAACACCGCCTGAGTTCTGCGAGTGCAGCATTTTTTCCAAATGAAACAATGAGAGTTTGAGGACGGGATACCGAGGTGCTTGTTTATAAAGCTATTGTCCTCCCAACCTGCTATACGCCTTCGAGACGTGGACTGTCTACAGATGTCACATGCAACTCGTAGAATGATTCCATCAATACTGCCTCTGGAAAGTCCTGCAAATCTCTTGGGAAGACAAGCGGAAAAATATCAGCATGCTGGAAGAAGCAAAGACCACCAGCATTGAAGTGATGGTCTTCCAACATCAACTCCGCTGGACCGGCCACATTGTCCAGATGCCCGACCACTGTCTCCCAAAGCAGTTGCTCGCCTCTGAACTCAAGAATGGAAAATGGTATGTTGATGGGCAGGAAAAGAGATTTAAAGATGGGCTCAAAGCCAACCTTAAAAACTCTGTCATAGACACTGAGAACTGGGAAGCCCTGGCCCCCTGAGCACTCCAGCTGGAGGTCAGCTGTGACCAGCAGTGCTGTAGAATTTGAAGAGGTATGAATGGAGGGTGAAAGAGAGAAACGTGCTAAGTGGAAGGCATGTGAAACCAACCCCAACTGGGACCACTTTCCACCTGGAAACCAATGCCCTTCCTGCGGGAGAACATGCAGATCAAGAATAGAGCTCCACAGTCACCTATGGACCCACCGCCAGAACACCGACCTTGGAAGGCAATCCTACTCGGACAACGAGGGATTGCCTAAGTAAGTAAGTAAGTAAGTAATATCCCAGAACATCAAGGCAGAAAATCCCACATTATCTGAGTGTGGATTCAGATAACCCAGTTGAAAGCATATATTGTGGGATTTTCTGCCTTGATATTCTGGAATATAGGGCTGTGTGGAAGGGCCCTGACAGTGGATCTGGACCAAATTTGTCACACATACTCACCATGCCCAACTTTACATTCAGATGTGGTTTGGGGGACTGACCCTCTTCAATAAGAGTTGTAATTCACCCATATTCAGAGACCACTGTGCACCCCAGTGATAATGGATCTGGACCAAACTTGGCACACATACCCAACATGATAAACTTGAACTTCTGGTGTGGTTTGGAGGCAATTAGAAGTGATGATGAGGGGTGTAGTTCCGCCACATCCTTATGTATTTTTTAATAGGGACATTAATAAAATCCAAAAACAGACAATGGCAACTTTTTAAAAGTATTGCTATAAAAGATCTAGCCCGTACATTGCTGCGACTCTCTTGCAATGTTGCATAGAATTCAAGTGTGTATTCTGTACTAGGCGTAGCCCAGCTGAACACCATATGCTCTCACTATTTGTGGTCCAGAACAGTTAGGAATGTAACCCAACATAAAGTTGTGGCTTCAGTTTTATGTCCGTGTGCTGCCAAAGACGATTCTTCTTCCAATGTGGGCCAAGGAAGCTAAAAGATTGGACATCCCTGATGTAAATAGAGTTGTTGAATTGAGCTGACTTTCAAAAGGAGGTTGAGGGTTATCCTGAGACGTGTGTTGCTACCATTCAGAGAAGCAAAAGTAAAATATTCCACTGTGAATACTTTTGGGTGAAAGTTAATATTTGGATGTAATCTCACCAAGAAATTCCACATGCTCTGGGCTATATTTTGGAGGAAGGCAATGTGAAGCCACCTATTGTGTTGCATCTGCACTGTGGAATTAATGCAGTTTGACACAACTGAGTATGCCATGGAATCACGGGAGTTGTAGGTCTTTAGCATTCTCTGCAAAGGAGTTTGGCTGCTTCACTAAACTACAGTTTACATAATTCCATAGCATTTAGTCAGTTAAAGTGGTGTCAAACTACATTCACGTCACAGTATAGACACACCCTAAGAAAACCTTTTAAAATTCACAGGATTTTGTGCATTCCTGGTGGCCTGAAAAGGTATCACTTTTTTGTGGATTTTGTATTTTGTTGTAAATTTCACAAACTGACTTGAAATTGCACAAACTGAACACAACTATTTAGGGCCCTTCTACACAGCCATATAACCCAGAATATCAAGGCAGATAATCCACAAAACCTGCTTTGAAATGGGTTATCTGAATCCATACTGCCATATAATCCAGTTCAATGTGGATTTTATACAGTTGTGTGGAAGGGGACCAGGACATTCTTTGTCCAACATCTTGTATTCTTTATGGATAGGCTGAGAAACTCAGCAAACAAACTACACAGATTACAATTTGTCTTGGGAGGGAGACATCTCCCAAAATCCACAGTGAAGCAATACTTGTATTTCAAAGTCCCTATAAGGCTAGTTGACACACGCAAATACCAAAGTTAAAGTGATAAACAAGCAGGTAAGCCTTGGAAGGCTCCCAGGCTTTTCTTTAAATCCAAGTCTTTTTAAATTGCTATTATAAGGATTTGTAAGGTCATGATCCTTCCAATA
Organism: Anolis sagrei; assembly: GCF_037176765.1. Taxonomy (NCBI): domain Eukaryota; kingdom Metazoa; phylum Chordata; class Lepidosauria; order Squamata; family Anolidae; genus Anolis; species Anolis sagrei. The sequence continues at coordinate 191,134,752 of NC_090022.1, read as the reverse complement.
CTAAGCACTTTTTTAGTTTTGATCATGTTAGTAAGGGAGCCTTTGATAAACCGAGGCCCCACGTCAGTACACCTGGGGCAAGTTGTGGTTAGTTGTGGCTAACTATTTAAAAGGTAAATGCCCAAATATTTCTCTCATCAGATTGAGGTATGGAAGCAAAAAAGATTTTGGATCTCTCCTGGTGAAGTTACTGCCAGCACTGATGAGGAATAAGTCTGGTTGGTTTGGTATGCAGTTTCCTTCCCTGGAGGATTTTAAGGAGAGGCTGGATGGCCATCTGTCAGTAGTGCTTTGATTGTGTATTCCTGCATGACGGGATGGGGACGGCCTAGTTGGCCATTGAGGTCTCTTCCAACTCTATGATTTCAAATAAGAATAGCAGCGATTAGTCTGATGCTAAGAGAGCCCATTTCTTTGCAGGCCATACTGAGACTCTCCAGGATCGTTACTCCACTACTTCTAACAGTCAGTCTACACTGTAGAATTAGTGCAGTTTGAGACTAATTTTAATAATAATAATAATAACAACAACAACAACAACAACAATAATAATAATAGCAACAACAACAATAAAAAATCTTTATTTATATTCAGCCCTATCTCCCCAGAGGGACTCAACTGCCATGGCTCAGTGCTAAGAAATAATAGGGATTTGTTGTTTGCTGACACCCCAGCTACAACTACCAGGATTTCATAACCTTGAGCCATAGCAGTTACAGCGGTGTCAAACTGCATTAACTGTATGCATCTGAAGTCTGCCTCTGCTTTATCCTTTTGCACTCACACAGCTCAGACCGGCCAATAGAGGAAGAAGACACCTTTCTTGTGAATTCAACCTTTGTTGCAGTGTTCACAGACAGTCACTGGATGGCACCAGATGCCAGCAGAAAGTTGTGCTGTTAAGGATTTTTTAACCTCGCTTGACAGGAATGTATGCTAAAACATGATAAGCTTAGGGCCCTTCCACACAGCCACATAACTCAGAATATCAAGGCAGATAATCCACAATATTTGCTTTGAACTGGGTTGTCTGGGTCTGTATTGCCATATAATCCAGTTCAATGTGGTTTTTGGATTTTTGAAAATATATATATTTCCAAGCTGTGGATGTTGGAATCCGTGGATACGGAGGGCCAATTGAAATTCTGTATCTGTTTAACTGGTATAGATCCTGCTTGCCATATCTAAAGTAATTATCACACAGCAGGTTTAATGACTTTTGCATTGTTTATCCTTGCAGGTCAGAAGAGTTCCCATTTCACAGGTAATAAAACTTCATTGTGACAGCCAAATTTCAACAAGGACAATTTCGTATCATGCATGAAAGATAATGGGTTTATGGTTCGTCATGGTCTTTTATGCACATTACATCATATCTAAAATAAAATAATAGAATACGATTTTCACTGTAATCAGTGATCAGACACAGAGTTTGTTGGATCTTTATCATACATCTCTTACACCTGAAAGAGGCAATACCATCTGTCTGTGCATATCCCATATACTTTAATCTGTGTTCCAGGCAAAACATAAAGCCATTTTGGAACAAGAGATCTGGAAAGAGCTTGGGAAAACTGCTTTTTTGGACACAACTTCAGGCAGCTTACATGATAGTCATAGTTCCTCGGGCCCCTTCCACATCTGAATAAAATCCTACATTATTTGCTTTGCACTGGAATATATGTCAGTGTGGACTTAGGGCCCTTTCACACAGCCATATAACTCAGAATATCAAGGCAGAAAATCCACATTATCTGCTTTGAACTGGGTTATCTGAGTCCATTTTGCCATATAATCCAGTTCACAGCAGATAATCTGAGATTTTATACAGCTGTGTGGAAGGGGCCTCAAATAACTGAGGGCCCTTCCACACAGCCCTATGTCCCAGAATATCAAGGCAGAAAATCCCACATTATTGGAGTGTGGACTCGGATAACCCAGTTCAAAGCAGATATTGTGGGATTTTCTGCCCTGATATTCTGGGATATAGGGCTGTGTGGAAAGGCCCTGAGGGATTCTGAGAGCAGGCATCCAAAAAATATTTTTTTTGCAAGCACTAGATCTTGTTCTATATTATCTGACGTGCAGTCTGATTTGATTTCTTTCTTGAGGTGCACAGATGGGCGTGTGTGTGATTGCAACAAACTGTTCCTGTTTCAACTTGATGATGAGCTCTGGGAGGTCAATGAGTTCGTCTATTAACTCAGAAGCGGCAGCGGGAATTTCATTCCAAGTGGAAGGCTATCATTTACTCTGTGCCCAATACTAGAGGACTCCTCCTCCCTTCTGAAGATGGTGCTTTATGATATACATTTGCCTACGTTGGCTTGGCTAGCTAATTTTGTTCTTAATTTCAACCTCCTTGCTCCAGGAATCCAGAGATATTGTTGGGTAAACAACCACGGCTTGAAATCCAATGTTAAAGATAGAAAATTATACAGGCAGCTGCCAGGGGGAAACATGGGTTTTAGAAACAGAGTGGGCAAGCTGCCAAACCTTGTGCTGTTGGTTAGTTAAGAGAGGAAAATAGATGTTCTATTATATATCTTTTAAAGAGAAGCACTCAGATAGCACTCAGCAATCTTTACTTTTCCCCAGTGCCTCACTCCTCATAAGCTTGGTATGAGGAGTTTGGTATGTTCAGACAGTGCAAGGTGTTGGAAATATCCCAGATACTCCCTATGAGTTCACTCCTCTTTGCCAGCCAGACAAGAGGCTTGGCCAGTAAAAGAGATGGGAGCAACTGGCTAAAGAAAGAAGCAGAAAAGGAGCAAAAACAGGCTCAGGTTAGCAGCATACTCCTCTGTTAGTTATCCCCAACACAGAACTTACCAGGTGTAAGGTAGTAAAAGGCGCGTCTGGTGGGGACGCGAGACAGGGCCTTTTCTGTGGTGGCCCCCCAACACTGGAACACCCTCCCCAAAGATCTTTGACAGGCCCCTACATTGGCAGTCTTTAGGAAGAACTTGAAGACCTGGCTGTTCCGATGTGCCTTTCCAGAATAGGAAAACTCCAACATCAAGTCCCAGAAGCACTTTAATAGAAATTAAGATTGCTGCAGACTGCACTAACCTATAATCCCACATATCACCTGTCACATCAGCACTTTTAATCTGTACCCATTACTCTGGCCTGGCCCAGTTTTATTGTGTCTTGGTGTATTGTTTTATTGCTTGTTGTTTTAATATTGCTTAACTGTTTTTGATTTGCTTTAGGTTGTGTATTTTTATACTGTGTTTGAGGCCTTGGCCTTTGTAAGCCACATCGAGTCCTTCGGGAGATGCTAGCGGGGTACAAATAAAGATTTATTTACTTTGCTTTTATACCGCTGTTCTCAGCCCGAAGGCGATAATAATAATAATAATAATAATAATAATAATAATAATAATAATAGGTAAAGGTTTCCCCCTGACATTAAGTCCAGTCGTGTCCGACTCTGATGGGTGATGCTCATCTCAATTTCTAAGCCGGCAGTGTCCATAGAAACCTCCAAGGTCACATGGCTGGCATGACTGCGTGGGGTGCCGTTACCTTCCCACCGGAGTGGTACCTATTGATCTACTCACATTTGCATGTTTTCGAACTGCTAGGTTGGCAGAAGCTGGGGCTAACAGCGGAAGCTCACACCGCTCCCTGGATTTGAATCAGGTGTAGTGGACTGCAACTCCCATACTTGCCTATTGGTATGCCTGTGCTAGGTGAGGATTATGAGAGTTGAAAAAAACATGACTACGAATTTGGAGATCAGGGTCCAAATCCATGCTTGGCCACGAAAACCTGCCTGGTGATCTTGGTCAAGTCACCTGCAGAGGAAGGCAAAGGCAAACTATCTCTTGCTAAAAAAATAATTTCATGATGGGTTTGCATTTGGATGACCATGAGTCAGAAATGACTTGAAGGCATACAACATACATTCAGCTTGTGTGGATGGGTGATTCAGCTTTACCAGCTTCTTTCATTTAGGATTTAGCAGTTCTGGACTGTAGCATTGAGTTTGCACAGAGTGAGCTGGTTTTATTATGACAAAACATTATTAACACAAAATATATCATTATCATATTATTTTTAACTAGGAGCCTAATGACAAAATGCCAGCACTCATCCATTTTAACAAAAAGTCTATTCCCACTAAATTTAGTTCTGTTTTTGAGTTCTGGAGGAGACGCTTAAGGATCTGAAAATTACTTCAACTATGAAAAGTATAGGATACCAAAGATGGTGGTCCATGAGCTTTTGGCCCACAGAAGAGATTCCAGGAAGGCAGAAATGGTCATTGTCAATGAGAACAAATATAGTGCTGATCTCTAGCAAACTGGGGAAAAAATCTTCCTGGTCTACCACCATCAGATATTTTAAACCACACCATATACCAATTAAAAAAAAACAAGTTTTGGAAATATATTTTAACTACAGCTCAGGTAATTCTCTATTGCCTGGAGAATACTTGGGATTGTCCAAAAAAAAGTAAAATATTCAGGCTCTGGTTTCATCCTTTAGGATACAAATTATTCATTTAAGGATGCATATTAGTTGTCTACATCAATGTCATGCTGCGTGAGGACTCATATTGAGTATTGTTATTGTGTGCTTTCAAGTCATTTCCATTTTATAGTGATCCTAAGGCCACGTTGTCCGGATGCCCGACCACCATCTCCCAAAGCAGTTGCTCTACTCCGAACTCAAAAATGGAAAACGGAATGTTGGCTGGCAGGAAAAGAGATTTAAAGATAGGCTCAAAGCCAACCTTAAAAACTCTGACATAGACACTGAGAACTGGGAAGCCCTGGTCCTTGAACGCTCCAGCTGGAGGTCAGATGTGACCAGCAGTGCTGTAGAATTTGAAGAGGCACGAATGGAGGGTGAAAGAGAGAAACATGCCAAGAGGAAGGCACATCAAGCCAACCCCGACTGGGACCGCCTTCCACCTGGAATCCAATGTCCTCACTGCGGGAGAAGATGCAGATCAAGAATAGGGCTTCACAGTCACCTACGGACCCACCACCAGTACACTGACCTTGGAGAACTATCCTATTCGGACAACGAGGGATCGTCTAAGTAAAGTAAGATCCTAAGGCAAATCTATCATGGAGCTTTCTGGGGCTGATAGTGTGTGACTCGCTCAAGGTCAGTGGGTTTCCATGGCCAAGCAGGGAATCAAATTCTGGTTTCCAGAGTCCAACACTCAAACCAGAACACCAAGTGCTCACCAAAAGATATGGCTGTGTAAACTTTTTTCTGTAATGACTAGAGAGAGGGAGGAAGTGTGAAACCATCTTCTAAAAACTCTGTAATATTGTCTCTGCAGATCTCAGCTATACTTCAGAATACATATTGTTAAGGGAGACCACAGTAAGACTGCGGTGCAAAGTTTTGTTATTTGAGATTGTTCCTTGTCATGATTTATTGTTATGCTCTCAACAGCTAGAGGAGAATAGACACTCCATTGGTGCTTCCCACAAGAGAGAAAGTTGAAACTAGAGATTTCTCTCCAGAGTCGCACAACAGACATTTCGGTGGCATATTATTTTTCTAGACAAGAAGCCTCAAGATGCTGTAGGCAGAGTGGAATGTAAACTTTGCTGTGGTGAGGAACAGCACCACAAACTTAAAACTATGAAGTTTGCTACCACAAGATGTACCACCAACTGGGATTCCTTTAAGAGGGGACTATACAGATTCAAGGAGGATGGGGTTATTGGTGGCTGTCATTCCTGATGGTGATACATACCTCCAATATTAGAGGCAGTGTGCCTCTGTGTACCAGTTGCTGAGGAGCATGAGTGGAAGGATGCTATTGTGTTCACTTATTTGCTGCGAGCTTCTTAGGATCACTGTAATCAACAACTGGTAGACCAGACAGGGCAAGACGGTTCTAGTGTTATGGATCAAGACCATGTTCCTTTGTGGAGCAGAGAAAGCAGAATGCCTGTACCTGCACATACTGAGCCTGTGCTCCATTGCACACCAGCATATATGATTAGTATTGGGGAAAATTCAGTACAGTAATAGTAAGTATAATCCAGCAGAAAGAAGATGGAGTGCTTTGGATTATATATTAAAGAAATAAATATCAGAGGATTGTGGCCACATCCTTTACTCTCTCTGTCATGGTGAACCTAACTGATTCATGAGCCAAAAATGCTTCCCAGACTATTCATATGCCACTGTCTGGACATTACAAGGATTTTGGATAGAAAGGAATTTTTAATATGTGGCTTTGTTTCTTTGTATGTTGTGCATATATGAACATGGTAGTACAGGGACCTAAGCTGACAGATTCTAGCAAGGGGAATGGGATACTCAACTCCTTGTGACCAAAGGAATATTTAGGTATATAGGTATATTCATTATATCCTTTTTCTAATATGGTTAGCTTACCCTTAAAAGAGAGAGATCGAGGATTAAACCAGTTTAAATCGGAAGTGTAATCATGTACCATATTTTCTGGCGTATAAGACTACTTTTTAACCCAAGAAAATCTCAAAACTCAGGGGTCGTCTTATACACCGGGAGTAGACTTATATACTGGGAGTAATCTTATACGCTAGGAGTAGTCTTATACGCCAGGAGTCATCTTATAGGCTGGGAGTATTATTATAGAGCTGGTGCTGAAATTTCCAATCCGGATTGGAGAATCTGTGGTTGCCGCATATGGTGGGGGGAGCTCAAAAATGGCAGTGGCCGCGTCCCTGCCATATGAAGTGACTGTATGAAAGCATTAAGGGTGACACTGTACAAGTATGGTAGAAGAAAATCCATTCATCAGGATTCGTGGACTTAATGTGGTCCCAATGGTGAGGTGAAGGGGTGCCTCACCGGGAAGGTGTAAGTGAAGAGTGGAGCAAGCTGCAGGCGTCCAGGGTGACTGGGGTACGGAAAAAAGAGATAGAGTGGCTCTGGGCCCAGAAAAACACACCTCTTTTACCTGTCTGGACCACCCTTGTATCCTATTACCATACCTCCTCCTCTGCCTCTCAGATCTCACTCCTGAAGACTGCAGTGAAGCAGTCTTTATTTGGTGTGTGTTGGAAGAGGGGTTGTCTTATACGACGAGTATATCCCAAACTCTATATTTTAACTGGAAAAATTGGGGATCGTCTTATACGCCCAGTCGTCTTATATGCCAGAATACACGGTACTCAAAGGGATTTGAGTTTAGGCAAGTAGAGTGACCCTCTCTGGAAGAGAATGACAACCCTTTTGGATGTCGACTTATGGCTCTCCTACGGTTTTCTTAGGCAAGGACTACTCAGTGATTTTTTTCTACTTCATTCTTCTGAAATAGAGCGCGGGATCTGGTGACTTTAGAGCAAAGGTTTTCAACCTGTGGGTCTCCAGGTGTTTTGGCTGACAACCGCCCAGAAATCCCAGCCATTTTACCAGCTGTTATAATTTCTGGGAGTTGAAGGCCAAAACATCTGAAGACCCACAGGTTGAGAACCACTGCTTTAGAGTCATCCACCAAACTAGAAATCCCAGAATTCCATAGGATGGAGTCATAGTAATTAAAGTGTATGTAGGTGCTATCATTGTGCGATGTAGATACATTTATTTATTTTGTGTCAAAAGCATTGCATAAAAAGCAATATTTTTGGGTTGGAAAGATTAGTCGTTTACAAGAAACATTGCCCAGAGGACGCCCAACTGTGTTTACTCCGTCTTCGGAGAGGGTCTTTCCATGTCCCCCAGCAGAGCCAGATGAAGAATGTAGACAGTGAGCCACTATTCTCCATGCAGTCTCTTGCAGATAACCTGGGCCAAGCCCTCCTGGGGACTTTGTTTTGCTGCAAAAGTACAGGAGTTCCTGGGACACCACCATTGAGGACACCATGTTCCCACAAAGCCTTCTGCGGATGTCCATTTGTGCTGTTTGTGGAGTGTCACTCTCCCTAAATTATAATTGACTTTTTCCATGGGCAAACCAAAGAAAACATTGCTAAATATAAACATTCTGGGTTGTGACTAAAGTTGTAATCACAAGTATCATATGAGAGAGAGAGAAAAAACATGTTAAACAATGACAAGAAAACACATCTTTTTCAATGTAATGCATTCTATTAGAAAATCCTATTATGCCTTCCAGGCATTGTCAGAAGCAAGAAAGAGCCATGCTCATTATTGATAATATTAGTAATCCTTTTTCATCATTTTATTTTTTTAAAAAATATTTTTTATTATTTTATCATGGTTCAATACATTTGTTATACATTGTTTGTTTTACAGCAGATACATATTATTAAATACAACGTACCATACTTTAACTTTTAGCATCTAGTGTTATACATATGTGGTGGCAATGTAAATATGTCAATAATTTTTTGGGGGAAAGTATTTAGAGAAATAGATGATATAATGAAAATTAAAATAGAAATAAGTCCTAGTGTAGCTTTATTATATTATATAATAATGAACAATTGAAAAAAGAGGATAAAGATGCGATAACAAATTTATTAACAATAGCATGACTGCTTATAGCAAGGAACTGAAAAAGAGAAATAAATATACAAATAGAGGAGTGGTATAAGGAAGTATGGAAATGGGCAATGATAAGCCGACATGTATATTAAAAGTTAAAAGAGGTATATGGAAACAAAGTGATTTTGATGATGTGTGGAGAAAATTTATTGAGAAGGATTAAAAAATAAAGAAGGAAAGTTACCTCTACAAGAAAAATTGAAATTTTGGACAGATGATATGTAAAAGCCGTGGCTTGGGAGGGGAAGAGGGGAGCACAGCAGTGAGAGATAGATAATATGTATAAGCAGAAAAATAAGGCTTTTGATCATTTTAAAACATAGGCCAAGGGGCTGTCTGACTGAGAGATCTTGGTTTGCTTATAGTTGGATGGATGGATTTTGCCAAATATGGACGTGGTGATACCTACTATCTTAGATTAATTTAAAAAGAAACAAATGTGTGCTGTCACGCACTGGGCCTGTGAAAGAGTCTGTAGATAGGACATGTTTTCTGAATGCCCAACGGGACGCTGGGGGTGCCTTGGCTGAGAGGCCTTTCAGATTTCCCCACACAAAGACTTAGAAAGTTCAACAAAGTTTTTATTGTTGCTTAAATCTTCAGTAAACCAAACAAATACTTCAAAGCTTTGAATCAACTGGTGGCTTGCTTAAATCTTGTCCACAAGGGACAGGCAACTTTCTTCATAAACTGTTTCTTCCTTCTACAAGGGAAATCTTTAATCCCTCCCTGGGCAATCTATTTACTTTGCTGGCATGGGCCCTACTCCCGGTTCCAATCTGAGTTATAGGTGACCCAAGTAGACTTTACCAGGCAAAGTTTTTGGTAGATTTCCAAGAGGAAAGAAGGCTTTCAATTCCCAGCGAAGGCTGGCTGTAAAACAGTGGAGATGTATTTCTCCAGCAAAGAGCTGGCTGTAGAGTTGTGGAACTAAATTCCCCAACAAAGGCTATGCTGTAGTTATCTGTAGAGCTGTGGGACTGGATCCCCCCAGCAAAAGATGAAGCTTTCTACAGGTGGAACTGATTCACATCCTGTACGAAAGGCTTCTCTGTGTGAACTGAACTTGAGGTCCCCTTTTTCCCTCCTTAACCCAGAAAAAGGGGTGGAACTAAAGAACATAATGATAATTGATGGGTCATTGGCCCCATTATTGTAAACCAAGGGAAGCCACCTTATTGCAAAATGCATGGAACTTTGGAATACATGCAAACACTCAATAGAAAGGAAAAGAAGTTGGAGCTCCAAAATGCATTTAGGATTTTTGTTTATTGCTGATCTTGGCCTTGATTTATGGCAACTGTATGAGTCAAAGACCTCCAGAACACACTGTCATCAACAGCCATGGTCAGGTCCTGCGAATTCAGAACATTCCTAAGTTTTGCTTGATTGAACTTCCTTGATTGAGGCTATCCACTGTAACACAGCCTTCTTCTGTTCCCACTGCCTCCCACTTTACTGAGCGTTATTATCTTTCCCCATGAGTCATGTAATTTCATGATATATATGACTTCAGGACAATAGCCTCAATTTTGTCATTTTGGTGTCTAGGAAGAATTCAGGCATGATTTACGGTAGAAGCAATTCATTGGTTCTTAGGACTAGTCCCTTCATAGCTGCCCTTCCTAGTCTTCTTCTGATTTCTTGGTGACAGTCTCCACTCTGATTAGTGACTGAGCCAAGATATAGAAAGCCTTTATTTTACTGTCCTCATCATCCACTATAAATTGCATGCATTATCTGTGGTCATTTTTTGTTTCCTTCACATTCAACTATAGCTCTGCATTTGCACTTTCTTCCTTGACTGTTGTCCATAATTCTTCCAAGTATTGCCTATTTTATGCTACTAATGTAATATCATTGGACATACATACTCTAAAGGCAACAGCTTCTGTCCGATTTTGGAAGGTAAGCAGGGTCTGTCCTGGTTAGTACTTGGATAGGAGACGGCCAATGAATACCAGATGTGCAGGCTGTGCTTCAGAAGGAGGAACTGGCAAAACTACCTCTAAGTATTCCTTGCTTAAGGAAACCATATGAAATTAATAGGGTTGCCATAAAACAGCATGCCAACCTGAAGGTACATAAACATACAACTCCTTCCCCCTGAAATCTGCAGATAATTAGTAGTAAGTTATTTTCTTTGCTTCACACTGTGTAGAATGATGATGATGATGATGATGATAAATTTTATTTATTACCTACCTCTCTTGATGGTTCAAGACAGGGTACAACAATGTCAAAACGTAAGAACATAGATATATATACAATAAATCACATAAGTTAAGCTGCTAGTTAAACACAAGAAGCTATCCAAATTCTTATATTTTTTTTCAGATGGCAATTCTAGTAACTTCATTGAGGGTTAATAGATTTAAGTGAGAGATGGGTAGGACCAACCTGGTTATTTGGGATTCCGATTTAGATAATTGCATTGGATAGACCATATCAGCTCTACTTTCTGATACAGAACATATGCCATCCAGTAGTTGCCATTTGCTTGCCCACAAAAAAACAATTTTTAATAACCATATATACTATTAAGAGGATTTTGCAAGACCAGTTGCTTTGTTTGCTACAGTATAATAACACAGAGGCCATGGACCATATTTTAGTTCTTGCAGACCACTAGTGGTCCACGGACAACAAGTTGGGAACCACTGTTCTATACCATTGAGCCATACCTCAAGGTGATGTCAAACTGCATCAATTCTACAGTGTTGGTCAACCAGGAGTCATTCCAGATCCAGGATTAATGTGGGGATGTGTTGGAGGAATTGGTGTTGTGCACCACATGTTTTTCTCTCCCGTCCCAATCTAGTTGCTGCCATTGGATACAGTTGAGATGATTGAGTCAAGACATCTGCACTAAAGTGAGATTCATTCTCTTTCACGCTACATAATTGTAGCATAATGGTTCCACTTTAACTGTCATAGTTGGATCTTTCAAAAGCCTGGGGATTTGAATAGAGGTACTAAAGAAACCTTCTTGTTGGGAAGTCTAAGGCCACATCTACACTTCCATATAATGCAGTTTCCGAATTGCAGATTAACTGCATTGAACTTGATTATATGGCAGTGCAAGTTCATATAATTCAGTTCAATCTGAATTACATGGCTGTGTAAATGGGACATAAATTAACCACCATAAACTAGAGATTCCAATATTTCATAGGATAAAACTGTGAAAGTTGAATAGAAATCAGTGCTTCACATTTGTCAGTGAAATGTCTTGGGCTGACCCTGGGGAGAGGGCACAAGGCTCATATTTGCTAATTCCTATTGAGTATTTCACCATGCTGTGGCAGTTCCTCTGAAATGGAAGATCGGTCCTCTTAAACAAGAACTTTTCTTTCCTCTTTAAAAAAGGGAGTAAAACACATTTGTTCTGAAGAAGAAAAGAAAAAAAAATGTGGGGGAGGGAAGAATCACTAAGGATAAATCACCAAGGATCTACATCTCTGTGTTGAAGGACCATACTTATTCTACTGGGTGAGAAAATCACTCTGCACATGCTTAGCAGCAATCTTCTTCACTATAGCTGTATAGCATAGCACAGTAGTGCCAATGGAAGGGAAAAGGAAGACGGGTCGACCAAGGACAAGATGGATGGATGGTATCCTTGAAGTGACTGGCTCGACTCTGAAGGAGCTGGGGATGGCTGCGGCCAACAGGGAGCTCTGGCGTAGGCTGGTCCATGAGGTCACAAAGTGTCGGAAGCGACTGAATGAATAAGTAACAACAACTGTGGCAAGAAAGACCCGTCTTGAGGTGGTGGCTAGTTGAAATCTGGATCTAACTGAATTGATCCAACCATTTTCTATTCAGTCCCTTCTTTTATAACTCCTCCAGTTATTGCCAAAGCTTTTGTGTACACATGTAATTCTGATGGTAAGGCATGGACGTTCCCCCTCTAAAACCCCATATAAAATGGTGATGGAGCAGCAACGGAGATCTGAGCAAGAAGCAGCAGGGAGCAGAGGAGTGGCTGCATATAAAGAAAACCACAAGACTGCTATAATTGGATTCAGTATCTCTTAAAAATGCATTTTTCCTTGCTAGAGCTAGGAAAGAGGCTGCCACACATGAAAGGGCAGCTAGTTGAATCATGTATGGGGATTTTCCCTCCAGCGTTGTTCTTGTATTGCAACTCCTAGCATTTTTCCTTTGTGGCAAAATTGACTATAGCTGCTGGGACTTGCAGTTCTACAACACCATAAGAGTTCTATGATAACTACTTCTGATTAAACCATGTTAAAATATTGATTGGAAGGGGCTTGAAGCATCCTTTTGACTATGTGTGGTCCTTTTTGTCCAAAGGCCGAAGACTTTACTCCAGGTTACATTTCCCACGTGATAGATATTAAAAAATAAAAAACCAAACCCTGTAGCCTTTGTTTTGGTCTCTGGAGTATCATTTATTTTCACCTTTCTTTGACTGTTTTCACACCACTGAATAAAATCCTACATTTTCTGCTTTGAACTGGAATATATGGCAGTGTGGACTCCGATAACGCAGTTCAAAGCAGATATTGTGGGATTTTCTGCCTTGATATTCTGGGTTATATGACTGTGTGGAAGGGCTCTACATCTCTCTCTTTTTCTCTCTCAGGGCCCTTCCACACAGCCATATAACCCAGAATATCAAGGCAAATAACCCACAATATGTGCTTTGAACTGGATTAGCTGAGTCCACACTGCCATATAATCCAGCTCAATGTGGAATTTATACAGCTGTGTGGAAAGGGCCTTACACGTTCTTTTCTTACCTCAAGCCAAAGAATATGTGCTGACTAAGTACAGATATTTGTGAATAAAACTGTATATACTCATGCATAAGTGGACATGATGTAACTGTCAAGGGCAGATTTTGGAGTGAATTTTGATTTAGCCCATGGATAAGTCAGGGTCATTCAAATGAGAGGAGAAAGCAGCAAGACTGGTTCAAGGGCTTCTTCTCCACCCAGGGATTCAGAAAGGAGTGGTGCAATGAAGGCCCTTCCACACATCCCTATATCCCAGAATATCAAGTCAGAAAATTCCACATTTTCTGAGTGTGGACTCGATAAACCAATTCAAACCAGATATCGTGGGATTTTATGATTTGATATTCTGGGATATAGGGCTCTTTGGAAGGGCCATGAGAAGACAGAGAAGTGTCAGGGCTTCTTTTAAGTTATCCTGAGAAGGACTAAATGCTTGCCTGTTGCCATTCAATCAGAGAAGGGAAATGGGTTTTTTCCCATAAGGAGTAAATCTTACATTAACTGATGGATAAGTCGATCCAGGTTTTGAGATTAATTTGTGTCTAAACATTCTAGGCATAAGCATGAATCTATACAGTATTCACTTTTCTATCTCTGCTAGATTTTGTGTGTGGGATGTGTGTGTGGGATGTGAGCTTTTCAGACCTCTGTTGCTCTGCTTGAAAGATCTTCTATAACTTCGTATATTCCTACAATAATGAAAGGACCAAGGCAGTGACATCTCCGACCCATTCTGTTCATATATCAGCCAGCACGCCAATGCTTTAAATCAAGAAATAACTTTCTAAGATCTACAGAGATCCTCACAGGAACACCTTAGCAAGCGAGAGTCCTAAAGTGGCAGGCTAAAACCCAGAAACTTAATCTATGGGAGATACTGAATGAGAGGGTACCTTCTGGGCACAAAGAAGACTGGGTGAATTGGAAGACACTGAACAGGCTGGCACCATGGGATGCAGAGACAACTTTAAGAAACAGGGCCACAAAGTGGAGTCCACGACATGCGAGTGCGGAGAAGAGCAAACCACAGACCACTTACTACAATGGAGCCTGAGCCCTGCCACATGCACAATGGAGGACCTTCTTATAGCAACACCAGAGGCACTCCAAGTGGACCGCTACTGGCCATAGGACATTTGGTACAATACCAAGTTTTTAACTTAGTTTGTGTTTTTAAATACATTACAACTGTACCCTCAATTTGCTTCTGACACGATAAATAAATACTTCTTATATTACCAATAGGCCAAAGCTACCAGCAATCAGGGGAAAGGCTAACTAACTCTCTGAATCTGCTATGTTTGGGTCCTGTTATCATGAGGTCTTGGCTTTCTTGACATATCTTTATTGACTTATTCGAACATAATGAAAGAATTTACAGGCTACGGCCTCATCAACTTTCACATCTCTTTTGGCCAAAAGGTGGTAGTGAACTAGAATCAGTAAAATGCTTTCTTTAAAGAGCTCATGTGTGCCATATGTCCCAAAACACTACAAACATTTCCTGGAATCATTTGCTCGTCTTTTTTTTTGCAATTTCTGGATAGCCAGCATGAGTTGGGAGGGGGAACATCTTTGGCAATTGCAAATGTGAATTCCTAGCAACAAAGTATTCCTGCAGCACCAGCCCCGCCTTCCCTGTGATACTGGCCTGCACTGTTTTGCCAAAATGATAAAACATAGATTTTATTGCAAGAAAATACTTGTGTGAGGCTGTCACATGCAGAGAACACATGAGCATTTTGTCTTTATGCACACAACACAGAGATGTGCTCATGCACGCACACACACAAATATATATGCCGTTTCCACTGTGGTGGGGAATCATTGATGGAAACTTTCAGCCTCATTAAGTTTTTTCCTTCCTGAAAGGCCAAACAAGATAGCTGTTTTCTTATCTCCTTCTAAAAGCCTGTCTCTTCTCTACTGTAGTTAATGGCAGAAAGATTTAGGATCTCCATCTGTTGTCTGTGAAAAGAGTTTTTACTGGCAGAGTCTAAACTTAGAATCTGAAATTACAGAACAGGGGAGCCCATAGTTTGACATACAGTAGAGTCTCACTTATCCAACCTTTGCTCATCCAACATTCTGTATTATACAATGCAGTCTGCCTCCCACTCGTATCCATAACTGTTTCACTACATTGTGATGTTTTGGTGCTAAATTCATCACAATTTGTTGTAAAACATGATGTTTTGGTGCTTAAATTGTGAAAACATAATGTAATTTGATGTTTAATAGGCTTTTTCTTAATCCCTCCTTATTATCCAACATTTTCGCTTATCCAGCATTCTGCCAGCCCATTTATGTTGGATAAGCAATACTCTAGTGTACAGAAATTGAGTTGCCAGAATGAAAACTGGAGAGTTCTGCTCAGAGGTGGCCCTAGGTAATTTTCAATGGTAAGCAAACAGTATTTTGCCCCCCCCCCCCCCAACCAATCACTGATAGATATATTTTCTGTTCGTTGTGGGAGTTCTCTGTGCCATATTGGGTTCAATTCCATCATTGGTGGAGTTCAAAATGCTCTTTGATTGTAGGTGAACTATACATCCCAGTAACTACAACTTGCATATGTCAAGGTCTATTTTTCCCCAAGAGCGCCTCAAGAGCGCCCCTGGGCAAAATCAACTGTACCGCAAATGCTTACTTTGCTTAATGGCTTGAGCCGCCCCTGGTTCTGCTATACCTTTAACAGCTGTGTAGGTAAATGTATAGGATTTATCCTGATATTAAGTCCAGTCGTGTCCGACTCTGGGGGTTGGTGCTCATCTCCATTTCTAAGCCAAAGAGCCAGCATCGTCCGTAGACAACTCCAAGGTCATGTGGTCAGCATGACTGCACGGAGCACTATTACCTTCCCGCCGGAGTGGTATTTATTGATCTACTCACATTTACATCTTTTCGAACTGCTAGGTTGGCAGAAGCTGAGGCTAACAGTGGGAGCTCACACCACTCCTTGGATTCGAATCTGTGACCTTTTGGTCAGCAAGTTCAGCAGCTTAGTGCTTTTAATCCACTGCAACCCTGGGTGCTCCTTTAACAGCTGTGTAGAGGAGGGGATTTCAAGAGATGTTACTTGTTTCCCAATTGGATAAAATTCCTTCTTCTAAACAACCATCTAACTGCCCTCTCCAGTTTTTAATGTGGCAATATGATATTGAAATTGCTTATTGTATTGCTTGTAGAAAAGTTTAAATACATTGACAGCTTCTTGAGAAAGTAATCCTTAAAAATGTAGTTTACTGAAGATGTTGCTAAAGTCCCCCAGCTCACAGAATTATTGTACTGGTGAAACAAAAGAAATTACTATTAAACCATTTTAAGAATGTAATATAGCTAAGTTCATAGTAGATGAATCTGGGATAAATCCAGACTCTGAAAGATAGATGCAGGAGAAAGGGGGATATCATTGCTGTTTTCTTTTTAGCTCTCCTATTTCTTAGGACCACATGAAACAGTCTGTGTCAAGTCAGAAAGGGCGTTTCAGTCTATTTAGTTCAGTATTGCCCCAGTCCACGTTGCACATTGTTGTGTACACCAGGGGTGGAGAATGTGTGCCTGTCCAAACGTTGCACTGCAACTGTGATCAATCTTCTTAAGTTCTTGGCATCACAATTTCCACCGCCTTAATTCTTGGGAGTCTTGGCTTTGTGGTTGCCTCTTTTCATAACGCCATGATGTAAAACTTCACTAATAGTCTCCTTATGCATGGCTTTCTCTAATAGCAGATTGAAATGTGGAGGCTGTTTTTAATTTGTGGATATTGTGCTCCTTCTGCCTCCCTCTTTCCCAACACCATCCTTTCCCCTTGTCATTAGCTCCTAATAGCTCTCTTTACCTTTCTCCTCTTAGAAAATAAAAATAAAAATCCAAGCAAACAGCATAAGAAAAGTAAGATGCACCCAGGCCTATCTGTACACTAGGTTGTTGTAGGTTTTTTCGGGCTATATGGCCACGTTCTAGAGGCATTCTCTCCTGACGTTTCGCCTGCATCTATGGCAAGCATCCTCAGAGGTAGTGAGGTCTGTTGGAACTAGGAAAAAGTGTTTATATATCTGTGGAATGACCAGGGTGGGACAAAGGACCTTGATTAGCATTTGATGGCCTGGCAGTGCCTGGGGCAATCTTTTGTTGAGAGGTGATTAGATGACCTTGTTTGTTTCCTCTCTGTTGTTTTGCTGTTGTAATTTTTGAGTTTTTTAATACTGGTAGCCAGATTTTGTTCATTTTCATGGTTTCCTCATTTCTGTTGAAATTGTCCACATGCTTGTGGATTTCAATGGCTTCCACAGATTTATAAACCCTTTTTCCTAGTTCCAACAGACCACACTACCTCTGAGGAGGCTTGCCATAGATGCAGGCGAAACCTCAGGAGACAATGCCTCTAGAACAGTGGTTTTCAACCTGTGGGTCCCCAGGTGTTTTGGCCTACAACTCCCAGAAATCCCAGCCAGTTTACCAGCTGTTAGGACTTCTGGGAGTTGAAGGCCAAAAACATCTGGGGACCCCAGGTTGAGAACCACTGCTCTAGAACATGACCATATAGCCCGAAAAAACCTACAACAACCCAGTGATTCCTGACATGAAATCCTTTGACAATACTATCTGTACACTGTTTCTACCAGTACTTCGAAGAATTGGTATCCTTACCGTTCTCTCGCAGGACAGAGAACGAGCAAGTTTTGCCCATTTGGATTTGGAACTGATTAGAAGTGTCATTCATCCAACTCAAGTCTAACCTTGAGACAGTGGAACTGGGCATGTTCTGGTGTGTATGAGGTTTGGAGGAATTTGCACAACTTGGCACATATTCAAGCAAGTGCATTATCAGTTTGGCATGCATCACTCTCAAACTTTGATAATTGGGTTGACATCTCTTTTTGACAGCTCTTTTCAGGGTATCTATCACTAATATCAAAACAACAACAACAACCCAAGCATTTCTTTTTGATTTCAGAGCAGCCATCCCAATCTTGAGCCTTTCCTATACCTTAGTCGACTACACTATCATTCTTGGCCATTGCCCATACCTGAGGCAGCTGATAAGAGTTAGAGAAGTGTTTCTCAAACTCTGCTCCTCCAGATGTTTTGTTCTCACAGTTCCTTATAGCTGGTAAGTTGGCTGGGATTTCTGGGAGCTGAAGTCCAAAATACCTGAAGGAGCAGAGTTTGAGAAACACTGAGTTAGAGTGTAAAATATCTGGAGGTTGAGGTAGACTGGCTCAAAGCCATGTGGCCACTTGATGTAACAAAGCAATATATTTCTCTAAGATCTAAGATGCGAAGTTCTCTCCTTGTGGAGAGAAAAAACTGGGTAATAATAACAATAACAATAACAATAACAATAACAATAATAATAATAATAATAATAAATAATGACAGGGAGAAGACCTGGTTATGGCTCATGAATGGAACACTGAAGAAAGAGACAGAAGGTCTGATTCTTGCAGCTCAGGAGCAAAGCCATCAGAACAAATGCCATTAAGGCCAGGATCAAAACATCAGCGGATGACCCAAAATACAGACTGTGCAAGGAAGCTGATGAAACCATGGACCATATCCTCAGCTTTTGCAAGAAAACTGCACAGATGGTCTACAAACAAAGGCACAACTCCGTGGCCCAAATGATTCACTGGAACTTATGTCACAAGTACCACCTGCCAGTAGTAAAGGACTGGTGGGATCATAAACCTGCAAAGGTAGTGGAAAATGAGCACGCAAAAATACTGCGGGACTTTTGAATCCAGACTGATAAAGTTTTGGAACACAATACACCAGACAGCACGATTGAGGAAAAGAAAAAAGTTTGGATTATTGATGTCGCCATACCAGGTAACAGCCAAATTGAGGAAAAACAACAGAAAAACTCAGCCGTTATCAAGACTCAAAATCAAACTGCAAATGCTCTGGCATAAACCAGTACAGGTGGTCCCAGTGGTCCTCGGCACACTGGGTGCCATGCCAAAAAGACCTCAACCGGCATTTGGAAACAATAAACATTGACAAAATCACGATCTGTCAACTGCAAAAAGCCACCTTACTTGGATCATTCGAAAATACCTCACACAGTTGTAGACACTTGGGAAGTGTTCGATTTGTGATTTTGTGATACAAAAATCCACCATATAGATCTTGTTTGCTGTGACATACTGTGTTTTTGTATCAGTAAAATAATAATAAATTTGGTAGGTCATACTCCCTTCTAAGTTTTCATTGGCGTCAAGTTCTTGTGCATATCTAAACCAAATTGAATTTCACTTTATTCAGAGGAATTTATTTCCAACTAAATGCATTGAGAGTTTCAGCTTCACCCAGCATGTGGATGAACCTAATTTGAAACTATTGAACTTGCTAGCTTTATCTAAAATTGGAACTTGCTAGCTATATATTCCCACTTAATCACTCCCAAACAACACACAGGCTTAGCAAAGGAATCTAGCTCTAAATCAACCCATTCTTCCTGTGAGCAGCAGACAAACCGCCCATTCAGATGCCAATTGACTGGTTCTTTGCAGTAGTCATAAAACGTTCTTGGCCCTAGACAGTTGTGAAGGATGCTTACTGGCTGATCCACAGAGGAATAATGGAGCTACATTTTCAAGCCATGCTTCAAATGTTTGAAAGTGTTTGACATTGGCTCGAAGAAACTTTGAAATGGTGCTGAATCAATGTTTAACTGGATAAGCAGGGATCTTGGGAATCTGCATGATCTTTCATCATCACCACTATAAAAATGAATCCATTGTGTAACTTGTTACAAAATTCGTAAAAGGTGTTTGTTGCCATGCCCGCTTTCACCTCATAAAAGTCATATAATGACACTTTATGACACCTACTACTGTTTTGTTACCTTTTTAAAAAAAGCTTTAAAAGAAGAGCATAAAGTATGATAGCTCAGGTCAAATTGCCTTTAGAATTGCTTCCATTACCACTGCTGCCTAGTAACAGCTAATAAGTATCTATGTTTCTTGTAAACTTTCCAAAGTTTAAATAAATATAGACTTAACATATAGCATACATATGTGCACAATCAAAAACATGACTGAGGCATGGCGGCAATAGCATAAATAAGTCATTCACGTTGTTGTTGTTGTTGTTGTTGTTGTTGTTGTTGTTGTTGTGTGCCCTCTAGTTGTTTCCAACTTATGACAATCATAAGGCTATTGCGGCATTTCTTTGGCAATATGTGTTGAGAGGGAGTTTTCCTTTCTCCTCCTCAAAACCTGAGAGAGTAGAGCAGTACTTCTCAACCTGTGGGTCCTCAGCCGTTTTTGCCCGAATAGCTGGTAAACTGGCTGGGATTTCTGAGAGTTGTAGACCAAAACACCTGGGGACCCACAGGTTGAGAACCACTGGAATAGAGAAAGGAGATTCCATCTGAATGTTAGGAAGAACTTCCTGACTCTGAGAGCCGTTCAGCAGTGGAACTCTCTGTGGTGGAGGCTCCTTATTTGGAAGCTTTTAAACAGATGCTGGATGGCCATCTGTCAGGGGTACTTTGAATGCAATATTCCTGCTTCTTGGCAGGGGGTTGGACTGGATGGCCCATGAGGTCTCTTCCAACTCTATGATTCCATAATTCTATGAGTGTGACTCACCAAAAGTCATGCATAGGGTTTCCATGGCCATGTGAGGATCTAAATCCTGGAATCTAGAGTTGTAATCCAACACTCAAACCATGAGGTTAGGGAGGCAGAGCCTGATTTACATATCAACAATATCCTGGATGACATAAAGCAGAAGTGGGAATCATGTAATCTTCCAAAACTTCAAGTCCAACAATATAGCCAGAGCGGTGCTGGGAGTTGCAGTCCAGTGACATCTGAGCCCCTTTCAGGTTATCAAAATAGATTATCAAAACAGATAATCCACATTATCTGTTTTTAATTGGATTTTATGAGTCTACACTGCCATATAACCCACATCAAAGCAAATAATCTGGATTTTATCTGCCAGTGTAGAAGGGGCCTCAGTCTCACACAAGTATACATCCCATTTTACAAATCACAGATTTTATTTGAAGGACTCTTGGAGGGGAATTCGTATTTCAAGATGTCCCCTGTGTGAAAGACGGTGCCATTCAGATCTGGTTTAAAGCCAAGGAACCTCTAAGAAGGGAGGAAGCCTTGACTTTGCTGGTCAACCCACAATGAATACTTGGAAAAGCAAGCTGAACAGGAAAGCACACACCTGGTCAAAGTCCAACCCTGACTCTTTATGAGATTACTGTATTTCCACTTCTTTGTTTCCAGATTTGTATTTATACATACAAATTAGTAAAAGCAATTTTTATGCAAAATAATCTCCTTTTTTGGTACCGTATGTCTTTGTTATCCAATGCGGTTTGATTCCAAGACCCTCTATGAATTCCAAAATCTGTGGATGTTCAAGTACCATTATATACAATCCTGTAGTAAAATAGTGTCCCTTGTAAAACTGGCAAAATAAAGGTTTGCTTTTAGAAATACTTAAAATATTTTCAAAATGTAGATGATGGAATCATGGGTATCCATGGGTATCCATGATGTGGAAAACTAGCTGTATTTAGAAAAAAAAAGAGGGAAGTGGGCAAAATTCTCATAACATGGAGTCAGAAAAGGTACATTTTAAAGTGTAACTCCAGCCATATCTGTGTGTGTGCATGCATACTTTGGATAGCATAGGGAAGGGATAACACTCCTTTGGTATTTGTTTAGTTCTCTGTACCCCTTTTCAGAAGATTTCACCTCATTTTCCATCCCTGTGATAACTGGATCTTGAAAAAATTGGCTTGTTGTGGAAACAAGGATTTGTAATCCAGGTTCAATTGAAACCTCCTTTCCCCATGATAACTCTTCCAGGCATGAATTTCCCTTCAGGTGGATAGATTTCCCTCACTTCCTGTTGTCTCACCCGTATTCTGCACAAGGAATCATTTGTAAGTCTGATGTTTGTAACTTGCGGACTGTCTGTAGATTTGTTAACTGGAGGGTGTCTCTATATCAAGATATTAACAGGCTTCAAAAACAAGTATTGTTTCATTATTGCTCAGAAAATACAGGATGAAATGACTTGGCAGGTCTTTTGACAGGGGTTTTCCTGTGCAGAAAATCGGGGAAGACCAGGCACTCCAGGCCACAGCTTTCTCTATTTTGGTTCTCTTCATTCATGTTAGGCCTAACCAAATGGCCAGTGGCATATTATTACTGTCCAGCACACCTGGAAGGCAATACCAGCTTAGTTTGCATAACTGACTACTTTGGAACTGCAAGGCAGGAGTTGGAAAAGTTAAACTTTTGAATCAAACCTCTGTGGCTTGTCTTCAACCTGGTGAGTTGTTTTTCTGTTCTGGCGCATTCGGTTTAGCATACACTCACCGGGCAGGGATCCTCTTATCAGCAGTCCCAGTTACGCACTACATATTGAATATACTCATACCTTGGAAAAGTTCAGTGTGGCTTACAGCTCCCAGCAAACTAGCTGAATGGTTCTATGATTTCTAGGAACCATTGTCCCAAATATACTTTGAATGGAGGCAACTTACCTTCAAAGCATGCTATATAGGCATTTTCCCTTGTATATTCTCTATATGTGCATAATTCCGTTAATCATACCAATGATTTCCACCATCTTTTTTAACCCATGTGGTTTACTAACTAATTAAATAAATAAATACTAAACATCTCTAGATTTTCCATCAAGAGAGTTTGATACTCGATGTTTTTACCTGCTGATTCCTAACTCCTTATCACTTGATCCATGCAACAAATGAAAGCAATCGCCTCCTCTATTCCCACTGATACATATTTGTGTGAACTCACAGCACAGTTCCAGATATACATATGAATACCTAAATTCTACATACTGAGAGGGCGGGCTCTTTGATCTATATAGATAGTCCAAATGAAGCACACATCTGCATAGTTTGCATAATCATTTTCTGCAGTGTGTTTCAGGATACTTCATGGGCTGTAGATCTCTTGTTGCCCCACCTTTGGCAATCTACACTGGCAATCTCTGGTAATCTCTATGAATTTCTTATCTACATCTTTCTAACCATGATGATTTGAAACCTGTAGAGGGTTTTTGTTTTTTAGAAAACTAAAAAATAGATTTCTTCAGAAGAGTGATGATGTCAGTTCTGGGAGGCCCTAAATAAGAAGTTCTTTAGGGGCTGCTCACGATGTTAGGACTGATACACCATTTGCTTTCTCTCCTTGCTTGACCTGAAGTCAAGCAAATCAGTTCTTTTAAATGAGAAAAAACACACGGCAGTAGTATCTGCCCCTAAAGCACTCTCATTTAGAGGCCCTCCAGGCTGTTGTGCCCCAGTGTGCCACTTTGAATACCAAATTCTACAGCCTTTGTATCACATACGCATAGTCTTAAACTGTTTCAAATTTGGCAAAGGCAGTTATCTTCTGCCATCCCACTTTTTCTGCTGCTTCCAAAATGTCCAAGTTCTCCTCTTTTCCTCCCACTTCCTCCCTTCCTTTTCCATTTACTACAATTGCTACAAACTCAGTGAACCAGTGGTTTGCATTCTACCAACTCAGCAAGGAAGAAACGAAGGGTGTGGAAAGTCTTGCCCTTGCCAGTAAGCTCAGTTGTGAGTTTTCCGGGCTGTATGGCAATGTTCCAGAAGCATTCTCTTCTGACGTTTCTCCCATATCTATGGCAGGCATCCTCAGAGGTTGCGTTTATTACATCTGGCCCGGCCATAGGTTTTTAAATCCTTGTGTGTTATTGTCTATGTGTGAGTTATATTAACTGTATTGTTTATATTGCTTATTCCCTGTTGTTTTTATTGATGTGTTGTTGGGCTTGGCCTCATGTAAGCCACTCTGAGTCCCTTGGGGAGATGGTGGCGGGGTATAAATAAAGTTATTATTATTATTATTATTATTATTATTATTATTATTGTGAGGTCTGTTGGAAACTAGGGAAGTGGGGTTTATATATCTGTGGAATAATGTCCAGGGTGGAAGAAAGAACTCTTGTCTGCCTGAGGCAAGTGTGAATGTTGTAATTGGCCACCTTCATTGGCATTGAATGGCCTAGCAGTTCCAAGGTCTGGCTTCTTACTGCCTGGGGGAATCCTTTGTTGGGAGGTGATTAGCTGGCCCTGATTGTTTATAGTCTGGAATCCCCCTGTTTTTGAGTGTTGTTCTTTATTTACTGTTATGACTTTAGAAGTTTTTAAAAAAAATTCCTTGGTTTCCTCCGTTGTTGAAATTGTTCACATGCTTGTGGATTTCAGTGGCTTCTCTGTATAGTCTGACATGGTGGTTGCTAGAGTGATCCAGCATTTCTATGTTCTCAAATAATATGCTGTGTCCAGGTTAGTTCATCAAGTGCTATGCTATTGCTGATGTCTCTGATTGAGTTAATTTGCAGTGCCTTTCATATTCCTTGATTCGTGTTTGGACAATGCTGTGTTTGGTGATCCCTATGTAGATTTGTTCATAGCTGCATGGTATAAGGTAGATTCCTCCAGAGGTGAGAGGATTCCTCATAGCTCGTTTGCTTTTTCTCATTAACAACTTGAGTCCCTGGCCTTGAATCTCCACTTTTTGTGGGTCATGCCCAGGCAAAGGGAGGAGCTACAAATTCTCTTGCTTGGGGAAACCTAGAATCAGGCAGGAGGAAACAGATCAAATCTCCAGCTCATTGTAATAGGTCGCTGTTCAATACTGAACTAATGTGTTGCTGTTTGGTAAGAATCCTTCCTTCAATGCCATCATGGCAGCAAAGATTACCTGCTGCTGTGTTCTTTATACACTTTCTGGCTAGAGGCAAGTAGGCTATTCACTAAGTAGGTGAGAAAGAAAAATTCACTCTTTTCATCTTGATCTGGGAACAGACCCATTCGGTAAGACTTTGCTCTTCAAAAAGAAAGAAAAAAGAAAAAAAGAATCTGCGAACCCCACCTCCTCCAAGATGAACTGAACCACCTAAACTGGACTCTCCAGGCCAATGGATACTCCACCTCAGACATCAGGAGAGCTGCAAGACCGAGAACAAGCCACGAGAGTCAAGACAAAGATCCACCCAGAGGAAAAGTGTTCTTGCCATACATAAAGGGAACCACTGACCGCATTGGGAAGCTGATGAGGAAACACAGCATACAAACTATCTACAGACCCACCAAGAAAATCCAACAAATGCTACATTCAGCAAAGGACAAGAGAGATCATCTCACTTCTGCAGGAGTCTACCAGATACCATGCAGCTGTGGAGAAGTCTACATAGGGGCCAAACACAGCGCCCAGACACGAATCAAGGAACATGAAAGGCACTGCAGACTACTTCAGCCAGAGAAGTCAGCCATAGCAGAGCACCTGATGAACCAACCTGGACACAGCATATTATTTGAGAATACAGAAATGCTAGACCACTCTAACAACCACCATGTTAGACTACACAGAGAAGCCACTGAAATCCAGAAGCATGTGGACAATTTCAGCAGAAAGGAGGAAACCATGAAAATGAACAAAATCTGGCTACCAGTATTAAAAAAAACTCTAAAATTACAACAGCAAAACAACAGAGAGGAAACAATCTGGGACATCTAATCAACTCTCAACAGAAGATTGCCCCAGGCACCAACAAGCCACACCAAACAACTGCCAGGCCATCAAATGCTAATCAAGGTGGTCAGTTGAAACATTCACACCTAGCTCCAACAGACAAAAGTCCTTTGTCACACCCTGGTCATTCCACAGATATATAAACTCATTTTCCTAGTTCCAAAAGACCTCACAACCTCTGAGAATGCTTGCCGTAGATGCAGGTAAAATGTCAGGAGAGAATGCCTCTAGAACATGGCCATATATCCCAAAAAACCCTACAATAACCCACTTTACAAGCAGTAAAATAGAGGGCGTTTGGTTGAAGATGTTAGCAACTGTGGTTGGTACTTTTTTTTAACTTGGGATATTTTGATCAGAATCAAAGAATAATCAAAGTGCCCATGCTTTATACACCACCTAAGATTGTTCCTAGAAACATATAGTCAGCCTTCCTCATTAGGGGCAAAAAAATCCCTGAAAAAGTAAAGAAAACACACACACACACAAAAACACATTATTAACCAGATGGAATACCTTTCTAGGAATCTCTATCTTCCCGCTCAACTCTGTGGTCAATGAACATATTAATCAAATCCACAAATAATCAGATCCAAAGTCAAACAAGCAAACATGGAGGGCCAACTGTGTCAATGAGAGTTCAGCAGATGTAAATAATAGCTTTGTTACCTTCACTAATGCTATGCCCTAACATAGTTGGCCTTCCAGGACAAAATGGAGATGAGTCAAGGTGCATGAAATATCCCTCTAAGTTAACGGGGGAGATGGCCTTTTCAAGCGATAATGGTAGAGCATCACCTTTTGCCATGCAGGCTTCCGTTGAGCCAATCTCTATAGTCATGTATCCAAGGAGAGCCCAAAAACACAGCCAGTTGTGCTGATCTGTACAAATGCAACAAGTTTAGCTTGCTTTCATCCTCAGAAGCTAGCCTTTTAAAAAAGCTAATGGGTCTTAACTGTCCATTGCAGGTTAAATAACTCCCAAATATTTAGTATTACAACTTGGATGGTTCAGAATAATATATTATTGCTGGGAAAATTCTTTCCACATCTCCACTCTACCCTGTTACTCAAAGGATTCAAGTTAAACTTACAGGGGAAACAAAGCTTACTTGACGGAGGCAGCATGAGCTGATATCTGTTGGAGCATGTAAGAAATGAGTTAGTGTGTGTGTATCAACTGTAAAATAAGATGCATGAAGCTAATTGGTTGGGCAATGCCCAGGGAGATGGCTGAACCTGGGACTTTTGGTTACTATTGCATTTTTGTTCAGGCTTGAGCTGTGCATGTGCAGAGAGAAAAGAGAGAAGCAGGGAGAGACAGATTTTGAGTGTGCTCTCACTTCATGAGCTGTTGAAGGAGTGGAGAAAGAAAGACCATTTTAAATCTCTCATAAAAGGACATCATGAGAGTTGATGCAATTGATCACCTTGTACATATGTTGTCCTGAACTACGAAGAGTAAACTATTTGTTCTTTACTGTTCACCTGCGTGGCATATTTTCTTTCTCTGGCAAGGCAGTGTGTGGGCTGATCAAACGTGAACTACACGTGGTTTATTTTACATTATACCACAATATTTTCATTCAAACTAAGGAAAAAGAAAGTAACGTGAAGCCTTGCCTTCAATATTCTGTAGTCAGCAACATTCTTGGGGTTGCTTTCTAGAGAATTATGGCGTCCCTGTTCATGGCTTACCTGTTCAACAAGAACTACAGAGGAAATCCTCTTCTAATAAACATTCCTAGCTCTGAACTGCAGATAAGTGCAGCATTTTTAGATTTTCATTATTTACAGTGAGGGAGGAACAATATAGTTCCTGGCAGAATAAAATGTTCCTTGCAATATATGTAATTTGGAAACAGGTATTTTTTTATGTTTTATTCCTCACTGAATAACAACAGGCTCTCTGTCCTTGTTTTCTCTCCACAAGAAACTCTGAGGTTTTCTCTGATATCAGTCATCACCGGAGCTGCCACTTTGTTCCTCCTCAGCCTCTAGGCTTCGTACACATCTTCAAAGGCCTTCTTTGTGCCATTTCTAGGAATGACATGTAAATAACTGGAATCAAAATAGCAGGGGCAGCAGTATCGGAGTCAGAGGCCACCTTTTATGTTTGCTGTCCTTGGTCCATCCTTGACTGCAACCGCCTCACCTATAATTTAGACTTTTCTGCAAAACGTCAAGAGTGGGAAGCTGAAGTTGAATTTGTTCTCTCTTGACACTGTTTTATGTTGAAGGATGCATTCCTTCATTGGTTAGAGAGGAAGGGGGGGTAAGTGGTCAAGGGCCACATGCTATCATTTGAACAGGGCTGAAACTAACAAAGGACAAGATTAGGACCAAAAGGAGGCGATATCAGACTCTTTTTTCCTTGACAGCTTCTTCCTCCCCATTCTAGACATAAGAAGGAGCCAAGTCTTACGGAAGCCTGTTGAAATGTGGTGGTCACAGATTTCACTATCTATATAAATAAAAATGTAATGTTCGTTTGTGGAATTAACAGAACTCAAAAACAACTGAACGAATTGACACCAAATTTGGACACAAGACAGCTAACAACCCAATGTATGTTCTTCACTCAAAAAATTGATTTTGTCATTTGGAAGTTGTAGTTGCTGGGATTTATAGTTCACCTACAATCAAAGAGCATTCTGACCCCACCAACGATGGAATTTAACCAAACTTGGCACACAGGACTCCCATGACCAACAGAAAATACTGGAAGGGTTTGGTGGGCAGTGTCCTTTGGTTTGGTGTTGTAGTTTACCTACATCCAGAGATCACTGTGGACTCAAACAATGATGGATCTGGACCGAACTCTAAACGAATACTCAATATGCCCAAATGTGAACACTGGTGGAGTTTGGGGAAAATAGTCCTTGACATCTGGGAGTTGTAGTTGCTGGGATTTATGGTTCACCCACAATCACAGAGCATTCTGAACCCCATCAACAATAGAATTGGGCCAAACCTCCCACACAGAACCCCCATGACTACCAGAGTGGGCCACAGCAACGCTTGGCAGGGGATGGCTAGTGTATTATTATTATTGTTCCTGGGTTACAAATGTCATTTCCTAATTGGTTCTATCATAAAAACATAGAAAACGTTTATCAAACTGCAAAAACGTTGTTATTGCAAGACATCCTGCAGCACGTTTTGCTATAGTTTTTCAATGAATATCTGATGGAGTCTCAAAAAATTGAACATAGTTTGTGGCAGCCACAAAACAAAGTTTCTGGATTATAACAACTACTTTCAAAGTAAGTACTGAACAATTAAACAGAAAATAACACTTTCAAGGCAGGAACAGAATTTTTTTCAAATTTTGTTATATAGTGTTCTCCACTAGGGCTGGGTAACCACGGAAAAATTTGTTTCTAAACTCGATTCGTTTCCAGGGGGCGCTAGCGTTTCCAAATTCTAAATACTCCCGAAATTTTGAGATTTCAAAATTTCGTTATTTACGAAATTTCGTAAATTTCAAATCGATTCGTTAATGGCAGACGCAATTGCGCAATATGCTAAAAAACCCTCCAAATGGGACAGGGGGAACTTCTGAAGCTTCCCTCTCCCTCTGTTGTTGACTGTTGGTGTGATAATTTATTTTTTATCACTGATAAAACAAACAACAACTATAAAACTTGCACCAGACATACGGAAATAATTACGAAACAATTACGAAACAATTTTGAACCAATTACGAAACAATTACGAAACAATACAAAATAAATTCGAAAAATGGTTTCGATTTTTAATTACCCCTCACACTATTCCTGCATGGCTCAATATCGGATCGTAAGCTAATTTAAATACGAATTAATAACGAATTACGAAATTAACGAACAAAATCGCCCAACCCTATTCTCCACCTCTGCTTCACACTTATAATGTATTGAAATGGGTCTGTTGAATAATGAGAGGAAAGCTTGGTTTCTCTTTCAGTTCTCCAGTATGGCTTTGTCCTTGATGGAGGATTGCTGGGCACTTTTGAGTATTTGGTATGAAAGCAAAGTAGTGAAAACGGTCTAATTATCAGAGCATGTGATTATCCTCATTGTTTTTTATTTAGCACATTTTGCTATGTGATCAACATCCTTGCAACTACTATTTTATCAGAAGATTAATTAGAGAAATGACACAAGAAAACGAAGTGGCCACACTTTCTCTTGTCATTTCATTCCTTTCTCCTGCAGAGATTAAAAAGATATACATGTTTTCAACTGTGCCAGTTTTGCCTTCCCTGTGGCATTGTTTTCCAATAAACTGGTTATAACAGAGTAATGCTATAATGTTATGGTAGCATGGCAGGAAACAGCAACAACAAAAATAACAGAAGATGGATTTAAACATGCAAGACATACTGAGCTCTGGGACTTCTCTGCTAGAGATTTCTTTGGGAATCTTTGAAGGAGGGACAATCTGGCCACACCCCACAGTGCAATAGTTCATATAGATCTGTACCCAAACTTACTACTGAGTTGTTGCAACAAAAAAAAGGATATTTAAAAAGCACATTCTGAACTATCCTGCAACACAATAATGCCTGGTCAGAAATGACATCATACAATAAGGCTGAAGCAATAAGGAGAGTCATGTGTTGCTATAGCGGTATAACATCACATTGTGAAAAATGTCATAAATCAGTATTGCTGAAAGTTGAGTTGCCCAAGCTCAGTCTAGGGAGACCTATAAGAGAAATACTAACATTTACTGTTTAAAGGATTATTTAACATTTTTCATGTGCGAAGGAGATATCATGGATATTGACTGCTAAACTTTGCTATTATTCGTTTAGATCAGTGGTTCTTAACCTGTTTGCCGCAAGGACGAAAATCTGGTCTGTGAGCCTCCTTCCTATTTATTTTATTTTATTTTATTTTTGCTCCTTTCACATCGCCTGCCACTCCTTCCCTGTCACTGACCATGGCATATGTTCTGTATCAGAAACTAGAGCTGATGTGGTCTATCCAAAGTAATTTTCCGAACCAGCATCCCAAACCAAATTTAAAGTTGACCAAAAACAGATTTATAACTCTTTTGGTACTAATGTTGGAGAGTAGTCCCTGGTCAAAGTGGTCCCTGGTCAAGTAATCCCTGGTCAAGTGGTCCCTGGTCAAAAAAAGGTAGGGAATCACTGGTTTAGATGCATAAAGCATTTTCTAATCTCTCTGGTTCTCTGTCTCTGCCTTCCTCTTTCTTTTTCTGGCTTGCATCCTTTACCTAGTGCATAATCTTTTGTGAGCCACATTCGGTTTGAGTTGCAGGCAGGCATTCTGATGGTGGTCTGCGAGAAGGCCTTACTGGTACATTATTTAAACTGTTATGCTTATTCATATCATGATCTGATCACCATGCTCAATATATCCCATATGCATGGGGGTATTGGGGTAACGATACAAAAGGTTTGCTAGGGTAGATCCTCTTTCACTCAGACACAGCCCCCCCCCCCCCGAACCAAACTCAGCCCCACCCCCCACCCCCGGAAACAAAATCCTGGCTACGGGCCTGGTTGCAGGTATTGGACTGATGGCCTTATTTTCTTAAGACTGGGATTTGGACTCAATGCCATTAGATAAAGAAAAGATGTCACAATGTTTTGTTACATGATCTGTCAAATACATCAGCTCACTTCTTCATCATTGACAATGTATGTATCCTTCCGCAGAAATTGAACATATTTATTCTTCTGAACTTTGTGACTTCCAGCACCAGAACAGGGAAAGAATCTTTTTGTGAGACAGGAATTAAAAACAGCGTGAACCTACTAACAAGACTGACAAAATTAAGTATGTGTGTGTTGTGTGTGTGTGAACTTCATGGTACCCAAAGCATATTCAGTTCTTCAAACTGCTTTCCATGTAAACTCAAAAACCCTGAAGCACCTGATCCCCTGACAAAAAGTGCCTCTGTTGCCTTTATTCCTTATGCAGATTTCCATAGTTTATCCACCTGCGGTGCTGATTTGCACAATATACCTGCTAAAAATACAGATACAATTAACTTGCAAAGAAAACCTTTTTCCTATTAAATCAAATGCAAACACTGGCTGCCTCAGATACAAACTCACCAACCCATCAAAGGCATTCTGAACATATCTGTAAATGTTGAGTGCATGAAGGGCCTTGTGGGGTCCCAGAAAGACTTTTTGGTAAGAGTCTAAGGATTCGTGAATCCCTTTTGGCTTGCAATGAGTTGCAAGAGCACAATTAGAGAGGAATTAGAGAGTTGTATTCAATAGGTGACCCCCCATTAATTGAAAGGCTTTTTGATCCAGCAGAGAAACTGTTCCAATGAATGAAAGGAGAAAATCAGTTTTGATTATTGATCTTCCCCTCAATTCTATAGGGTTTCTCCAAACATCTGCACATGAGAAAGCTGAGATACTCTTCAGGACAACATTAGGTGGTTGTATGGGATAGCTGGAGAGAAACAGGGAGTTGCCAAAAATCATATGCCTCCTGACTCCAGGACTTCAATATTTATTTTAATTTATTTAATTGTTGCCACTTTTCTTTCAGTGCAGGATCTAAGGAAGCTTGTGTTAGGACTCAGCAGCAAGATGCTGGGAAAGTTAGGGATTCTGATTCAGAGAATGAGATTATGACGGAGTCTGTGTCTGTTCCTCAGGTTGAAACACAGACAGAAATGCAGGCTGTGGATCATAGAGACAGGCCAGGGCCAACAGCTGCAGGAGAGATAGATGTTTCTCTTGAGAATCAGCTTTCCCAGTCTTCTCAGTCTTCAGAAGATGGGGAGTTGTTCCGTGATATGAGATTAGGTCTCCTCTTGGAGAGAGCAAAGGAAAGGTTAATTAGGTCAGAAAGAATATTTGAGAAACAGTCCTTGAAACAGATGTGCAGAAAGGATGATCTCATGTCTGTCTGGTCAGGATGAGCTTAAATTAGGTGCTGTTTCCCTAGGCTCTTTAGAGCAGACAACTTCATTTTAAAGTCAAGTTCATGAAGACCTCTCAAGTTTGCCTACATTTCTGAATGGGTTTTTGCCGTGCTTAAGTTCTTGTTTTGGCTATGGATTTTTGGTCTATACTTTGACTCTTGGATTTAATTTATCTTGTTATTTTGGACTTCATGTACCTTACTTTCGTGGATTTCATATATCTTGCTATCTTGGATTTCATGGACATTACCATCTTGGACTATTGATTTTCATATCTTTGGACTATTGCCATTTTATAACACCTTTTCTACTGACTTTTTGTATATGCCTTTTGTAAATAAACGCATGTAGCTAGCTACTACTAGACTCTGTTTGATGCTGGGTGAAAAGGTGTTCTTGACCTAGTGGGTGAAAGCTTGTGTATTGTTTACTTTTGAGTCATTCACTGCTGAGATTTATACAGAGGGAGATTGCCTTGGCCTAAGGTCACCTGCTGGCTTTCCATGGGCCAGGGGGAAATTTGAACCTTAGTATCCCAGAGTCTACCTAAAACCACCATGATATATTGGTTCAAGGGAGCTTACAACAAATTGAAACAAAATTCAGCTAAAAAGACCTCTGTTAGTTGGGTCAAAGACCCTCTCCCCATCAGCTGAAGAACAGTTGTTGAATGCAAGTTCATTTCCATTGTCCTAATCCTCTCTTCTCACCACTGCCTGCCCTATGAGTAATTTGTGCCAATTGTTAGGCAAGCCCTCTAGAGATATGGTAAACGGACGTGAACCTTTGGTGTCCCCAACATATGTATGGTACAGTGCATTGAATGGCATGTGCAGATTTTTTTTTTGTCGTGTCAGGAGCAAGTCGCTTCTGGTGTGAGAGAATTGGCTGTCTGCAAGGACGTTGCCCAGGGGACGCCTGGATGATATGATGTTTTTATCATCCTTGTGGGAGGCTTCTCTCATGTCCCCGCATGAAGAGCTGGAGCTGATAGAGGGAGCTCATCCACCTCTCCCCGGATTCAAACCTGCGACCTGTCGGTCTTCAGTCCTGCCGGCACGGGGGTTTAACCATGTTCCATGTGCAGATGATTTTAGCATATGGTTGATCACCAAACATATCACGCTGTAAGTAAATATGATGAGAATGTATGAACCACACATTGGTATGTAATGATTTGTGATTTCTGCAGATAAAATATCAAATTATCTGTGCTGTTTTGCTATTACAACCCAATGTATAGGCCTAATCCCTTCCTGAAACTCATAACAGACATTCCTGGTCAATACTTAATAAGTAAAACTGTATTGTAGACTTTGGGAAGTGCTGAAAATGGCAACTAAAATGCATAGAAGGAACAAAGGTGTAATGATGGAGCCCCCAAAATAAGGGATTTGTTCTCCAAAAATATTTGTATCCCTCCAATGAAATTTCCCTTAGTTCTCCAATTTCTAGCGTTGCAGAGAGGGGAGATATCATTCATACCTAGAACTCCCATATTCAGTATGTTCTCAACCTTTTGTAATTTTACTCCCTTTCCTATGCCCCTTGGAGGGAACACCTCAAGAAGAATGTTTCTAATGTTTTCAGGGAAGAAAGTGAGTAAAGAAAGACTTAACAGAGGTGTATAAAAATGCATGGTTTGGAGAATGTTCTCTTCAGATGAGAAGCTACGTTTAAAACAGCCCCGTTGGCTGCCCGATTCATTACTGAATCACACAATCTGCTTGCAAACATGCATCGTTTGAAATCCATTGTAGACATTCGGAAGCCCTTATCGATGGCAGCACTGATATGTGGAAGAGCAGAGCACAGATTGCTTGAATAATGGCTGAGTTAACAACAGGTGTCGCAGTAGAAGAAGGCAAACCGATTACAGACTCTTTGCTGGCAGATGGCTGCCTGTTCATTAGTCACTAGAGAAACCTCATATGCCCATCATCAAATATCAGTTATGTATTTGTTATGACTCTTGAGTGAAATAAGATGCTGCATTTGTCATGACGGTGGTGTAAAGCTTCATGTTTCTTGTATTGTCGAAGGCTTTCATGGCTGGAATCACTAGGTTCTTGTGGGTTTTTTCGGGCTATAGAGAACATGGCTCTATAGCCCGAAAAAACCCACAAGAACCTAGCTTCATGTTTCTGCTTCAACCAGCTTTTTGTGTTGCAAGGAAAGCTCCCATCAATGCCACTTTCTTCCATTGAAAATTGAAGGTTTATGTATTTGGAGATGGACTGAGATTATTCCTTTAGCGATTGTGGTGGAAAAGTTCGAGCTCCTTTTCCTCACATACTACAGTTCTCAGTTGACTATTTAGGAAAGGTTTCATGGCTGGAATCACTGTATTGCTGTGAGTTTTCCGGGCCGTATGGGCATGTTCCAGAAGCATTCTCTCCTGATGTTTCACCCACATCTATGGCAGGCATCCCCAGAGGTTGTGAGATCTATTGGAAACCAGGCAAGTTAGGTTTATATATCTCTGGAATGTCCAGGGTGGGAGAAAGAACTCTTGTTTGAGGCAAGTGTGAATGTTGCAATTGACCATCTTGATTAGTTTTTAATGGCCTTGCAGCTTCAAAGCCTGGCTGCTTCCTGCCTAAATCCTGGCCCTGATTGTTTCCTGTCTGGAGTTCCCCTGTTTTTGAGTATTGTTCTTTATTTATTATCCTGATTTTAGAGTTTTTAATACTAGTAGCCAGATTTTGTTCATGTTCATGGTTTCCTCCTCTTTTGAAATTGTTCACATGCTTGTGGATTTCAGTGGCTTCTCTGTGTAGTCTGACATGGTGGTTGTTAAGAGTGGTCCAGCATTTCTGTGTTCTCAAATAATATGCTGTGTCCAGGTTGGTTCATCAAGTGCTCTGCTATGGCTGACTGTTTGGATTAGTCTTCAGTGCCTTTCATGTTCCTTGATTCATGTTTGGGCAATGCTGTGTTTGGTGGTCCCTATGTAGACTTGTCCACAACTGCGCAGTATACAGTAACCTGGACATTCCACAGATATATAAACCCCACTTTCCTAGTTTCTAACAGACCTCACAACCTCTGAGGATGCCTGCCATCGATGTGGGTGAAAAGTCAGGAGAGAATGCTTCTGGAACATGGCCATACAGTCCTGAAAACTCACAGCAACCCAGAATGAAACTCGATTCAGTGTAGATACCATAAGCTTATTCAAACCTAGATAGAAGTATGTCCAAACAATTTTGATGCATCTTGTATCTAAAATAAATATACTGAATTATTACATCAAATACTGATATGGCATTGAACCAGCATACCTCAACCTAAGTTTCTGCAGATTTGTTGTTCATTCGTTCAGTCATTTCTGAGTCTTCGTGACCTCATGGACCAGCCCACGCCAGAGCTCCCTATCGGCCGTCACCACCCCCAGCTCCTTCAAGGTCAATCCAGTCACTTCAAGGATCCCATCCATCCATCTTGCCCTTGGTTGGCCCCTCTTCCTTTTTCCTTCAGTTTCCCCCCGTATAATTCTGCAGATAGTTTAGACTATAGCATGGCAATGGTCAAGAATGATGGGAGTTGTGGAACAACATATGGGAAAGGATTAAATTTGGGAAAGTGCGCTGAGATTAATAGAGATTTTAGTGATGTAGTTTTGAAATGTGTGACAGATGAAGACTTAGCACCTATTTTCCTTTCAATCTATACGCTTGGGAAAGCCCCAGATCTCCTACAAAAAAAGGTGCCAGATCCAGTGATCAAGGTTTGGAATTGATGCAAAATGATAATGCACTTGCTTGAATGTTTGCCAAACTGCAAAATTTCCCAAAACCACACACATGGCACCACATACCTAGTCCCACTGTGTTGAGATTAGACTTGAGCTGAATGAATAATGCCTCTCATCAGTTCCAAATCCAAATGAGCAAGACTTGCCTGTTCCCTGTCTTGCAAGATAAATGTATGGATGCTGATTCCTCAAAACATTGTGCAATTCTTTGGCATTGTACAAAGAGACCTGGATCCTGCTCACTTCATTTATATGATCTGCTTGAGGTTGGTTCATTTTAAAGATGGAGAGGGATGGATTGAGAGCAAAAGGCAGGAGAAGGGATAATGATGAGAAATATGGAGACAGGAGGAGCATAATGCCCAGAAATTAAAAGCAGACTCTCATTGTAATCTTGTGTTAAAGGGAAAGGAGTGCATAAGGGGACTATTAGTGATGCTTTACATTATGACCTTACGAAATGATGCGGCCACAAAGCCAAGATTCTCAAGAACTAAAGGAATGGCAATCTTGATGCTGCTCCTATTGGGGCCTTTCAAGAAAAAAGGGAGAACTCATTTAGTCTGGAACATTATCCAAACAGACCAGAAAAATATATTTTGGCCTTTTGTGTGTGTTTTGGCATGTGCACTTTTAAGGTCTTGGGATGCTATCAGTGGAGAGTGTTGATTTCATCTGGAATTTATCTGTGTGTAATTGATATCAGAAACCATCATCAGTGAAAACGAAATGTGTATTAAGAAAATTATGTGTCTAAAACAGAGGAGAATCAAGGACCGCACATCCCTGAAATATTTGACAGATAAAAGCCAGGACACATTATTATTATAATCATTATTACTATTGTTGTTGTTGTTGTTGTTAACTTTATTTATAGCCCACCCTTCTTCCTGTGGAGACTCAAGGCGACTAACAATCCCACATTTAGTCAATTTTAAAAAGGGCAATACAAACGTTAAATAACAATTAAGTAGTAACAATGTGGTAAAAACATATTAAAATACAATAAATATTTTAATAGCGGCTAAATATTTTACTAACAGTTGTTTTATCCCATTTATATAGCTGGTTTATGTAATGTATTATTGTTTTCATGTTGATGTATTTTATTTTTATGTATTATTAGCTGTCCCCTGCCACGCGTTGCTGTGGCCCAGTCTGTGTATATGTGTTTTGTGTGTGTATATATTTGTGTGTTATTTTTGTGTATATATGTGGTTTTGCTCACGTGTTGTAATGTATTATTTTTATTTTTTGGCTTTTTAAAGTCTCTTCAGTTGTGTTTTTCAG
Organism: Anolis sagrei; assembly: GCF_037176765.1. Classification (NCBI taxonomy): domain Eukaryota; kingdom Metazoa; phylum Chordata; class Lepidosauria; order Squamata; family Anolidae; genus Anolis; species Anolis sagrei. The sequence goes on along the minus strand of NC_090022.1, from coordinate 191,096,989 downwards.
TGTTTTTATGAGTGATGGTCATTTGTTGGCCTGATAGGTGTCTTGTGGCCAAATTTGGTGTCAATTCGCTCAGTGGTTTTTGAGTTATGTTAATCCCACAAACGAACATTACATTTTATTTATATAGATGTATTTTATGCATAGCATCTTTGTGTGCTATTTTGTAAGCTGCCCTGAGTCCTTATGGGAGATGGTGGCAGGGTATAAATAAAGTTTTATTCTTATTAGCTAAAGGTTATCCCCAGGTATTAAGTCCAGTCATGTCCGACTCTGGGGTGTGGTGCTCATCTCCATTTCTAAGCCGAAGAGCCACCGTTGTCCACAGACACCTCCAACGTCATGTGGCCGGCATGACTTATTATTATTACTTATTAAATACACTTAAAATAGCCTTTAAAACACACGTGGCCAAGCAACATTGGAGTGTCGTCAAAATGACAAATTATTAATCAAGAAAAAAGAAACAAGTTGAGAGTTACTGTAGCAGTTTGCTTTTGCCTGAGGCTACTGGGAAGAGCAAGGTTTTTCGCCCCTCCTTTCTTTTCTACTAAGTTAATTGGTGCTTTGAACTCAGTTTGCAACCGATCTAAGAATGAAAGGGAGGAAATGAGAGAGAGAAAAAACAGGATGTTTAAAAAGCGGCTGAAAAGATTGGATGACAGAGGATTAATCTGGATGGTCCTGCCAAATCAAGATAGATATGCTAAGACATTAGGCCTGACATTAGGGACAGTGTATACCTGATGGTGCTGACCATTGACAACAGATTGTGGTGCTGTCCAGGAGGACTGCTATAAATCTAAATTGGCCCAAGAAACTTTTATAAACTGAAAAAAGTCACTTCTTTCCCATGCCCTTTTGGGCCAGCATTGACACAAATGACTAATGCAGGTTCCTGTAGGCAGGTGCCTAGTTAAAATATATTGTCGTGCAGTAACTTTTTATGGAGTTATTTGAAAGACTCTTCTATATTCCCAACAGGTGTGGTTTCATTCTTTTCCATTCGATTTTGCTGTTCCTATTTCTCTATTGCTTCTTTGTTGAATAAGATCAGCTGTCATGTCTTGTTTCGGTAAGGCAGACATACAGGGGCTCATAGCAGTTCCTAAACCGATGTATCTCTTAATCGTCAGTAATTTCCATCTCAGCAGTTTTATTCAGTGGGTTTACCTTCCCACGCTGGGTTCTAATCAAGGTGTTTATTGTGCAGAGATTTACTGTAATTTTCTCGTGTACTGGTTTCAAAATATGACTTTGGTAAATTGTCAGTCCCTTTCATAGGTTCACTTGGGTTCAGGGTTCTACTTGTTCTTCCTCCTCTTCATCACATTAACTCCATAAATTATTTGAAGATCTTCAGGCCATGAAAGCGGAAAGTTGAGGCATAACTCAGACGACACACGGGGCTCACAAGTGTTTATCCAAGTTGCATTTGTGAGTGCTGATATTTTATTGTTCTCCCTTTCCCCTATCGTCATCCCTGACAATAATAATAATAATAATAATAATAATAATAATAATAATAATAATAATTTATTTCTAACTTGCCCTTTCTCCCCGAAGGGACTCAGCGTGGCTTCCAAAGCAAAAGGCAAACATTAAATGCCAAATACAATCAGAAAAACACAACGCTCCAAAAATAACAAACTGAGTAATAGATTAGGTTCTTGTGGGTTTTTTCGGGCTATATGGCCATGTTCTAGAGGCATTTTCTCCTGACGTTTCGCCTGCATCTATGGCAAGCATCCTCAGAGGTAGTGAGGTCTGTTGGAAATAGGAAAATGGGTTTATATATCTGTGGAATGACTGGGGTGGGGCAAAGAGCTCTTCTCTGCTAGAGCTGGGTGTGAATGTTTCAACTGACCACCTTCATTAGCATTTGAAGGCCTGGCTGAGCCTGGGAGAATCTTTTGTTGAGAGGTGTTAAGATGTGCCTGGTTGTTTCCTCTCTGCTGTTTTGCTGTTGTAATTTTAGAGTTTTTTTTAATACTGGTAGCCAGATTTTTTTTCATTTTCAAGGTCTCTTCCTTTCTGTTGAAATTATCCACATGCTTGTGGATTTCAATGGCTTCTCTGTGTAGTCTGACATGGTAGTTGCTGGAGTGGTCCAGCATTTCTGTGTTCTCCAATAATATGCTGTGTCCAGGCTGGTTCATCAGGTGCTCTGCTATGGCTGACTTCTCTGGTTGAATTAGTCTGCAGTGCCTTTCATGTTCCTTGATTCGTGTCTGGGCAATGCTGCGTTTGGTGGTCCCTCTGTAGACTTGTCCACAGCTGCATGGTATACGGTAGACTCCTGCAGAAGTGAGAGGATCCCTCTTGTCCAGAGGCGGCCCTAGGTAATTTTCAATGGTAAGCAAACAGTATTTTGGCGCCCCCCCCCCCCCCCCCAAAACCAATCACTATCTATCTATCTATCTATCTATTAGGCCTGGGTAACAACGCAAAAATTTGTTTCTAAAATCGTTTTGTAATTGGGTTTTTTTTTTGTTTCGATATTTAAAATAATTACAAAATTTTCAAAAAAAAAAGTTCGGTATTTACGAAATTTCATAAATATTTACAAAACATTTTGTAAAGATGGCACCCTTTTTTTTCAATATTTTTTCAATATTTTTTCAATATTTTTTAAATTTAATTATTAATTTAGTAGAATAGGGAGGAGAAATTAAAATTATTATTAAGGAGTGAAGGCAGGCACTCACTCTGGCGGGCCCTCTAATCAAGGTGGTCAGTTGAAACATTCACACCTCGCTCCAGCAGACAAGAGTCCTTTGTCCCACCCTGGTCATTATTCCACATAAATATATAAACCCTTTTTCCTACTTCCAACAGACCTCACTAGTAGAGGATGCTTGCCATAGATGCAGGCAAAACGTCAGGAGAGAATGCCTCGCTTGCCCCTCTCGCTCGCCGCTCGCTCGCCCCTCTCGCTCGCCATAGATGCAGGCGAAAAGTCAGGAGAAAATGCCTCTAGGCCATGGCCATATGGCCTGAAAAAACCTACAACAACCCAATCAGGGACATCTGTAATCACCTCTCAACAAAAGATTGCTCCAGGCACTGCCAGGCCATCAAATGCTAATCAAGGTGGTCAGTTGAAACATTCACACCTCGCTCCAGCAGACAAGAGTCCTTTGTCCCACCCTGGTCATTATTCCACATAAATATAAACCCTTATAAATATAGACTTCACTACCTCTGAGGATGCTGCTTGCCATAGATGCAGGCAAAACGTCAGGAGAGAATGCCTCGCTCGCCCCTCTCGCTCGCCATAGATGCAGGCGAAAAGTCAGGAGAAAATGCCTCTAGGCCATGGCCATATGGCCTGAAAAAACCTACAACAACCCAATCAGGGACATCTGTAATCACCTCTCAACAAAAGATTGCTCCAGGCACTGCCAGGCCATCAAATGCTAATCAAGGTGGTCAGTTGAAACATTCACACCTCGCTCCAGCAGACAAGAGTCCTTTGTCCCACCCTGGTCATTATTCCACATAAATATAAACCCTTATAAATATAGACTTCACTACCTCTGAGGATGCTGCTTGCCATAGATGCAGGCAAAACGTCAGGAGAGAATGCCTCGCTCGCCCCTCGCCCAAAATCTGGCTACCAGTACCCTCTAAAATAACCCTCTAAAATCAGAACAATAAATAAAGAGCAACACTAAAAAAGGGGGGGAATTCCTGACATAAAGCAATCAGGGCCAGTTAACCGCTCCCAACAAAGGATTCCTGGGCAGCAACTAGCTCGGCTTCGAAGCTGCAAGGCCATTAAATACTCATCAAGATGACCAATTGCAACATTCACACTTACCTCAAGCAGACATGAGTTCTTTTTCCCACCCTGGACATTCCACAGATATACAAACCCCACTTGCCTAGTTACAAACAGACCTCACAGCCTCTTGAGGATGCCTGCCATAGATGTGGGTGAAACATCAGGTGAGAATGCTTCACCAAGCACCAAAGAGCATTCTGAACTCCACCAATAATAGAACTGAACCAAACTTGGCATACAGGACTTTCATGACTAACAGAAAATACTGGAGAGGGGGTTGGGAAAAATAGACCCTGACATTTGGGAATTGCAGTTTACCAAGCACCAAAGAACATTCTGAGCTCCACCAACAATAGAATTGAACCAAGCTTGGCATATAGGACTTCCATTACCAAATACTAGAGGGGTTTGGGGGAGGCATGTACAGAAGATGACATTTGCAGTACCTTTTGACCAGGCCTCCTTGCTGCCCTGAGAGGGGTCCAGGCTCAGCTGCAGGGAAGGAAAGCGAAAGCGAAAGAGCCTGGCTGGCTGGCTGGCTGGCTGGCTGCCTCCCTCCTGGCAGCACGTGGAGGGAGGGAGGGAGGACTTCCCTCTCGCCTAGTGGGCGGGGCCTGCGCTTCTCCATTAGAAGAAGGCTGCGGAGGGCGCATGGGGCCTGCAGGAGGAGGCGTGGCCTAAGGACAGAACAGCGCCCCCTGGCAAAAAAAGTATTCCGCCACCGCTTACTTCGAGTAATGGACGGGCCGCCCCTGCTCTTGTCCTTTGCTGAACGTAGCATTTGTTGGATTTTCTTGGTGGGCTTGTAGATCGTTTGTATGTTATGTTTCCTCATCAGCTTCCCTATGCGGTCAGTGGTTCCCTTGATGTATGGCAGGAACACTTTTCCTCTGGGTGGATCTTCATCTTTACTCTCGTGGCTTGTTCTTGGTCTTGCAGCTCTTCTGATGTCTGAGGTGGAATATCCATTGGCCTGTAGAGCCCAGTTGAGGTGGTTCAGTTCATCTTGGAGGAGGTGGGGTTCGCAGATGCTTTTTCACGGTCTGCCAAGGCTTTAATGGTGCTTCGTTTTTGACTTGGGTGATGGTTGGAGTTTCTATGTAGATATTTATCTCTCTGTGTGGGTTTTCTGTAGACGGTGTGACCCAATTGTTGATCTGGTTTGCAGATGACTAGGACATCTAGAAAAGGCAGTCTTCCTTCATTTTCTTTTTCCATGGTGAATTGGATTTTTGGGTGGATGCTGTTAATGAACAAAATGAACAAAATCTGGCTACCAGTATTAAAAAACTCTAAAATTACAACAGCAAAACAGCAGATAGGAAACAACCAGGCACATCTTAACACCTCTCAACAAAAGATTCCCCCAGGCTCAGCCAGGCCTTCAAATGCTAATGAAGGTGGTCATTTGAAACATTCACACCCAGCTCTAGCAGAGAAGAGCTCTGTGCCCCACCCCAGTCATTCCACAGATATATAAATCCATTGTCCTAATTCCAACAGACCTCACTACCTCTGAAGATGCTTGCCATAGATGCAGGCAAAACGTCAGGAGAAAATGCCTCTAGAACATGGCCATATAGCCCAAAAAAACCCACAAGAACTTAGTGATTCCAGCCATGAAAGCCTTCGACAATACATTGAGTAATAGATTAATTAATTCAAGACAATTGACTCAAACAATGGCTGTAATCCAACATCCCTACAGCATTTCTCCCAATGGAAATGCTCTAAGGTTGTTCTTGTTTTTTGTTTGTTTGTTTGTTTTACCGTTTCAGGAGCCACTTGAGAAACTGCAAGTCGCTTCTGGTGTGAGAGAATTGGCTGTCTGCAAGGATGTTGCCCAGGGGATGCCCAGATATTTTGATGTGTTACCATCCTTGTGAGAAGCTTCTCTCATGTCTCCACATGAGAAACTGGAGCTGATAGAGGGAGCTCATCCACACTCTCCCCAGATTTGAACCTACGACCTGTCAGTCTTCAGTCCTGTCAGGACAGGAGTTTAACCCACTGCGCCACCAGGGGCTCCGCTCTAAGGTTACACAACAGGTAACCACAATGTGTGGTGTTGTTGAATGCACAATGCTGCCACTGTCAACATAGTCTCTTACGGTATAACAAATAATTGACTCCACATCTATTGCACGACTTACATATGAGTATGTCACTAATAGAAAGACAACCAATGTGTAAGAATGAATATTTTGATAAGATGGCTTTTTAGGAACAATAATGAAAAATATTATTTATTTACTTCACTTGAATACCTCTTTTCTCACTCCAGCGGGGGACTCACTGCCAAGCTTTAGACAAAAAGTGGGGAATCTTTAACCTTCCAGATGTTTTGGACTTGATTCCCAGCTAAACATGGCCAATGATATCAGCAGTGGATTAGTTTGTGGAGACTAGGCAAAGCAGAGGTATTCCTAATCAGTCAAAACTCCTTTAATTTGGTGTCTTGTCAGGTGTCCAGACCATGTCACTATATTCCGGCCATGCAGTCTTGCATTTGAAGTACATGAACATAGGGAATCTAGATCCTCTCCCTGAACTACCTCAGGAAGCAGTTGCTGAGAAAGGCTTTCCTGCCGAGTTTTCCAGAGTAAGGAGCCATGCCTTCTCCATCACTTGGCTTCTCCCTAAAATGTCTCCTTTACCATTCTCTTCTTCAGAAAACTGATCTGATTTTAATATATTGCTAACCCTAATATATGGAGCCCCAAGTGGCACACTGGGTTAAACTGCTAAGCTGCTGAGCTTGTTAGCCAAAAGGTCACAGGTTCAAATCTGGGGAGCGGCGTAAGCTCCCGCTGTCAGCCTCAGCTTCTGCCAACCTAGCAGTTCGAAAACATGCAAATGTGAATAGATCAATAGGTACAGCTCTGGTGGGAAGGTAACCGCTCCATGTAGTCATGCTGGCCACATGACATTGGAAGGGTCTACACACAACAGCGACTCTTCGGCTTGGAAATGGAGATGAGCACCACACCCCAGAGTCAGACACGACTGGACTTAATGTCAAAGGAAAACCTTTACCTTTACTGTTCCTTCAAGTTGCCTATCAACATATGCAGACCTCATGGATTTTGTAGGGTTTTCTTAGGCAAGGAATCCTCAGAGGTAGTTTTGCCAGTCGCTTCCTCTGAAACATAGTATAGCAGAATCTCTACTTAAGAGCACCCCAGCTTAAGAGTGTTTTGAGTTAAGAACATCACTTGGTCTGTTTTTGCTTTGACATAAGAGTGGTATTTTGACTTAAGAGCTGGCACCAGAGAGGGCACTAATGTGAGAGTTACAGAGCTTTAGGGCTTTAAGGGAGCAGCCTCCATACCTCATTCCCTTGTCTGCTTTGGGAGCTTGCTGTCTTCTTTGCTCTTGTCCCCTTTGAGGAACTTTGGGTTAGTTGGTTTTTTGTGGTTTTTATTCCAGGTATGTTTGGCTTCATGAAGAGAGAGAGGGTGGAGAGAGCAGGAAAGGGAGGGAAGCTGGAATGAGTACAGTATGAAGAAAATGATGCTTCTGCCTCTTCATTTTGTGCTTCCTTGCAACCACAATTTAAAGTTGATCTTTCTGTTTTTATTGTTCCATGCGAATGTGTCAGTTTTGCCTTGAAGTTACACTGGCCAACACACATTTTGTTGCCACAAATGTGCTTCCTTGTCATAGCTTTTTGCTTCTACAATTTAAAAGTTGTTCTTTCTTTTTTTTTACGGTTCCATGTGAATGTGCATTTATAGGTTATTTGTTATTTATAAAATACATTTTTAAAAAAGTAACAAAAATGGGAGGGGTCAGGGGGCTGGAACAAACTAATAACATTTCAGTGGAAAAATTCACTTTGAGATAAGAGCATTTTCAGTCACAGAATGAATCAAACTCTTAAGTAAAGGAATCAGTGTACAGCACCTGGGACACAGGCTCGTAGCCAGGATTTCAATTCGGGCGGGGGGGGGGGGGGGGGCTGAGTCTGAGTGAAAGAGGGTCTACCCTACAAAACCTTTTTTATCGTTACCCCAATACCCCCATGCATATGGGATATATTGAGTATGGTGATCAGATCATGATATGAATAAACATAACAGTTTAAATAATGCACCAGTAAGGCCTTTTCGTGAACCACCATGAGAATTTCGGGGGGGGGGGGACTGAAGCCCCCCAAGCCCTCCAAGCCCCCCCCTCCCCCCCGGCTACATGCCTGCTGGGACACATCAGAAGGTGCTTCACAATGAGCACATAAGGCAAGCCATCAGCATCTCCTGAGTACATGCCTCAGAAATGCAATCTTTTATAGAATCATAGAATCAAAGAGTTGGAAGAGACCTCGTGGGCCATCCAGTCCAACCCCCTGCCAAGAAGCAGGAATATTGCATTCAAATCACCCCTGACAGATGGCCATCCAGCCTCTGTTTAAAAGCTTCCAAAGAAGGAGCCTCCACCACACTCCGGGGCAGAGAGTTCCACTGCTGAACGGCTCTCACAGTCAGGAAGTTCTTCCTAATGTTCAGATGAAATCTCCTTTCTTGTAGTTTGAAGCCATTGTTTCGCGTCCTAGTTTCCAGGGAAGCAGAAAACAAGCTTGCTCCCTCCTCCCTGTGGCTTCCTCTCACATATTTATACATGGCTATCATATCTCCTCTCAGCCTTCTCTTCTTCAGGCTAAACATGCCCAGCTCCTTAACTGTATGAGGAAAGCAGAGTCTAGAATGCATTGTGTGGCAGAATATAAACTTTTCAATATGTTTCTCTTGGACAAGCATTATAGACTATCAAGTACTTATCAGGAACTGTTGCGCTTAAGCGGAATTTAGTCTGGTCCAATGCAAAAGACACAATAACTTTGCACAAAAGCAGGAAGAAAAAACCCCAGAAAACTTTACTCTTGTCAGCAGAGTCAAAACATAAACTTACACTGTTGCATACAAAATAGTGCAACAAACTTACATAGTCCTTGTAAGAATTACAGAATGCAAAGAGCAAGAGCAAACCACAGACCACTTACTACAATGCAGCCTGAGCCCTGCCACATGCACAATGGAGGACCTCCTTATAGCAACACCAGAGGCACGCCAAGTGGACAGCTACTGCACAAAGGACATTTAATATAATGCCAAGTTTTCAATCTTTGTAGGGTTTTTTTTGTTTGCCTTTTCAATACATTACAACTGTAGCCTTGATTCACTCCTGAAACGATAAATAAATAACTACCTTTAGTAATCTTGATTTCTAGGGAGAGTTCATGCTTAACTTCTTCTACGATCCATCTGCTCATCTTTTTAGAAGTCCACATTATCCATAGAATGGCAGTGATTTCTCTCAGAAATTTGGTCCTGAATCACTAAGAACTGTTGGAGGTTGCTATTTCATACTGCACTATGTTTCATTAAGAAACCAGGAGTCTTGTGGCATATTAAAGACTAATGTATTTCATTTAGCATGGTGTTTTTGTGGACTGCAGCACAATTTGTCAGATAGGCCTGAAGCCAAATAAAAGACGCTACTCATCAAAGTGCTGCAATTGCTTTTACCAAGAAGCTAAATGGAGCACATAGGTACTCTAAATTATTCCATTTATATTACATTTTTTTTAAATCGGTATGCCTGGCAGCAACTAGCTTCCTATTTTTATTTTAATTGGGGTTTTATTATTGTGTTAGCTGCATTGAGTTTTTAAAATTGAAAGATGGGATTTTATAAATGTGCACAAAGCTGCTGTCAACAAGATAAGGATGAGTCACACCAACAAAAACGAGAGTGATTAGTCTGGGTGCGATCTTATTCTTTGATCAAATACTTCCTGTGCAATATTCTTGATGGGAAGGCACATTCTAAGTCTGTTGTTGTGCGTTCCAAACCAAAATGGCTCCAGGAGCATCAAGTTGCCCTGTTACCTGCAAAGGGTAAGTTTCCACTTGCCTATCCAAATAGCTTGGACAGTATACAAACCCACAGGCACCCCAACATGTCAATAGACAAAACTTATAATTACAGGCAATAGTACTATTTACATAATGTTATTTGCATTGGGTGTTCAATGCAAACAGTAATCTTAGATTTCATGTAAATGTGATCCAAATCCCAATTTGGATTTCTTTATTTTTACTTTTAGAACTCCAGGGCAGATTGTAGTGGGGAGTATTGGGCAAAACCTCACATTTTCTGATTACACTGTGGAACAAAATTTGAAAGATTTTCCGTTCCTGGTTTGAAAGTGTTATTCCTGTTAAATTGTGCGGCACTTACTTTGAAAGTAGTTGTTATACTCCAGAAATTTGTTTTTGTGGGTGCCACAAATTACTTTGAATTGACTGAGACTCTATGAGATAATCATTGGAAAACTGTAGCAAAATGTGTAGCAGGAAAACAAAGATCTGTCAGTTTAATAAACCTTTTCCATGTTTTTAATTATAGAATCAATTAGGAAATGACATTTATAACCCAGAAACAAAAATCGTGTTACATAGTGTTATCCCAATCTGCAAAAGACACCTCTTTTAAAAAATAAATTAATTCTGAACAACCCAAGTTATTCCAAATTAATTAATTAAAGGCCCGGGTTGAACCGGGTATTGGGCCTCTGGGAACTAACTTTCAGGTAGTCCCCATCCTGGCACCCCAAAGTTTGGGGTGGTACCCAGACTCTCCCCCAAGTCCCCCGTTTCCTCTGAAAAATAAAGTTAAACATACTTGGTTGCCATAACTTTTCTCCTTGTGCCCTCCTGGCACAAATAAATGACATGCCAGGAGATTGGGGGAGGGGTAAGGAGGGATTTTCCTGGGGGGGAGGTATGGAGGAAAGTTATGGCAGCCAGGTAAATTTTATTTTATTTTTACAAGGAAATGGGGTGGCATGTAGACCCCTGCCCTCATTGGAAAGTCTGGGGTTTGTGGTCGATGCGGCCACAAATCTGCACCAAAGCAGGTTTGAAAAACCCACTTTGGTGTGAATTTGAGGCCTGTCTGGAAGCGCCCCTAGATCAGTGCTACTCAATTGTCAGCCTCCCAAATGCTTTGGACTCCAATTCATTGCTAGTTTGGCCTATGGTCAGGAATTCTGAAGTCCAGAAATCTAGAGGAGCAAAGTTTGAGACCCTCTGATTTAGACCTCAGGTAAAATTCTGCAAATGAGAAACAACCCTCGTGCACTTCCCTATAAAAGATGAAAGAATTAAGAAAGATCGTTCCCCACAAAGATTGTGTCTGGAAAAAATGTACATAATTGACCTGCTGTTGCATTATTAATATATGTACATAAGGCTAGAAGGGAAAAGGCTACAATTCAGAGAAACAATGTAATGCAGGAAGAAAATGTTCTGTAACATCTTAGCTTCTACTCGTTATCTGAACTGTCAACCCCTTTCCATCTTTTTAACTTTCAGACAGGCAAGATGAAGGTGGGCTTGCCACATCCAGAGGAGGAGGACACCAACAATATAGATTCTTGGAATTTTAAACTACCCAAAACATCAGCCTCCGGAAGGACCAGAGGGGGGAGCAATGGTTTCAGCAGCTGCTCAAGGATGCCATCTGCTTGCACTGATCTTGTCCTTTGATGCTTTTAAAGATTGTGGCAAATGCACTGGGTTATAAGGTATGAAGGTGGTGAAAATTATTTGAATTGGTACATAAAACCCAAAAACATTTTGTTGCTTTAAAGCAAAACTTCAAATGTATCCCTCTGGAATAAAAATATTACTTACTGACTTATTTACTTAGGTGATCCCTCATAGTCTGAAGATGATGGTCTTCCAAGGTTGGTGTTCTGGTGGTGGGTCCGTAGGTGACTGTGGAGCCCTATTCTTGATCTGCATCTTCTGCAGTGAGGGCGGGTTTCCAGGTGGAAGGCAGTCCTGGTCGGGGTTGGTTTGATGCTCCTTCCTCTTGGCATGTTTCTCTCTTTCACCTTCCATTCGTGCCTCTTCAAATTCTACAGCATTGCTGGTCATAGCTGACCTCCAGCTAGAGTGCTCAAGGGCTTTCCAGTTCCCATTGTCTATGCCAGAGTTTTTATGGTTGGCTTTGAGCCCATCTTTAAATCTCTTTTCCTGCCCACCAACATTTCGTTTTCTGTTCTTGAGTTCAGAATAGAGCAACTGCTTTGGGAGATGGTGGTTGGGCATCCGAGCAACATGGCCATCGCTTCAGTGCTGATGGTCATTTCTTCTTGCAGCTCACTGACATTTTTCTGCCTGTCTTCCAAGAAAATAAAAGTATATCAAACACTCATTGCAATCAATATTATGTTATTATATAAAATGAACCTTTACCACTGAGATCTCATATCAATTTTCAGTTATAGCTCTGTGTTGCACAGGTACTCATTTGCTGTCCATGAATGGTATCCTCAGGTCTGTTTACTGAAGGGTCAGTTTCATTCTTTCTCTCAGTAAGGCTAGATTCAGTTTATGCATGATTCAATTGCATTAAATGCCCCATGATTCAAGCCAGTTGAATGACTTATGCATTTCCTTCTGCCAAAACTAGTGATAGCATCTGACATTATGCTAGCATTCTTCCTGCGGGTTTCAGCGCATGCTGAATGTTTCAGGTTTGCAGGGTGATGCACATTCAGTTCACCCATGCCTGGTATTGTTCATGCTTAGTTAGAGGAAAATTAACTGTGCCTTTGGCCAATTTAGCATAACAGTATTTGATACACCTGAATAAAGAGGTCTTTTCATACTCTCTTATTTCACTGGAACTAAGAATCGATGTAACCACACCTGCAGGGTTCACAATGGGCCAATTTCAAATTTTGGAGTATTCTGGATTTCTAGATAAGGGATTAGGAAATTGTATCTGCCAATTTGAAAGAAGCTTCAAGCATCTTCGGGAGTCCGATCTAGTTCACAAAGTTTAAATCATCACCATCATTATCACCATCATCACCATCATCATCATGGATGCATTCATCTTTTTGTTTCCATAGGACTTTTATTTTTTGCTGCTCCAAACAATGAGCAACACTCAGAAAACAGGAATTCCAGACAGGAAACAATCAGGACCAGCTAACACCTCCCAACAAAAAATTCCCCCAGGCAGGAAGCAGCCAGGCTTTGAAACTTCAAGGCCATTCAATGCTAATTGAGGTGGCCAATTGCAATATTCACATTTGCCTCAAGCAGACAAGAGTTCTTTCTCCCACCTAGACATGCCACAGATATATAAGCCTCACTTGCTAGTTTCCAACAGACCTCACAACTTCTGAGGATGCCTGCCAGAGATGTGAACAAAACGTCAGGAGAGAATGCTTCTGGAACATGGCCATACAGCCCAGAAAACTCACAGCAACCCAATGTTATGCCTGTCTACCTCCTCAGTATCAGAGAAATTTGCACTGCGTCAAAAGGGACTGAGTTCTTGTGGAGTACAAACATAAACCTTGCTTAGTTCAAATCCCACCACATGCCCCCTTTCACACCTGAATGTCTGGAGTGAGAAGAGCTACCCTTATACAGAGTTTCTCCAAAGCTGCAGTATTTCACCAAAATGCTCTTTAATGATGGTGACTATATAACTACAGGATCATTTGCAACAATCATCCAGCAACAGTAACCCACCTACATAAAAAGCTTTATTATCCTAGTCAAATTTCAGAGGCTTAAGCAGCAGAAATAGCTCCCATTGAATCACAATTTTAGTCACAAACATAATCTGCTTGCACTGGGTGACCAGTGTGAAAAGGGGCAAACCTTCTTTAGCTCTAATGTGAACAGATCCTGGGGCACGAAGATGCAATGAAATAGCTTCTCCTTCGGCACCAGCATTAACATGATGATCCTACAGATGGACATTTATAGGCCAATGGAGGGAGGAGCAAAGAACATCCAACTATGTTTCTGTTGAAGGACAATGATTACCATTATCAGAATGAATTAATTTTTTTAAGAATTGAGATACACTGTAGAGGGCCTAAATGTCATAAAGGCACCAGATACTGTCTGTTGTAAGCACAGTTGGCCCTATGGCTTGTCTGCACTGGCATAAATAACTGTACTGACACAACTCAAAGCAGCTTATAACAAATATTGTGTTGTTGTTTTTAAATTTTAAACTAGGTTTACCCCCTTTTGGCAAAATTGGTTGAGACTCTAGATTTTGCTTGAGATTTCAGAATATCCTGAGGGGTTTGGGTCAATGTGGCCAACTAGGGGCAGTGGTGGTGCCACAAAGGTGAACATTAGACTTGAGTAAATAAATGTGGTAAATACGCTGCCACTCCTAAGTCCTGGCAAGGTCCTGCTCAAGCATGTAAGTTCTTGGTCGTGGTGCTTCTTTTTCTGGTTACAACAAACCTTTGATGTAGAGAGGCTATGCTGAAAAATAAAAGGACTGGGGCTGCTTCTAAGAGTTTTAGGAATGGAAATCCAGTGGCAAAATGTGGATTTAAGAAATTCAGTTTGCTCCAGAGTGCTTATATTGGCATCTCATGAACCAGTTCAGATCTGTCATAGAGTCCACAAAATGGCAATGATCCAGATGCTTTGAAATCCAGGATTAATGATCCAAATGCATCGAAATCCAGGATTAATGATTTTCTTTGCTCTGCTAGGAAAACATACTTCTTGAAAACAGCTGACTAGCACTTGACAAAAACAGGGCAAGACAAGGCATTGAAATTCAATGTGCCCACGGGAGCTTTGCATCCAGGTTCTCTCTGCAACTCCTGACATATCAACCCTGTCCTGATACACCACATTTATCTTCCGATTTGCAGCATTGCACTGTTTATACAGTGATGGGCTTCAGCTAATTTTATGGCTTAATCCAGAATTCCTGGGGAGGTTTTTAATACACTGTTTCCAGCTGGATGTAAGATAGCGGGATGCATTGGGGAGGGATGTTTTGTAGACATTCTGACCTCAAGATGGCTTCAAGATGGATTATATTGCTGGTATAAATGGGCCCTGGATTACGTTTTTGAACCTTAATCAGATTAATCTATGAAGGTTATCCAGAAAGTAAGGTTACAAGATATTTTTAAGTACAAAGAATGAATATATTTTAATAAAACTTACATGGATCATAGCGTAAGTATTACATTATTTTCCCACAATATCACCATTCAGTTCAATACATTTTGTCATCCGTGGGAGTTTTTGATGCCTGTGTCATAGAAGTTTCCCTCTGCCTTTTTCAGCCAGTTTGTCACTTTGATTTCCACCTCTTCCTCATCGTTGGAAAAGTGTTTTCCACCAAGGTGTTCCTTCAATTTAGTGAAGAGATGATAACCACTGGGTGCAAGATCGGAGCTGTGAAAGGGGTAGCTTAAAACATCCCAACCAAATGAAGTCAACAACTCTTGTGTTGTATGAGCAGTGTGTGGACGTGCATTGTCACGAAGGAGACAGAATCTTGCCATAAGCATGATGTTTGTTTTGGATAGTTTCTTCATGGTCTCACAATATATTCCATACCCATTTTGTCACATGCTGTTTTGACATTACATCCTCTCCATAAACTGAAATGATTTTGTGATTAATCGCATCATCGTTCATGCCCTTAGCATTTAGGTAGCATATTACAGCACAAACTTCACACTTGGGGGGAAATTAAATGTGGAGGCTCATCTCTAACCTTTACCACAATGCCAGTCGATGAGCTACTGACGACTGGCACTGCTCATTCACTTCCACTGGCTTCCTGCTACATGACAGTGATACCAACTTCCACTGAGAAAATTCCGCACAAGAGCCTTGTAACCTTACTTTTCAGATAACTCTCGTATCTTTCTAATTCAGGATGGCAGCTGGTGAGGGGCATCATGTCCTCCAGATATTTTTGATTCCATCTCCTAGAATCCCCAAACAATGGCCAGTGGATTGGAGATTGTGGGTGCTGTAGTCTAAATTATGAAAGCCTAAATTTTCCACATTTCTGTTCTCAGTGCCAGGAGACAGTTTTTTAGTAAACAGCAGGAAACCTTAAAAGAGCAAGGAGAGGAAGTGACAGCAGATTATGAGAAATCATTCATGGTATTACCACAGCTTTCCACAAGCCACGTGAGAAGGGAAGGAGAGCTTGCTTTGCCTGGCCCACTCCACAGCTGTGGTCTGCTCACTACTGCTAAGCCAGCCTCATGCTCTTCCTTCCTCTGGTTTCCCTTCAGTCATATCTGAGAATCTATGACACAATTCTTCACAAACACAGAAACACATGCACACACACCGTGAAGTGACACAGTATGTGATTACAGGCAGAGAATTACTTTCCTTTGTTTCTTTTTAAAGAGTGTCTCTTTATCTCTCTACTGGTGTTGAGCAGTGTATTTGCAAAAAAGGCTGTGGAGAATATTTGGTGGATTCACAGAATTTAGGAGCTTCAGAATAAGATTCTTAGTGGTACAAGCATGGGGTTTTCTTGCAGCATCTTACCAGAGGTGGCCCTAGGTAATTGTCAACGGTAAGCAAACAGTATTTTGCCCCCCCCTCCCAAACCAATCACTGATATATATTTTCTATTCATCATGGGAGTTCTGTGTGCCATATTTTGTTCAATTCCATCATTGGTGGAGTTCAGAATGCTTTTTGATTGTAGGTGAACTATACATCCCAGTAACTACAACTTGCATATGTCAAGGTCTATTTTCCCCCAAGAGCTCCTCAAGAGCGTCCCTGGGCAAAATAAACTATACTGCAAATGCTTATTTTGCGTAATGGGTTGAGCCGCCCCACCATTTGCCAAAAATGCTATGAATGGTCCAAAATTTGAAGAAAACACCCTTTCAAAGCAGAAAATATGGCTCCTTAACCAACATTTTGAGTAATGAATAAAGATTAACTGTTACTCAATTATATCAGGAAAGGAATGCCATGGTGCCATTTAATATCCAAACATAATGAGCTGCCACATCTGTAATTTCAAGATGTTACTGTCAAGCTTTTAGCAAGGGCACCCAGAAAGGGACTTCTACAGATAGTTTTGGGGTCCAGAATTGCAGTCCAGAATTCTACAGGATTACTAAACAGTAAATGACCCCAAAAAATTCTTTCAAATATGGATGACACATTTCCCAAGATACTCTTGCATCTAAACCATTCATGGATTTAAAAGCTAGTAACAGAAACATTTTGAATTAGGACCGGAAATAGATTAGAAAGCAGTGTAAGCTATAAAGCACTGAAATCACACGATAATAATCTGCCTTTCACACACTGATTGATTTTCCCTCAGAGAAAACTATATGAGAGCTGTTCATTTCTCTGGAACTGGCAGCTTACATCACAGAGCTGCATTACAGAAGTTCCCAGGAATCTTTTTTCTTCTAGCACATTCTCTTGTTCTCAGTCTGTTGAAATAATATGTACAGCTGTCAAGAATGAATTATCTAGATAATTTAGATGTTACATGTCACATCTCCAATCTCCCATAGGCACTCTGGAAGGGAAATTCATTCCAGGTCATAAATCTTTAAGAGGTGATGCAAGCACCTGATTTCAGGAGAGAAGCTGAAATTCCTGCCAGTATGAACAAGATAGATAATTATGTTAGGATTGTTTCAGATTCCATCATGGGAATAATTAGGATCCAGATTTATGATCTGTGCCAATGTTTCTTTCTTTGGCGCAGAACTTGGGAAAGTTAGTTGTTTGATAGCATCTCACAAAATCCACTAGAAACTGGTTTTGCAAATCATTATCCAAAAAAGTAACTTTTCCCGAGCGATAGATTTATCTAAAAAATGTTATCATCTTAAAGCCTATCTTCAAAATATTATCCTAAATCTAAAGAAAAGTTGACCCCATTCTAAATATTTCAAATCTAACCTGCATAATGAAATATCCTGTTTTGTTTTAATAAAGCAAAGAGTTTAGAAAATGTACTTTTTTGACTGGAGATCCCAGCCAAGTAGAGAATTCTGGGATTCAATAGTTCAAAAAGATAACTTTCTCAAATTCTGGGTAAAATATTCTGTTGAGGGAACCAGGGCTTTAAATCATGGGTGCCAGTTGTAGGAACTGTTGATCCTTGACTACCTAACGCAATGGTTCCCAACCTTTTTTTTAACACAGACCACTTGATCAGGGACCACTTAACCAGGGACCACTCCAACATTAGTACCAAAAAGGTTACAAATCAGTTTTTTGTTGACTTTAGATTCAGTTTGGTTATTTGGGGTGCTGATTCAGAAAATTGCATTGGATAAACCACATCAGCTCTAGCTTCTGATACAGAACATATGCCATCCAGTAGTCGCCATCTTCTTGCCCACAGAAAACCATATTTAATCATCTAGAGCTGATGTCATAGTAGTAATCTTTCAAGGGTGGTCAGCCTCTCCCTACCCGACATCCCAGTTGCCTCGGCACTATAAGAGGGTTTCACGAGACCAGTTGTTCTCATTGACATGTGGTTTCAAGGCAACAGTGTATTAATTGTGAGGTCACAGACCATATTTTCATTCTTGTGAACCTCTGGAAGTCCACAGACCGGTTGGGAACCACTGACCTAATGGCTTCATAAACATATTGGTAACTAAAAAGTTAGTCTTAAAGAGGTGACAGGTTCCAAACATAAGCTTGCATCAAGTTTTTCTAGTTTCCAGATAAAATAAAAGTGAAGCTAGTCTGGAATCCGGTTTCCTTAATCTGACACTATCTGCTAGTCTTCAATTTCCTCAGAATTTCATTGTAATCTCCACAATAGCAGGAAGTGAAATGGATATGATATCTGTTCTAACACCAAGTGTTTTCCAAGAGACCTGTTCCTGATAGTAAAAGAAACTTCTAGAAGTTGTTTTGGATCAACATGTTGTAGAGACTGTCCAGGTGAGGGTGTGTGTTTCTGAATTTACTACTATAAGCCATGCACTTGGATACAACACATCTGAGGCTAAGCAGAGTTAGGATTCCACCCAAAGCCCTTTCAAGACACTGGAGGAAGTATGGATGTCTACCATACCATGTTATAATTGCCAGCATCTATAAGTGGCAGACTGGCCATCCCTGGTGCACTTTGTAGTAATGAGTACAGTGGTCTCTCCTCCTTAAGAGTATGTGAGTTCCTGGTCTTGGCATGTATTACTGTGAGCATTTCTGGTTGAAGCTTCAATCCTATACCCACCCAGAACCATGAAAAGAGGTATTGGCATTTTATATAAGCAAGGAAATTGAGTGTCAACTGATAATCCTGCCCTAGAGAGGATGTGTTCCTCTAACCATGGTTGAACTGCAATATCCAAGATTCTGGATAATCCTCTGTCATCCTTGTTAAGGAGTAGAGAGTTATATTGAAACCCCCTTCTCTGCCATGGAAAGATCTTAAACTTTATGAGGGAAAGAGTGTAGGAGAGAAGCTCTTCATTCCTTCTTCCAGAGATCTGTGTGAAAGATCTGTTTGAGATTGGGAGAAAATCAGCAGGCAATGAGGAATTTCTGGAGCACAAATGAGGCCACACATTAGGTCTTGGAGGATATAGGTTGTGCACCCTTAATATAAAAAATCAAGGCAGATTAAAGTCAATCACTAGAATAATTAAAGTACAGGTGTAGATGTAATGTCTATAGCTTGACCATTTTGTGTTTTTTGTTATTGTTTCCATATGTTCTGTCTGCCCCCACAGTACCTCAGCAGTAAAAGTAAGGCCTCAAAGCACCACAAATACAGGAGAAGACCATCTGTTTCTATATCAGTAAAGACATGCATGTTCTTGTCCCTCATCTCCACCTCCAGAATCAAGGTGTGCAACCAAGAAAACATCAATCAACCATATCAGTCAGGGAGTTTATCATCTGTAAAATGCCCAGGTGGCACTCTAACTTTAAACAATTATAATTAAAAAGGCAGATACAACAGTGAGAGTCATAATAAAACCAGAAAGAAGCCTTCCTAGCAGAGCAATGAGGGGTTTGCTGGGAAAGAAATGTCTTCAGATGTGATAGGATGCTATCAAAGAAAGAAGTAATTTTCTCGGTACAGGGAGTTCCGCAGTCTGAATAATGCAGTACAGAAATGATATGCCCTTGCATTAATTTGGTTCTTCCAACCACTAATGCAAAAGAAAATATGCTCTTACATTTCATGCACGAATATGGTGAGACACACTACAACCCAGACATCTTCTGTTTTTTCTTTTTGTTTCTTTTATTATTATGTAATTATGATTTTGTTGCTTGTTGTTTGTGTTCTTGGTTTTACTTTGCTGTAATTTGTTGTTTGGGCTTGGCTTCATGTAAGCTGCCCCATGTCCCCATTGGGGGAGATGGTGGCGGGGTATAAATAAAGATTATTATTATTATTTGTTTCTCTTCTTTTCTTTTTTCTTTTTTTTTTGTCGTGTCAGGAGCGACCTGAGAAACTG
This sequence comes from Anolis sagrei, assembly GCF_037176765.1. Taxonomy (NCBI): domain Eukaryota; kingdom Metazoa; phylum Chordata; class Lepidosauria; order Squamata; family Anolidae; genus Anolis; species Anolis sagrei. The sequence continues at coordinate 191,076,908 of NC_090022.1, read as the reverse complement.
CAAGTCGCTCCTGTTGTGAGAGAATTGGCCGTCTGCAAAGACGTTGCCCAGGGGATGCCTGGATGATTTGATGTTTTTATCATCCTTCTGGGAGGCTTCTCTCATGTCCCCGCATGAGGAGCTGGAGCTGATAGAGGGAGCTCATCTGCCTCTTCCCGGATTCGAACCTGTGACCTGTTGGTCTTCAGTCCTGCCGGGACAGGGCTTTAACCCACTGCGCCACCAGGGGCTTCTCTTCTGTGGCAATACAATGGCACATATGCCATTTATCCTCCACAGGCCCAAGCAAGACAGAATCAGGTAGCAAATCCAGGGTGTTTTAAAAGATCAAGAAGATTGTTCATTTTATATTGTCGAAGGCTTTGTCGAAGGCTTTCATGGCTGGAATCACTGGGTTGCTGTGAGTTTTCCAGGCTGTATGGCCATGCTCCAGAAGCATTCTCTCCCGACATTTCACCCACATCTATGACAGGCATCCTCAGAGGTTGACAAGTCTGTTGGAAACTAGGCAAATGAGGTTTATATATCTGTGGATTGTTCATTATAGTTGATGATGGGTTTTCTTTCACATGTGCCAGAATAACTTTGGCAGCATTGGGTACTAGATCAGCTTGGCTTGATTAGTTGACCCTGGACAGCCCTGTTCAGAGCTCTGTTCAGAAAGCCAGTGTGGTGTAGTAGTTGACTCTAACTCTGGTAGACAACTCTTTGACTCACTCACTGGATGGTGCCAAGCAGGTCACACTCTCTTAGCCCAAGTGACAAACCTCATCTGAACAAATATTGCCAAGAAAATCTCATGATAGGATCATCACAAGTCAGAAATGACTTGAAGGCATATATCAACAACAACAACAGCCCTGCTCCATCACTCAAGCTTTCTTTCCACCTGATGTGATAGTAAAACTAGACTCTTTTTCATCTTAGCCAGGAGACAATAGGGGACAAAGAAAAGAACCACTGGAATAAGCCTGAAGGAATCATAGTGGTGGCACCTTCTCTTGCATTTGTAGGACCTTTGAAAGGAGAACTGGGGTCTCGGGTTGCAGTCTGTCCACTGGAGTTCACCTACAGCAGCAGGGAAAGTGCTGATCCCTCTTTCCAGTATATGTTTCTTGGCTAAAGCTAGCCAGCCAAAAAGACCAGCTTTCCTGTGGATCCTTGTGGTGTCCTGAAATGTTTTAGGAAGCCTCCCCTAGGAATCTGTGCTTCACAAATGTTCTTTTTAACCCTGCAGAATGCTAAGTTTACTGCTCTTGTACCAATGTTAAATAGATCTCAGTTTCATAACGATCTTCTGATCTGACTGTGCCCATTAAGTCAATTTAGAAACAGTTAGCAAAATGCTCTGATAGATTGGAGTTGTTGAACCTACCGCGGATGCTTCATCATCAACATCATTGAGGGACAAGAAATAATCTGTTATTGTCTTTGCCTCCTTTGCACTTCTAGCTTCATGTTTACCCCTTCCTTTGAGTTCACTGTCAAGAAGAGGAGCTGAGGGGTCAGAAAACTTCACTACCTTTGGAGGCAGGGAGAGACATGAATCTATACAAAGGTGGAACAGCACCATTCAGATCCCTGGTAGAATCAAATGACATTCTGGAATGCATTTTAATTCATTAATAATCAATAATTCAACACACATGCAATATATTTAAGGCTTGTGTAGTTGAAGGCTTTCATGATGAGAATCACTGGGTTGCTGTGAGCTTTCCAGGCTGTATGGCCATATTTTAGAAGCATTCTCTCTTAACATTTTGACTGCATCTATAGCAGGCATCCTCAGAGGTTGTGAGGTCTGTCAGCTTATGGTGAGCTCATGAAATTCTCACAACCTCTGAGGATGCCTGCCATAGTTGCAGGCGAAACGTCAGGAGAGAATGCTTCTAGAACATGACCATACAGCCCAAAAAACCTACAACAACCCAGTGGTTCCGGCCATGAAAGCCTTTGACAATACATAGAACTATTAGAACCCAAACCCAATGCAGATTCCTGCCTTCAGGCATTCACAAGAGGTGGACCAAGAAATAGCTCCAAGCCTTCATACTGAGGAAAGAAAGTTTGTTAAAATTCCCAGCAGACCCAAGAGGCAACTGGCATGTCTCACCCAACCAGTGCGTGGTTCCTAGCCAGCCTGATCCTAGACCAATCAGTGCCTGGGAAAGCTAAATTACTTTGTTCCAAATTGTTGTCGAAGTCCTATAAATATTTCTAAGCTTTCACGGCAGCATTCTTGTTTTGAGAGAGCAGATGCTGCTAGCCAAAGCAAATAAAGCCTCTGTTCCTTTTGCCTTCAATCTGTGTATGTTTCATTTGGTCATCGGCGCTTGGCACGCTGAGCTTCCTAATCAGCAGTTCCTGCAGTAGCTGAAATCACACAGCAATTTGATGCTTGACTGTTGTAAATATTACTCCTTTTAAAACTGTGGTTCCTTACCGCAAATGGGGTCCCGTTACCTCAATGCTGGGGTCTTGAAAAATTTGGCAACAGTAAAAGGTTTCTGAATGCCACCCATTTACAAAAATCTGTAAATGTGTATAAATTGGCCATCTTGATTAGTTTTTAATGTCCTTGCAGCTTCAAAGCTTGGCTTCCTCCTGCCTGGGGAAATCTTATGTTGGGATGTGTGTAAGGCTTTCTGGTTATACATTATAGCACCAATGCTACTTTTGAGTTAGATCTTAAGTCACCCAGTTTTTATTTTTCTGTGCCCTTGGTCTTAGTTTTCATGTTGTCAGAAGGTTGTTATAACCAATTTTAAAAATGTGAAGGATTAGAAGGAAAAAAGGAATGTAGAAAATTTGGAAAATATCTTATATCTTTCAACATGAGCCCAATGAAAGAGGGTACATTAAACATTTGTGGATTTGGGAATGTTTATTTTTTTTTTAAAGCATTAAATCCTGTTCCTTATTTGCATGGTCATACTCTAAGGCAGCCTTTGGCTCTTAGGCCGCTTGGGTCTTTCAGTCTAATCTCACTTCGGTAGTCATTGAGCCTATCCTTTCAAAAGGCAAGTGGATTCTGTGCCATCTTTGACAAATGGCTGGGTAAAGAGTGAGGGCACATCCCACCCCCATCCCACACCACTATTCAGTAACTCATCTGATGAATAAATGATTTGCTATCAAGAATTTAGACTAGGTATGAGCAAGTTGTTAGATCGATACTCCCATAAGCCACTCTACTAACTGGGCTTTTTTCTTCCAGGTCAGAAGCAACTTCAGAAAGTCCCTTCTGGTGTGAGAGAATAAGCCATCTGCAAGTATATTGCCCAGGGGATGCCTGGATGTTTTACCATCCTGTGGGAGACTTCTCTCATGTCCCTGCATGGGAAGCTGGAGCTGACAGATGGGAGCTCACCCTGCTCCCCAGATTCATACCACCAACCTTTCAGTCAGCAGTCCTGCCAGCACAAGGGTTTAACCCATTGTGCCACCGCAGGCAGCCACATACCACCTCATCACACTTACAGTCGCCCCCGTCCCCCCATTTTACAGGCAGCCACTATAAATTTACTGGGAGTTACAGCTGCCATCAGATGACTTACAATCGTCACTCCTGCCCCCCACCCCTCATCACAGAACTGCAGATCAATCGTGAAATTGGGCAGATTGTAATCACAGGGAGAAATCATGAATTTAGCCAAAATAGCACTAGATGGAGTCCGTGACAGTCTCTGTTCTGTTTTGGTGCTTGCCATGGTGAAAAGGGGAATTCCGATAGGCAGTCCTTAGCAGCGAGCTGTCATCCCTCTTTACAGAAATGCATGATAACTCCTTCCCTTTGTACATTTCTTTTTTTTAAAAAAAATTAATGACAGATATAGTGTAATAGAGGCATTGAAGAACAGAGAACAAGCAGGTTTCCTTTGCTGGTTTGTTCCAATTATAATATTTTACTTAGCAGAGAGCTGTCATCCCTGTTTTTAGAAATGCATGATTACTTCTTCCTATGGAAATAAATGGTTTAGAACAACATCCCTGTCTCAAGAGCCTTATGGGTTTTGATGCAGAAGAGTTGGAGCCCATGGAAAGCAATGGTTTAAAACAACATCCTTGTCTCAAGTTTCCATTGGGTTTAGAGGCAGAACTATTACATCCCATGGAAAGGGATTCTGTCAGATTTACATGAATGAAAAAAGCAAGGGGCAGAGACTTATTGCCTATGTGTGATGAGGAAGCTACCAGGTGCATATGGGGAAACACTAAAAGTCTGATGAGAGGAGAATGAATGTAAATAAGCGAGGGAGGACTGGAAGGTACGATCATCTCCTGATTCCTCTCTTCACTTAACTTTACTTAACAATACTGCTGTCTGATAAGGTTCATTGTATTATCAGGAGACCAAAAGGTTACCCACTCCTGATCTAGACCCCAAAAGATAACAATCTGCCCCAAAGATGGGCTGTGAAGACCAAAAAAAAAAGAAGGCAGTTTCATTGTGAATATCATGTCATTTTCTCCAAATCACAGAAAACTACAGTAAGACCCCATAACCACTAAACCCACGGTTAACTTACTCATGCTTTGGAACAAAATGGTATCTCTAGTAATTTGCTAGGCCCCCCACGCATTTCTATGGTATGCTGGGACCAGAAGTTGCATAACTCATTAAGTCATTGATTTCAGGTAATTGCAGTCTGGCCAGGAACATATCCCTCATGTATACAGTAGGGCTGTCCAACCAGGGAAAAATTTGTTTCTAAACTCGATTCGTTTTTAGGCGGTTTTTGCGTTTCGTTATTTAAAAGAATTCCGAAATTTTTCTTTAAAAAAGTTCGATATTTACGAAATTTCGGAAATTACGAAACAATTTCGAAACAATAATGAATCGATTCGTTAATGGTGGACGCGATTGCACGATACGCTAAAAAACCCTCCAAATGGGACAGGGGGAACTTCTGAAGCTTCCCTCTCCCTCTGTTGTTGACTGTTGGTGTGATAATTTATTTTTTTATCACTGATAAAACAAACAACAACTATAAAACATATGGAAATAATAACGAAATAATAACAAAATAATAACGAAACAATTTTGAAACAATTACGAAATAAATTTTAAAAATTCATTTCAATTTTAAGTTGCTCCTGAATGGTTCAATATCACTTTGTTATAAAAAAAAAATAACGAATTAATAACGAATTACGAAATTAACGAACGAAACCGCCCAGCCCTAGTATACAGGGGTCTTACTGTATTTCTAGTGTTTCAAGCAATAACACTGCTTTGCTAATGTTCCTTTGAAGATCACCATGTAATCATTGAAAGCAGTAAGCCTTGGCCTAGTTTTTATAATTTTTCTTAGATATGCGTCGAGACTTTTAAACAGCAGCAGTTTCCCACATGTTACCTTAAACTATAGTTGTGTTGTGGTTGGTTGGAGTACAGACCACATTACTAACCCATTAGTGGTAGAATCAACAAAAAGGAAGTCAACAGAGCCCTATGGGACGTTGTCTAGCATGTGTATGATATCATAAGCTTATGTGGTGGACTAGATTCCACTTCATCAGATAAATGATATACCATCTGAATGTAATACTTGTCTGCCTGTGTCTCCCTCTCTCTGAAAAAATTGCAAATAGTGGAGCCAAATAACATTGAAATGCTGAATGAATAGTATTCTGAAAAACTAGACAAAGCTTGAGTATTATGACATACTCCCCAGCTGAACCAAGTTGGCATAGATAGTCCTGGCTAATCCTCTTCTATCCCACTTTTTCAGCTGCTTTTAAAGTGTTGCAGTTTCTCTCTCATCCTCCTACTTTCCCCCCATTCTCCTCAGCTTTCTTCAGTTGATACAAGTTCAACCTGCAGAAGTCCTTTGCACTCCATGAACACAGCTGAGGAAGAGAAGGGGGCAAAATCGTTGCCCTTCCTAGTAGTCTCAGTCAAAAGCAGACTGCTGTGGTCTCTTCCTGGCTTGAGCACTTTTACTCACTAATTTTTTCCTGTCTTCACCACATGCTGATGTTAATGGGTGATACATCTAGCAGTTTTCACATGTGGCATGTTGAAGCATATGAAATGATATACATTATTATTATTATTATTATTATTATTATTATTATTATTATTGTTATTGTAAAGAAAAGCTCTGTGAAATTTGGGTGCTTTTATGAGACCTTTCTAGACAGCAAAGGAAGTCAGGAACTACAGAATGAATGTGAGGGCTGAGATCTTTGGGGGAAAAGAAGGGAGGGATTTTTTGTGCCTTTGAAGCAGCTTCTTTACAACCTAGTAAGCTTTGGTGAGACATCTTCTGGAGCTCAGTTCATCTAAGAACATTTTTTTTCTCTAGCCCTATTGCTAAAGGCACACTCCTCTAATGGTTAAAGTAACTAATAAAGAATGTAATGATTCTTTGTTAAAGTATAATTGTAATATTTCTTAATTGTTATTCGCAATCTTCAGGCTGACTTTGATGAATGGGAGACCTCAAAGTCATGCTGTCCTCAACAGCCCAGCTCAGGTTTTGCAGACACAGGACATCCATGAATTCCTTGACTTTGACCTTCAGTGGAGTGTTCCTCTTTTCCTGCTGCCTTTTACCTTACCAAGTATGATGGGTTTTTCTAATGAGTCATTCTTCTCATTGTATGCCCAAAGTTTGACTTGTCTTGGTTTTGTCATGTTGGCTTCTAGGAAAACATGGAGCCTGATTTGCTCTAGGGGCCATTTATTTGACTTTTTAGACCCCATGGTATCCACAAAACTCTTCTCTAGCACCCTATATCAAATGAACTGATTTTTTTTCTTATCAGCTTTCTTCATTGTGCACCTTTCAAAACTGTACAAAAATGGGAAATATGATGGCTTGATTCATCCGGATTTTAGCATTCAATGATATATCTTTCCACTCCAGGATCTTGACTGGTTCCTTATAGCTGCCCTTTCAAGTCCAAATCTTCTGATTTTTCAACTGCAGTCTCCATTCTGATTGACGACTAAACAATTTCAATACCATCATCTTCTGCTTGAAAGTTATGTGAATCCTTTGTGGTCATTTTTGCTTTTTTAATTGTTTAACTGTAAACTCACCTTTGCAATTTCTGCTTTGACTTTTTTCAATAATTGTTCCACGTCTTTGATATTTGATATTGGCACAATGATATTCCTTCCTCTAAATTTCATGGCTCTGAAGAGAATCTTGGTTTATGGGTGACAAAATGCAGTTTTGCCGGCTTCCTTACCAATAGGAAATCATTTGATTTCTCCATATTCTGCCCTAAGCATAGTCTCTTCGCCTATATATAGGCTACACATCAAGACAACAAGAATCTGTGGATGCAGAATTTGTGGATAAGGAGGGATGTCTGTACTAGACTCGTCAGACTTATCTCTGACTCAACTTGTATAAGACTGGTTACGTTTGCAATTGTGATGACTGCAGATATGATCTCCAGCCTTGTGAAAAGCAAATAGCTACCAGACTCTCCAGCCACTGAAGGTTTGATGTACACCCTTGGGAAATTCCCAGATCATGATTCACTGCATTCTACTAGTGTTTGTGGCCACCATCGGGCTAAAGTCATGCAAAATGATAGGCTTCCTAAACTTTGAATACCTGTGTGCAAATTTCAGAAGATGTAATTTCAATTTCAATCACGAATAAAATCAAATCAATATGGAGTTGCAGAATCCCATTGCACAGCAGTTGCCTGCACTGGGCGAAACAGAGATCAGAATATTATAGGTGGAGATAAAGTTCACCCAAACATGCTGCTTTTTCATGGCCCCAGACTGACCTTTGAAGTTCCCGTTCTCAGCCGATTGCACGATGTGGGAAAGTACATTCCATCACTTTGTTTTTGTCTTTCATTCCATCTTGGTAGAAACATAAAAGGGAAAGGTCTGAAGATTACTGCTATTTCCTCCAGGGCTAGTTCCGTTCGAAAGCATATTTTCCTCATCTCAATGTATATTTAACAAATTTCGCAATCAAAAAGCAAGTTGCTGAAAAGAAAATTCAAAAATTAAAATACTGGATCTCTTTGTGTGAGAAAGAACTGAATGTACAAATAATATTTTAGTAGCAAAATAATATCCATTTGCTGAAGCCAGGGCAGATATTTAGTTTAAAGCGAGGCGTGCTCCTAACCCAGTAGCATGAATTCTTGTTCACTGGTCATCATGGAAAAAAAAAACATTGCAAAATCCAGCAAAAATAGTTTTAAATGCTAAAAAAACAATGAAAACTCAAAGTGTGAAGCTAACACACGTTTCCGGTCTTGCTTCAAATACTTCCCATTAGAACAGTAGTTCTCAACCTGTGGGCCCCCAGATGTTTTGGCCTTCAACCCCCAGAAATCCCAGCCAGTTTACCAGGATTTCTGGTATTGCATTCAGAAACCTTTTACTGGTGCCAATTTTTTCAAGACCCCAGCACACCCAGAATTCCCCAGCCAATGTATCCAGTTATTCTTTGTCCCATTGATTTCAGAGAGTCTATTCTAGGCAATGTTATTATTCATAATACAGGTCTGCAATGAAAAAGCTTTTTAAACTCTTGTAACTGTTTTGAATGCATCTTTGTGTGCTGAATTTGAAAAACACAGTAAAAATGAACCACAGACAGTTTTTCAGAAATCCAATTTTTAAACGAATTTGGTTATTTCTCAGTGTTGATGAAATACAGATGTTGGTGTTCCAGTGTTATTTCTTTTAGCACTTTTGAACCAATTTTTGTGTTTTGTATCAGTATATTAAAGTGTTTTCAATGTATGTGAAAAGAGTTTAACTCATCACTTACTGTTTACTCTTCAAAGAAATATCCGTTGTTAACTGCAGTCAAGTCAAATTCAACTTAGGAATGAGAGGCTCAGATCTTGCCATGGTTTCCTTGACTGAGTCCATCCATCTGGAATGTGGTTTCTCCCTTTCCTCTCTCACATATTACATAATAAAACAGCAAAGCAAAACAAACAAATAAACAAAAAGCATCAAACCTTTTAAGGGTTTTATTTCCAGCCTGCCAGATTTTCATGCGTCTTGAGTTCCCATGCTACACTACTATATAGTGCAGTTTGAAATGGAATTATATTGTCAGTGTAGACTTATATAATGCAGTCCAATGCAATCAATTTGGATCATGAGGGCACTTCCAGACATCACCAAAATCTGTGCCAAAGCAAGTTTAAAAAACCCGCTTCGACACGGATTTGCATTCCCACTCCCCTCCAAAAACCCCAGGATTTTCTGGTGGGGGTTGACTATATGCCATCCAAATTAAAATGGGAATAGCATGCAGCCACCCCAAAGCCTCCCCCTCCCCCCACATGTTAAGTAAAATGTACCTGGCCACCATAACTTTCCTGCCCCTTCCTGGCAAGAGAAAATTATGCGCCATGAGAGAGGGGAGAGTAGAATTGAGGTGGTTTGCCACTGCTTTAACTGCTGGGGCTCATTGCTATTGAAACTGCAATTTGTAGTTTGATGAAGCACCAGCCGTCTTGACGGATAAGGTTGAAGACCTTGTAAATCTACAACTCCCAGAATTCCAACGCATTGAGTGATGCAGGAGGGATGTCAAACTGTATTAATTCTGTAGTGCAGATGCACCCTAAGATGGTCTGAAAACTTCAATTAGCCCCAGTCCTGATAGCAACTCACAACCAAGCTGCAATAGCTAAATATGATAGTATTATTCCTTCCTTCCAAGGTAGTGCCGGAAGACAATTTTCATTCCAGGCAGGTAATAACAGGACTTAAAATGGCATCTTCATCCCCAGAGGGGCTTCTGGAGCAAACTTCAATTGGAAGAAAGTGAAACGATTACGGGAGACCTCTTAATAAAAGGTGGTTAATATAGGGTCGTAAATGATGAGGGATTGGAACATCTGGTATAAGTGAATGGTGGTTTAATTATTACTCAAAGTTCAAAACATGGGACTTCCAAAGCTAAAGATATAAGCCAGTAGTCTGTTTCTTGTTGAACAGTCTTAGATTATAGACCTCGTGGGCCATCCAGTCCAACCCCTTGCCAGGAGGCAGGAAAATTGCCTTCAAAGCACCCCCGACAGATGGCCATCCAGACTCTGCTTAAAAGCCTCCAAAGAAGGAGCCTCCACCACACTCCAAAGCAGAGAGTTCCACTAATGAACAGCTCTCACAGTTAGGAGTTCTTCCTAATGTTCAGGTGGAATCTCCTTTCCTGTAGTTTGAAGCCATTGCTCTGCATACTAGTCTCCAGGGCAGCAGAAAAAAAGCTTGCTCCCTCCTCCCTATGACTTCCCCTCACATAGTTATATATGGCCCTCATCATGTCTCCTCTCAACCTTTTCTTCTGCAGGCTAAACACGCCCAGCTCTTAAGTCGCTCTTTATAGAGCCTGTATAGAATCATAGTTCTTGGAATGAAAATCTAGTAGTACCTGGTCTGGTTTTTGCAGGAGTGGAAAACAAGCTTATTTCATCTTCTACAAGAGTGTTTCCAAAACTTTGGTCTTTCAGATAATTTCGAATACAGCTCCCAGAATTCCTGACTGTTGGTTACGCTGGCTGAAGTCTCTGGGACTTTAAGTCCAAAACAGCTGGAGAACCAAAGTTAAGGTACTACTATGTACTATTCTAGCTTCCATGAGTTTGTTCTTAAGTTGAATTTGCATATAAATCAGAACAGGTACATTTTATACCTTAAGTGTAACTCCAACCAAAAATATTGATTTTTTAAAAAGTTTTAGATAGCATAGGGAATGGTTAACACTCCTATAGTGTTGTTTTGCTGTGTGTGCCCCTGTTCAGAAGATTCCTCCTCACTTCCTGTCCCTGTGAAAATTGGATTTTGAAAAAAATGACTTGCTGTGGAAACAAGGATCGGTGAGAAAGCTTCAGTGGAGACCCTTTCCCCCATGAGAAGTCTTCCAAGAGTGAATTTCCCTTGCGAGGGGCAGATTTCTCTCACTTCCTGTTGTGTCAGCCCCGTTCTTAACTAGGAGTTGTTTGTAAGTTGATTGTGTGTAACTTAGAGACTGCCTTTATTTGCTTTGCTTAGAAATACCAGTAGATCATAGTGGTCTCTTCTGCTAGGGTTGCTGTTCTCCAATAATTTCATTTTATTCCTTCATAACTATCAATCCTTTAGCTGTCTTTAGTTGGGAGGATTATTTTCTCCAATAGTTGTCACTCAAGAGACCAAGAGGAGATTATTTTCTGTTTTAGGGTCAGAATCATGAATCGATCCAGAAGCAGCATTTTTCTTCACCATTGGTGTTACTGAAAAATATGCTGGGAGTTGCAATGCAAGAGCATCAGGCAAGGCACATGATTCTTTTGAAGGACCCAGTTTGAGTCATTGGCAAGAACGTTCTGTTGAAAGGAGTGGTTGGCCAGAAGAAAAGAAGTGTCAGTCCTTTAAGGTGCCACCATTGAGAAAGGCAAAGAAGAAACGTTTCACATTCAGGGATGTCAAAACAGAAGCATGGGCATCTGAGCTAATGACGAAATACCTCTTGATAAAACAATCACCACCACCCACAACTTCCTTCAAAGAGGATACTGTGGTGTGCAAGGGCTGAGGTTTATTTTAACTTTTACAACTCATAAAATGACTTCTGCTCTGTTTTCTGCGTAGGTGTTTGAGTTATCCCATAACTTCTTCCTATGCACAGCTGCTGTCTACACTCATGTGTATATCTGAAAATTTGAGAACTCATCTACACTACCATTTAAAATCCAGATTTTTTGCTTTGGACTAGATTATATGGCAGTGAAGACTCATATAATCCAGTTCAAAGCATATAATATGGATTATCTTCTTTGATAAACTGGATTATATGGCAGTATAGAAAGGGCCTTAGTTTAAAAAACTGGGCCCAAAACTTGGGTTGATTTATGCACAGGTCACAATACCTTAACTCTTATTTTTTTAAAAGGACCTATCCCCTTCTCTGAGAAGAAAAGCGAAAGCTAAGAGCTTAATCCATCCCAGGAGAACAGAAAAGAAGCACCAATCACTTCTACTCTCTCTGTGTATTGTGACAGAGAAATGGCATTGGCATTGGTGTTAACTGATGTTGTAATGCTATGTTTTTAATGGGTTTGGTTTCAATGTTTTTGTTTATTTACCGTTTTTTAATATATGGTATTTAATTGTTGCTTTTGTAAGGCTGCCCTGAGTCCCCTTCAGGGTTGAGAAGGGCAGGATATAAATGGGGTAAGTAAGTAGGTAAGTAAGTAAGTAAATAAATAAATAAATAGGTGCTATCTCCTCTCCACAAAATGACCCCAGATTTATCTGCAAGTGATGTAAAACCCATAATTTTGACCTCAAAATCTTCCCTTAACTTATACATGATGTCAGTTTATACATATGGTAGTCTACATTTAAGGTTTCTTATCCTGTCTCGCAGCTCACTGGGTGATCTTGGGTAGGTCACACACTCTCAGCCACAGAGGACAGCTAAAGAAAATACTCTCTTAACAAATTTTGCCAAGAAAAACCCACGAGAGGTTCACATTAGAGTTGCCAAAAATCAGAAACATCTTCAAGTCACATAACAGGGCAATAAAGCAGCAATAGGAAAGATGACCAGGCCAATTAGATTTGACGTGGATGACTAGCATGGTTTTAAATGGTGTATTTTAATATTTTGGTAAATGTTTTTAATATTTATTTATGTATGTATGTAAGAATTTGTGAACCGGCATTGAATGTTTGCCTTATATATGCTGTGCTCGGGGTGAGAAGGGCGGAATATAAATGTTTTAAATAAATAAATAAATAAATAAATAAATAACAGTGACACATCCTGGCTCCCCAAGTAAGTGAGAAGGAACAGATGACCTAAGACCAGGCTGTGACACAGCTAGTTAGTAGCCAGCTGCACTAAATCACTACTGACCAAGAGGTCATGAGTTAGAAGCCAGCTCGGGTCGAAGTGAGCTCCCGATCATGAATAGTCTAGCTTTCTGTTGACCTATGCAGGCCCAAAGACAGTTGCATCTGTCAAGTTAGAAATTTAGTTACCGCTAAGTTAAGGCTAATGTAACTAATTTACGACACCATAAAACCTTCTAGCAGCGTGTGTAAGAATGAGTATGTACTCCATCAAGGACTCGGTGTCACAAGTGGACGGTTGAAGTGGCAGCTCCCCCTGTGGCTGCAATCGAGCATACCCTCATGAAGCCAGAAAGCTGGAATGTTAAATTGCCTCTGTGTCTGTCTATACATGTTGTATGTCTAATGCATTGAATGCTTGCCATGTATATGTGCATTATAATCCACGCTGAGTCCCCTGCGGGGTGAGAAGGGCGAAATATAAATGTTGTCAATAAATAAATAAATAAAAGAGAGAGAGATTGGTTCTTGGTATTGGGGGCATCTTTACCAGGTTTTAAAATAGCGATATTTTTCCTCCATTGCCTGGGAATCTGTTCGTGTGCCAAGCATTGATTGTAAAAATTCAAAAGCCAGATTTCAGCTTTGGGGCCCAAGTGTTTGATCTGCTCCATCATTGGGTCATCTACACTGGGTGCTTTACCAATTTTTCTCTGAATTCTTTAAGGTTTAGGGGAGATGACAACCGGTGAGTTTCAAGTTCTAGCACCCTGTTGGTTTTCATCTTTACTCTGCTGCAGTTTTTTTAAAAAATGACAAGCTATAATGCTTTAAAACATTATCAATGGTCATCCCTAAGTGTCAGGTTTGTGCCCTGGAAAACTCAGGACCGGGGACAGTCCTGAACTTGCAACCCTAGCATCCACACAGGGGGGGAGGGCTCAACCCATTATGCGAAGTAAGCATTTGCAGTATAGTTGATTTTGCCCAGGTGCGCTCTTGAGGCACTCTTGGGGGGAAAATAGACCTTGACATATGCGAGTTGTACTTACTGGGATGTATAGTTCACCTACAATCAAAGAGCATTCTGAACTCCACCAATGATGGAATTGAACCAAATATGGTACACAGAACTCCCACCACGAACAGAAAATATACAGTATATCAGTGATTGGTTGGGGGGGGGGGGGCAAAATACTGTTTGCTTACCGTTGAAAATTACCTAGGGCTGCCTCTGCGTCCACAGCATAGTTTTCAAAATATTAAAAGGAAATGATCGAGTTCACCAACGAGGCTTGATTTTGAAAAACATAATCAACCCTCTCTGCTTCTACTTTCTGGGGAAATAGGGTGACAAAGGCATGCTTCTGCCTAACCATCATTACTACAAAGTGCAGGATTTTTCAATTATCTTATTTGGGCACCTATCGCTTTTACTTTCTAGGAGATTAAAAATGACATCATGATGCATAAGGAGGCTCCACCCTCAGACAATGAAACTGCAAATTCAGGATTTATTTGCCTGTAATCCGTGATCCCAGTCGGATCTCTCAAAATAAATGACTTTGTGGAAAGTAGTCAAGTAAAGATCCTCATTTTTGTTGACAAGATGAATGGGGTGAAAGGTTAGGGAAGTATGGAGCAATTGGGTCCTTTGTCTCTAATCTAATTGCAATGGTAGTTATGCTGTAGAAGGGCAGGTAGGTGTAAAAACAGACAATGAAACAAATGGGTGGGATGTGGGAAAATGATCCTGGGCCAGGTTGCCCTTTCTCCTTACATGGCTTGGGGGTTTTACACTCTTAGAAGGTAAAAGGACCCGACAATGTTTATTCGCACGCCACAAAGATAGGGCGGTAGATAAATGAAGGCTTGTATGGCTCCCTCCATGGCAACTGGGCAGTATAATGCCAAGTGTGCGTGTAAGAATTGGACAGAGTAAAGATCTTACAGTGATGGATTACTGGAAAGTATTGCCTCAAGTGACTGAAGAGTGGGAGAAATATTGTTATGAGGAAATGATTTTTTTGCTTTAGGCTTTTGAAGAGCTGACAACTCGCATTCTTAATGGCCATTTACAGCTAGAGGATTTTTAAAAAATGATGATGATTTTTCCTCGCTGGTGGCTATTAACCATAGTAAACCTGAGCCACCAGCCTGGGTGAAATTAGAAAAAGATAGAGTAACAGGCTAAATATAGAAAAGGGAAAAAAGACTTCTGAGAAGATGGTTCTTTTCTTTTTTGCTATGACTTCAGGTACTCTAAGGCTATTCTGCTTTGGGGAGAATGAGTATTGTTGCATATACAAGAGATGGAAAGAATATTGGAAAATATTCAAAGACTGATGAAAAACATGTTTTTGGAGTGCCAAGGCATTATGATAAGAAGAATTATGCAAATCTTCACAGTTTGCGATCATATCTCGTGAAGGTGGATCTGGCCAGGGTGGTCCATGCCTTAGTCACCTCCAGATTGGACTACTGTAATGCGCTCTACGTGGGGCTGCCCTTGAAAACGGCTCGGAAATTTCAGTTGGTCCAACGGGCAGCGACCAGGTTGTTAACTGGTGCTCCTTACAGGGAGCAGTCAACCCTCCTGTTTAAGGAACTCCACTGGCTGCCATTCATTTTCCGAACCCAATTCAAGGTGCAGGTTCTTACCTACAAAGCCCTGAATGGTTTGGGACCTGCCTACTTGCGTGACCGCATTTCTGACCCACATGATCTCTTGGATCATCTGGAGAGGCCCTATTCACGCTCCCACCTGCATCACAGGTGCGATTGGTGGGGACGAGAGAGAGGGCTTTCTCGGTGGTAGCCCTTCGACTCTGGAACTCACTCCCTAAGGATATCAGGCATGCCCCATCTCTGGCAGTCTTTAGGAGGAGCTCCAGGAGGAGCTCCAGGAGGAGTTCCAGTGTGCCTTTCCAGAATAATGAACCCTTAGCATTATGTCCTCCAAAGCACTTTATACCGATTTAGGACTGCTTGTATGTCTCCATTAACGCCCATCTCCATTACCTTGTTCATGCCTAGCATTCTTTTTTAAACTTTAATTACATTTGGCCCAGCCATAGATTTTAAATGTGCATTGTACTTTGTTTAATGTGTATGCTATTTGTGTATGAGATTTATTTTAATTGCCTTGTATTGTGTCTGTTATTGCTTGTATTGATGTATTGCGGGCTTGGCCTCATGTAAGCCACACCGAGTCCCTTGGGGAGATGGTAGCGGGGTATAAATAAAGTATTATTATTATTATTATTAGTTTGGGACTTATTCTTGACAAAGTTCACACATGGATGATTTGTGCAAAAAAGATAATTTTCTGCACTGAAAGCAGAATGCTTGCGTATTAAACAGCCTTGGCTGTGTGGAGAAATATTTCAATGTAGAAATATTAACTCATGTAGAAAATGTTTTCTTCACAGAAAAAAAGCTGTAATTGGATATTTATTGTGCAGAGAAAATAGTATTTTCTGAATAGTAAACAGCTTAATTAATATTTTGGAGATTGAAATATTTTTTTCCGTGCAGAAAATATCGTTTACTGCCCCAAATATGATATACAAAACAACCATATGTCAATTTTATGCAGAATAGCTCCTGAATGGCAAATAACCTTGAAAAAACCCTGCATGGTTTTTAGAGGATTTTGGTAGTAGGAAGAAAATTGCCAAAATTACTAATTGCTGTCCCCCAAGAATATTTATTAATTTATCATATCAGGAGTGAAACAAACAGTTGTATTGTGTTTAAAAACAGGAAGCAAAAAACCCCCCACAAAGTTTGCACACTTGGCATTCTATTAAATGTCCTTTGATCAGTAGCTGGCCACTTGGAGTGCCTCTGGTGTTGCTATAAGAAGGTCCTCCATTGTGCATGTGGCAGGGCACAGACTGCATTGTAGTAAGTGGTCTGTGGTTTTCTCTTCTCCACACTCGCCTGACATGGACTCCACTTTGTAGCCCCATTTCTTAAGGTTGGCTCTGCATTGAAACTTAGGTTAGATCTACACTGTTTTATATCCCAGGATCTGATCCCAGATTATCTGCTTTGAACAGGATTATATGAGTCTACACTGCCTGACAATCTGGGATAAGAAGATGATTTGGGATCAGATCCTGGGATCTAGGGCAGTGTAGATCCAGCTTTAGTGAAGAATTACATCCCTTCTATAGTTGTAAATAGAGAAATATTATGAAAGCATCATGGCCAGAATGCAATGCTGAAGGCTGCTTACACAGTGATTACAACTACGTAATTAAAACCAACTGCATTATCAGATATGTTAGGCTGGATCTACACTGCCATATAATCCAGATTGTCAAATCTGATAATCCAGATTATCTGCTTTGAACTGGGTTATATGAGTCTACACTACCATATAATCCAGTTCAAAGCTGATAATCTGAATTTTATTTGGCAGTGTAGATGGGGCCTTAGAAATTTTCTAATTAAAAGGGGCATTTAACCTAAAATGATTGATTGTAGTTAGAATTTCAGAACAAACTTATTTGTTAAGATAGTAATCACTTAAATGACACACCATGCTAAAGCAGCAACAGATTTCACATTTCCCAGTTGTTCTTTGCCAAAAATGTGTATTTTTTAAAAAAATGTTCATTTGTTAGACAACTTGAT
The DNA here is from genome assembly GCF_037176765.1 of Anolis sagrei. NCBI lineage: Eukaryota > Metazoa > Chordata > Lepidosauria > Squamata > Anolidae > Anolis > Anolis sagrei. The sequence continues at coordinate 191,059,477 of NC_090022.1, read as the reverse complement.
TTGAGGATTTTCATTGTTTAAGTTGCAAAAAAGTTGATTAAGGATCTTTCTTGGTGAATTACAAGGGCATAAATTTTGCAAATCACTTTTTTTTGTGTTATTATAGAGGCCACAATTCTGTTCTAGCAACCAAAATCCTGCCCCCATAGTGCCCCTTTCCAATGCACAGCTTGACCAAGAGTAGAGAGATGAGCTGGCATGAATTCAGTTGGTTTCCTCAGAGACATATTTGTGTTAGTTTGGAATATGTAAAAGCATCTTGCAGCACCTTAGAGACTGAGAGAATGAAGTTGGTACCATAAGCTTTCCTAGACAGAGGGCCCATTGACACAACTTGAAGTGGATTAGAAGTCCACATGAAAGTCCATATGATGTCCAGGGACTTCCAGTCCTTAATTTGGGGTAAATTGGGGTCTTCAATGTGAGGCGTTAACAAAAATGGGGAATGCTCCAGATTTTTGGCAAGTGAGCAGCCCTTCACTTCAGGCAGAGTGTGGATAGCAGGCTGGCTCTGATGCAAACTTACGTTTGTCCACAAGGGCTGATGCTGCCACCTCCTTTTCCTTGCACTCATGTGCGCAAGAAAAAGGGGATGGATCAGATCTATGTCACCTGTATTACTGTTTCTGACCAACTGCAGAGCTCTGGGAAAGCTCCTGGCCATTGTCGGGCACCTTTATGACATCATGTTAGCTAGAATGATGTCCACAATGGCTCCCAGCAACGGTCAGTGCCCTCCCAGAGCTTTGTTGTAGTGGTGTCAACAACAAGAAAGGCAAGGTGGTTGTTCATTGGGTCCACACCAGTTTTGGCCCAGCTGGATGATGTAGACTCTGCCCCATTGCTGCTGTGGGGTCTTTGGTCACATCTGGGGCAGTCTGGAATATTGCTATTCCAGTCTGACAACAGATTAAGCATCCAGTTCAGGTAAGTCATAAGTCTGCATGAGGTGAATTTGCTTTGGGTTAGATTTTTGTAGGGAGACTGCTTTTCCTCTCTAGCTGTTCTTCATCCCTCCTGAGGACTCCCTGGAAGTTTGTTGTAAAATGTTCAGCTATAAGTAAATAGCCAAGTACTTACAAGCTGAGTTTAGGGGGACTGTTTGGAGATGTAGATGCAACTATATGACATATGCGCCTCATTTAGTGTAGGATGCCTTATGTTTATTTTTTTGTTAATGATTAGAGTATGACAGGCTAACTAATTCCAAAGTTTGAACCAAGATGTCATAAAGGCATCTTGGGAGGGGGTTGGTCTCCTTTCCATTCAGTTAGCCCTAATGGATGTTCAGTACCAGCCCCAGAAAATTGAATTTTGAAGCTCTTCACACGGGGATCTATGCGTGATTCAATAAACTAAAGAAGTGGAAAGGAAAAGAGCATGAGATTATAAGGCAAGTGGAACAGGTAAGGAAAGTGGGTTCTGTGTGGTATGAATGAGAAATGGGACTTTAAAAAAAATCACACAGCTCTTTTCTACTCTCTCAGGCTCAAGAAAAGGGGGAGCAACAAGTGAAATCATGGAAGGCATTTTCCAGCTTCATTCTCTAATGCTTTTAGGGTAGACTTTCAATGTAAACACGACTGACAATTAAATATATATATGTAATAGTGATTCTTTCCATTTGTAACATCAATGATTTACACTAACTTGTTTCAGTGGGCTTAACTGTGCGTTGCAGTCAATCAGCTGCAATGCTTAAGTAAAGGGAACAGTCAACTGAAGAAAGAAAGGAAATGTAATGTATAGAGAAAGAGATCCAAACACTCAAAAACGAAAGAGACAGCATCAGTAGAAAACTTAAATTGGGAAGCAATGGAAAAACCCCAGCAAAACATGCTGCGTTACTCTAAGGCTGTATGGGAAATGTGCCCACTCCTTGCAACATAGTATATGAACCTGATGTCTGCCTAATACTATTGCTGATATTTTTAGGACAGCTTGTCTGTGAACTATGGGTGCATCTGCATTGTGGAATTAATGCAGCTTAAGACTTATTTAACTGCAATATCTCAGTGCTATGGAATCTCAGGAACTGAAATTTGTAGTGATTTCAGTTAGGATCACAGATAAAGGGTCTGTGCCCGATGCACTTCTGCTAAACCAGATCAGCCAGAAGAGAGAACAAAGCACTCTGTGACTGAAGGCAAATTGAAGACCCCAGTTTACCCCACATTAAAGACTGGAAGTCCCTAGGTGTCATGCGGAAATTTATTACAGTTTGGCCAAAAGGGATGCAGGTACCAAGTTTCCCCTCAAAAATGTACCAGCATACCTTCACAGAGAAATACATATTTTATATACTTTGACAGCTATTTCAACTTGCCTTCCCCTGATTGGCTGAGAAACATACTAGCTAGAATCCATACTTTGATTGGCTGGTGGTTCTTTTCACATCACGGGTCAGAGGAGGGGTTCCCCCTGGTGAGAAGAAGTACTGCTGAATATTGCAGAGTTTAAAGGTTGAGTCCATTGTGGGGATGCCTCTGTGGAAGGCACGAAACTGAAGAAGATGATGACGTGGGTATGCAGATGGTTCTTTGATTGACTTAATGTCCAGTTCCGAAGAAGACAAAGGTGCAGGGCACAGAAAATAAAATGTGATAATGCCAGATATTCAGAGGCTTCGCTACCTGTTCAAAAGCTTGATTTATTCTTCTTTGTTTAGCCTTGCCTTCCAAGAGACTTATAAGTCATGTGGCCAGCTAACCAGTGCAAAACACAGCCCTGATAAAGGGATTACTGGTCTTTCATTCACAAACAAAAGGGATTACATTTCCAGATTTGTGAGATTGCCGAACTGAACCATTTCCAGGGGTTATGTTAATAGAGAGGGCTGGGGGATGAGTACCTTCACAATATGTTTGATTTAACCTTACAATATGAATTAATACAGCATACAGTTAAAACAACATTGTTTGAATTTATTTGGGCCTTGCATTTTGCAATTGGGTAGCTTTCCCCAGGTTGTAATCATAGGGCCAACAACCTATCAATCTTCATTAGAGTCTTTAGATCTGCCCCTTTCCCCAGGTTTGGAGGAAAATGGGGACTTTTAGTTCAGTCTCACAGTTTGGAGCCTTACAGCAGGACGTGTGGGCTTTCTTTGTCCCACCTGTAAAAAGCTTCAAAAAAAGCTTTTGCTGGGGAAAAAGGAAAATACAGCCAGCTTTGCTGGAAAATAAAGGAATGGTTCCATGGCCTTCGTGGGACAAATCTACAGGACACCAGCTTGGCAGAGCTACAGCAACCATTGCCTGTTAAGGGGCCACTCGGGCTATCCATAACGCAGCTTGGAGCTGGGAGTTGGGGCCTCACGCCAGCAGGGTAAAGAAAGATTGCCCAAGGAGGGGTCAGAAGGTTTCCCTAAAGAAGATAGGAACAGTTTATCAAGCAGTTGCCTGTCCCTTTTTGGCAGATCGAAAAAGCTACCCGTTTTTCAAGATTATATAGAATTTAATTCATTTATTCGAAGATTTACACCTTAATAAAGAACTTTGTGTTGGGAAACCTATGGGACCCTTTATCTGAGGCACCCCGGCATCCCGTTGGGCATACAGAAAGCACGTCCTGTAAACATTGTCATAGGCCCAGCGCGCGACAGCACAAACATACACCAAAATATGATTCAGTACATTTATTGAATGGTTTAATTAGATAGTTTGGGGTACAATTGCTGCTAGGTCCTCCCAAGGATTTCAGCTGCTTTAGAAATCATACATATATTTGTGGAGTCTTCTGTTGGTCCAGATTAATTTGGAAAGGGGATACAGTGGCTCAATAACAGTTTTACAAGTTATTTAGCCTTCTCTGCCAACAAACTCCATCTCTCAGGATTCCCTAGCAATGAGCCATGACAATTAAAGTGGAGCCAAACTGCATTCATTCCACAGTGTAGATGCACCCTAGGAAAGGCAATGCATTAGCTTTTCCCACCAGGACGTTGCTTCTGTAGACGAGTGGGTGAAGATAAGAGAAAATGGTTTCTTTTTCCCTTCCCACAGAAAAAGAAGCACCACAAATGTCCCTTTACATCCTAGCCTGATAATATTTTATCCTCCAGAGTTTTGGGAACAGTTTTTTCTTTCTTTCACCACAGACCATTAACAATGTCTGTGTTGTCCAAAAGTAAACAATAATTTGCCTTTACTTTTTGACGAAATACCTGTTTCTTGTTTGGTACATACTTTATGGTGACGCATTGTTTCCTTCCTGACAAAAAGCCATGCGTGTGGGTGCCTTGCTTACCTCACTAACCTGTTGATCGCCACACAGAAGGTACAAATTGTGTCCTTTCAGCCAGAGAAGGGAAAGTGCCAAACCACGTTGAAATCAGAAGGGAGCTGCCAGAGTTTTCCATAATCTTGGACTACAGCCCAGGAGACCAGTACAAAAATGCAGAAGTAGTTAGTATTCAGTTATCACAGTGGGAGGAAAGGATGGCTGGAGTTTTCTGCTTCCCTATCAGCTCAGGCAAAAGCAATCTGTGGCAGCATCTCCTAACTGGTCTGTTTTCCCTCATTAATGCCTTTTCCTATCTTGCTCTGGTGCTAGGCCATGCATGTTCTGTTTTTCATTTATGAAACGCTGACTTGGCCCAAAAGCAAGACTTTCAATTGCATAGTAACTGCATTGTGATAATGTGCATTTTATTTACTTCATACTCTATACTTTATTGTGGCCTAAAGTGCTATGCATCTACAGCTATGTGAACATGAAATTGTACTAGGTATTTTAGTAAGACTCCTAACACTCTACCCAAATCTACAGTTTTCAGGAATCCTTTGTACCAAAATGAAAATATATAAATAAACTTAACCCAAAACAGAGTCATTATAAAAATAACACAAGAACTTATTCCTTTAATTAATTTAATTTAATTAATTTAATTTAATTAATTTAAAAGATTCCTTGTTAACTTGAGACTTTTAAATGAATTTCCCCTGGACTGCATCTGTGAAACACAATTTTTTGGTTGTTTAGTATTTTTATACAAGGAACATCATTTTACTATGTCATAATGGGATTTGACAGCTTATGGATTTTGGTATCCATAGGGATACTGGAAGTAAATTCTAGGGGAACATATACACAAACGTACCTACACACACACAAAGGTAGTGAAAGAAATCTATTCTTCAGAAAGGAAATTCTCTCCCGAAAGAGTTATCATGGGGAAAAGATGTCTCCACCATATATATATATATATATATATATATATATATATATATATATATGGTTTTGTGCATTTGTTGTAATTAATTTTTGTTTTTTGGCCTTTTATGTCTCTTCTGCTGTGTTTTTCAGTGTTTTTATGAGTGATGTTCACTCATTGGTCTGATAGGTGTATTGTGTTCAAACTTGGTGTCAAGTCGTCCAGTGGTTTTTCAGTTATGTTAATCCCACAAACGAACATTACATTTTTATTAATATAGATTATTTATATAATTCTCTAGGTCTGACTCATGACATGGGCAAAGAAGGGCCCAGCAAACATCTTTGACAGGCCATGGGGAAGATTTTATGGCTACACAATCCAGGCCAGTTGAATCTTAATATGAACAAGGTTAAAATAAGAAGAAAAAATGTATGAAGAAAACTGGATGAAGAGAGATTCAGATTGGCATTTATATATCTCTACATATATGTTTGTAAGCCACCTTTGGTCCAGTTGCGGAGAAAGGCAGAGTAAAATAAATAAAAAATAAATAGGTAAAGGTAAAGGTTTCCCCCTGACATTAAGTCCAGTCGTGTCCCACTCTGGGGGTTGGTGCTCATTTCCATTTCTAAGCCGAAGAGTTGGCATTGTCTGTAGACACCTCCAAGGTCATGTGGTCAGCATGACTGCATGGAGCACCGTTATCTTCCCACCGGAGCGATACCTATTGATCTACTCACATTTGCGTGTTTTTGAACTGCTAGGTCGGCAGAAGCTGGGGCTGACAGCGGTAGCTCATGTCGCTCCCCGGATTCGAACCTGCTACCTCTCGGTCAACAAGCTCAGTGGTTTAATAACAAATAAATACACACAGGTAGATAGACAGGTAGGTAGGAAGTATTCATTAGAGAGAGATGAACAGTATATCATTTATATATACACATTCTTTAAAACTTAATAGTAGTTCTGGTGGTTACTTAAAAGCTATATAAATTATAATGATGATCTAATCGGAATTCCAACCCCCACCTCTTAAAGTCCATTTAGGGCACTTCCAGACAGTCCCTATATCCCAGGATCTGATCCCAGGTTTTCTGATTACCCCAGAATATTATTACAACGTGAATTGTTTTGGATTTTTACCCTTAAAACTGTACATCCCAATGGTCTAAATGATGCCATTTCATACCAGTGTTTCTTGTAAACCAGGGCTCCTCAAACTAAGGCCTGGGGGCCGGATGCGGCCCTCCAAGGTCATTTACCCGGCCCTCGCTCAGGGTCAGCCAAAGTCTGAAACGACTTGAAAGTACACAACAACAACAACCCTATCTCATCAGCCAAAAGCAGGCCCACACTTCCCATTGAAATACTAATAAGTTTGCATTTGTTAAAATTATTCTTCATTTTAATTATTGTATTGTTGTAAGTTGTTTTGCATTACAAATAAGATATTTGCAGTTTGCATAGGAATTCATATTTGTTTGATTTCTCAAATTATAATCCGGCCCTCCAACAGTTTGAGGGAATGTGACCTGGCCCTCTGTTTAAAAACTTTGAGGACCCCTGCTGTAAACTATAGTGTATATCTCTTTAACACTTTCATTACCTGCTCTACCTGGTTTGAGCCCCCTTAATTGCTTCACTTTATATCCCAGAAAATCTGGCAGTGGGGACTCATATAATCCAGTTTAAAGCAGAAAACCTGGGTTCAGCTCCTGGGATATAGGGCCTGTCTGGAAGGGCCCTTAGTCACTTGGGGACACTTCTCTCCTATTGGGATCTTACAGTTGTGACATCCAGCATGCTCAGCTGTGAAGAGTGTATCCCTTATTGAGAGCTGACTCCCAGTTTCCTGTTCTTGGAAGTTGAGTTCCAACTTCAGGAAGGGGGCGGGGTCAGGGTGGGAGGGGCCACGAGAGGAGGCTTCGCTTGTCCCCGCCCCCTGAGCCCTCACATGTGGGAGAAGAGGAGCAGGAAAGGGGCGGGGCTAGAACCCGGGGCCTCTAAAAGCCATGGGCTTGAGGGGGAGGAGCCAAGGCAGAGCCCCGCTCTCCTAGAGGGCGGGGACGATTTGGGAAGTGGGCGTGGTCAGGAAGATGTTCGTTTCCAGTTAATAGGCGGTTGCTGGAAGCGGGGGCGGGACTTTGAGGGAGTGAGTGAGAGCCGGGACCGGGAGCGAAGTTAAAGAGGGGGATTCTGCGCACGCGCAGCTGAGGCGAGGCGAATCTGGTGTAGGCGCGCGTGTGGACGTGTCCGGCGACGTTGTAGAAGCAGACCTCAGTCGGAGAAAGGCAGAAGCCGGTAAATAAAAGTTGGGATCATGTGGGCGGCTGTGATTGTGATGGTTGTTACTGGGGGAATGAGTTTGAGATCAGAAAAGGGTTGGGAGAAGGGATGGATTTATGTATAACTTTCCCGCCTTTTATATGTTCTCCAGAGGACTATTACTACTACTACATTGTCAGTAACTTTCATAGGTGCGTCTATACTGTGGACTTAATGCAGTTTGATACCACTTGGAACTGCCCTGGCTCAATGATACGCACTCATGGAAATTGTAGTTTTATGAGGTTGTTAGCTCTCTTTGCCCTATCAAACTACAACTCCCAGGATCCCATAGCATTGAGCCAAGGCGGTTCCAAGTGGTGTCAAACTGCGTTAATTCTACAGTATGGATGCACCCCTTGCCTCACATTCTCAGTTATAGTTTGCCAGGCATTGTATTCAAAAAGGACAGCCATACATTTGTGCTAAAGTGGTGTCAAACTGCGTTAATTCTACAGTGTGGATGCACCCCTTGCCTCACGTTCTCAGTTATAGTTTGCCAGGCGTCGTATTCGAAAAGGACAGCCATACATTTGTGCTAACTAGCAATGTCAATTCCCTTAGGCAGGAAGCAGCCAGGCTTTGAAGCTGCAAGGCTAATAATAATAATAATAATAATAATAATAAATTACAAGAAATGAGATTCCATCTGAACATGAGGAAGAACTTCCTGACTGTGAGAGCCGTTCAGCAGTGGAACTCTCTGCTCTGGAGTGTGGTGAAGGCTCCTTCTTTGGAAGCTTTTAAACAGAGGCTGGGTGGCCATCTGTCAGGGGTGCATTGAATGCAATATTCCTGCTTCTTGGCGGGGGGTTGGACTGGATGGCCCATGAGGTCTCTTCCAACTCTTTGATTCTGTGATTCTATGATTCTATGTATACCTCGCCACCATCTCCCCAATGGGGACTCGGGGTGGCTTACATGAGGCCAGGCCCAAACAACAAATTACAGCAGAATAAAAAACCAAAAACGCAAACAATAAACAACAACATCATGATTACATAAAACATATTAAGTGCTAATCAAGATGGCAAATTGAAACAGTCACACCTACCTCACATAAACAATCGTTTTTGTCCTACCCTGGACATCCCACAGATATATAAACCCCACTTGCCTAGTTTCCAACTGACCCCCTCAAACTCTGAGGATGCCTTCCATAGATGTGGGCAAAACATCAGGAGAGAGTGCTTCTGGAACATGTCCATACGGCTCGGAAAACTCACAGCAACCCTATCTATGTATTTATATGTGTTGGTTTGTACCACAAAGGCTCTTACGCGGTTTGGTGGATCTAGACCAAACCTGGCGCACATACCCTTCATTCCCTGACTTAAAACAATGGAGGGATTTCGACTGAAAACATGGCCTCTTTGGAGGACAGGACCCCCAAAAGTGAAAAAATGATGGATGCAGTGTTTAAATATGACCACAAGAGGGCAGTGTATAGATAGCAAGGCTCCAGGAGGAGAAACCATCAAGGAAAATGTGCTAGAGCGTCACCAGGGAGGCCCTGAGAAGGCCAGGCCGTTGCCAAGGAGACACTGTGAGGAAGGAGGCCTCTTCAGAAGGCCAGGAAAACATGGCAGCGAAGGGAGGAAGGAGGCACTGCAAAGCGGCAACACGGGAGGAGAGCGGTGCATGACACCGATTACATCTCTCTGTGCATTATATCCAGAGCCCCATTTACACCTCAGTTCCCAAAATCCTCAGCCACAATAGGGCAGTGTGGATTCTGGGAGTTTTAATCCAAAGGAGCAACTCTCCAGTACATAGTTCTGCACATAGTTGTCGCAATTTAAGAAGAAAATGACACTAGTGTTCACTCTCACCTATCCAGATGGATAGGTGAGAGTCGCTTAGGCTGTCGAATTGTTTGGATTGGTCTTCAGTGATCATGGCTTTAAATATGGTTGACGGACTGACAGCCGGAAAGGGGACGTGTCCTAAGAAGAAAATGACCCTGTAGTGTTCACTCTCAAGCGATGGATGTTGCTTAGGCTGTCAATTGTTTGGATTGGTCCTCAGTGATCATGGCTTTAGATATGGTTGACAGACTGACAACCGGAAAGGGGACGTGCCCTCCTTATTAATGGTTGTGTAGAATAATAATAATAATAACAATAACGCTTAGGAAATATTCAACTTGTGATTTTGTGATACGAAATGCAGCGTATAGATCTCGTTTGCTGTGACTTACTGTGTTTTTGTGTCAGTAAAATAATAATAATATAAACCTGCAAAGGTAGTAGAAAATGGACACGCAAAAATACTATGGGACTTTCGAAGCCAGACTGACAAAATTTTGGAACACAATACGCCAGACTTCACAATTGTGGAAAAGAAAAAAGTCTGGATTATTGATGTCGCCATACCGGGTGACAGTCGTATTGAGGAAAAACAACAGGAAAAACTCAGCCGTTATCAAGACCTCAAAATCGAACTGCAAAGGCTCTGGCATAAAGCAGTACAGGTGGTCCCAGTGGTCATTGGCGCACTGGGTGCTGTGCCAAAAAATCTCAGCCGGCATTTGGAAATAATAAACATTGACAAAATCACGATCTGTCAACTGCAAAAAGCCACCTTACTTGGATCTGCACGCATCATTCGAAAATACATCACACAGTCCTAGACGCTTGGGAAGTGTTTGACTTGTGATTTTGTGATATGAAATCCAGCATATAGATCTCATTTGCTGTGACATAATAATAATGATAATAGTTTATTTTTAACCCACCCTCTCTCCTCAAAGGGACTCAGGGTGGCTTCCAACCATAAAACATAAAAGGAGAGGACATGTCTGCAGGAGTTGCCTGTTACTTGGTTGTGTAATAAGGCCTATCTGTTGAAATCCCTTCCTAGTTTATGCAACCATTAAAGGTGCAGAAGTCCTCTCCTGTGCAAGGAAGTGGGGGCTTCTCTTCCCATCTCTTTGTAGTTCCCATGTTCTAGTGAGCTTTGTTACAGATGACTGATTGCCCTGAAATTTGTGTCTGTGGATCCATGCCCAGAACTGTATGTCTAAGAGTAGATCTACACTATAGAGTTAATGCAGTTTTACCACTTGAACTGCCATGGCTCAGTGCTGTAGTTCTACAAGGTTTTTTCCTTCTCTACCAAAGAGGGCTGATGCCTCACCAAACTACAAATCACATGATAATGAATCATTGAGTTGTAGTAGTTAAGGTGGTCTCAAACTGCATTAATTCTACAGTGTAGATCAATGGTTCTCAACCTGTGGGTCCCCAGATGTTTTGGCCTATAACTCCCAGAAATCTCAGCCACTTTATCAGCTGTTAGGATTTCTGGGAGTTGAAGCCCAAAACATCTGGGGATCCACAGGTTGAGAACCACTGTTGTAGATGCGCATCATATAATCAACTTGGCATTCAATGGAGTGCCTGGCACAATGTTTCTCAAACTCTGCTCTTCCAGGTGTGTTAGACTGCAGCTCCCAGAAATCCCAGCCATCTTACCAATTGTTAGGAATAGTAAGAGTGAAGTCCAAAACATCTGGAGGAGCACAGTTTGAGAAACTCTGGCCTAGAGGATTGTGGGAAATCAAATTGGTAACTAGACTTGGGGATTATCGGGAATGAAAATGGTATCTAACTTTGGTTGCTTAGCATGGTAAATAAATAAATAGTGCTTCCATCGCTGATAAACCAGATTGGGGCCATTGAAAAAAGAGGGAACTCACTATATGTCTCTTTGAAAAGAAAAAAATAACACTTCAATCTTGGAGGCAGCAATGGTACAGATGCATAAATATGAGTGCTCTTTTCAGAGCATTTTCTTGAATAAATACCCCTCAAATCAATTGTACAACCAGACCTCACCATCTGCTGCAGTAAGGGGAATAGAAGACTTACAAAAGTGAAAAAAATGAAAATAAAAAAATGCTTTAAAAAATCTAGAAATCTCTGTGTACTCCAAAATATGGATATAGAATCTCAGTGGACCTCTCTAGAAATTCGTAGAGAGGTAGTATATGTATGAATCTCTATATCCTCCAGTATGACTATGCTCGGTTTCTATGAGACATTGACCATAGAATTGCTCTGGAGGTCTTAGAGATTCCTAAAGGGACTGTATTACTGAGATCCATTTATAATGCGCTTGGCGGGGACGAGAGACAGGGCCTTCTCAGTGGTGGCCCCTCGGCTGTGGAACGCCCTGCCTGCAGTTATCAGATTGGCCCCCTCCCTGCTGGTGTTTCGGAGGAAAGTGAAGACCTGGCTGTTCGAACAAGCATTTGATTAAAAAGTGTAATTGAACATAGGAATACGGAATAATGGATGACGAGATTGGATTCTGATTTTACTGTTGAGGCGCTAATGATTGTTATACTGATGTTAATGATTTATGTGATAATTGTTTTTAATTGCCCTATACTTGTTTTGTGATATTTTGTACTGATGTTGTTCACCGCTTTGAGTCGCCTGAGGGCTGAGAAAAGCGGTATAGAAATAAAATAAATAAATAAATAATCAGATCTACAAAAATCAAACTTTCAAAGGATTGTTTATTTCCCATTTCCGAAATTTGCTGTTATTTGATTTTATGTGGCATTGCCATGATGTATCACTTACTATGTTGGATATTAAAGCTATTAAACAGCCTCTTTTTAAAAAAGAAGAACCTCGATACTAAGGTCTTGTTTTTGTGACTGAAGGGGAAAATGTTCCTCTGGCCTTCCAGACAGGGAGCATAGGCCACAGATCTGGCTGGGATCACGTGCGGTGATCCTGTCCTTGTGAACTGCCTTGTTCTGTAGTGTGTAAACAAGACTTTTTCAGAGCAGCTCTGTACAGCAGCCTAATTACACGCGGGACCAGGATTGAATTAAAACCAGAGATTACTTGCATAATATGTACACATTAGCAAGTCTTTGTTATTTTCCTCACCCTGTTGAAAGTAAGGCTTGTTGGAAATGGGTTTGCTGGGAGAAGGCAGGTTTGTGTGTGATCTGAATGGAAATGTACAGAGAACTGCTGGGAATGTCAGGCTGCGCGTGGCTGCTTTTTCACCGTGGCAGCTTGAATCGTGCACCTAGCCTGGTTCTCTGCCAGTATCACTGACAGCAGACAGCTGTAAGGGTCCCTGTGGCACATACTGTCCGAGTTATCTGATCTTCTGTTAGTAGTTACACACGACTAAATATGATTTGTGGATTTGGACAGGGCTTAAGTTCTGAAATGAGGAGTCAAAGCATAAACGTGCCAAAATACTATACTAAAACAAATAATGCCCTTTAAATTGAGGATTTTATTGATGGCTATAGTTTTCTTATTCCTATTATTAACAATAATATTAAAATTAAATACTAAGGGTTTCTAGCTATACTCAAAATAGTACATTGTGTGAGTCATATCTTATTCATGTTCACATTTTTATCTTAGTTTCCCTCCAAGAAACTCATGGTGGTACCTGCTTAAAACTGCATCCTTAATTTGTATAAGAAAGCTAAATTAAAATGAAATGATATGACTTAGAGTGGGGTGCCAGGTCCCATCTGATCTTGGAAGCTAAGCACAGGTAGTTCTGGCTAATACTTGGATGGGACATGGACAAGGGATACCAGATACTCTAGACCAGGGGTCCTCAAACTAAGGCCTAGGGGCCGGATACAGCCTACCACGGTCATTTACCCGGCCCTCGCTCAGGGTCAACCTAAGACTGAAACTACTTGAAAGCACGCAACAACAACAACAACCCTCGTGCATCAGCCAAAAGCAGGCCCACACTTCCCATTGAAATACTAATAAGTTTATATTTGTTAAAATTGTTCATCATTTTAATTATTGTATTGTTTTTAAGTGGTTTTTGCACTACAAATAAGATATGTGCAGTGTGCATAGGAATTCATGTTTTTTTCAAATTATAATCCGACCCTCCAACAGTTTGAGGAATTGTCACCTGGCCCTCTGTTCAAAAAGTTTGAGGACCCTTGCTCTAGACCATGGCTTCTTAAATTGTGGACCACGACCTCAAATGGCATCCCCTTAGCTCAATGTTGGGGGGTCATGAAAAAATTGCCAACAGTAAAAGGTTTCTGAATGCCACCTAGTGGCTGTTTTAGACAGTTACATGAATCTGTTGTTCAGTGTTTACGGTGTACTCTGCAGAAAATGCTTCAGCTGTACTCCATAAAAAGGAAAATCAGCCTGTTTAGCAAGTTTTGTAAATGCAGATTGGTTAGTAAATGTTTTATTTTTATATCTGTTTTATATATCTATATACTTGGAGTCACATAAAAACTTTCCTTGGAGAGGGGGAGGAGTTACAAATTGAAAAAGTTTAAGAAGTCCTGCTCCAGACTATATTTCAGTGGAAGGAACTGGCAAACTACCTGTGAGGCTTCCTTGCCCATCGGCATGTGACTTGGAGGCACACTCACACACTTAATTACCTTTCCAGTAAAAGTTAGAATTTGAACCCGGGTCTTGTTAAGTCCAGCATGTCCCCTAACACCTGTCCCATTTATTGTTTCACAGTTGAGCCATAGCAAGTCCTATGGGTTGCTAGCTGTACTAAAATGTTACTTTATGTGAGTAATATCATATCCATATATTAAAAGTTCGTCTGATTATTCATGCTGTCTACTGAATCCCTCTTGCTTTATTTAAATCTTCTCTAGTTTTTTTCTTTTGAGTTTGATCCAAGAATTTTTCTAACCTATATCCCAATTGAGATAAATTGTATGATTATGTACCACACCAGTTTTAAGTGAGTCTGTGGTAAATTGTGTGGCAATATATCAGTGGGACCTCTTGCAATTGACTTGCTATGGGATCTAGGATGTTTCTGCAATCCATTATCAAATTTAAATATTTCTTAAATGTTTCTTTGTCAGCTAATGATGCATACAAAACATCCCCCTTTGTCTGAATTTGGTTAAGGAAGGGGGTGATGATTAACCATTCCTCCCACCCCACTTTAATATCCCTTTAAATATCCCCTTTCCTGCCACTTGTATCAATTAATCCACATTATTTACAAAAATATGAAAAACAATCCTTTGTTCCTGGCTTCCAATAGCCAGTAAACTATTAATGACCTGTTTGCCTAACTCTTGACAAGAAACTGCCACTTGTACTAAACATACAATAGGGATTAGGGCAGCGTTTCTCAGCCTGGGGGGCGGGACCCCTGGGCGGTCACAACGGGGTGTCAGAGGGGTTGCCAAAGACCAAAAGAAACACACAGGTCATGTGAGTTCTTTGTGCCAAGTTTGGTTAAATTCTATTGTTGGTAAGGTTCAGAATGCTCTTTGAACTATAAATCCCAGCAGCTACAACTCCCAAACATCAAGGTCTGTTTTCCCCAAACTCCATCAGTATCCACATTTGGGCATATTGAGTATCTCTACCAAATTTGGTCCAGATCCATCATTGTTTGAATCCATAGTACTCTCTGGATGTAGGTGAACTACAACTCCCAAACACAAGGTCAATACGCACCTTCCAGTATTTTCTACTTGGTCATGGGAGTTCTGTGTGCCAAGTTTGGTTCAATTCCATCATTGGTGAAGTTCAGAATGCTTTTGGATTGTAGGTGAACTATAAATCCCAGCAACTACAACTCCCAAGTGACAACATCCATTCCCTTAAACACCAGTATTCAAACTTGAGCATATTGGATATTTGTGCCAAATTAGGTCCAGCGAATGAAAAGACATCCTGCATATCAGATATTTACATGACAATTCACAACAGTAGCAAAATTACAGATATGAAGTAGCAACAAAAATAATGTTATGGTTGGGGGTCACCACAACATGAGGAACTGTATTAAGAGGTTGCGGCATTAGGACGGTTGAGAAACACTGGATTAGGGGTTTGCTGTAGTGATCCTCCCAAGATGTTTTGACAGGCCTCTTATTCCTTTATGCAGAACTACATTTATTGTTCATATTCGTATGTACAAAACACACTTCATAGGTGTGCTGTTCTTCTCATGCTGTGGTTGTCTACGTAATAAAAACTCTGAAAGCTGGCTTAGTCTGTCAATAGCCAAATCATTGCTTTTAACTTCTTGGGTGGCCTTGTGCGGTTTCAGTTCTCCTTCTGTTTAAATCTTCCTCTTAAGAGTTTCTTGAGGATTGATACTTTTATTTACTTTGTAGTATATATTTTAGTGAGCCAAAAAAGTCAACCCAGACTTTTCAAAACATTTAAATAGTTACTCTTATGAAGCTGTAGTCATGTAATTGTCCACGGATGTGTGGGCTTTTTTAGATGGATAGAAGAACTTGAGCACTGCTTTGGAAACTCTTCGGGTGGCTCTTTTTTCATTCGTGAATTAGCCAGAAGACAATAAACCTGCTCTTGACTCTGATAGTGTTTGTAGACATATGTAGCCGTAGCACTTAGTCTGTAGTATTAGTACATGTGCCAGTTTGGGCTCTCCTTCAAACTTTTTTTTGGATTGAGTTCAACTAAAACTTTGCAAGGCTTTGTACAACGTGAAAGGGGCTCTCAGACCTGATCAGGTAGCAAATTGTGCCTACCGCAAAGCTGCCCTTATCTGTTGTGACAGTGCATTAAACAGTTAATTTCTTTTTAACATAAAATGCATTTGAAAAGGTAAACAGAAAGTCTTTCTGAAGTGTGGAATGGATTGTGAAGAGTGGTGTTCGATCCAGAGGTTATATTTATGGTATGGAAAAAAGAGCTTGTTTTGTATCCGATAACCAGTCTATCCTGTTTCAAGAAACTTTAGTCTGTATACAGTGTCCTCACTTCAGTTCCCACTTACAACATAGGGATAATAATAGTTTTAGGGACTGACGGTTTTAAGGACTACGCTCTTATACGGCAGTCATGGACAAACTTTGGACCTCCAGGTGTTTTGGACTGCAACTCCTACAATTCCTAACAGCCAATAAGCTGGCTGTGATTTCTGGAGCTGAAGACCAAAACACCTGGAGGGCCAACGTTTGCCCATGCCTGTTATAAGTACTGATGATTAATGTATTTCAGATGTATTGAGAATATGAGAGGAAGCGTTGTCTGAAGACTTCTTCTGTTAGGAGTTGGATGCTATCTTAAAGTCGTAACAAAAAAGAAAAATGCTTTACAGTCACATGGAAACTTTGTGCACTCAGTACCAATGAGACATAATATTCCTGTAGTACTTTTAGCACCTTTGAGGGGGGTGGGTTAAAATGTCCTGCCTAAGCAAAGATTCAAAATGCAGCCTTATTGATTTATAACTCTGTGTCATGCGGGTTGTAAAATGTATATAATGTTTCTTTGTCTTGTTCATTTGTAGACAATATGTGGTTGTTGTTTTTTTAAAAAAACGATATTTGGTTGTAGGTTCTGTTGTTGTTGTCTATTCGTTCAGTCGCTTCCGACTCTTCGTGACCTCATGGACCAGCCCATGCCAGAGCTCCCTGTCGGCCGTGGCCACCCCCAGCTCCTTCAAGGT
The DNA here is from genome assembly GCF_037176765.1 of Anolis sagrei. Classification (NCBI taxonomy): domain Eukaryota; kingdom Metazoa; phylum Chordata; class Lepidosauria; order Squamata; family Anolidae; genus Anolis; species Anolis sagrei. The sequence goes on along the minus strand of NC_090022.1, from coordinate 191,042,559 downwards.
TAAGCCAGTCACTTCAAGGATACCGTCCGTCTTGCCCTTGGTTGGCCCCTCTTTCTTTTTCTTTCCATTTTCCCCAGCATCATTGTCTTCTCTAAGCTTTTCTGGTCTTCTTATGATGTGGCCAAAGTACTTCATCTTTGCCTCTAATATCCTTCCCTCCAGTGATCAGTCAGGCTTTATTTCCTGAAGTATGGTCTGGTTGGATCTTCTTGCAGTCCAAGGCACTCTCAGAATTAAGTTATATAGGATGTGTTTATTGCCCTCTTTCAGAGGGGAAGAAATATGGCATCTTTGGTGTCAAATAGGATGGCTATGCATTAAGCATTATCCTTTTCCCTCTGGACAGAGGAGTTGGGGACTTTTTGTCCTTCCGAACTGGTGTCTTGTATGTGCGTAAAAAGGGTGTGGAAGCTATGGTTTGCTTGGCACCAGAGGGAGGAGTGGGTGGGATTTTCTTTTTTCTCACTCATTCATCAGTTTTCCCATTGTCATCTATGTATGCTGTGCCATTTTAACAAGTCCTGGGGGAGAACCTCGAGTTCTGTAGAAATGAGCTTTTGTTTGTTCCAGTGCTTGCTTTGTGCTGTAGGATGCTTTCTTCCCACACTTTATGGTGGCTAGTGATTCATCTTCCTTTACAGGATGAAGAATAACTTGATCTTCATTTCCTTCTGAACAACCCCTCTCTTCTGTGTTTGGTTTTACCATGCAGCCATTTCAACATTCTGGGGAACTGCTGTCCACAAAACAGATGTGATGGAATTGTCAGCCAGTTTCAGCATGTGGGTTAGCCTGGCCTCTAGACATTCACTCAAGGCTGAAAAAATCCTAGGAGCCTGGCTGTTCCAGCAATAAAAAATGATGCAATACTGGCACCTAAAAGTGTTGGCACTGTTTACAATCCTATGTCAACCTGGCTCTTAAAAAAGTTGAAATACAATAAACAAGAAAAAATGCTGTCCAGAGTTTTGTGATGTCACTTGATTGGCTATTGCTTAGGTGAAGGATTTGCTATTGGAGGTGAAGTGGCCCTCTTGTGTTGTCATTGTAAAAGATAAATGGTATGCGTATGAGGGGAAGGAAGGAAGGAAGGAATAAAGGAATAATAATAATCATAAATAAAACTTTATTTGTATACTGCCGTATCTCCCCAAATGGACTCAGGGCAGCTTCCAACATATAAGACAAACATTTAATTGCTGGAAGGAAAACCATACAGACAATTACATCAAAATAAACCCATTTGACAACATAACACAACCTAATTTAACTTAACAAACAAAATAACAGCAACTAAAAACATAAAATACCAAAATCCTGGTAAACACACTAAAATATATATACTAAAAACCCATTTCATTGTAGCTCTATCAGTAGAGGTTCAACAAACTAATGGTTAGGATTACCAAATGAATGTGGCCAACTATAAAAGGGCTGGGCAAGGGGTAGTGCAAACTGCATATTATAGGGCTGGGGAAGTAGATGAAGTGAAGGACAGAGTCCTATCTGACTACCCAGAGACTGGGCCTAGGGACTAATCATTTTTGAAAATTTGCTGGAACATCCAGGTTTTCAGATCCTTATGAAAGAATGACAGTGTGGGGGCTTGCCTAATCTCACTGGAGAGAGAGTTCAAAACACGGGGGGCCAATACTGAGAAGTCCCTCTCCCTTGTCGCCACCAATCGTTCTTGTGACAGTGGTGGAAGTGAGAGAAGAGCCTCCCTGACAAATCTTGGAGTCTGCACCGGTCAGTAGGGGAGATGCGATCCCAAAGATAGGCAGGGCCCAAACCATTTAGGACTTTGTAGGTCATAACCTGCACCTTGAATTGGGACCAGAAACTTATCATCAGCCAGTGGAACTGCTTTAATATGGGTGTCTCACAAGACATTGTGAGGTAGGCCTTCTCAGAGCCAGAAATGGGAGAAAGGGGAGGGGAAGGGAGGTAGGTAAGGAAGGGAAAGAAAGGGGGAGGAAAATGAAGAGAGGTAAGGAGGAAGTGGGGAGAAAGTAAAAGGAGGGAAGGAAGGTAGAGAAAGGAAAGAGGGAAATATGAGGGGAGGAAATGAGAAAGAAGAGGTGAAAGTGGGGGAGCACAAGTCCTTCCAGCATCCAGGCATCATTGGGCATATATGCTAGTTATTCATACAAGGCAGCTCTTATATTTTCGTATGGTGAGAATCGACCATTGAAGGTCCTCAAACTACATAAGCAGAGACTATCTAGTGAAAGTGACAGCTGTCAACAGAACTTTCTGGAAATCCATCTCGAGGGTGCAACTAGACCCAGACCTTAGTGGTCATTGTTTACCAGAGAAAAATAGCATTTCCCTACATTGCTGACATTTACTATGTTCCCAGTAAATTAAATTTTAAAATCAGAGAATGTCATCTCTGAAACATTGGCTGCAAATCCATCTCTGAAAAATTGCCTCCAGATCTGCACAAGCATTCACTATCATTTGCAAGACAATTAAGATTTCAAATGTCAGAGTGTTTTCTATGCTGTACAAGTCTTTTTGGTATGTTGCTAGTTTAATTACCTTACTCTCTGTGTTTCTATTTTTGTATCATAGTTAGTTACATGTTTGGTAAATTAAGGAAATCCAGTTTGCAGAACCAGACTTCAGTTTGCTGGTCTGCCTTCTTGGGTGAAGGCCCCAACTGAAAATTCTTGGTGTTGATACTTTGTGAGGTTGTAATGTTTTGTATGTATAATGGTGGTGTCCTGGTCCTGTGATTTGTGAACTCTCTGAAATACGGCCTATTAAAGCAGCCCCAAACAGGACACTTTTGGAAAGACCAAACAGGCTTAAATGTGTCAGCAGTCCAACACTGCAAAGGGCAGCTTTTTGTGTTCACATTGGTAGTCCGGAGACTGTAGAATCCAGGCACTTGTCTTTGTAATCTGCTTCATTGGGTGAAAAACAGTTTGATAATCAATATTTTTCCACTTCAGGTGTACATTGTAATGTCAATCAGCAAGCCATTATCATCAGTAGGCCTGGGAACTGTCTGTACTTCTAAGAATGGAGAGGGGAACTGTTCATCTGGATCATAAGGAATATAAATAGCAAGATAAGGGAGAACAAAAGTCCAGGGAGATAACACAGGGCAAAGACTGCTACAGGTTTAAAAACCACATTGATGCATAATTCTAATCTAATGTAGTTTCAGCACAATGGTTGGAAATGGAAAATGGCGAGGCATTGGCTTGGGTATTAAATGTGTCTGTCTCCCGACCATTCTAAGATGATTGCATATCGCAGGCATTCAGTGGGAAATTGATATTTATTCGAAAGTGTAACAGGTGGAAGTAGTATTCGCTATGTTATCTTGGCTGGGTTTGCATGTCATTGTAAACCAATCATCTCAGACTCTGTCTTTTAATTTTGAAGCATTTTACTGGAGCATGCTTCCAGGTGGCCTCCATTGAAGGTGAGCGCAACTATACAAATTGTAAGCCTTCAGCTAATGGCTTGCTTATTGTGCCATCCAAATCTGTTATTCTACTTTTATTGTCACCTAACAAGCTAGGTAAGCAGACCAACAACAAAACTATGCTCCCTGTTCAAGATCTGTCAATATCCTCCAGCATAGGTCTGTGTTCAATCTCTGGCAGAGCATGACCATAGCATCACACTAGAAAATCTAAGCAGAACATATTTTCTTGGTGAAATGTAGAGCAACAGCAGATAGGACAGTGAATCTAGCAATCCACAAAATAAATAAATAAATCTCCAAATGCTTAGCCCTCAAATGTGGGAAGATGACTGCACTTCCTTCTAGCTCCTGGCAATAAGGCTGTTCGGCATTGAGGGAGCTGAAGTCCAAAATACTTGGAGGGCCGAAGTTTGCCCATTCCTGGTGTAGTAGCATCCAAGTGTTTAGTGAGCAATTTGTATTGAAAGACTCCTCTGGATCTTTTATCCAGAGCATTTTAAGTTATCCAATCCTAGTTTAAGTTGCTGTCTTGTCTGTTAAAGATGACATTCACTCTGAGCTCACCAGGGATATCAGAAAAATCACCATACATTTTGGCTGAGATGTAAGGTGTTTGACTGAAATGATTGGTGCTCTGAGTAAGATGTAAAGAGGAAAATATCTCAAGAAGGCAATGGGCTTCACCTTTCCAGACTTGTTTTCTTTGTCTAGGGGCAGAGAGAGAGAGAGAGGTGATCTCTGAGGTACAGTTTTTGAGAGATTGTAACTTCCGGACTTACATGACTGCAGAGTTCGTGACTGTGATTGTTTGCTTGAATAACACTGTAAAATTAGTGGTGCACTGAACTCCGAGTTGCTGAAGCTTATCACATATGAACTCATTTGGAAAGGGGCTATAGCATAGTGGGAAGTAATAAGCAAATGCTTGCTAATAGAAGGTCCCAAGTTCAGTCCCTATCATTTTGAGTTTAGGATTGAACAGCTACTAAGGGGAGGATATTCCAAAGAACCACTAGTCAGAAAAAAACTACCAGCAACTTTTAATAAAACATGTATTGTACTAATTTCAAATATTGTGAAGGCTCGAATTCACAAGACAACAACAACAGCAGGTTGTTCAACATACAATTTGTTAGACAGGTCAAGAAAATATCCTTGACCTGTCTTGAACAAATCATATGTTGAACATCCTGCTGCTGCTGCTGTTGTTCTTAATTCGGAGATTTTGCTCCTGTACTCTTCAGTAGTGACCTGTGATTTATCAATGTTATGTAATAATAATGTGTAAGGAGCCTCTCTATTCGTGTCACAAGAACCAGCCATTTTATTGACTGTATCAATAAAAGGAGAGTGATGCTGAAGTCTTTCTTCCCCAAGAGCGAAGACTGTCATAAAGTTTTTTCTCCATAAGATTAGAAGACAGAGGCACATTTCTTCATAATACTTCACATTTTGAGAGTATATTTTTGCAAGCATTTTGTTTGTGCTACCTTTCATGTAAATAGCAGTCTTGTAATGTGAAAAATCATTACTGTATTTTGCATAAAGTGCAGTTTACCTTTTGGGAAAAAACATAAAAGTGTGAACACAGCAGTTGACAGTTTTATATTGGGGGTTCTCAGTATTCTGAGGTGTCTTTTCTCATTGTGACTATCTTTACAATGTCAGAATGAACATGCATGCCTATCTCTCATAAGTGTTTCCTTCACTTTTGTGAGTGAAGATCTGCAGTTAAGGACCAGTGTGTTCAACTAAGAAAATAGAGTATATTACTTTAGAAAAAAAATGTCTATTCGAATAAAATGTGATACTTAAGAATCATACCCTTTACATTCAGGTGCAAAATGTTGTGTAAGCAAGTTGTATTATTCTTCTAAAAGACAGATAAATTACTGAATAATGGGCCTATTTTAAAGAACAGTTTCCCTCCCCTGCTTATTGTTGTCACTTTTACTTGTTCTCTGTTCCAACTTATAGTAAGTGTAATAATACTGAATTTGTGATGGAATGCATGTCTTTTCATTTTAGACTTTTCCTGCTTTGGATAGCACTTGCTTATATTGGTAACTGACCAGAGGCTTCTTCTTTCTTGAAACAGAACATTGGTAAGAAGTACGTAATTCTGTTTTCAGTTATTATTCTGGCACACTGATTATTTTGATTTCTGAAATGCTTTTGAGTTTTCTTGGAAGGCCTTTTTTATTTAGCACTAGCTGTCCCCTGCCACGCATTGCTGTGGCCCAGTCTGGTGATCTGGAAAATAAAGTAATTAGAAAGTGTTGGTTTCTCAAATGTCATGGTAGCCTAGTAATCTTGCAAGAGACTTGAGGCAGGCTTTGTATAGGCCTGCCTCATGTTTACCAGCCAATCTTGAACCAGTTAGGCATTGGAGACAGTTGTCCTATGTTTTCTGAGAACCCTAGAAGCCCTCATTCAGTGAATCTCTGCTAGTTGAGACTAGTAATTAGATTTAGACCCCAGATTTTAAACATTTTATTGCCATGTTTCTATTTGTGACTTTCCACAGGTTAATAATGTTGCTTTCCTGGCATACATTTGACCTGGAACTTTAAAACACAGAAACCTTTTATGTCTATTAAGAGCTAAAAATAGCAGAGTGGTAGTTTGGACTGTAATTTGTTAGACTCCAATTGCCCGTATCAGATAAGATTTATTTTTATAGAACATAATTTGTTTCCCTTCAAAAACAATGTTGACCGTGGTGTACACTCTCACTAGTTGCAGAATGCAATAGCTGAGCAAGCCTTGAACCTAAACCAATTTTTAGCTATTAGCTTTCAGCCTACCCTTGGACAAATTGTTTTATCTCTGTCTTCAAGTTTCCATTTTTCCATGTTTATTTTTCCAGGCTGTCCACCCTAGGAGCTCATAATCTTGTAATGCTGTGACTCCCAAAGCATCTAAGGATCCATCACTTCTCAGTCTGTTAACAAATTGTAGCAAATCTTCTAAATCAAAGCAGAGTGCCTTTTGGTTTATTTGCCCTAAACGTTACAACTTTTATTTCATTCATTTTCAAAGGGAAAGTTTTCCTAGTGAGTATCTGTTCAGGGACAGGGAGAGCAAATTTGACTTTTGATGGAAGTATTTTTTAAAAATCGCATTTCCAAATTCCCTTCCCAGCTACTTTTAAAAGATGGAAGGGAGAGCCAGTTGAAGGGGACCTAGAGATAGCTTCAAGAAAAACGTTTATTTGGGCAGTGTGCCTTCTAGAATTTTGTTTCTTGACCTTTTTGGTGCAGAACTAACTTTCAAAGGTTTCTTCTTTGTATGTATTTCCTTCTTGATATTTGGGCAGACGTTCCTTTATGTATGTATCTACATTTGAGTTTATGCAAGATTTAAATTGCTACTCATATTAGTCAATCAGTTACTTTTTTGTGTGTGAGGAGCAACTTGAGGGACTACAAGTTGCTTCTGGTGTGAGAGAATTGGCTGTCTGAAAGGACGTTGCCCAGGGGATGCCCAGATGTTTTACCATCCTGTGGGAGGCTTCGCTCATGTCCCCACATGAGAAGCTGGAGCTGACAGATGGGAGTTCATCCCGCTCCCTGGATTCGAACCTTTGACATTTCAGTCAGCAGTCCTGCCAGCCCAAAGGTTTAACGCATTGCGCAACTGGGGATCAGTTACTGTCATGAAGGCAACAATATCTTTCAATAAGTGATAGCTTGGTTTATAGCTCATCACGAACACACTGCCTGTGAGTAACCAAATGCTTCCCAGCTCTCATAGACACACAGTGATATCTCTCAAAATTCCTCAGAGAACTTTGCTTTTTCACTTCCTACTTCAGCTGTAAAGGTTCACTAAAAATATTTCAGGACCTGAAGGAGAAATACACAAACTAAAGCTGAACTTGGGTCTGTGAAATGAGTTCTAGCACATTGCTCAGCCACACATCATCCTTGGCTGTCACCTTTTTCTTGAAGGTAGCTGGTGGTTTCCATTTCCTCTCTCGTCTCCCACTTCTTTATTGTGGCACTAGATAGGTAAATGTGTGTATTTGTTTGGATGCACATTCACACAGACACACAAAATTCTTGGTTAATTGTCAATTTTATTTTCTGTGAGTTAGGAGAAGAATGCTGCCTAGCTTGGATAGTGACAACCCAGGTTCTGGTTAGAGTCTGTAGTAATGGGGAATCAGATTTATATAGTTCAGTGGAATAATATGATCTGAATGATTAACTCCAGGGTTCAACTCCCTCTTAGTTCCCTCTTAGGTCATGAAAAGCCACTTGTTGACCATAGGCAAGCCACATTCTCTCAGCCCAAACCGGAAGCTCCTATAAAAATTCTTGCCAAGAAAACCTTATGGGAAGCTTACCACAAGTCAGAGTTGCCTTGAACAACTATGCTGTACTGATAGAAAAAGTGTACAGAGCTGAACTTTTGTTCACATTTTGTTCACAGAGTGTTCACATTTGGACATTTTGAATATCTGTGCCAAGTTTGGTCCTGATCTATCATTGTTTGAGTCTACAGTACTCTCTGGATGTAGATGAACTACAATGCCAGAACTCAAGCTCAATGCCCACGAAACCCTTTGAGTATTTTCTGTTTGTCATGGGAGTTCTGGTTCAATTCCATTGTTGATGGAGTTCAGATATGCTCCTTGATTGTAAGTGCAACTACAACTCCCAAATGACAAAATCAATCCCCCCCTACCCCGCCAGAATTCAAATTTGGATATATCAGGTATTTGTACCAAACCTGGTCCAGTGAATGTAAAATTACATCTTGCATATCAGATATTTACATTACAATTCATAACAGCAGCAAAATGACAGTTCTGAAGTACCAATGAAAATAATTTTATGGTTGGGGGTCACCACAACATGAGGAACTGTATTAAGGGGTTGAGGCATTAGGAAGGTTGAGAAACACTGCCTGATGGCAATACAATGAACTTTGAATTGCCTAAAAAATTACCTTCCAATAAACTGCTTTTTCTTCTCAATTAAATGCCAGCCTAATTGCATCATTGAATTTCTATGAGCATTTCTATTACATGTAGAAAGCTGGAGTTGCAGATAGAGTAGTGGAAAGAGAGCATTTAGATAGGGTCATGGAATAGCTTGGCCTTGGAGAGAAGTAGACTGGATTATTTTCTCCTAATTAGCAAAAATCAAGAGACTATGAGTGTATGTGGACATGGGTTCTGGATGAAAAAACTCTGTGTTAGGTACATGGAATCAGGTAATGTAGCTGAAGAAGAGAGGTTCCATTGCAGTCTAGTGCAGATAACAGCCTCCAATATCTTGTTTTGGCAAAAAGAGAAAGAAAACAGAGAGGGAGAGATTGTATGCCTTAAAGGTGGGGAACCTCTCCCTCCTGCATAACCTCTTACAACAAACTAGTAAGGTGTGGCACACAAGGGGAACAAATAGTCCCAAACAGTGCTTGCGGGGCAAATAGCTGACTTGTGCCACGAGCCAAGCTCCATGCTACAAGGGAGTGAAAGAAAACAAAATTTCCTTTAGTATCCCTGGCTTGTGTTTGATGTTTGGAAAAGTAGTTTATACAAGAAAGTGGGGAGCTCTGGTGTCCCTCAGCTAAGGCCCTGGGAGGGATACTGCTATGTACCAGGCAGCCATGGCTGAATCTCTCTAGAAGGAAAGATAAAAATTGTGGCGTCTGTATGCACTGCGAATACTTGGCCATGGCCAGGTACAGAAATAATATCCATTATGCAGCTGATAGCTAAAACCTTTTTATAATATTAGTAATATATCACCCTGCCTTTTGATCATAAGGCTATATGTGTGTGTGTGTGTGTGTGCACTTGTGGGTAAACAGTATTTCTTGTTTCTTTGTCAGTGTTGATGTGGAGATTGTCTGGTTTGCCTACTCTGGAACATGCAACATATCATTGTCCTTCTTTTAGGGGTCCCTTTCAAATCTATAATACTATATCTGGGTGTGTGTGAATCATTCTCATATATATATATATATATAGTTGGATGGCTGTTTGTTAGGAGGGCTTTGTGTGGGTAGTTTGTCCCATTTCTGTTGTTAGTGGGGTTCAGAATGCTCTTTGATTGTAGGTGAACTATAAATCCCATTAACTACAACTCCCAAATGTCAAGGTCTATTTCCCCCAAACTCCATCTGTGTTCATATTTGGGCATATGGAATATTCATTCCAAGTTTAGTCCAGATCCATCATTGTTTGAGTCCAAAGTGCTCTCTGGATGTAGGTGAACTACAACTCCCAAACTCAAGGTCAATGCCCACCAAACCCTTCCAGTATTTTCTGTTGGTCATGGGAGTCCTGTGTGCCAAGTTTGGTTTAATTCCATCATTGGTGGAGCTCAGAATACTCTTTGATTGTAGGTGAACTCGATATATATGGATGGAGTAGAAATGTAGTCTGCTGCATCATTTAACTTGATACTAGTTACTCTTGGGAAAGGGGGGATATGAATAAGTAAGCCAACTTTTTAGGTTGGCAAGTGATTAAACAGAAAAAGGAAGGAACGTTGCATTGCAAAATAAACTTGTTTAAACTGGTTGTGGCATGGCTTGCAGATTTCAGTAAGTGACTAATGCTTTCTGTGAGGATTCTTTGTTAAGTTAAGTGCTGGATGTTGACAGCTGGTGTGAAGTTAGATAGTTACATCTCCACCAGATTGGGCACAGCACATAGGAGGATTTTGTGGATTCTCACATTGCGAAAAGTATATCTTAGAGTGGCTACCCAATGTGCATTTACTGGAAACTGAGCCCCACTGAATTTGGTACTTATTTCTGAGTAAATGGGGTCGAATCTGTTTGCCTACTTCTTGAAGGGAGTTTGTCCAAAGTATACATAAAGCTTACAGATCAAGAGCAAAAAAAGATTTCCCAGGTGCAGTCATCAAGGCTGAAAGAACTGCTTTACCTTATATTTTGAAATTATGTATGTTCATGTGCTTTTCCGGAGCACAGTTGTTTCTGCTTAGAAATGACAAATGGGTAGGCTGCATGATGTACAAGTGCTGTGGGTGTATGCCTTCACGATCAGGAGAGGTGACACTCTGATAATGCTCATTATTCAAGTGGAAAGGTAAAACTCCTGCTCCAAAGGTGTCTTTGAGTATAACAGAGTCAGATTAACTTCCCCGGGGTTATTGGAACTGCTAGAAAAGGAGTCAGCAACTGGAATCTGGTGCATTGTGCCTGTGAGTCACATGACTGCAGTCCTACCAAAGAGTCTAAATTGTCAGTTCACTAGTTGGCTCAACCCAGTCATTCGCTGACGGCACAGACCTTGGCAGCTTGGATCTTCTGTAGCTAGAGGTGCTGTGAGCAAACAAGAACTGCCGGGTAAGTTGGCTGCCCAGTTCTCTACACTGGCTTTATCCTTAGATTAGCTTCCTGGCTCCAGTCTAAGTACTTAAAAGTTTAGCAAAAACTCAGCTGACTTTCCATTGTGGTCCCTGTGTGTTCACATTTTGGGGCTCAGACAAAAAGTAGTAATCTTTCTAAATCTTTTAAAAAGGTAAACAAGTTTTTTTTAAAGTGTTCCTAATTTGCTCACATATATTTCAGTACCTCTGCAAATTAACTCTTTGCTTGTTTATAAAATAAAAGTCAGTTAAATGTTCTTCTTTGTAGATTTTTTTAACTTTATTTTTCTCTCAGAATATCTACAGACAAATCTCTTTTGTGTCTTAAACATCTTCCCTTTTAAAGCCTGCCTTTATTGATCTGATGGGAGAAAATAGTTTCCCAAAAAAGAATGGAAGTTCTCTTAATCTCTTGCAAGTTCTTCGTACATTATGGTACTCACAACAGTTATCATTTAGTACAGAGTAGGTAGCACTATTATTGACTTGCTGTGAACTTTTTCATTTGTTTTGGTCTTGTTGTTCCTAAGGGAAAGTACCGTATTTCAAATGGGTGATTAAAAAAGGAAGCGGGTATGTATATTAAGAGCAATTCAAATGTGCTTAGAATTTAAGTTTAGAAATAGTTTTGTTTCTTTTTGCTATAAGAAAATATTACATGTGTGTTCTGCCAGATCAAATTTATGTCAGTTGGGTTCCTCTCTGTCCAGTTAGAGAGGAAGGAAGACTGCCAAAGTGGATTGGCTCCCTTCTAAGAAACCCCTAACAGATGTGGATCACTTGCCTTGTAAATAGGACAACAATTTATGTCTGTGTGAGCTCTGCAGATTCATAAAAAAAACCACCCCTATAAATTTGTACATAACATGAGCTGTATTATTCTGTGAGTTCAGTGAGTTTATTTTATCTCCTTTCTTTCTTTTTCTTAGGCTTAGGGACGTATATGAAAACATTATGTTAACATTTGAGAGGTGAAAAGCATTTCTAATACAATTTTTCCATTGCAATTTAGAAACTGGAATAATCAGTTTGTACAATGCAGGAATTAGCACTATAGCCTTGTTAGATTGATATTATGTCCATTTGTGACAACATGTAAGGAGAAAGCTGATTAAAGGACATTTGAATGATGTATCTATTATAAATGTAAAGCTGTACATGAAATGTGAGTGGTGAAACTAATTGTGATTTGAAGAAATGGTTTAAAAGACTATTTTTTAAATGGTGTAATGTTTCATAACAACAGATCCCAATTCGTCTTTGTCCTGGGAACATTCCTGTATCGTGCTTCAGAAATTAACTTTATACTCAAACAAAATTGAGTTCAAATACCTAAGCTTTATAGATTTGAACTCTAGGGTTGCTGCCAAGAGTGGAAAGCATTTACAGCTGGCTATTGGAACAGTAAAGCTCAGTTTTCTTTTGAGCTGTAGTAAGGACTCATCTGTTTTGCTGAGACTGGCAGGCATAACTACAGTAGAGTGTGCTGTTGTGCAGGAACAGAGTTCGGGATTTGCTTTAAAATGACACTGAGGCAGTTGACAAAATCAGAATTGTTTGCTGTTTCAGTCTCAATCATAGTTCAGTAGACAGTGTGCTGTGGTACTTCATTTGCATTTTTCCTGTTGGCTCCCTTTTCTTGACTCAATGGACCTATTTTATGTTTAGCATGCTTATATAAGGAGTAGGCTTTGTAGATATTTACCACCCTACTTTTCCCAGGGCTCTGAGGCTCAAGGCAACTTATTGAATTATAACAGTTATAGATAGAGATTCCCATCAGTAAAAATAGAGAGACAGGCAGTCCCCGAGTTACAAATATCTGACTTACAAAAAACTCATAGTTAAGAACTGGGTTGAGAACAGGAAGTGAGAGAAATCTACCCACCAGAAGGGAAATTCACGCCTGAAAGAGTTATCATGGGGAAAAGGTGTCTCCACTGAAGCTTTGCTCTGGACATGGCTTCTCATAGACCTTAACATCCCATGTCTCATCAATCTAAGAACCACCTCATACCTGTCACTACCTATCAGATACCATGATAACATAGATAAAACATATATACTGCTGTATATGACAGATTCTTTGTGAATGAAAAAGAGACATCTGTTGACGAAATGCTCAGCAGAACCAATTCGCTTCAAACTGTTCAGAAGCTACACCTTCTTGTGATTCTGGAAGGAATTTGCAAGCTGTCTTTGAAGAAAGATTTTGAGGGTAGTGGTGGCATTGCTGTGACAGATAAAATTGAGTAGGCTGATCCTGGCTTAGTGCCGGCATAGTAAGAGAGTAGTAAAGAGAAGACATGAGGGTAGGGAACCCAAAAGTTTAGTAGTAAAGAGCCTTCACTGTAAACCTCATCCCCCACCTCTCTAAGAGATTGAAGCTGATAAGAGAAAATAGAAAGGGCATATATATAGAAAGAAGAAGACATGATAGCAGCAGGAGACAAAAATAAACGCCGCTTTTCCTCCAGGATAGCTATTACATAGATGTCCTTGGCAAGCTCTTCCTCTTGACTCCCAGGGAGTTTCCAGGAGTACTTAGGAAACTGAGACCTGTTTCTGTTCCCCGCAGTGTGTTCAGATACGATTGACTTCAGGTATCTCCCTTTGTAGCTGATTACTTTTGTCAAATATTTTAGGCTGGAGAAGGATGATGACTTTTGCAACAGTTGAAGACAATTTGAGGATTTCATTGCTGCTTATGTTACACAGTGCACATCTTTTGTCCCAATGCCACTAACTAGTCAAAAAAGATTGTAGGCTTTGAAAAGATATAGGAGCATTTTTATCAGGCTCAGATTACATGTAGCATAAGCAGACCTGTTGGAGTAAGCCTTCATTTAAATCATACCTGAAGAGCAGAGGATACAGCAAACTGATTTGAAGAAAAATCGATGTGGAGGGAAGATGCCCCAAAGGAAGGAGCTAAATGTGACTTTCTATGAGAGTTCAGTTCCATTAGCTTGCACAGTCCTTTTGTCATTAAGTTTGGACCTGCTTTATATATGATGAAGAGTATCCTGATACCAATAGTTGGCTACTGTACGTGTCAGCTTCAGAAACAAAACTGAACCGATATAAAGTCATGAGCAGACACCCATCTTTTGAACTGCCTTCAATTCTCTGAATCTGCCTGTAACCTCCATCTACATTCCTGGAAAAGCCAAGCAACTGTGATTGTTCTTGTTCTGCTCTCCCATTTCAGGACTTGTAGCTGGATTATTGTGCTCTACAGTGCTGTTTTATTTGGTGTTTAACTACAGCATACTGCCAAAATGACCTGTAGCAGATTTCCCATGCAGTTGTGTTAGAAATCTTTGGCCCGAAAATTCCCAAAGAAACACTTTTGTGTAGATGAGATTTATGAACTGCACAAATGTAGATCCATTTCAGTGTATGGCTGCAAATATAAAGCTAGAAAAATGATTAAGAAGGGAATGAACTGCTTTAACCGTTATGTCAATATTTAACGAGTGAATAATTACGTTTGTGTGGCATCCCCACCCCTGTACCCTGCTTTGGTCCCTACAGTGTGTGTAACAAAGACGTCCATAAACAGAAATTATACATTGACCTAAATTAAATCACAAGAACTACTTCTTTGTTGACTCCCAAAATAGTTCCCCTCTACCTTGGTTCTCCACCCTAGCACGGCAGTAAAATCTTTGAATATTCTGTTCACAACATGTGTATTTTGGCTAAGAATATGAAGAAGAGGAAGCCTCAGTGAACAGTCTGTCCACAGATCCACTGGTGTTCTAATATGTTTAGATTTTTATCTCCATTTCATGCTGTCCACTGAGAGACATGCATTATACTTGTGGTAAATATATATTTCCCCAGAAAATCTGAATCTGTACTAAGTAATGTAAAAACCAACTGAAAGATATGGCCTTTACATTATATGATACTCAGATCGACAAAACATGGCTCATATAATGTTATGGCACTTTAGTTCCTATAGTCCCTCATCATTGTTACGCTGCTTGGAGGCTGATGGGAAGTGCAAATCAACATCAACTGGACATCCATGCCTTCCCGTCTTCTCTGTATTCACAGATAATGGCTTTGAGATATTATTTAGTGATTTAATCCTACACTTGCCTGTTCATTTTAATGAAGCACTTTTCATTTTCTTACACTGTGGTCTGACCCCCATGTCACACAATAATATTTGATGCAGTCATCAATAAGATGCTTCTCAGTTTCTCCTACTATCCCAATTGCCTATAAATTATGTTTCTTCTGCCTCTTGAAAAACATGATCACGTTTCAATTCAGAATCAAGCCTTTTAAGTTTGTATTCAAAATTTGCCCCACCTCTCTTTTTTTTAGAAATTATGATTTACCTGCACCCAGACTAACAGTATTCCAAGAATGGGGTTTACTTTATTATTTTAATTTTAATGATACTAGCATATTATCTTTCATCATGGTGGGCATATCTTTAAGATTTATCTTAGAGCCCAACTTAGGCATCAGTTCCAAAAAGACATTGCCAGAGTTGTTGTTGTTCATTTGTTCAGTCGTTTCCGACTCTTCGCGACCTCATGAACCAGCTCATGCCAGAGCTCCCTGTCGGCCATCACCACCCCCAGCTCCTTCAAGATCAATCCAGTCACTTCAAGGATCCCATCCATCCATCTTGCCCTTGGTCTGCCCCTCTTCCTTTTTCCTTCCATTTTCCCCAGCATAATTGACTTCTCCAAGCTTTCCTGTCTTCTCATGAAGTGGCCAAAGTACTTCATCTTTGCCTCTACTATCCTTCCCTCCAATGAGCAGTCGGGCTTTATTTCCTGAAGTATGGACTGGTTGGAACTTCTGGTGGTCCAAGGCACTCTCAGAACTTTCCTTCAGCACCACCGTTCAAAAGCATCTATCTTCCTTCGCTTAGCCTTCCCTATGGTCCAGCTCTCACATCCGTAGGTTACTGCGGGGAATACCATTGCTTTAACTATGCAGATCTTCGTTGCCAGTGTAATGTCTCTACTCTTCACTACTCTTCACTATTTTATTGAGATTGGTCATTGCTCTCCTCCCAGAGTAGGTAGAATAAAAGGCAAAAACCTTTCCTCTGTAAGGGACTGGATCGCATTCACTGGAAGAAGACGGGGGAGCTTCAAGTAAAAGGAAGTTCATTGCTTTGTGAGCACTTTAGGACAGTTGTATTGTGGGTTTCAATGCAAGGATTAGAGACAGCCTAAAATATATGAATAAATGGGGAATTCTTGACAGTGTGTGTTAATTGTTCTTTAAACATTCTCTGTTGCATCCTATCTTGAAGGGCATCAATACACTCTTAGCATGGGTTAGCTGCTGGAGTGATTTCTAGTGGGTCCAAATAGTGAAAACACATTCGTTTCTCGTGCAGCTAATGTGCACATCACTTTGCAATTGATAAAAATTTCTTTTGAATCCACCACACATATCCTGGTCTCGCTGTTTATATAATTATTTGTAAGTAGATTATTTAACTCATGGTTGAGTGTTGTACAGATTGTTACTGAACTGCAACTTCCAGAAGCTGGGACTTACAATTCGGCAACATCGACATGCGGAGTAGAGTATTTTCCTCTCTGATAAAGATGGCTAATTTGTGTAAAGTCTTTTTGAATGGCTACAGACTTTAGAACTACTTGAGTGACCCTTCTGTGCTCATGTTACTTCTCAAAGGCTGGGGCCAGGAAGAAGTCAGGTCTAGGAGGCCTGGTCTCTTTCTCCTTCTCATAAACCTTGAGTAGTCTTCACAGGCTGTGGCTTTAGAGGCAATCATCTATTGCCATGCTGTGAGATCTCTGAAGTAAAGGTGCAGGGACTCGCTTCCAGAAGCAGTGAGCTTTTAGTACAGCTGAAGACTTGATAAAACTCTTGACGTTGTCTTTACGGATGAATACACTCCCTTGCTCATCCTGCAGTGCCTCTTATTTTTCTATCTCTGCTGCATTGGAGTTGTTAAAATATTTTGTTTAATCAAAATAAGTGGAATAGTTGACATTAGTGGCATATTACAGACCACACCTGTTTTGTATATCTGCTTTCAGAGAGTTAAGTATCCTTTTCTCACATACTGTGGGTGTACGTGCCCCTAGTTTGGCATCCACTGATCAAACCACTATTTCACATTTAAATCATAATCCAGGGTAATACTTACTCATTCTTATATTAGTCTAAATTCAAAAGAAAGCCTTAAAGTAGCATAAGTCTAAGCACCAATTATAGTCTGCATAGGGAGGCAATCCTGCTTGAACTGAGTGAGGACTGTACTTAATGTTAGTCCCAGCTGTGTGTGTTATCAATGTGTCTTTACTGACTGATGAGATAGGGGGAAAAACTTGACTATATGGCAGGGCTTTGAAAGGATAGTGTGAGCCTCTTCCCCCCCCCCCCCCCACAATAGAGAAGATATGTGTTTATGAAATCAACTGGATCACCATAGCAGCATCGACGTCATGTTGGTGTGAAAATCAGTGTTTTTCCAGAGAATAAAGGAACAGTTTGCAGAAGTAATGGTTTCCGATAAGTAGAAATCTAATACATGTCTTGCTGTTTTTGTGCGTCTGTAATTGGATCTCTTCTGTATGTTTTTTTAATTGAGCTCCTGAAACATTGACATGGGTCACTTGCTTTAATGGCTAGAGCCAATCTTGTTTAATGTTGGCATAATGATCCGGAAAATGTAAATTAATGATGAACAGGTTTTTGTTTTGAAAATATACGGGCAAATTAAAACATTTTTTCCCCCCAGAAAATGTCCTTCAGTTGTTTGGAAATTAGAATTGTTCTTTTGGATTTCAAGGGAGAAGGGAACACAGTACAGCTCTTTTAGCTCTAAGGAAACCTGTTCTGACCCCCATGTGAAAAATGTATGGAGGGAGATGGGTCTCTTATGGGAATTGTGTTATACAAGTGCTCCGAAGTTGGTACCACTGATGTTTGGTCCCTCTTTTTTTTTTTGAGCAACGACTCCCATCAGGCTTTGCCAGCAATGCTGGGATGTTGCATTTTCTTACTTTTGCTTTTAAACCTTGGCTGGAAGTTACTTTCTACCAGAATGTGCAGCCATTCAGTATCTCACCTAGACTATGTTTTCATAGCTTATGTATAATTGTATCCTGGCCTCTGGACCTGCTGTTCTACTGGAGAAATCAGGCAGCTACTGTGTCAAACTCTATTTTCAAGATTCTTAACCTTTTTTTATTCAACTGTGTACCCCTTTTCAGGATGTAGCAGCAGATAGTTTATGGTACTCAATATGGGAATGTTTTTAAATTAAATTGTAGGATTATTCAAAATTACATCTTACAACTTTCCCATGTTAAATTTCAATACCTGATGACCTAAAATGGTGCAACAACTACCTAACAGCTACTGAAATTTCAAATGATGGGTGAGTGTAAGAGATTTCCATTGACCCCCTCCTTCCCATACACACAATCAACATTTATATTTCTGTATTTGGAGCCTATATACCTGCCATTATCTGAAAGAGAAATATAACTCCCAGCATGTTTCTCGAATTAGTATGTGCACATTTGCATCATCATCTAAGTATGTTAAAAATAGATTGCACCATCCACATCTTGAAACCTGGGACAGAATAGAAAGCAGTACGTGTAACTATCACTACGCCTATAAGTTCAGCAGGACATAGTATTCCCCATAGCTGTACGACTCTCTTTACTTGGCACTATCAGTCCTGAATTGCACTGCTGCTACTGATCTGATCCCCTGTCAGATGTTTCTGATCTTTGCATTACACAAATAGCTTTTGATTAGTATTTAGCACAAGCTGCAAAAGAGAAAGAGAGATAAGTAGAATTAACTTTTAAGAAGTGCTGGACACTAGGCACCAGACTGCAGCCAAATGTGAGGATGATCTGAAAACGTTCATTCATTCATGCATTCATTCATATATAACTGGGTCACAGAGGACATAGAGGCTGAGCATATACAGTTACCTTCTGTATCATTGGATTTTGCACCTATGGGTTGAACCATCCGTGGCTTGAGAATATTTTTTCAAAAATCAAATCCTGATTTTACTACATTATTGTATATAGTAGGACTTGAACATCCAGAGATTTTGGTATCCATGGGATAAACTCTGTTTGTTTTCTAAAATGCAGTACTGTTGTCAGTAATTAGTTTTTCGTAATTTCTTCTGACTTAACTGTGACATCCGCTAACCAGAGGAGTTCATTGTTGTTTGAGTGGCATTTGCCTATCAATGGTTTCCATTTCCTCTATGAGATGCTTAACTTTAATGCTAGGTCTTGGAGCTCTCTGCTCTTCTGGCTATTCCAAATCTGGTGGGGTGAAACTCATCTATTAGTCATTCTAACTGTCCCTTTTGGTGGAGTTTAATGAGAAAAATACCCAAGGTATGTAATGATAATAAAACTTTAATATTATTATAATGACACTGTCAAAAGGAATAGACAATTCCTTTTGATTCTGACTGCCTTTGAGATGATAATTCCTCTCTTCTTACTTATGCCCTGTCTGTTACTTCTTCCAATGCCCTGTTTATAAGCAGCAATACTGGAAAGCATGAGGCATCTCTTAGATTTACCATGTACACAGTCCCAAGTGGGATGTACCCTGGACTCAGTCATTGATAACAAAGGAAGATCTAAGTTTTCAAATATACAATGTGTTATTAGAACCATGTTCCTGATCATTTTGTCCATTTACCAATGGACTGGGCTGTGGTGCAGCTAGCTGGGAGACAGCTGCATTAAATCACTACTGACCGAGAGGTCATGAGTATGAAGCCAGCCTGGATCGGAGTGACCTTCTGACCATTAATCTAGCTTGTTGTCGACCTGTGCAGCCCGAAAGACAGTTGCATCTGTCAAGTAGGAAATTTAGGTACCCCTTTATGCAGAGAGGCTCATTTAACTAATTTACAATGCCATAAAACCTTCCAGCAGCGTGCGGAAGAATGAGGAAGTACTCCATCAAAGGACTCAGTGTCACAATGGATGGTGAAGCGACAGCTCCCCCTGTGGCTGGATTGAGCCGGAATCAAGTATACCCTCATGAATCCAGAAAAACTTGGTCACAGCTGGTTACCCCTCTGTCTGTCCATATATGTTGTATGTCTAACTGGCATTGAATGTTTGCCATGTATATGTGCATTGTAATCTGCCCTGAGTCCCCTGCGGGGTGAGAAGGGCAGAATATGAATAATTAAATGAATAAATACCAAACATCATCCCATGATGCTGACTTCACCATACAATCAATATCTGCCCTGTGGTGTTCTCACAACTCCAGGCTGTTATCTCTTTGGTTTTGTTCACTTAGGGAATATTGCCATCACATTTTTCATTTTAAAAAGTGAATACGTAGGGGCCAATCTTGGAGACATCAAATATCATGCCCCAGTCTTTAATTCTGATATTCTTGAAATCACACTTTCAACTCTCTTGGCCTCAACTTTCCCTGTTTTGTCTGCTCCTCAGCCTTTTCTGAACTTGCCAGTATCTGCTATAGTACTAATTCCTTCAACTACATCTGCCTCAGTAACAATGGCTTGGTGACCAGTGCAGATAACTCACTTTGTATCTGAAGCTTCTTGTCATCTCTTTTGCTAAACATCAGATGGTGAATTAAAAACTACTTGTCTGATTTAGAAACTGACCTCTTCAGAGCTTGTCACCTCATCCTGATTCATAAATCTTTGATTAGAACCCAGACCTAATGTCTCCTTCCTTAGTCTCAGCTATTCACCATAACAAAAATCATAGGTTGCAAGTATATACCTTGGACATTCAATGGCCTCTAGCTTTTTATGAGTTTCATGTTGAACTTTGGACAGAATTCTTGGCTGTCTTTTTGCTGTTGGCATCTCAAGAAGGGAATCAGGTTCTCCACCCAGCAATTCCCTTGCTGGGTTTCATCAGCCCAGCAGTTCTACGATAAACTGGCCTAGCCACAGTTCCTGGAAAGGTTTTCACACATTTTCTCAGAGCAATCTTTTGGATCCATGTTGGTACTTTTGTGCTATGTACATAGTCATAGTCCATTGCAAGCATCCAACACAATCCACTTGGGTCAGAGAATATATTTCCTTCAGTAAGGCTGTGCTGAGCTTATTGGTTTCATAGATACCTGCTGTTCTCTCATGGACTTGCTATTTGCCCTTATTGTGGCACTGTCTAGACACCACGAAGACAAACTAGTTGGTTATCTAAATTAAGGTCTTCAAGTAGTGATAGGGTCATCACAAGTTACTGTATCTACCTGACCTTTGGCACAATGCAAGTCATACCTTATATAATCAGCCTTGTTGTTGTTGTTTATTCGTTCAGCCGTTTCCGACTTTTCGTGACTTCATGGACCAGTCCACAACAGAGTTCCCTGTCAGTCGTCACCACCCCCAGCTCCTTCAAGGTCAATCCAGTCACTTCAAGCCTAGCACCAAAGATTTCCAGAGGGCTGAGTGTAACAAATAACATTGGTGGAGATAGATGGTACACATAGTACACTTAATGTTTTTGATCATGTAGGTGAAATGCAGTGTTCCACTGTCTGATGCAGTTCTCACTAGGTAGTAGAGAAAAAGTCACAAGTAGACAGCAGGGTAAAAGTGGCTGGATGGATAGTTGCACAAACCAAAGTAGTAGAAGAAGCATACAGTAGATAATTCACTTTCTCTTAATCTACGAATCATTAAATATCTAGAGCAGTGCATCTCAGACTATCTGATGTAGAGGACCAACTCCCCCCCCCCCCCTCATATCTGAGACCACTCTTGGGTTTGTGCCCATTGGCTACAGCTATTTCTTTCCTGGAAACTTGCCATGGATCATCAACCAGTGCCTCAGGATTAGCACTAGTTGGTGGATCACCATTCCACATAGTGTTGTTGCACATGACAGCTTGTATTGGCTAGAATGCTGTGATTTTGAGAAATCCCCAATTCCCAGGCTTCCTCTCAGTCATGAACTTGCTGAGGTAGCCTTTGGGAATTTACTTTCCATTGCTTCCTTAGCCCCAGAATAATATGGGCTGACTAATACTATCCTGCTTTGCAGGGCTGTGGTAGGAAGTATACACATAATGATGTGATTCATTGGGAGCATTAACATGCATTGTAATAACACCATGTTGTTGTTGTTTTTCCTGGTGAGTGAGTAAGAGGAATGAAACTGTATACTTTCATGCACACTTCTTTTTCATTTAGTCCATGAATTTGATGTTGCAAGATGTAGTGATGACTTGGCTTTGTAAAAACAGAGCATGGGTTTTAGTTGGATTTTTTTTGAGGTAGGTGTAAGAGAAAAACCTTGTGGTGTTTAGTAAATCACAGGACAACATATATGTGGTACTCAATGCAATTAGCTCAGAGTACTACTAGTATATCAGAACAACATTTTGGGACTACTATGATATCCCTGGAGTTTTCTTACTTAAGATTTACAGAAAACACATAAAATTATATGGGGTTTCTTTCTAACCAATTCAATAACAAAATATAATGTACATGGGAGCTTGTATCCCAGTAGATACAAGGGATCTCAAACTTTTTCAGCCACAGAGTCCTTTTGAAGTAAACGTTTCTCATGGAGTCCCAGAAATGTTTATATATTATATTATATTTCATGTATATGTGTGTGTGTGTATCAATCAATCAGGTATGGGCAAACGTTTTGACCAACATAAATGTAGCAGTATTTCAGTGGAAGACCCCAGAAGCCTGGAAAAGCACAATCAAAGCACTCCCTGAGCAGTGGGAAGCAAACAAGGCGAGGGGGAAAGGACCTGGGCAGCAAAGAAGGTGGAAAATGGATTTTGGCATCAAGGGAGGTAGGGAAAAAAGCTTTTGGCAACAAGGGAGGTGGGAGGAAAGGTTTTTGGGGGCGAGGGAGGTGGGGAGAAAAGACTTTGCAGCAAGGAAAATGAGGGAAGAATCAGGAAAAAGGAGGGAAAGTTTGGGGGGGAAGGAGGAGGAAACCATGGAGCCCTCAGTATTCTTCACAGAGCCCCAAGAGCTCTGCGGAGCACACTTTGAGAACTGCTGCAATTGAATATTCCTAAATTTACCCAAAGTCTAAAAGGCTTGTGGTTACTGCAACTTGTTTTATAAACTTTGGGACCAGGTGTGCAAATTATTACAATTTCTACATAGGTTTTTGAGGTAACAGCTTTACCATTTTATACTTGAAGCCAGTTAGGTCTTATCTACAGTATTTATATATTTTTGATCCAGCACCATGTATATTGATCACCCTCAAAACTCTATAATCAAAAACATTGTAGTATTTCAGACCATGATCGTGCAAGACAGCTGTAGCGGAACTCAATACAAGTACTGATGCCAGTATGAAAGTCCTATTTAAGGTGCAATTTTATACTCTGGGTAAAATGGTACTGCACTGGAGTTCCTGTCATCCCTTATAATTGGCAATGTTGAAACCCAATATATGGGAGCAACAGTTTACGCACCTCTACTACATACACTTACCTGGGACCCCTATTCTGCAGGACTTACTTCTGAGTAGCTGTGCCTCTAGAATTGCCTGTTATAAACATCTTAACAAGGTGGATTTAAAGAAGTAAATAAATATCTCTTTTTAGTGTTGAATTTAACACCTCACAAAACGTCTTCATAGTGGATTCATGAAAGCCTGTAATATGGCTATGATGGATAGTAGAAAATAGTTTATTCCAAATTAGGACAGTAGAACACACTGGTTTGTCTGTATGAAAGAACCTTCTCTGCTGCTGTCCTTAAGAAAGGTAATATTCCTGGAATTAAACCCCAGTGGAGAATAAGGCTCATTGTATATTTTTGTCAGTTATTTACATATCCAACATAACATTCCACTGAGAACCGGACTTTTATGACAAATACAGTGCAAGTCTTTTAAGAAAGTAAATCTCCCTTGTGGAAAGTGTATGCCTGACACTGTTTCAGATTAGATGCTTTTACAACTTAATCTCATTGCATATTTAAAAGCCTGGGTTGCTTTTTTATACAAACAAACAAAAACAAACAAAATGAACTCTTAATTGTGTTGTTGAAGGCATTAATGGCCGGAATCACTGGGTTGCTGTGAGTTTTCCGGGCTGTATGGCCATGTTCCAGAAGCATTCTTTCCTGACGTTTTGCCTACATCTATAGCAGGTATCCTCAGAGATTGGTGAGTTTCCTCAACCTCTGAGGATGCCTGCCATAGATGTGGGCGAAACGTCAGGAGATAATGCTTCTGGAACATGGCCATACAGCTCGGAAAACTCACAGAAACTCTCAATTGTTATCTAGTGAGTTACGTGTAGAAACTGTAGGGATTTGTGTCCCACTGAACATTGATATGCACCTACAAATTAAAAGTGAGGCCTCAAATGAGCGTTGAAAGCCAATGTTGTAGAAGGGGTTTGCATGATTCAGGTCTTGAATAGTGACAAGTCTGGTTACAATTCACTTGTCCTCTTTCTTCCTTTTTGCCTCCCATGAGATATATTTGTAGATCCAGAGGCAGGAAGGTATAACTAACCAACAATGTATTGTCGAAGGTTTTCATGGCTGGAATCACTGGGTTGTTGTAGGTTTTTCGGGCTGTATGGCCATGTTCTAGAAACATTCTCTCCTGATGGTTCCCCTTCATCTGTGGCAAGCATCCTCAGAGGTTGTGAGGTCCAACCATATTTGAGCCTTTATAGTCCAGGAAATGTCCCCCAATTTCATTTAAATCTATGTGTTTCTAAATTTTTAAAGCGTTTCCTTCCCTCTTTCTAGCTTCTTACAGTTTCTTCAGTCCCCCTCAGAGTACCTTATGATATGTTGAAGAGTCAGCAAAATGGTCACTCCTCAACAGGGTTTCAGTCTTCCTCCTTAATGTGTGGGCTTTATAACCCAGCTAAATTATACTGGCAAAATGAGGCATGATTCAGAGATTCAGTGCTCTCAACTGAATTGCACAACTGTGCAGAAAAATTAGAATTGATGAAAGTACAGCTTGTTTGTTGGAACTGCATAAGCAAACTTACTGAGTTGTTATTGGAGGTACAGAGAAGAAAGGCAATGCAAATAGCAAAAATAATAATAATAGAGAATAGGGTGCAGAAAATAACCTTTTCCCCCAAGATGTTCCTAAATAAATAAATAAATAAATAAATAAGAGATTGGGAAGCTGTAAAAAAACAACAACAATGCAAAACTGTGTGTTGTATGAAATTGTGTGTCTCTTGCCTCTAAACCAGTGGTTCTCAACCTGTGGATCCCCAGATGTTTTGGCCTACAACTCCCAGAATTCCAGCCAGTTTACCAGCTGTTAGAATTTCTGGGAGTCGAAGGCTAAAATATCAGGGGAGCCGCAGGTTGAGAACCACTGCTCTAAAGTGTATATCTTCTTCAATATCTTGCTCTCCAAAGATCAACGCATGTTCTTCTTTTATGGTTACTGCATGGAATGCTGCTTGAAAGGCAATAGAATTAAAACTGCTTTTTCTGCATTCCCGGCTATGTTATCTTCTCCATGTACAGCAAACATCTCTAGGTAGTGGATAGGAGGTCTCAGATTTCATCACACTCCTTGCCATTGAGGCTCAGAGGAGATGAGATCAATGACTGGGTTCCCATCTCTTTAGGTTTTGCTAAATAATAGCCATGGGAAACTGGAACATTGTGTAGAAAGGGTTCGCCCTTCCTTTGCATGTTGTTTTTCCAATTGAAATCACCACTCACAACCATCTTTGCTTTTCCAGTCTGTTCTTGGTCTAGATTGGCTATTGTTTACCTAGATTTGAAGAGATGGGATCACAGGCCTTTCTTTTTTTCCAGTTTGGCACCAAGATGTTTGTCAGGGATTATTTGTACCTAAGATTTGATCCCGAATAATACTAACTGAATGGTATTATCAACCTTGTACAAGTCTGGCAAGGCCAAGACAATAAATAATAATGAGCCTCCTGTATCGCCTGCCTGGACTTTGACATTGTCCATAGTTTGTCTTCCTATGGTAAGTACTGAGTACACAAGACAAGGCATTTCTCTGTAATGGCATCTCACGCCCCTTCCACACAGCTGAATAAAATCCCATATTTTCTGCTTTGAACTGGGATATATGGCAGTGTGGACTCAGATAACCCAATACAAAGCAGATATTGTGGGATTTTCTGCCTTGATATTCTGGGTTATATGACTGTGTGGAAGGGACCCAAGTTGTATCATTCCCTCCTAAGGAAAGTGAAACTGGCTCCATCATGGTTGAGCTTCCTATAAGCAATCAGACTACACAATAAGTGACTTTTTAAAAATGCAAAATAGTTTTAAAAATGTATTACAGTACATGTAGGCCCTGTCAACTATTAATAAATACTTCCAGCAAAAATAAAATAATGTATCCACACATTATCAGGGTGTGGATATTGTGGGATTTTCTGCCTTGTTATTCTAGGATATAGGGCTGTGTGGAAGGGCCCTTAGTTCTTTTGGGGTATATAACCTGCTTGTTGAAAAACACATGTGCCCTATAAAGCCGTGATCCAAATGTGGTTGCTTTACATAGCAACAATTAGAAGGCATTGTTATGAAGAATTATCACTAGACTCTGCTGTGGTCTTTCCATTTCCATCTTGGAAACTTTAGTTGCAACATTCCATGCGTGCAGTATTGCGTCACTTACTAATTACTTTTGTCAGAAATGTCTTACACCACTTTGTGTTGCTGTGGGTTTTCCGGGTTGTATGGCCGTGTTCCAGAAGCAATCCCTCCTGACTTTTCACTCACATTTATGGCAGGCATTCTCAGAGGTTGAGGGGTCTGTTGAAAACTAGGCAAATAAGGTTTATATATCTGTGAAATGTACAAGGCAGCTTCAAAACCTGGCTGGTTGTTGCCTGGGGGAATCCTTTGTTGGGCGGTGTTAGCTGGCAATACCAGAGGCACTCCAAGTGGCCAGCTACTGGTCAAAGGACATTTAATCAACTACCAAGCTTGCAAACTTTGTATTTTGTCTGTTTGTTTGTTTGTTAAAAAATGCAACACAACTGTTCGGTCTGCTCCTGACACAATAAATCAATAAATAGCTGGCCCTGATTGATTCTTGTCTAGAATTCCCCTGCTTTTTGAGTGCTCTTTATTATTCCACCCCGGACATTCCACATATATATGAACCTCGTTTGCCTAGTTTTCAACAGACCCCTCAACCTCTGAGGATGCCTGCTATAGATAAGGGTGAAACGTCAGGAGAGAATGGTTCTGGAACATGGCCTTACAGCCTGTAAAACTCACAGCAACCCAATGATTCCAGCCATGAAATCCTTCGACATCACATTAACACCACTTTGCTTTGATCAGGAGACTTATCCAAAGTAAGGTCAAAAGTATCAAGTGTATATATAAAACATTAGGAATGGTGCCAGGAGATGTTCTGGGATTATCAAGTAGCTAAGTAATTTCTTATGAGTACTTCCAGCTGAAAGCAGGACATTTCTGTTTTCTTTGACACCAACCAAGTTTTCAGGTTTTGTGGCAATTCCTTATAAATAAGCGGCATCGCTATAAGGTTTTTGTTGTAGGGCCATAGTGCTGGTCACAGACAATAGAATCATAGAATCACTGAATTGGAAGAGACCTCGTGGGCCATCCAGTCCAATCCTCTGCCAAGAAGCAGGAAAATTGCATTCGAAGCACCCCCAACAGATATAATTTAAGGTTCTCCAGAATTCTGCCCTAATAGATTGTAGAATCTTTGCCTCTATGCAGGGTTCCCTATGAAATGTAATACCCCCGCCCCCAATATCCAGTTGTTATAATCATATTGCCTTGTGTTTTTAGTTCTCCCAATGTGCTCATTTTATTGGCAGGTGATGGCTCTTCAATTGCAAAAAGAGGAATACAAATCCTTTAGGATCAGCAATACATAAATTGCAGAGACGGCTTGCATAGTCTCATAAGGCAATGCATATTTCAAAATATAGGGCTAAATCTCGTGTTTGTCCTAGCTCATGTAGACCTCCCGAACTAGGGGGTTTCAGCCAAAAATGAAGATAATGCATATTTATCTATAGGTACAAAACAAAAATTGGGACCATGGTGGTGCAGCAGGTTAAGCCACTAAGTTGCAGAACTTGCTGATCAGAAGGTTGGCAGTTTGAATCCGCTGACGGGGTGAGCTCCCGTTGTTAGCCCAAGCAAATGTGAAATCAATAGGTACCGCTTTGGCAGGAAGGTAACAGCGCTCCATGCAGTCATGTTGGCCACATGACCTTGGAGGTGTCTATGGACAATGCTGGCTCTTCAGCTTAGAAATGGAGAAGGGCACCACCCCCCAGAGTCAGACACAACTAGACTTAATGTCAATTTACCTTACCAAACAAAATTTCCAGATTACCGTAACAATATTTTAGGACCATCTAAAATTCTATAATAATCCAAATGTTTCAATTCTCCAGAACTGTTCCTCAGGCTAGGTAGCATTAAAAAATAGGGTTATGGGAAAAGCATGGAAGCCCCACACTTTGGTTAGATGGTTCATTGTAAGGTTTGTGGTCCTGATGGAGAATGTAGATTTGGTAAATCACTGATAAACATGCAGGTATCATATTACAGTAATGTTGCTCTCTTTAAGATGTTCATAATTTTAGAAACAGCATTTGAAATGCCATGTGCTAATTCCAGTTTAACCACTAAAGAACTAACCTGTTCTGGATAGAGAAAAAAGTTTCTGCCTCCCATCTATTATCTCATACTCTTCATCAAATTGCTACCTCAAAGATGTATTTATTTAGCCAGCAAATGAGAAATGAATGGTGAATATCACAGTGTCTCACTGTAGCCCATTTCCCAAGGCACAATTAAGTCTGATGCAGCCTACTTTAGTTTTGGGGACTTCATCCGAAAGTTGGCGTTAGTCATTGTTTAATGGCACAGTCATAATTGTATGCAGGGAAAATCCATATGCCTTTTTTGTCCCCTATGTTTATACATACATCATAGTGGATTAACCAGGGCGTCCTCATTGTTTGTATAATTAGGACAAATGGCTCGACGGAAATATGTCTGCTGGGAGCCAGTGTGGTGCAGTGCTTCAAATCCATGCTTGTTTTTGTAAACCTGCTAACTAACCTGGGGCAAGTTGTACTCTCTCAGCAGTTGTACTCCTAGTTTTCATTGTCCCTTCAAGCCACAAAGTACTCCTAGATCGTTTCAGATTTGCATGGGAAACAGTTTCTGAGTGAGACTCTAGAAGATAACTATGTTGCACAGGGCTGCATTCTGATATATCTGAGCTGAAGCAAGGTTTGTGTAAAACGAATTTGGAAACCACAGTTTAATTTAGCTTGGTTAATAATGGGAGTGATTTTTCTTAATGCAAGTAAACAATGAGAAAAACTTCAGTCAAATCAGTTGGAATCATTATATAATATGGTGACATTGTCCTTGATGAGAAAACGTTCTCAGTATCTTTTGAGGAAAATATTACCAGGGAAAACGTCTTATTTCAGAGTGAGCATTTATAAGGAAGTAGAAATACTCAGAAGGGTCACAATAGGCATGCTCTTGTAATGGTTTTAGTGGAATTTGTCCTAACTAGAAGAGGAGAATAACTTCTACAAACTTGCCTCTTGAATGCTACACGCCTTCAGAAAACCAAGGCACATCCACAAATGACAGAGCATGGTTTCTGATATTATCTCAAGTTTCACTCTAATATTTAAGTTCCCTTTAGATATTACTGAGAATTGTGTTTCTTATCAAATATAGAAACCGTTTACGTGTTCACATAATGTCCAAATTTCCCAAAGAAAAAAAGCTTCTTGTACCAAAAATTGTTAAAGAAGATATACTTCTGGCTAGAAGAGTCTTATTTGAATGGGTTTATGTGAAATACATAAATGGTAGACAATGTCTGTGACAGACTATTATCTGGCCCAGTTGATGCATAGTATGCCAGCCCTCGCATAGCAGGTCCAGAGTTTGAGATCTGCATTATCAGTAACTCTATGTTTCTTGTACTCAGTGAACCAGCTCTGACTCACTCTTAATGAGTACCAAGTGCTGTTTTGGAGATAATTTAAATATATCTGATGGTGTTTGTGGAGCCATTGTGCTACGTGGGACCTGACTGCTAACACCCTATATTTACACATTTCCCATCACTAAAAGTTTCCCATTCACAAAGAAAATGTTTTGCTTTGAAAAGGTGATGATGTTGTGATTCTGAGTGAGTAATGGGGCTTTGCATGTCATTGAAATCCCAGAATAATTTTAGGTAAATATTGAAAGCAGTCTGCATTATAATATGTGATTTGAAGAATATTTCCAAAGAGAGAAGAGCTTAAGAATAAAATCCTTGTTGGACCAGAGTAGGAGTTCACCTAATCCAACATTCATTTCCTACGGTAGCCAGTCAAATATCTCTGGGAAATACACAACTAAATCATGAGTGCAGTAGCACTCTTTTGCTTGTGTGCCCTTGCAGTACCTCTAATAGAGGAAGAAATTTATAGACCACAGCTTTCCAAACATGTCATGTTGGTGACACACTTTTTAGACATGCATCATTTTGTGACACAGTAATTCAGTTTTACTCGCAAACAGTAGGTTATGAGACAAAGGGACATATACACAAATTGTAATAATAAAATACACATAAACACAACATAACTCATGAAAACTTTGCATTTTTTAAATATTTGATTTATTGCTTATTTCACATAGACTCAGAGGATTCTTGTTATGTCCCTAGTCAAACAAACTCCGCAGTTTAGGGGTTCTCCTGGATTCAGCGTTGACAATTGATGCGCAGGTGTCAGTGGTGGCCAGGAGAACCTTCGCACAATTAAAACTCATGTGCCAACTGTAACCATACCTCATGAAATCTGACTTGACCATGGTGTTCCATGCCTTAGTTACCTCTAGACTGGACTATTGCAATGCACTCTACGTGGGGCTACCTTGAAGATGGCCCAGAAACTACAACTTGTCCAATGTTCTGCAGCTAGATTAATAAGTGGGGCAATTTACAGGGAGCGGACAATCCCCTTGTTTAAGGAGCTTCATTGGCTGCCGTTCATTTTCCGGTCCCAGTTCAAGGTACAGGTTCTCAGCTATAAAGCCCTAAACGGTTTGGGACCCGCCTATCTTCATGACCATATGTCTCTTCACGAACCAGCCCAAGCTCTTCGATCTTCAGTAAAGGCCAGTCTCTCAGGCTCGCCTTGTGAGTACAAGGGAGAAAGCCTTCTCTTCTGTGGCCCCCCAACTCTGGAACCCATTGCTTTCTAGAGTTGGAAAGCCCCTACCCTAGAAAGCTTTAAAAAGAATCTCAAGACCTGGCTCTGCCATTGTGCTTTCGGAGAGTAGCCACACAACCTTATGCTATTGCCCCCTCAATGCTTTTGTCCATGGAATACACCTCCCCCTTGTATGAAGGCCTGTTGACTACCCCGTTTCCCTATGAGATCTCCCCTGCAAATAATCTGTTCCTTTTATCTCACCCTGAGTTTTAATCATTTTATCGTTTATGGGGCTCACTCACTGTTTCTGTGATTGTTCATTGCATCCTTTTGTTTTGTTTTCCCTGCATATTGTATTTATCATGTTTTATTTTACTGTGTTGTTCACTGCATTTTGGTTTTTATTTTGTTGTATTTTACTGTATTGAAATTTGCTGTTTGGGCTTGGCCTCATGTAAGCCGCCCCAAGTCCCTGTTGGGGGAGATGGTGGCGGATTATAAATAAAGTTTATTATTATTATATTATATTCTCACAACATACCTATACACTACAGACAACACACAAACATATCATGACACACAGTTTGGAAACTCTGATATAGGTGTTATGACAGCTGTTTATAACCTTTTCTTTCAAGAAAAAGTTCAACCTTTGAAAACTGCCACTGTATCTCGTGGTAGAGAAATTCAGAGTTTTAAGTATATGCTGTCTGAGGAAGTAATATTTCATATCAGAAGATAAAGAAATGAATCTTGAGTAGAATTGCTTCTTAATTATCTATTTTTTCTTTATAATGTCTTGAGACCAATGTACTGCATATACTCATGTATAAGTCATCCTCATGTTTAAATCAAGGGCAGGTTTTAGGGCCAAAATTATGGATTTTTATTTGACTCTCGGATAAATTGAGGATCATTCTGCAGAGAGGGGAGCAGCAATGCAGCTGTCATTCAAAAAGATTAGAAGTGGTGCCATGGCGGAGAGAGTAGAAGAGTCTGGTGCTTCTTTTAGGTTCTCCCAAAACAGACTAAGCTTTCACTTTTTTGCTACGGTACTCAAAGAAGGGAGTCATTTGTCGCTTCTGATCTTCATGACCTCTTGGACCAGCCCACGTCAGAGCTTCCTGTCCATCCATCTTGCCCTTGTGTGTGTTATACTTTCTCACAATTTCTAGACTTATGCATGAGTATATAAGGTACTATGGGCCTAGCATTGTCTTCTGCAGCTCTAACATCTAGTGCTTCATGAATCCCTTTTGGGTGTGGTGTCTCATTCTACAGAATGCCACACCTTTTTAATGTATGTTGCTGACGTCAATGGACTGGAGTTAAAAGCTGGTTTAAATTCCCAAGCTCAAAGCAGATCTTCTGATTATCAAACTTAACCTGACCACTGCTGGATGTTAATTTTTATTTATTTAATTTATTTTTTTACTTTTGGATTACAGGTAGCTCAATGTCACTGTTTCAGAACCCGTGGGAATTATACCAGCCGAGTTTACCAAATGACCTGGACACGGGTAATGTATTTCTCTTTTTCACAAAATGTTACTGCAGTGCCTTCTCCTCTAGTCAGGGAAAAGAGAATGGGCATTATTGAAATTACATTGTCTAGGGCACTTTAAAAAAGTCAGAAGGAAGAACAAAGATCTTGAGCAGCTCTGAGTAGTTCACTTTTTCATGCATTTTCTCTGTAAATGATGTTGAGCTCAGATTAAAAGTCATAGTCCTTCAGATGGTCATGGTTTTTAAATTAAAATATGATGGTGCAATTTTTCAAATTTATTATGGGCTTACATGACTTAAAAGGCTGAACTATAAAAATACCCTAAACACTAAACATTATTTTTACAAATTTCTTATTGATAGCAGGTCCTTAGTCATGTAAGTGAATAAGTTTGAGCACTGTTGTTAAAGTATGTGTTGATGCCGGTTTGAGAATGAATGGAGGAAATGGAATGAAAATCAGAATTGAAACAATGGTCCCATTTAAAAAGGTTGTTTACTATTTATTTGCTGTTTACACAATTATTATGGGAATGATTTCCTTGCTCTTTTTTGTTGCTTTGTTGTAAAACGAGGACCTTGGAGTTGAAGATCCACCTCTTTTTATTACATCAAATCTAACGTTTACTAATCTATGCTCTTAGAATAGAGCCGGCAGTCAGTCTGAATACATAATGCAATAATGATTATTAAGACAGAATTGTTTACATTGTTTTTATTGAGAATAAAAATTGCTCCAAAAGATGGAGAACAAAATAAAGAAGAGATTAGTAATATAGATAGAAAAATGTCTTGTTTACATAAAAAGTATGAGAACAATGTGATTAAGAAAAGTAGGAAAAGGGGGATTTAGACATAAAAGGGTAAGGGGGGAAAGAAAAAAGGGGGGAGGAAAGGGGCGGGGGAATAGGAGGTAGAAATTTTAAGACAGAAATTTTAATCCAATAGGCACACAAAAATAATGACCAGCTGAAAGGTCAATTTGCTGAGACCCAAAAACCTTGGAGTTGAGGGTCCACCTCTTTTTATTAAATCAAGTTAACATTTACTAATCTATATTCTTAGAATATAGCTTCAATACGTCAGTCTGAATACATTATGCAGTATTCACTATTAAGACAGAAATTTTAATCAGATAGACACACAAAAATAATGACCAGCAGAAAGGTCCCAAAAATCTTGTTCTCTCTCTATCAGAAGTCAGAGATTAGAAGTAACATGTTATATTGGTCTTTATTATGTTTCCCTCTTATTGTG
This sequence comes from Anolis sagrei, assembly GCF_037176765.1. NCBI lineage: Eukaryota > Metazoa > Chordata > Lepidosauria > Squamata > Anolidae > Anolis > Anolis sagrei. The sequence goes on along the minus strand of NC_090022.1, from coordinate 191,008,797 downwards.
AATTAGCACTGCTGATAGTAGCAGATGCACATTCTTTGTTATACCGAAGTAATATGGTGTTAATAGTGTTCAGATAAAAACACTTAAAAGTAGCAACAGTTGTTTGAAAGTGTTGCTTTTAATTCTTTTTCATGTGAACACTATTAGTATTACTTTTGAAGCAATGTTTACTTTATTTTACTTTACTTTACTTTATTGTAAAACACTGCTTTGGGGAAATATTTTGTGATGGGTTTGAGAACATAACAATGATGTTTTGGTATAATAATGTTAAAATCAACTTAGTATTCATAATGGAGTCTGTTGTTCAGGATCCATAAATGACAAACAGCACACAGTTGATTAAAGTTAACAAGTAATGAGTTGTCTTTAGGCTTATTACTTCCAAAGTCAGGCAGCAGTTGATTAGCATATATTTTGGATAGGAAATCTATGCTTTGGAGTGGTACACAGTTGACACAACTACTTCCCTTCAGTGTCAATCAACTTTGCCTTCTCTCTGACGTTGCCTGTCAATTTTGTGGCCTCATTCATTTCTTAGGGTTTTCTTGGGCATGAAATGCTCAGAGGAGGTTTTGCCCATTCCTTGTTTTGAAGTCTAGCCCTAGTAATTCATATATGGATTGCCACACAAGTTCTAACTAGGGCATACCCTGCTTAGCATCCAAAATGAGACAGCACCTGGTGCCCTTGGGGTATTTAGGCTAGTACAGGATAAATGTATCTATATTTCATTTGTTTCTATGTCCTAAATCCTTTTGAGATTTCCGGGCTGTATGAAATCTGTTTGAGGCAGGTGAGAATGTTGCAGTTGGCCAAACAGACAAGAGTTCTTTCTCTCACCCTGGGCATTTCACAGCTATATGAACCCCACTTTCCTAATTTCCAAAGACTTCACAAGCTCTGAGGATGCAGGCGAAACATCAGGAGGGAATGCTTCTGGAACATGGCCAAACAACCCGGAAAACTCACAGCAACCTAATGATTTCGGCCATGAAAGCCTTCGATAATACTTAAATATTTACGACCAATTTTTAAAAGGTTTAATCGAGCCTGAATAGTTAAAACTTCTGAGGTTTTAAGACAGGACCATGGAGAATGTAGCTTGACCAAAGAGCTATTCTCCTTATAAGGCTTTGAGATCTCATGTTCCACTTAGTAAAAAGGAAGGAGAGGGTTTAATCGTGTTACAAATCATCTAATAAAGTGGTATATGACAAACCTGTTTAGCTTGCAAGTGCACAATAGTGCAGTTGTTTACAAATGATCAATACTGAAATTAATATGTGATTTAAAAAATTATGTTCTGGAAAGCCCTGCTCCTGGCTGCAAAAACAGCAGCTGAGCAACACTTCTTTTTACCAACTGAGTAATACTAATTTTTTATTCATGGAACAGGAAAGACAACATGACTGCTTGTTTTCCAGGTGTTTCAGATACCACACGAGATTTACATGGAAACCTGCCATAATACTCAAAGGTTAACTAGTCCCTGATTATTACAAATGTAGACATACAGTACATATCCTATTGAGGAAGATAGTCAATGTTTTCCTTAGCCAAATTAAATCCATAATCAGGGATAATTCTGAATTCCCACTTGGAGGAACTTGATGGGTAGGGAGTTGGAGAAAGATTGTAGAACAGTCTTAGACAGATCAGTGATTCTCTGAATGTAATGAGTGAGGAATTGTATGGAAAGTTTGCAAATATAGATATGCAACCTCTTCTATTCCCTACTATACATGTTTGAGACAAATCTTATGACAGCAACAGACACCCTTACTTAAAACCATGTACAGTATATAAAGCAAGGAATGAGAGCCAATTGTATGACAAAGAGTAATAAGATAACGAGTAGACCTAAAATGTCATTTCCCATACTTCCCCTTCTAGTAGTTTTCTCCTTTAGTACTTGAATTGAAGCCCACTTTATGAGAATCAGGGACAAGACTTCAAAGCACTCCATGCTGTAGATATAGCTGGGATAGACCTCGTTGTTATAGGAGCCTCTGGTCGCACAATGGGTTAAACCCTTTTGCTGGCAGGACTGAAGACCGACAGTCAGAGTTTCGAATCCGGGAAGAGCACAGATGAGTTCCCTCTGTCAGCTCCAGCTTCCCATGCAGGGATATGAGAGCAGCCTCCCCAAAGATGTTAAAACATCAAAACATCTGGGTGTCCCCTGGACAACGTCCTTGCAGACGACCAATTCTCTCACACCAGAAGCGACTTGCAGTTTCTCAAGTCGGTCCTGACACAAAAAAATAAAAAATAGGAGGTCAACAAAGTTCTGGCTTCTCAAAAGAAAAATAATTTCCAGGTTTCTTGTCCATAATTTAGCTGTTTAATTTTATTTTTGGAGACCTCTTTCTACATATCATTGTTTAATGGCAATGTGGAACCCATTTTTGTCAAATGGTTTTGTCATGAGACAAAGCACTGGCTGTTACAGTAAAATGTAAACACATAATTACAATTGAAATGCTGAAGACTAGTATTAGGAAACGTAACTTCCATTTTTATTTTTCTCAGCTTCTTGAAGGGGATTGAAAAATATGGGAGCAAAATATTTTTCTTCAACATCTTCATATGACACTTTCTTTTCTTATGTACCTTATGTTCAATATAAGTGATAGAATGTGATCATGTTTCATCTTCGCCTAAATGTTTTCGGAAGGGTTATTTAAGTTAAGTTAGAAATATCTTAGTTTTCGCCATAGCATTTGATTCCTGTAACTTACTCATTATTGTGGAGTTGAGAAATCCAGTCTCAGTATATGGTTTTTATTTTACTGTAAATCAGAAATGTGTTTGTCAGGCCCTTTAAATGTTGAATAAAGGGTTTTTAAAAAACATCCAGTAAAGGATGAAAAAAGTTGGCAACCAAGTTGGCTGCGGTTGCTGGCTCTTGTAAACTCTGCACTATTTAGAATTGTTAAAGTGTGACGTTTCCCGGGAAAACAGCTGAGATAGTGTTGATAACCTCTTTACTTTTTTCTTAGAAATGGAGATCGTGGCGCCTTGCCCACCCTTTCCTGATCCAGCCAGTGACTTCGATAGAAACATTCCTCGCATCTGTGGTGTTTGTGGAGACAAAGCTACCGGGTTTCATTTTAATGCTATGACCTGTGAAGGCTGCAAAGGATTTTTTAGGTATGTGACATTTGAACGCCAAGTCTTTGGTTAGCTCTACTATTACAACCAAAAGTTGATCATTCAAGACATTTCCTTTCCTCTTGGTTAAAAATTGAGCCCATATTTAGCCATGCTTAAAATAGAGCTTTTGAAATCATTGGGGAAAACTTTAACTGATATCTGACTTCTCATTTATATTAATGGTTCTGTTCTGACTGAGCTTGACTCCAAGTATGAAGCGCCTTTCAACAAGATACCTGAGAGTCTTTCTGTACATTCTAAGGAATGAGGGTGGTGGAAATGAGTTTTTGGGGTCATTTTGTCTGTAATGTTAAGGCTAGGTTTAGAAAAGAAAATGAACTTGAGTTCAAATTTAAGGTATGATCCAGCTGAATGTTGACAAAACAATAAATCTTGGTAGCATTGGAAAACAGGATCAATACAGAATATGGTGATCTCTCTTTGGAAAATGTAACTCCACTTGTGCAGTGGAGTCCTTGGTGCTTTGTTGCACAAATGATGGAACTGTCAATTGGTCCATGGGACAAGCACTTTGAGACAACTGGTGCCTGGTCTTAAAATCGAACTATCTCCTATATTTTTTTTGTATGCCAGGGTGAGGAAGTGGATTGAAACATTCCTGCTCACGTCTAAGTTAGTTGACTGAGTGGTGATGACACAGAAGTGGGTCTAGACCCCTCACCTGACAGCATATTCCTCTTCCTATTCTCTCTGCAGAGAAAGATGTGAGCGCCCCCCCCCCCCCATTTCTGAACATGGAATTTAGTATCCCTGCTAACTCTGATGAGAGATAACATGTGTTAGGCTCCATCAGTTCTTTCCCAGAAACAGGACAGCTGAGTTAATGCACATCAACAATAAACAGAATAAGCATGGAAAAGAAGAGTATTTGAATCATTTGTTTGATATGTGAGATTGTAGAGAAAAATTTGTATCCTCAGAAATAACTGGATTGGGTGATATACATGCTTATTTTGGTATTCCATCCTAGTTTCAAAATAACACATTGGGATTTTTTGGTAATAAGGAAACATTAGCAAGATTGAAGAGGGAATGGGAAAGCTGTTCCATCTGTAGCCATGTTCTCCTACACTTTTATTTTATTTTATTGGCTATTTAATATTTAATGTTTATTTTCTTGAATGATATTTGTCTTTACTGTTCTAATGTAGCAGAAATCCTGTATGAAATCATACTTTGTATTTTTGACATTAATATTGGAATCTGAAATATATATAGAAAGTCTTCACCCGTGGCATGACGATCTTTTCCAATTCCCATCAATCCCAACCAGCACTATCAGCTGATGGGAATGATAGGCCATTGGCAACTGGAAGGCAAGCACTAAAGCACACTTAGTGTGTAGACTTTTTTTTTAAAGTAAAAAAGTAGTCATGGATAAATTACATTGAATGTTTTGTGTTTACATAAAAGACAATACTGTAATTTGGATAATAGATCAGACTGCATATATTCTGTGTGTCTGGATGTCATTGTTTTCCTCCCACGTATAGGAAAATAAACTAGGAAGCCATAGTTGCCTGTTACATCATAGGTGAAAAAAAATAGGGTCAGTGATACCAAGCAAGCCTTGATTCCAAATTGGCTTCTAAATCCTGGCTTGTTTTGAAGCTATTAACTATAGGTATTGTGGCAAATGTAATGGAAGTCTAGAGAACAAATACTGACAATAAAGTCCCATTATAGGTTTGCCTTAGGCTCCATCCATACAGACCTATATCCCAAGATATCAAGGCAGAAAATCCCACGTTATCTGAGTGTGGACTCAGATAACCCAATTCAAAGCAGATAGTGTGGGATTTTCTGCTTTGATATCTTGGGATATAGGGCTGTGTGGAAGGGCCCTTAGAGTCACTGTAGGTTGGAAACAACTTGAAAGTACACAACAACAACCATAGTTAATTGTAACTTCCTGGTGTAGTTCCCTGTTCACACTAGGAATGGAATGAAGCAGGAGTAAAGGGAGGCTAAGTTTGTAGTTATAGAAAATATCTCCATATTCCAGTTATGTCAACCAGGGTTTAAATGTCCAGACCAGACTTCAGTATGTTCTCCTGCCATTTGAGAATATTTCCTCTTCTTTTATCATGTCTAACTTCATGATTTCAATGACTACATCCTGCATTTTCATATTTGCCTTTCTCCCTGCTTATGTGACTTCTGCAACCCATGTGCAGCCTGACTTTCCTTACTCTTGGGGACACAAAGAGCAAAGTATTGGGGAAGGAGGGCACCTGGAGCCTAATCTCTAAATCTTGGTGTGTTACACCTGCAGTAAACCAACAGGTTCTAAGAATTAAGAATAATTTAGCATATTTCTTAAATGAGGTGCTTACTTATCAGAAAGCACAGTTCTGTAATGATGACGCAGTAGGATTTCCTGAGAACTTGTGGTTAAAAGCGGATGAGTAATGACAGATATAATTATGAGATGCTGTGTGAGTAATTAAGGAAACAATCACCTAATTGGAAGTAGGAATAGCACAGGTGTAAAATTAGAATAGAGAGTTAAGTTGAATTTGTTTGTAAGTCAGAACAGGTACATTTTAAAGTGTAATTACAGCCAATATAACTACCAAAAGAGTTATCATGGGGAAAAGATTTCTCCACTGAAGCTTTATCACAAATCCTTGATTCCACAACAAGCCAAATTTTTCAAAATCCAAAATGTGGCTAGTTGTGGAAACAAGGATTGGTGATAAAGCTTCAGTGAAGACACCTTTTCCTCATGATAACTCATTTGGGAGTTCATTTCTCTTCTAAGGGGTAGATTTCTCTCATTTCCTGTAGTCTCATCCTTGTTTGTAAGTATGAGTTATCTGTAAATTGGATGTTTGTAACTCAGGGACTGCTAGTTCTTGAAGGCACATAGTAAGAGGATTAGAATAAATGCTAAAGCTGGTATTTATATTCTGTGTTTTTACCAGAGTGGGATTCAAGCAGCCCTTTTCCTTTTAAACATGACTTTCTTCTCCCAACATCTTTGGAGCAGAGATAATTATTTTGTGAAACTGTTGGATGCAATGTTTTGTGTACTATAGACCATGCTGTCATCTTTCCAGTTGGCCTATAACACAGCTTGGCTAACCAGTAGAGCAACATTTTCTGCTCCTTTTACTTAAATGACTATCTCATTTACTAAGTGTGTATTTCCACACAGCAGGTTAGGGCCCTCAGCTAAGAAGTCCATGCATTTTGTCATTTAGACATGATGCACGTCAATGCAAACTGTTATTAATTTTTTTGTGTGGCACTGATTGAAATGCATGGTTCAAGGATCTGATAAAAGCCTAAGAAGGTGAAAGGGGAGGCTTGCAAAGCGTATTCCACACTTGCAGGAGTATTTTACGAAAATCTGGACGATTCTTTCAGAAATGTAAAGAGTTGTGTTGTCATTATTAACCTGCCTGAATGTTATGATCTGCAAGAGAGGCCCTCCTGACAAGCTCATTCCCTGTGCAAACCCTGGCAGGCAAACAGTGAGAGCTTTCTCAAGTGTTGCTCCCAAATAATGGATCTCCTCATAATTTCAGTGTTCAGTAAGGCTGTGTAAACCCATCTCCTTAATCTGACCTTCTAAATCAGGGGTTCTCAAACTGTACTCCACAGAGCCCTTGGAGCTCTGCGAGTGAAAGTCGAGGGCTTCCGCAGTGCCATGTTGCTTCCCTCCTCCTCCTCCTCTTCCTGCTTCTGAGAAACGCAGGGAAATTAAAGTTTTGAGCTGCTAGAAACAACAGCAGTGTCCTCCTGGGGCACAGACACTTTCTTCAAAGCCTCCCTCACCACATTATTTCCTTCTAAAACCCTACTTCCCTCCCCACCGCACAGAGAATGATTTGATTGTGTTTTTCCTGCATGGCAGAAGGGGGTTAGACTGGACAGTCCTTGGGTTTTTGTTTTTGTTGTTGTTGTTGTGGTTATGGCTCGGTGGCCATCTGCTGGGGGTGCTTTGATTGTGTGTTTCCTGCATGGCAGAAGGGAGTTGTACTGGGTAGCCCCAGTAGTGGTCTTCTACTGAACAACTGTTATGTTTATATTGGTTAAAATTGTTCTTCATTTTAAATACTGCATTGTTCTCCTTCATTTTTCCTTTTTTTTTTCTTTTTTTTTTTTGCACTCTGTGAATAAGTTCACACAAACACTTTCTCTTCATCTGACACTGGCCCAGCCCATGCCTGAGATACACACACACACACACACACACAATATATATATAATGTAATGTAATGTAATGTAATATAGGTAAAGGTTTCCCCTGACATTTAGTCTAGTCATGTCTGACTCAGGGAGTGGTGGGGGTGGGGCTCATCTCCATTTTTAAGTTGAAGAGCCGGCATTGTCCATAGACGCCTCTCAGGTCATGTGGTTGGCATCACTGCATGGAGCGCTGTTACCTTCTCGTCAAAGCGGTACTTATTGATCTACTCACATTTGCATGCTTTTAAACTGCTAGGTTGGCACAAGCTGGGTCTAACAGCGGGAGTTCACCCCACTCCCTGGATTCGAACCGCCAACCTTTTGGTCATAATATTGTATATATAATATAATATAATATAATATAATATAATATAATATAATATAATAGGAGCTTCACAAAAAACCTTTGCTTCAAAAATGCTCTGTGGCTGAAAACGTTTTGAGAACCTGTCTTCTAAATAGCTTTATTGTGTTGATAATTTCAATAATTCCAATTGCTTTAATCATTTCAGTTCGGTATTGGCTGCCCTGAGCTCTATATTTTTGGTAGAAATGTGAGATGAAACTATAAAAATAAATTAAAAATAAATGTATGGTCATCACTGAACACAGATTGTGCAAATAAGCATCATACTTTTCATTGCTTCTTAACAGAAACAGTATACTATTGTTCTCTGGAAGCAGCTTTCTTCCCTTTTTCCTGTTTAACTATTCGTGTAAAATGGCATGTGATGCTACATCATAGTGCTATATACTTAATCTTCCAGTCAGTCATATGGGGAACAACTAGGAAATTCAGAGTGTAATGATGCCACGAGGCATACTGTGTTTAATCTGACATTACCAACAAGAGAAGAGGCACAGAGTGGCAATTGCTATTCTTTCTCTTGGATCTAGTTTTGGCCTGTAGCAATCATATGTGTAATTTGTCAAGGTCATTGGCATTTTTACCAGTCTAGGCCAAGATCATTCCCCTAAAAACATCTGCTAATGGAAAATACAAATTGCTGGGTTTGACATTCTCCTAGCTGAAGGAATATCAGTGGAATGAAAAATACCTGGGGTCAAGCCCAGAGAAAACCCAGAGGCATTGTTTGACCCTGAAAAGTTGGTGAAAAATAACAGTTGTGTGAGAAATCTATGTCTTGTGAGAAATCTGAAGTTGGCTATTTGTTTCCAAGCAATGCTAATGATATCTTGAGACCAAACAAGGACGTTAGAAGCGAGATGCCTGTCCCGTAATTGCTTACCCCTCTGGACATTTTCCTCTCCTAAACAAGATTCAAAGACTTTGCCGATCACCTTGCCCTTCATCCTTCCTTTGAAGGTGTTTCGGGGAAAGGCAAGAAGCAATGAGTGATTTCAGCTAAGATTTGCACATTTTAATATTGAAACACAGAACAAAATAAGAGTTTTCTAGGCAAGGTTGCCAGACTGCCAACTAGAAGGTCCTGCTGTACCTTGAATGATTGTACTAAAGAAGAAATTCCAGCATTGCATGTCACACAGCCAAGTCACAGGCAACCCTTGCTGAAATGTCCTCTTCTATGCAGCCATTAAATGTGCAGGAGCCCTCTCCAGTTTTTAGTCTGGTAGCCCTAGTGAAGAGTGGTTCTGGAGGACGTTGTCCAAGGGAGGCTTCTCTCATGTTCCCACATGGAAAGCTGGGGCTGACAGATGGGAGCTCACTCCATCTCACGGATTCAAGCCTCTGACCTTCATGTCTTCAGGTCAGTAGTTCAGCCGGCACAAGGTTTTAACATATTGTGGCTCCTTGGGGGAAGATGAAGGAATATCATAAAACATAACTGCGGAGAAGGGACATGAACACATTTCCCCCACATACCTTCCTGGGGTATGGGAGGCATTTTAATGTATTTTTATTGGAGTTTTTTTGGAGGTGTCAAAAAAAGTAATTGGCAAGTAGGGGGCAATTGATTGAGAAGAGATTTCCAAAAATACATTTTTATCCCTGGAGAACAACAAAGAAGCCCATTTCAATATAAGTAAATTTTTGTTGACATAAGATTTGATGGATCATTTATTTATTATTTATTTATTTCTGGTATTTCTGCCATGTCTCTTCTCTACCCCCAAAGGGGGACTCAGGACGGCTTACATTTAGTAATGATACAATGTCGCTACATAACAATTACAATAATATAACCACAATTAAATACATAATCAATCATTAAAACCAGTACAAGTAGAACAAGTAGAATTTAATCAGATGCATTTGATGAATTGGGCCACAGTTCATGAAAGCCTATGCTAAATAAAATATGTTAATCCTTAATCACCACTGAAACTTTTTTCTTGTTGTTTTCAGAAGGGAAACACTTTCTGTCTCTTTTTTGAATCTACAGAAAGATTAGCACTCTTCTCCTCCACATGTGGTGTTGATTTTGAAAGTGCTTTGCAAAGCCAGTGAGATTTCGCATTGTTTCCTGAGCTCACATGTCAGTTAGTCATTTTTTGTATTTGACTAAAAGCCATTACAAATCCAATAAACAAATACATACAGGTACATCTGTACAGAAAAATCAAATTAATGAACACCCTGCACACTCTATGGCAACATATTTCAGATATGGGACATGAATACTTGCATCAGCTTTAGCAAATAAGGCTGCTTTATGTGTGGCATATAGATTGGAGTTCAGCAGTAGCTAATAGCACACCCTCTATAAGGAAGCCAGAAATCTGTCCCAAGAATATTTTGGGTTTTTTTTTTATAAAACTGGTAATAAGGTGAGTAGTGAGAAATACCCTCTACCTCTCCCACACCTAAACGCAGAGCCTTAGATCTCTCTGTATGATAATGAACCTCTATGTCTTTCCTCATTCAATGCCCTATAGAGAAAATTGATGCTGCTATTGTATAGTTGCAGTGTAGTTCAGTACTCTATTAAGAGAGAAAGTGGCTAATAATAATAATAATAATAATAATAATAATAATAATAATGTAGTAATAATAATAAATAAAATCATAATCATTAATAAAATAATAAAGACTCTGGCACAAGCCAATAAAGGTGGTCCCAGTGATGCTCGACACACTGGGTGCAGTGCCTAAAGAATTTGGCCTGGACTTAAAAACAATCAGCACTTACAAAATTACCATCTGTCAGCTGCAAAAGGCCACCCTACTCGGATCTGCATGCATTATTCATCAATATATCATAGTCCTAGGCACTTGGGAAGTGTCTGACGTGTGATTGAGTACAAAAGCCAGCATAGTGATCGTATTTGCTGTTAACTAATCTTGTTGTGTATCTAATAATAATAATAATAATAATAATAATAATAATAACGCAGTTCCTTGAAGCCAGATAAGGCCATTGTCATTCTGTCTAGCAGTGAGAGGCATCGGATATTGTTATAGTGAGCACAAGTTGGGCCTGCCATGAAGGCCAGCTATAATTTGAGGACCTATGGAGCAGACTTTAAGCATCACAGTTTTGTTTTCTGTTAATTAAGACTAATTGACTTTACAAATAATAAAAACATTTCAGTAGCTATAACTTCAGAAAAGTTTCTTCCTGTGTAACTCTGAGGTTGGATTACAGAGGGTTTTTTTCCTAGATTCACAGCTGTAGAGCTATAATACAACAACACTCTTTTCTTTTCGTTCCACTTTATGACAATAGAGTCAATCATGTCCTGATTGTCTCTTTAGTGTATCTTTCCCTACTGCAAGGCTCACAGTGCTTCCATCACACAGGTATGGCTTCCTTTTCCATTTGGCAACAAATGTTATGAGGTTTTTCTTACCACAACATTAGGCTCCAGGGAATATAGTTGAATGTTGAGTAACTATTACCTTCCTGATCTCAAAGTAGAGAATGTATATAAAGTGTGTTTGCTAGTGAGTGAATGAGGATGCTTTACATCTACAAAGGCTCAAACAATATTTGAGAAGAGTATTCAAGTAAGGCCAGCAGTTATTTGGTTGGTTGGGGATGATTCACATTCCTGGAAAAGAAGATAACATCTTGTCAAGCAGGAAGGTCGGGAATACACGTGTATCAAAGTTTCACTTACCCTTCTTTATGTGTTTGGTACCAGATTAGTTCTTTTCATAAATAGTTCCTAGTACTCATGTGTTGCCTGTCAACTTCTGGCATCCCCATGAATTCAGTAAGGATTCTAAAACAAATAGGTGGTCTTGTCTGCTCCTTCCTCTGAAACAACAACTGGTGTCCCTTGGTGGGCTCCCACCAAAGAACTAACCAGATTTGATCCTGTTTAGCTTCAAAGATCAGATGCCTTGGACTGTTTAGGCCCCTAGTCCTCAAGTTGAAGAGATAGGCTTCAGTTTCCAGTTCTGTCAATCAGGGAATTGTGCACTCTGTTGACCTAAGTTGGGACAGCAATTTATTGAGCAGAAATGCACATTTACAAAAATGCAAGGACCATGGGCTAGTGTCATATAGCTACTGTGTGAGTAGATTCATGCATTTTTGCTTTTCCTTCACAACATTTTCTGCTCTATGAGCTACCATATTTTGACTTAGACCCTTTCTGGTTACAGTGCAATTCAGCTCTCCAATAGTCAAGATAAATATTAAAAAACTATTACAGTCATTTGTCCTTGACATAGATGTTAGTGTGGGGTTGACACCTAGGGACTGTGTTCTGGAGGGAAGCTATAGATTAACTGCTAGAGTTAAAACATTGAGTGGGTTTTATATATTTCCATTCTCCCTAGTACCTTACGCTTTGTCTTGGGCACATAGTGTGTCCCTAGTAGCAATTTCTCATGGTGATTAAAAATTTATTAGTTTCTCTATTAGAGGAAACTGAATTCATCTGCATTTGCACAGTAACATTATGTTTTCGCTGTCTGGGCAATCCATAACATGTCACAAAGCTAATCCGAAGTTGACGTTGCTCTACCACAGCCCATTTTACTTCTAAGAGAAGAATTTAGATACCAACATTCATTGAGTGGCTCTTAACTTTGTAAATTGTTGCCAGTCTCACTTTAAATGGGCTTTTCTGTAACTACACCATGTTGAGCTCTGGGATGAGGAATGGAAGATGCCTGTCTACAAACATAAACAAGGGAGCCAGGACTTCAATACAAGCACTAGGCACACATCTGACCTTGTCCCTTTGCTGAGTTAAGAGAGAGAGAGACATAGCATGCAAGCTGTAAACATATCTCCCTTGTAACAGCATGAATGAGCCCTGAATTTGCAGATGGACGGCAAACATTCATGGGAAATTGGAGTGGGAAAGAAGGAAAGGGTTGGGATAATAATCTTTTTATCTACAATGGAAGAACAACTACCTTTCTGTTCTGTTTGGAAATATTGTACAACTCAACTACTAGGAAATTTTGGACTTTCCTTGATTATCAACTTGTAGAATAATACATATTCCTAGCTATTTACATTGCAGAGGTAACCAGGCTATACCCTGTGTGGTCTACTATGAGCATATCTTTATGGGTGCCAAGTTTACTCAAGACAGTATTTTATTACAATGTGGTATCACATCGAGGGGTTAGGCCATGAAAAGCAGGGGGCAGATGTATTATCGAATAGGCTGAAAATCTTGCTCACAGGTTTATAGTTTTATGGAAGGAACTGGGCCACAAACTGATGTCTTTGAAATACGTGATGGAGCTCAAGTCTGGAGGAAAAGGAAGTAGTAATCCAAGGCCTAATTCTCTTTCTCATCACTGGAAAAGCCCAGTGACTTAATGTACATGATGCAAACCCTTATCCTGAAAGCATGTTAAGTTATTCACTGTTTCATCAGTGGCAAATAAATATGTAAAGCAAGCACATGTCTGGTTACTCAAAAGCAAGTGCTTAGTAGTTTTAGGCAAGTGTTCATGAGATTGCAGCCTTATTTGTCCATGCCATAATAAACTCTCAACTTGACTAATGAAATATGGTGCCCTTTAATATGGGTTTCTCATAAAATTCAGTTTATTCAAAACTGGCATTTTCACTCATTGCTGTGATGCACACTTATGAAAATGAGTAATATATTACTTATAGTGTTTTTCCTCTCTAAGGGAAATGTAGCAACCCCACATGAGGTTTGCTTCCAGTTATTCTGTGTAAAGGGGGAAACACTTGTATTTTCTGTTTTAGTAATTATATAGGATAAAATTTGAGATGAATCTGGGATAGTAAAATACCAGATTAAAGGTATACTTGGTAGGGATGGAGCAGACAGTTTGCATGTCATTGTTGTGTAATAGTGGGTGGGAAGTCTGCTCTCTCAGAACTGAATGTGTAATTTTGTTAGTCAATAAAACTGGAAACTCTGCCTAGTAGAGTTTTTTTGTTTCCATTTTGCTTATGTATTAAAAATACTGAGCAAATCTAAACTGATTTCACACTAGTCACCAGCAGAGTGTTGTGATGAACTGGTTTATAATCCCATCCTCAAGCATATTCTAGTTTCAGTTGGCTGTAAAAAGCTAGAGAAATATATTCCTCAGATGACTGATCTGCAGGCCTTGAGGGTCCTCACACTAAGACTATTCTTTAAAGATAAAGGTTTCCCCTGACACTAAGTCTAGTGTGTCCGACTCTCGGAGGTGGTGCTAATCTCCATTTCTAAGCCGAAGAGCTGGCATTGTCCGTAGACACCTCCAAGGTCATGTGGCCAGCATGACTGTGTGAAGCACTGTTACCTTCCCTCAGAAGTAGTACCTATTGATCAACTCACATTTGCATGTTTTTGAATTGCTAGGTTGGCACAAGCTGGGTCTAACAATGGGAGCTCATTCTGCTCCCTAGATTCAGTCAGCAAGCTCAGCAGCTCCATAATTTAACCCGCTGCGCCACAAGGAGGCCCAGACTATACTATACTATACATGAGACAAAAAAGAATTAAGCAAGATTAAGATATAGTGATTTTGTGCCACGCTGGAGGGAAATAACTATTAGTCCTCCATATCCATGCATTCTATATCCACAGATTCAACCATGAAAAATACCTTTTTTTAAAAATTAAAAAGCCAACTGTGATTTTGCCAGTTTAGATAAAGGACATCATTTCATTATGCTGTCATATATAACTGGACTTGTGCATTCATTAATGTTCATATCCATGGGGAGTTCTGGGACCAAACCCCAGTGGATGCTAAGGACTCACTTCTTTCATCTTCCAAGCTTATAGAATGTTTCTGTATTTGATCTGAGGTAATGCTCCTAATTTCCATTCCAGAACTACTGCCCCTTCATGTTCTTTGATTTTCTTTTTTGACTGGTAGACCACTGAGGTAATCTCTAAAGCCTTTGCTTCACTGATGAAGATAAATACTTGGGTCTTAAAGCAGTGTTTGATTTCTAAGCATGTAAAGCACTTTGATGGGGCGCATTTGTTTACTAAATTGTCTTAGAGAAGAGACATGTCTGCACAGTTCAGTTTGGAGAATAAGTGAGAAGTTCACTGTCTCCATTGCCATACAGCCCAAAAAACTCACAGCAACCCAGTGATTCTGACCATGAAAGCCTTTGACAACTCGTTGTCTTCAGTCTGTAACATATTGTACACATCTGTGATTCTAAACTGCATCGATAGGAGTATAGTGTTAAGATTGAGGGAAGTCAACTCATGTTAAATACTGGGTCCATTTCTGAGCACCACAATTCAGGAAGGATATTTACAAGCTGGAATGCGTCCATAGGAGGGTGACCAAAATGGTCTAAGGCAGTGGTTCTCAACCTGTGGGTCTCCAAATATTTGACCGTCAACTTCCAGAAATACTAACAGCTGGTAAACTGGCTGGGATTTCTGGGAGTTGTAGGCCAAAACACTTGGGGACACACAGGTTGAGAACCACTGGTCTAAGGTCTAGAAGCCAAGCCCTTTGAGAAGCAGCTTAGGAAAAAAGAAGGCTGAGAAGGGACATGATAGCCACGTTTAAATACTTGAAAGCATATTACATTGAGGATGGAAAAGTTTGCTTTCTGTTCCTCTGGAAACTAGGACAAGGGATTCAAATAAAAGGAAAAGAGTTTTCATTTAAACATTAGGAAGAACTTGGTGACAACTGGGAATGTGATGGGACAGTGCTTCTCAAGCTGTGGGTCCCCAGATGTCTTGGCTTTCAACTCCCAGAAATTCTAAAAACTGGTAAACTGGTTGGGATTTCTGGGAGTCGTAGGCCAAAACACCTGGGGATCGACAGGTTGAGAACCACTGTGATGGGGGTCTTCTTTTCTGGAGGTTTTTAAAAAGAGGCTGGATGGCCATCTGTTAGGAGTGCCTTGATTCCATGTTCCTGCATGGCAGTGGGTTGGACTGCATAGCCCTTAAGGTCTCTTCCAACTCTGGGATAGGGATTTTCGACATATCCGTTGGAGGCAGGCATGAATTACTGATATTTCCTCATCTTTTCTTTTCATCATCTTTATATCCACATTATGATGGGTATATAGTTAGATTGTTAAATCGATTGTATGGGTCTTTTAATCAATGGTTATAGCCACATTTTACCGATTCTATTTTTAAAGATTGCTTTTGTTATTTGTATATGTATGGTTTTACATAAATATGTGTTACTGATTTTATATATTGATATATTGCATTTTACGTGTTGTATGGCACCAGTGTGTGGTATTTTGTAAGCTGCCCTGGGTCCTATGGGAGATGGTAGCGGGGTATAAAAAAAGTTTATTATTTTATTATTAATAATAATTTATAAAGTAGTTAGAACTGTTCATGTATTTGTAAATTCAATGCCTTTGTTTTTTGGTTGCTTACTCTCAAGTTCTAGTTTTTTGCCCTTTTCTTTCCTATTTTTGCACACTTTTTCAGATTTAGACAGGGCTATTTGAGTCATTTTAACTGTGGTTAATGTTTTCCTGTTTATAGTACAAACTGTTCAGCAACACTGTTTTTCTCTAGCCGTCCATAAAATATTAAGCGATATTTAGAAAGAGAACCACAAAAGGCATACAAATTGTTAGTGTCTTCAATGTATAATAACAGAGCAGATTTTTAAAATAACCAAATTTCTTAGAAACGGAAGAGTAATTTGGGATATTTATACTATGTCTGGTAAGTACCCACCTGTTGCCTGATTTGAGTACAGCTGATTTTGTATGCATATTTAACAGACTCATTTTTTCAGATTTTTTTATTTATGTCTTTTGAGTGAAAAAACCAAAACATTTAATATTGTGTTTGTTTTGTGTTTTGTTTTTAGGAGGAGCATGAAAAGAAAAGCTATGTTCACATGTCCATTCAATGGAGACTGCAAAATTACCAAAGATAACCGGCGGCACTGCCAGGCTTGTCGGCTGAAGCGCTGCACTGACATAGGCATGATGAAAGAGTGTAAGTCAACGTGTAGCACCTTACGTATAGCATCTTATAAGCCCTGCACAGGAACAAGTCCCTCTTTCAGATCATACAATTATGCCACTTTGGTACTACGTTAACTGCTGTGGTTCCATCCTATGTGGTATCAAAGAAACACAGATATCTATAACCAATAACAAAACGCAAGTTGCAAACTGTTACCCACACAGAGCTATGTTAACATTAACTGTGTAAATTGGTTTAAACTGCATATAAATCACACAACGAAAATACACAAGGTATAAGTCTAAGTGCTACTTGGTAATTTCCCTCTAGAGTTTACTCGAGGCTTGAGATCTATAAATTCACTCTTCCAAATGATATATATTCCCTTTCTCATTATGGAGGTGAGTATCTTCACTCTTTCGTTTGAACTCTCAAAACAAGGGGTAAGTATTGAGAAAATATTTACACAGTCCTTGAAGTGATGAATTAAACACTGGAATAGTCCTTGAGAAAGTAAACTAGCCCATAATAATCCATACAGTTCAAAATGCTGTCCAGCTCAAAATGCTATCCGACAAGGGTCCCTGGATTAAGATGCCTTGTTTTGGGGGACTTCCCCTTCTTCAGGATTTCTATAACATCTTCATAAGAGGGCGTGATTCACAATATATCCCCTAATGGGTAATAACAAACAACGTAATAGATATGCCAAAAAAGGCACCCAAAGAAAACATTCAATAATGATAAAGTAATCATATGCATTCCAATAAGATAGATTACACGCATGTTATTACTTACGTTATCTACGATACAAAGCTGGCCCTACAGTTAGGTTTTCGATAGTGAGCAATACAATGATAGTACTCTTCATTCTCATTTTCTGGAAAAAGGACACACATTTACCAACTTCAAGTTTTGCATTATAGAAAAAATCCACACTAAGCCACCCATGGACACCAAGAATTATCCTTTGCAATGGGAAGCTTTCTGGATTTTTAAGTTAAATACAGTGTTTCCTACTGGTCTTAATGATAGACTGGATCCTAGCTGGGTTTTTTTTTTTTTTTTTGTAATAAGCCCCATTATCCATCTTATCTGCTTGAAATTTACACTTCAGCTGACTGTCTGCAATTAGCCCTGCCTTTAAATCCTCGATTCTGTGTAATTGTATTGCTCACTATCGAAAACCTAACTGTAGGGCCAGCTTCGTAACATAGATAACGTAAATAATAACATGCGTTGTTATTATAATAATAATCTCACCCCGGGGACCCTTGTCGGATAGTATTTTGAACTGGACAGTATTTTGAACTATATGGACATTATTTTGGAGTATAGTTTACTTTCTCAAGAACTATTAATTCATTACTTCAAGGTCTGTGTAAATATTTATACCCTTATCCCTTGTTTTGAGAGTTCAAATGAAAGAGTGAAGATACTCAACTGTTTAGAGAAAGGGAATATATATATCATTTGGAAGAGTGAATTTATAACTCTCAAGCTTCAAATAAACTCTAGAGGGAAATTACCAAGTAGCACTTAGACTTACACCTTATGTATTTTCTTTGTGTGATTTATATGCAGTTTAAACCGATTTACACAGTTAATGTTAACATAGCTCTGTGTGGATAACAGTTTGCAACTTATGTTTTGTTCTCCATCCTATGTGGCCCTGGGGTTTGTAGTTTATTTAGCGGCACCAGGGGAGCTCCTGGCAGAAGATGCTAAAGGTACCTTTCACAGCTGCCAGTCTCTGGATTTTTTAGGATGTTGCCATGGTAGTTAAAGTGGAGTTATAGTGCTGGCACTGTGTTGGATGAAATGGCCCCCGGACACTTGCACCAATAACTTTGCTTTTTATAATACCATTCTGAAAATTCCAACATCTTCGTTGTGTTTGTGGATTTTTTAAATGGTGGCCTCTTTTTCCCTAACCCTTTCTGTTTTGGCTTTGTTCTGTTTTGAAAATATACAAAGGATTTGCTTCATGTAGATATCTAAAATCCCCTTAATACCAGTATTGAAACACATGTCTACTCAGAACAAGTTGAATGTTTACTTTTAAAACAAAGGCATAAAGTCTCTAATAACCTTCTTAGTTATTACAGCTAAGAAAATTTGAGGCTTGGAGATGAAAACTAGGATCACCGTGTCTTGCCTGGAGGGAGCTCTTAACCAATAGTCATCTTAGAGTTTTGCTATTTGTTTTCCCAATGGCAGCCTAACTTCTTCTGCCTTGTGGTGAGAAGAAGAAAGCAAGTGCTCCATTCATCTTTAAAACTGGTCCTCTGCTCGCCCATAAAAAATCAGGATATTTTAATGTAGTGAATCAGTTATAAGCATGAAGGAAACATACTGAAAATTAAAAGAAAAAGTGTACTACATGAAAATCTAATTATTTCATACCAAATCCACAGATTTATGATACAGACTTTCCAGTCATTCTACATACCATATCTGAGAAATTAGAGCAGATGCAGTCTATCCAATGCAGTTTTCTGAATCAGCATCTCTAGTAACCCAAGGAATGGGCCTTTTAAAAATACACCAATAAATGTTTTTGTTGGGCTGTTATCAGTGTAAATCAGTGGTTCTGAACCTGTGATCCTCCAGGTGTTTGGGATTTCAGCTTCCACCCAGAAGCTTCATATAGCTTGGCAAACTATCAGGAATTCTGGGAGCTGAAGTCCAAAATGCCTGAAGGACCAGAGGTTGGGAAACACTGGTGTAGATAGTCCTTTATGTGTTGTTCTATTGCTCCCTGATGTTGGATCTGATCATATTCTAGATTTGATTTGTGTTCTTTTTTTCTTTCTATTTCTAGTAATTATAAATTTGTGTTTACCTTCACAAGCGATCAAATCTTTTATGTCCATTGATAATTTGGAAGCCGTAATACCAATATTTGCTTTGAAACTTAAGTCTGTAATGATCTGGGTGTGGAAATTTGTGACACATCCCTGCAGTCTGACCCATCTTGGGTTAATATTGTCCAGATTAATGTTGTATTTTTTTCTTGATTCTTTTCCGGGGGCGGGGGGACGGGACCTCTATGCTTTGCTAGCAGTTAAAGTAGTGATGCTATTATGCCTTAAAAACTGTTTTTGCTTTGTTTACCCGGAGGGGGAAGGGGGAGGTGTTTCGGGCTGTTACTTGATACGACAGTAGAAGTCCTTCCCTTTTTTATGACTCACACTGTTCCTCTACTTAGAACCAGTCCATTTTTGAGGAAGCATCACTTCTTTGGGGCTCTGCCAAATGCCTCTTTTTAATTTAGAGGAGTCAATGAGTTTATAGTAGTAATGTGTGCTATTTTAGTTTTTTTAATGTTTCTTGGAGTCAGGAACTCTTAACTGAGACATAGGCTATGTATCCCAAGGATGTTAATGTATTATTTCAGAAAGTGTCTTTAAGACCATCTTGGGAAGTTCATTGGTATCCCAATGCACAGTTAAATAAACAAACAAGTGCTAGCACTCAATGTGAGCAATTGGAGAGCTCTTCCTGAAAGCTATTTGTTTGAGCTTTAAATATGTATTTGTTTGCTATGACTTTTCAGAAACATTTTTTCTAAAGCAGTTACCAAATGGAGGTGACTCTTAATATTTGTATTTAGTTTGTTTTGGTTTTATTTGCTAGTCTTTATTGCTTATTCTTTGTATGATAATTTGAAACCTTGAGGATTCCTTTGCTGTTAAAAGACAATGAATAAAATTCACTATATGGCACAGCCATACTGAAATCAGTGCTATGGCGATAACAAATGGGTTTACATTTCTGATCCCCGTTTAGAAAAAACATATCTGAAGTAATTGACTATGTCATTGTTTGTTGCAAAGCTGGGATCAGATAAATCATAGTACCATTGGTTGGGGAGCTGGAAATTGGGGGGGGGGGGGGCTTCATGGTTGTATAAACCTTTGACAATAGTCAGAGATTTTGTGGCCTGAATCTCATTCTAAGCCTCAACTACAGTGAAAATATTTAATCAGTGGGATGTACATATCCTATATAATCATATATATGTCTAGACATTTTGGTTAAAATAATCCACCCAAACAACCTGGGTCGATTTATCCACAGGTTGGTGTAAGTACTGTACCTTGACTGTTATCAAAAAATGAACCATCCCTTTCTCTGAGTAGAGAAGGGAAAGTCAACAGCCTAGTCCATTTCAGGAAAACCCAAAAGGAGTACCAAGCTTCTCTATTCTTTCTGCCTTGGCACCATTTCTGGCCATTTTGAAAGTCTAGATGGGGGAAATGATAGTAGTGCCAAGGGCAAATGGCCCCTTGAGGTTCCATTGGCGTCTTCCCTTCTCTGAAAATGGCCTTCAACTTATCCAGTGATCCTATCAAACCCTATATGGCTCCAAAACATGAATAGAAAGACAACAATGCTATCATCACCATCTCTGCCAGCTGAATCTTGTGGGTGGCTAGGGACATCACCTGTGTCAACTGAGGACACCAGGAAGCTCCCAACCCAATGTGGCAAAGGTTTCACCTGTCAGTGGCAGCAATTACATACTTTCTCAGTGTTTGAGGCAAGTTGAAGGATGTTATTTTTAAAAAGTTAATATTTGCTGCCTCTCCTGTTATTGAGAACAGATTGCCTTTGTAATTCACTGACAGATCACAGCAGTGGCTTATGGTTGGTTTGAATTGTAGATCAGGAGACCATAGGCCTACAAAATGGGGATTGTGGCCTTTCAACCTGCATTTTGTAGCTCCTGTGGTCTCCTGATCTACAATTCAATCCATTTGGCAGATAATATTGAAAATTAACTTTTTAATTTGGTTTCACTGGATTTTTAAAAATGTTTCCAAATTAATAGATGTTACATCCCCTAAAAGTAGTTCATAGAATGGATTACATTCTCAGTTCCTCTATGTTAGCTCCACTCCCTGTAATGTTTAACTTTGGCCTAACTTGCAACAATTAAGCAGGCAGCATAGCAGAGTACCGTACTTTTTTTGCCCCAAAGTATAAAAGTGCCAAGTGAACAAAGAGGAAAACTTATCTCTACCAGAAAATGTTTCATGAAGTGTTTTTCCATTATGCATTTTTATATCTATACTACGGAGGTTGAGCGTCATTTACATGCGGTGTTTCCTATAAGGTCATTATGAAACAACCACTTTTCTAAATCTTTTGACGTGGGCTGGAAGTGGGTTGAAAAGATTCAGTTCTATTCAGTAATTATTGTACAAACAAGAATTGTTTTGCCACATTAGTGTTTGCAGTAAAGATACAGATCTTAGAACGGCGACATCCTAGTAGTGTTTAAAAGTATTTTCCCAAAGAGACAACTATCTGCTTTAAAATTAAGTGGACTTTTGCCCAAGCATATCCAAAAGCAACAAGTGATCAGTAATATTGGCCACACATACACACACACACACACACACTTCTTGGTTATCTTATCGTAATCATTAGACAAATAGCATTCACATGGAGTGGGTGCCTTTGTGCCTCTTTGGAATATCTTGACAAGGCTTGGAGAGAACAGAGGACTTTGGTTTCTGCAGCTTCAGCAGAAGCGTAGCCACTTTGCGTTTGGCAGAGCTGGCATCAAACCCCGGTAGCAGCACGGGAGAGGGATGATCCTTGTAGTGAAGTAGTTACTTGATAAAGGAAATCTTAACTGACTGTAGCTAAAAATAGCCTTTCCAGGCTGAACGCTGGTTAAATGAATGGGAACAGAATGTGCCCCAAAGAGCCATAGGCCAAATTACTCAAAGGGTCATACTTTCTTTAAGGCGCTTCTGCACAACCACCTTTTTATTATTTCCAGGAAAAAGGCTTTTCAGTCCACACAAGCTGCTGGGTTCATGTTTTCCATTTTTGACAACAAGACTTCCTGTGGACTTTTTAATTTTGTTTTAAATATGGAGAAGGTAGTGTCTGAAGTTGCAAGCTGTGGCAGCTATGTGTTTTGCTCACAAAGATTTTTGTGTACATTACTACTATATAACACAATAAAGACTAGAGAGAAATCCTCCCTTCTTCACAGAACTATTTTCATTATATTTTTATACTGATCTTTTGATCTGATTTGTTCATCCAAAGCTGCCTAGCTATAGCCAATTTGTAACCAATTTTCCATCAAGAACAATTTTTTTCTTAATAAAAGTTGGTTCAGTTCAAGGCTAATAATTCTCAAAGCATCCTGTTGAAATAGTTGATGAGGCTGGACTTGAGAAATTTACTTCGATAACAGTCTCTTTTTTGCAGACATTTTTTGTCTTTTTTGTCAACTGCTTCCTCAATTTGAAACACACAAGGCCTGGCTTCATGGTATTCCTGAAAGTTGATTTCTGGGGATCAGATATTGAACTAAAGTGTGTCTCATTGCATGGCTATCCTTTTCTTGGGACGCCATATTTCCCCATTACATACTAGTAATGCTTGCAGACTCAAACACTCATGTACATTTCCCATAGGAAAACAATTGTAGTTCATACCATGAGAACAGCAAAAGTTGGGAAACATAAGCAAGTATCAAATAGCTGGGTTGTTGAGATCATATTTGATGGCAGAAGAACAAGAAGAACATGGTTGCAAGAATAACTTGATGAGAAACGGGAAAAATGTTAGTGAAACACAGTATAAAGTTAAGAGAACAAGAGGAAAGGGTAAACTTGCACAGAAAAGTAAAATGGTGACAAACCTTATATTTAAAAAAGGAGCAGCTCACAAAGATTGTTTCACGGGCATATTTTTCCAGTAGTAAACAATCCTTCATAGGAGAAATCACTGCGAAATTTAGTTTTGTCAGTGGATTAAATATATTTGGCTTCACCTCCCCTTTCACTGATGCACAATAAGCATAGAACATGTTTATAGAAAACGAGGGGGGGGGGGTGAAGAGGGTTTACATTTTCTACTATTTCAGACACATTTAATAAAGTGGCACTAAATAACAGGTGAGAACAGGAGCCAAAAAAATGTCCAGTATGTTGTTGTTTATTCGTACACTCACTTCCTACTCTTTGTGACCTCATGGACCAGCCCACGCAATATACGTATGACTTGAGCTATGTGTTATCATAGTAGGGTCTAGCCCCCGGTGGCACAGTGGGTTAAACCCCTGTGCCGGCAGGACTGAAGATTGACAGGTCGCAGGTTTGAATCTGGGGAGAGGCAGATGAGCTCCCTCTATCAGCTCCAGCGCCTCATGTGGAGACATGAGAGAAGCCTCCCACATGGATGATAAAAACATCAAATCATCCAGGCGTCCCCTGGGCAACGTCCTTGCAGACGGCCAATTCTCTCACACCAGGAGTCACTCCTGACACGACAAAAAAAAAATAGTAGGGTCTAAACACCCTAAGAATGTCTAGTCTTGTTTGATCTTGGAAGCTAAGCAGGATCAGCTCTGTTCAGTACTTGGATGGGAGACTGCCAACAAATACAAGGTGCTGTAGGTCACATTTCAGGATTTGCAGTCACACCTTCTCATTCTTCATGAAAATCTGGAATGGCAGTGACTTCAGTTTGTAGTAGTTCCATGTATTTCTCCTGTAAAAGACTAAATATGAAGGAAGAAAAGATGGAATAATGCCATGGTGCTGTCTGATTGTGCATGCTCATGTGCATTTGGAAGCACTTTATCATTCTTTTAAAGTAGGTTGAAGCTCACTTGTGAAAGAAGTGGTTGCATGTCTTTTGCCCCCATAGGCTAGATCAGGGGTCCTCAAACATTTTAAACAGAGGGCCAAGTCATAGTCTATCAAACTGTTGGAGGGTCGGATTATAATTTGAAAAAAACATGAATGAATTCCTATGCACACTGCACATATCTTATTTGTAGTGCAAAAAAACCAAACACTTAAAACAATACAATAATTAAAATGAAGAACAATTTTAACAATATAAGCTTATTGGTATTTCAATGGGAAATGTGGGCCTTATTTTGGCTGATGAGATAAGGTGGTTGTTGATGTCGTTGTTGTTTGCTTTCAAGTCATTTCAGACTTAGGTGGACCCTGAGCAAAGGCCGGGCAAATGACCTTGGAAGGCCGTATCCGGCCCCCGGGCCTTAGTTTGAGGACCCCTGGGCTAGATAGTTGCATTCAGGATGTACAAAAACTGGCATGATATCATTTCTGACTGCTGTTATGCCCAATCTTTTGGAAAAATTCCCCCCTTTACAATGATATTGGAGGCCGTGAGAGAATGCAAGGTGGAAACCACTGCATTTGTAGCAGGTTGTGAGACGTTTTGTCTGGGGATGGAAAAGCACCTTAAAGGATTGAGGAAGGCTTTGGGCTCACTATAGATGCTTTAGAGCAGGCATGGGCAAGCTTGGCCCCTCCAGGTGTTTTGGACTCCAACTTCCACAATTCCTAACAGCCTACTGGGGGCCAAGTTTGCCCATGCCTGCTTTGGAGCCTACAAACATGGTGCTTGGGAACTTCACTTTCCTCTGCCCTGTTTCAAAAATGATATCTGTGGGTTGCATCCAACTTTGGCAGTCTACCCACAGGACAAATAGAGCTGGTGGAATGTAAAGTTAGGAGTAAAGTTACTCGCCCAGCAGACTCAAGTGTGGGGGATGTCCTGCTGCTCTAATGGAAATCAATTCCTGCACCGTTCAGTATTTCCCTATATCCTTGAATCATTTTGAGCCTTTCCCTTTCCCTGCCACATTATATTTGAGGACTGTGCAGCAAAATTATTTGTTTTGCTCAACAATATGGAAGTCTGTACAAAGGCTGCAATTTCCTTATGTTTCCAACATTGACTCTTTGAATTTATGTGGGATGTAAAGGGCTGTACACTGATTGCCACATTGCACCTCCCTGAAAAGTCACTTCTGAGGTTGAAAGACCTTTTGGAAAGGCCTGCAGAATGGCATGAAGTGATTAATTTGCAAGGGCGTGTTGGCAAAACAAGAGCCCACAGCTCTATGGTGCAGAAGAAATTTCCATTCAGGCATTGGGTTTTTTTCATCATGACCCTATTATTTCAGAAGGAAAAATGTGTTAATGATACCTGCACCTGTCATTCACACCTGCATGGTTGGATATCACACCATTGCTGAAGATAGTGAGTGTAAATAGCCACTTTAGAATGTGATGGTAGAGATAGTGGCCTGAGCAGAAACCAGATTCCCATGACTTCCTCAGTTCCAGCTGAACATATCAGATTTAAACCAGCCAACTATAAGTTGATTCTTCAGAAAACCCATAAGAGTTTGGCTCATTTGTGTGGTAACACCACATATTTGCACTTTTTACTAGCCAGCCGTTGACAATAGAAATAATTTGCTGTGGCTGGTAAAAAATCTTTCTTATAATGGTGTCAGTGAATGAAGACCAGACGAGAGAAAACAATTTAGAAAAAAATAATTGTTCAATCGTATATCATAGTACTTCTCTTGAAGTATTACCAAAGGCAAATATTAGAAGTCATATGGGAATTTCCCCTACATATGATTTGATCTGTATGTCTGAAAGTTTGACTTTTAGTTGTAGAATTTGTAATGTTATCATTTTTGTAAATCATGCCTCCAGACTAAGACTGAACACTGTTTTATTAAACTGTCCTTCCCCTGGAAGTGACAGTCAGGCTTATTTATGTTGGACAAGAAAAACTCTAGGAAGTAGCAGGCAAAATATTTTTCATGAACATAAGTGCCATATGATATGATACTGTGTAACAAACACATGCATTGGAAAAAGCCATCACAGTATTCGGTCCCTATGTCAACGTGACCAGGAAATTGAAAAATGGAAGTAAATAAGAAAACTGGAAGCTAGTATTTGAAGTGGATCCAAATCTCATACTTTGAACAAAAATCCCGCTGAATCAAAATCCCGCCCCCCCAAGACACCCCTTCATTAGCTCTTCTTTCATGAGTGTAAGCTTCAGGTCTACCTTTTTGTCTTTTAATTCCATGAATGGGATGTCTATTCTGAACTGTGCTTGAATGTCTGCTTTCAGGGTATTATGTAGATGAATACGACATAAATGAGCATTGGCTGAGATGAGAAATCATTACCCTGTTGAGGTCATGCTGTGCCTGTTTTCACTTGGAGATGTTTACACTGTGACGTCTTGTGTCTCCCAATCTCCAGATGTTCTCTTCCTTATCTTTTGTTTTCTGGTTACATGATAAGTGCACAGAAGCTGCAGACAGACAACAAGCTGTGGGTATGCAAGGAGAGGGGAAAGGCAGGCAAACAAGAACTGTCTGCCGTTTAAAAGAATTTGAAGTGCTTTCCAGTTTCATCCAGGACACTGGCCCATAGTAGCACTACTCCCAGCAGGGAAGGCATCACTCTTAACTGCTGTCAGTGCCTTATAGTGACTATACATAGAACTCTGTGTGTAGAGTTGTGTGATCTTTGTTCAGAAAAATAGGCAAACAAATGAAGAGCCCTCTATGCTAAAAGCCAATGAACATAGTAGGCATGTGCAATTTTTTCGTTACACGTTGTAAGTCTGATCAAATTCATTAAATTCATATTTAAAGGCAATATTCAACACATGGGCATGCCCCACCCCAAAAACTAAGGAATCAAAACTTACCCAATACTTTTTTTGTTTGCATTTTCTTAATAATGGAAGCCTCCCAAAGTCAGTGTCACTTTCAGTGTAAGGAAGCCAAGCAAAGCCAAAAAGGCTGCCTTTCCTCTTTAAATTTATGGCCTCTTACCATTAGGAGAGGGAAGCAGCAGGGAGAAAGCAGAGTTTGTTGGGAAAGGAAGCACAGAATTCTGGGAAAAGTAGTTTGGGAAGATAAGAAATCCTATGCCAGAGAATTCAAAAGACCCTGCCCTAAACTACATTTCCCAGAATTCTGCTCAGCATTAGAAAGCCTCAAACAGGAGAGGGGAGATCTATTTCCTCCATAGGAGCAGCCAACCAGAGTTCCAATACATGGTCAAATCTTCAAAAAGGAGGACTAACTGATACTTCTAAGTAAATCTCTGTGCTGGGCTGGGAAGAAATCCCTAAATGGGAGTTCTATTGGTTAATATGAAGATAACTGTTGTGGCTTTGAAAAATAAAACAATTTTTTTGTCAAAACTTCAAAAAAATCCCTAAAATTGGTAGATGTGTGAATATTTCTGAAAGTTGGGGGGATGATCCCCTGTTATCCCGTGTCATTGTATAGAAAATTCAAGGAGATAGCTCTTGTAGGTTTTATATATATATATATATATATACTTTGAAAATTCCCCAAAGCTCTGTGAAAGTACTTGGGAAGGACGTCTTAGGATAAGAAAGTGCTCTCTGCCTTCTGTTTTTGCCAGATGTAAAATTCATAGTTAATGAAATTTACATCTAGGTTGGGCCATCTTCTACAGTTTGTGTTACCTTGTTCCTCTTGAGAAACAGTGGCATTATCTTTCAGCTGTCCTTAAAGCATGCACCCCATAACCATTTAGCAGATGCTTTATCTTGTGATTCTGAAGACTGAGGACCAAGGGGCATCTTTGCATTTGATGCAAGGTTTTACTAATATGGATTATATCAGCAATAAATGGGGCAATTACATTTCAGGACTATGCCAGATTTCAGTGTAACTCTTTCTATGCTGCAGTCCTGAAAGAGAGCTTTCCTCTGTAGCTAATATTCCTAAGAAGGGACTGGTTCCAGTCAATGGCAAAACCCCACAGCAAGGGAGAGAAAGCCTAACCTCTTCCACCACTGGAAGTCATCATCTCCCTTTCTGTAGCAGATGTTCCTAGCACAGTGACATCAAACTTGAGGCTCTCCAGGTGTTTTGGACTACTGCTCCCAGAATTCCTTACCATTGAACAAGCTGACTAGGGCATCTGGAAATGGGAGGCCTGAAGTCTGGAGGGCCATAAGTTTCACAGTGTCCTAACATTTCACGATATCTAGAGGACTCCCATGTGTGTGCAGTTTGGACCTGCATGGACAGATAGGAAGCAAATCAAGTTACGTGTAGGAGTGGATCCCAGGAACTGCAGGCTAAGTTACTTTGGACTCAGATGCCTTACGAAGCTATGTGCTGAGGTTAGATTGGGACAAAGTAATTTAAAGTATCATTTTCATCCCTATGTGTATATCGAATATGGAAAAACAACCAATGAGTTCAGCGGACATTCAGTCCTCTAACAGCATTGTAAATGGCCTGACTACATCATCCAAGATGTATGACACATCATTCAGATGTTCATAATTTCGCCCGATTCAGTATATTGTGCCATTGGCAATGAGATCTGTGTAGCAAAGTTTTTCGAACAATATGTTTGGCTCTCCTAAATTTGATAGTTAATATACTATTTAAAGACACCCATAAATTGAATATCCCTTATCTGAAATGTTTGGATTGGAAGCGTTTTGGATTTCAGATTTATTCTGATGTTGGAATACATGTGCATGTGCATGATACCTTGAAGATGACACCAAGTCTAAACACAAAATTCATTTACTTTTATATTCATCTTCTACATGTAGCCTGATGATAATTTTATACAAAATATTTTTAATAATTTTGTGCATAAAACAAAGTTTTGTGTACACTGAATCATCAGTAATCCAAAGTGTTACCGTCCCACACATCCCTGTGGACAATTTCAGATTTGAGAGTATTTTGGATTTTTGAATTCTGGATAAGGGATACTCAGTCTATACTTGCAAGTAGTTCCTGTAACTTTGCTGCTACAATCTGACCACAAAAGAGATCACCTGCTATGTGATATATAAAGTTGCATATGTGTAGCATATTCATGTTTTACTAGTGGTAAAAGAATGTGATCAACTGAACCCCATACAAAATAAGCCAGTGACATTGAAAGATAACTTTCTGACCAAGAGAATGAAATATTTCCCAGCATACTACTTTGGAACACTTCCTTAAAGCTCTGCTGTGTCTTTCTCCATCACTTGGGTGTGGAACAAGCAGTCCATGACGAAAGCATAACAAGTTGCAGCTATTCGTCTTCATTTCAGCTGTTGTCCATGCCAACTTGGATGGCAAAATGTACTTGTCATATATCAGGCACAGACTTGGTAGAATTCAGTGGCTGCTCTTGAGCTGATTACAAGGAAGTGGTGCCATACCGACTATCAGTGGCCTTAGAAAGACTAAGTCCTAGGAATCTAGTCATTTTTGTATCTCCATTAATCTGAAGATATTTTCCACAACCTTAATCTTTCTCAACAAACCGCTTGTATGGGAAACTGCTGTGATTCATTTCCTACATTCAGTATTAGCACGCAAGCTGTCGCAACAAGCTGCCGAGCAGTGCTCACATAGCATCTCTATTAAAAGTTTTAAAATGTGCCTGGGCTTCCTTTTCTGTGGAAATAACCACTCTTTCTTTGGAAACAACAAAAAAGCAATCCACGTGCTTTGTGACTCTTTTAGCACTCTGTGTGTGTGTGTGTGGCAGAAGGGAATTAAAATATTTGCATAGAAGTTGTTTGCAGAGGGAAAGGATTGTTTTTAAAATATCCTTTATGCTTTTCAAAAGTACCCTTTTTAATCACTGGTATGAATGTCCTCCCAAAAGTTCAGACATCAAGAAGGAATAATGTTGGAGGGGTGGATCACAGCACTCGGAATATAGAGGTGGGTTAATGAGAAGCTGTTCAAATGTTTTAGTACATTAGCCTCTAGGGCAGGGCAGCCCATTAGCAAACAAACATGTATACAAATATACATTTTTGCCAGTAAAAGTCTTGACTGGATCAGCTGATTTGGTCATGCAAAACTTCAATTCATATAATCCAGTGATGTGCCCAATAACGGGTTTCTTAATGCATCGTTTGGGGTGGAGGTTAACAAGTGTGAATTTGTCAGAATGCTTGCTGAAGCAAATGTGGAATCTCTTTTGCTCTTTGGTACAATGCAAGTAATACTCTTAGTTACAGCTAATTTTAATCCATCACGACAGGTGGTCTGAACAGAACTACCCCTTCCCCTTTTATAGTATTTTAACAGGATTCTTTTTTTCTGGACAAAGCTTTGGTTAGAAGTTGCTAACAAAACAAAAACCCAAACTAGACCTATTGTCTCTTAACAACGTGCCTTCTTACCTGTATATGAAGTCACGTCAACCTGTGCCATGCCATAACCATTTTGCAGGGGAAAGACTGTAAGCTTTCCAGTTTGGTGTAATTTAAAGCCAGTACTTAAAAGCAACAAAAGCCAGTTCTCTCACTTTTTAAAAATATTTCTTGAAAATGTACAGTGATTTGGCTTAATCCATAAATATTTCCTTTGTCTCTCTGAAACTGTTCCATTTTTTCCCTTATCCAGATAATTGCTGTGTACATGCATATGAACTATTTTTCTATCTCACTCTCCTATAAGGCCAATGAAGTGAACATTATTCCTTCCCAAACAGTAGCCTTATTAAGTAAATGACTCTACAGTATAGCTGTGCCTTAAGATCTTGGCCAGGACCATAAATCTATAAATGCTGAGACTCACATTTCTAGTGTAGTCTGATGTGGTTTGGCTTTACATTCATGTGATCTTCATTTGTTCAAATTGGTGGTATTAAATCCATATACACTGCATTGAACAAATGAAACTTACATACCTAATGATTTATAAAGTTCTTGTTGATTTAATGATTCTACTTAAGATGGGACTATTAGTTAGATTTTAGGTCTTTCAAACAGTAAAACTAAGAATAATATCAGAAGCAGAGTCAGAATTAGATACGTTAACCACATATCGGCCATTCTGTTATTTTTGTAAAAGTTAAAGGGGCTTCTGGTATTCCTTGCTTCATCATGTTAAAGGGAAAGCCTGAGGCTTATTACCCATGCGCCTTATCCAGGTTAAATTTGAGGTTAAGTTTTTCAAAAGAAGATAATAATGCTTACCCAGTTATATAACCCCAAACTAATTACATCGCCAAATGAACGTTGGCATTCGAGCCACCTCATTGCCTGGAAACACACATTTGGATACCACCTTGATCTTTAGATCATTTTCAGGCGTGCACAGAGTTGTGCAACTTTTGTATTGGAAAAACACTCGCGGCGAATCAACCCTCAACTTAAGTAGCTGCAGGCTGCATAGCAGAGTTACTTGCCTGGCATCACCCACGTGGTCCTTAGTGACAAATGACTATTTCTGCCTTTTTTCCTCTTTCCTTGCCAGGCCTCTCATTCCAAACCCCACCTTAACCATAAAATGTTCCTTCTGCCCAATATCCCCATGCGCGCACACACAAAAGTGGGGGGAAATCCCCAGTCATATGATGAAACGTTCCCTTGTGACTGGTCCATGCTCTATTTATTAAAGGTTGCTGGTATCTTGACAAAAGGAAGATTATTGTTGATTATAATTTCCTTTTCCAGGGTACTATGCTTTCTAGTTGTATTAAAAGCTCTTTCAGAATAATGTTTTCTTGTTGCTCCTAGCAAAGAAAAGGTGGCAGAAAAATAGTGTTTTTTAAAAATATTCTTAGGTCTCCTCTGTTTTGTTAATGCCCTAGGTTTGTGAAGATGAGGGAAACATTCCATTAATGCAGTTTAAGCATTACAGAGTCAACATTACAGCTATAATTATTAAGGACCTCATCACATTGATGAGATCCCCCATGCCGATCTGCCAGTCTCCGGGACAAATTGGATGTGCAGCAGGACAATCCCGGTACCCTGCACCCTGCCTGGCCGGCAGCACCATTTCTCTATGGAAGCAGCACTACATAGCTTGTCCACAAAGTCACCCTGTTTTTCCAAATGGACCATGGGAAGACTTCCATGTTGACAGTGCAGCATCCTACCATAATTCTGACCCAGTTGAGCAATGGAGCCCCGCTGGAAGTGAGACTACGTCGTGTGATGTGCAGCATGGGGCTCCATTGCTCAACTGGGGGCAAAAGCATCCTCTTACTTGTGAGTAAGCCCCACTATAAGCCTACATAGGCAGTCCCCGAGTTATAAACAGGTTCTGTAGGTTTGTTCTTAAGTTGAATTTGTTTGTAAGTCAGAACAGGTACATTTTAAGTGTAATTCCAGCCACACACACATGCTTTTGGATATCATAGGGAAGAATGCTGGTTTTGCTGTCTGTGTCCCTGTTTAGATGATTTCACTTTCTGTCCCTGTGATAACTGGATTTTGAAGAAAAAAATGGCTTGCTGTGGAAACAAGGATGGGTGATAAAGCTTCAGTGGAGACCCCTTTTCCCCAAGATAACTCTTTCAGGAGTGAATTTTCCTTCCAAGGTCTAGATTTCTCTCAACTACAAGTCATTTGTAAGTTGGATCTTTGTAACTTGGACATTTCACTTATGCATTTCACTTAAGTATTTCAAATGATATTTGTTGAAAATGCATCTTCAAACACACATTGGTTTACTATGCTAATTTTAGGAGTAAATTTTGGTTGGTTTTTTTTCCGCTCCCTTCCCCAGATGTTGGCAAGGACAAACGGGTGGTCAGTAAGAGAAATGTAAATAGATTTATGCAGTTAAATTCTGGGAACTGTGTTTGAAAAAAAAATCAGGCCACTCTAGCACAGCTGTTCAAAGCTACCGTTTGTAGAGCAGATGTGGGACAGCAGACTAGTTTATAATACAAATGTGCTTAACCCATGAGCCCAGTCAGTGAGTTGCCCTATCTTCATTATGGGCAATACACAGCAAGCACTTTTCTCTAAGATATTAAAAATCCTAAGCCCAAACTGCTCTCCTACCCAGGTTTGCATGATCATACTTTCCAGCATTGTTATTAAACCCTATAAATGCTTACAGCAGGCCAACTATATGATGAAAATGGGAAACCTGTGGCCCTGCAGATGTTGTTGTCCATTTCTCATTGATCTCTATCTACATGGCCCTTGGGGAGGAATTATAGGAATAGTGATTCATCAATATCTGAAAGGTCAAAGAGATCTCACTCTCATTGTATAGATAAGGAGGTGGTACATACATATCAACACCCCCGTAGTGCTATCAAATGCCTTACATCAGAGCAGAAACTTTGCTTGAGGTTTGACAAATCTCACATTTTCAAGAGTAAATACACAAAAACGTAACCTAGATTTGTGTGTGTATAATAAACCACCTTGCCTGCATTTGAGATCAGAACTACTACTGCCTGGGTCAATCTTTTACTTTTTAAAAAGCGGCAAGTAAAGGGAACTACTTCATCCATTAAGGATTGACCATATATAAAGTTGTTAAACTGAATTACGGTTTAAACAGATTGCTGATTAGTAGTAGTAGTAGTAGTAGAAGAAGAAACTGCTATCATCATCATTATTCTCGTTTCTTTTCTTTTTTTTTTGTTCCAAATCTGAATGTGACCTTTTATCTATGCAACTTGTTTTCTGTGTATGTTACCATATATAGCGTGCATAGCTTCTGCACACCTTTCATTTTTACTGGCTCCCCTCTTCCAGCTACTTCTAAGGTGCTAAAAATAGATTTCTTGGTTACTTTGGACTTAACTCAAGCTTAATTAGAGTTTCCATATCTTGAGTAATGGCATTGTAAAATGAAGTGGGATATAAAATAAAACAGGTTTTATGGTTGTGATTTCAGATTAACACCTACTGGATGGCCTTGAGCAAATCAACTTTTCTCAGTTTCCTATCTGCAAAGTGTATCAGGCCTTCAAGGGGCGGAGGATGGGGGGGGGGGGGTTGTTGAAATCAAATGAGATCAAGATAGTGAAATTTTATAAGCAACGGTCACTTGATAACAGGGTTCAATAAAGTACAAATGTGTGAGGCTGGATCTACACTGCTATATAATCCAATATCTGATCCAATACTTCTTTGAATTGGGTTATATGAGTGTACACTGCCATACAATCCCGTTCAAAGCAGATTATCTAGGGTCAGAAACTTGATTATATGGTAGTGTAGATGGGGCCTGAGGCTCCCGAGGTTTTGGTTTTCTTTTTGGGTTGGCCCCAACCATGGAGGATTCTGGTGCATTCCTGCTTCTGGAAGTACCTTTTTGATACGTTTCATGAGTGAACTGACCTGTTAGCAGAAGTTAAACCAGAAGTGGTCTTCAAGCTGTTTTAGGACTTTTTGGTTTTAGTTTTCAGTAGTCCAGACAGACCCCAAAGGGCCCTGAACCCTTTGCCATAGTTGTCCACCTCTGAGCTAAAGGATTCCTCCCCCCTTGCTTTGCTCCTCCATACCCTACATATCTGTGAAAATCTAGAATAGGAATAAATAAATCTAAAGCCATAGTTTTTTCACCAAATATTAAAGATTTGCTAAATGATGTTGTAACTGTCTTAAAAGAATCTCAAGAATAATTGTTTACAGACCTAGAATCATAGAATCATAGAATCAAAGAGTTGGAAGAGACCTCATGGGCCATCCAGTCCAACCCCCTGCCAAGAAGCAGGAATATTGCATTCAAATCACCCCTGACAAATGGCCATCCAGCCTCTGCTTAAAAGCTTCCACCACACTCCGGGGCAGAGAGTTCCACTGCTGAACGGCTCTCACAGTCAGGAAGTTCTTCCTAATGTTCAGATGGAATCTCCTCTCTTGTAGTTTGAAGCCATTGTTCCGCGTCCTAGTCTCCAAGGAAGCAGAAAACAAGCTTGCTCCCTCATCCCTGTGGCTTCCTCTCACATATTTATACATGGCTATCATATCTCCTCTCAGCCTTCTCT
The DNA here is from genome assembly GCF_037176765.1 of Anolis sagrei. Classification (NCBI taxonomy): domain Eukaryota; kingdom Metazoa; phylum Chordata; class Lepidosauria; order Squamata; family Anolidae; genus Anolis; species Anolis sagrei. The sequence continues at coordinate 190,973,548 of NC_090022.1, read as the reverse complement.
TCTTCAGGCTAAACATGCCCAGTTCCCTAAGCCGCTCCTCATAGGGCTTGTTCTCCAGACCCTTGATCATTTTAGTCGCCCTCCTCTGGACACATTCCAGCTTGTCAATATCTCTCTTGAATTGTGATGCCCAGAATTGGACACAATATTCCAGATGTGGTCTAACCAAAGCAGAATAGAGGGGTAGCATTACTTCCTTAGATCTAGACACTATGCTCCTATTGATGCAGGCCAAAATCCCATTGGCTTTTTTTGCTGCCACATCACATTGTTGGCTCATGTTTAACTTGTTGTCCACGAGGACTCCAAGATCTTTTTCACACATACTGCTCTCGAGCCAGGCGTCCCCCATTCTGTATCTTTGCATTTCTTTTTTTCTGCCAAAGTGGAGTATCTTGCATTTGTCACTGTTGAACTTCATTTTGTTAGTTTTGGCCCATCTCTCTAATCTGTCAAGATCGTTTTGAATTCTGCTCCTGTCCTCTGGACTATTGGCTATCCCTCCCAATTTGGTGTCATCTGCAAACTTGATGATCATGCCTTCTGTTTGAAAAGCCACATCAATGAAGACCTAACAGACATCTGGGTTTTTTTCTTAAACATTTCAAGCATTGATGAAAGCATTCTCTCTTTACAGCATTATGCAATCACTGCCACAATTTAGTGTATATACATACAACCCCATCAGCACTGGAACTGTTTATCCTAGTTTTTAAATCCCCTTTTCTTGAACTTCAAGCCAACTTTAAACCATTTGAGTTCATTGTCTTTTAAGTTGGAAAAATGGATATTCAAAGGGTAGAGATGCAGCATATAAAAATGGCTCTTCCAGTGTTGTGTTGGGACAGAGTTCAGAAAAGTCACTTTTTTGGCCCTCAAAATGCGTAAATCTGCAATCTTTTTTTAAAAAAATCAGGCTGCCTCAACTATTCTTGAAATGAAGGTTTAAAAAAAGTCTGAGCTCTGAATTGGCAGGAATATACAGAGCTCCTGCACCTTGAATATTAAAGTTGGGGAGGAAGAATGAAATTAAAATATCGGAAGTGTTTTTGGATATATGTACAATTCAAAGTGCTGGCTTTAGCCTATAAAGCCCTAAGCGGTTCTGGCCCAGCTTACCTGTCTGAACATATCTCCCTCTATGAATTACCTTGGGGATTAAGATTGTCGGGGAGCCCCTGCTCTCGATCTTGCCTTCTTCGCAAGACACAGGGCCTTCTCAGTGGTGGCCTCTCAGCTGTGGAACTCCCTCCCCACTTACATTAGATCAGCCCCCTTCTTCCTGATCTTCTGAAGGAAAGTGAAAACCTGGCTTTAGAATCAAGCATTCAGAGAATAGTTGTAATGCAATAATATATATAGAATATGTGCAGTAACTATTGGAACGACCCTGGACTGCGATTATGGACGGTGTGCTTTTAATACTGAATGTAATGTTTTTAAATATGCATTAATTTTAATTTTAATGTTTATTGGAATTGTATGTTGCTTTAAGGCATTGAACAATTGCCTATATGTAAGCTGCCTTGATTCTTCTTTGGAGTTGAGAAAGGCGGGTTATAAATAGGGTAAAGAAATATAATCAACGGGGGTAGGAAAATAGAGTAGAGGATATGTTATTGGAGGAGAAGCAGGCATGGAAGTAGCCACAAACCTAGCGACACATTTTAGATGTACAAATAAGACAAGCAAGCTAGCTACCTGATCAAAGAATTTATCTTTTACAGGTTTTATAAAAATTGCACACATTTATTTATTTTATTTACTTTAGTAAACTCTATGCCTGTTTCTTTAAAAAAAAATCAGAGTAGTGATTTAAGCATGTAACAGATCTAGACTTTTACTAGGTGTGCAGTTAAGTGCTTGTGTTTAGTGCTTGGATTTAATGGGAATTCAGTGAATACGGAATGTTTTATGGGTGTCGTGGCACATCGGGTGTGGCACCTATTTCTCAGCTTCTGTTTCACTTCGTTCAGACACAGTGCTGTGTGCACACGACAGCATTATGCAAGTTCCCCATAATGAATACCTCTGAGTCAGAGAAACAGAAATCCTATCTCTTTGGTAAACAACCTGCTGACCAGCACATGGGCAAATCTTTAGAGTCTTCTATGAAATAAATTCACATGTATCACAGCTCTCTAAAACAAGATGAGTCTCCTGCCCTTTCACACACTGCCCTTTCTCTTGAATTGTCCTGCTTAGAGCAATTTGTGAGATACACTGGTCTCAGATCTAGAGTTTTACTGGACTTTTTTGCTGTGGTGCAATAAATCCAAGAGGAGAATTAAGGCAAGATTGTTTGAAAATGGGGTTGAATAAGGGCTTGATGAAAGAGGGAAGTTCTTCTCTATAAATCACACAATTGGGATTAACTGTGCCAGTGTAGTTCATCCCAATGTTGTGAATTCATAGAGATCATGAAGAACTACAGTTAGTTCAGGTAATCAACCTGTGTTTGTACACTTTGCTGCTACTCACAGCCTTAGGAATTTTAAAATAGGATTTAGTAATATTCCTGCATCATGCCTTCTATGTGTGCTTCTGTGAGTCTCCTAGTGGAGAGAAAAAATGGGGAAGGAGGAGGAAAAGCAGGAAGAGAAGTAGTAGTGATCTTGATTGCTGTGTGCTAATCTATCTCTTTGGTGTATCAAATAATAATAATAATAATAATAATAATAATAATAATCCATTAATTTTGGAACGAGGAAAGGGATTGGTTTTCATGGCATTTACCAGCTGGACCTAAATGCCTAAAGTGCTCTTCTCCCACCAACCTTACTCAACTCTGCTCCTCAAGTTGCAAAAGTCTGGCCCCAGATGTTATAATATGAACTTCACCTAAGCTTCAAATGTCTTGGTGTTTTGTTTTGTTTTTAATTAATTGGGAGATTTTATTCCTTGGGACCTGAGGTTTCCCGAGTCCGGGATTCTGTTCTCAAGCCAGGCCAATGACAATAAGCGACCCTATCAAAGGACATGATAAATATAATACACTCATATTTGTGTTCTCTAGCAACTAACATTTCTAACAGTAAAGGGAATAGTAGACATCGGGAGACCCTATTGGTTTCTCTTTCTCATGATGGTGATCTCCAATGCTTTACAAAAAATTGTGTCAGCCAGGATGCTGTCAATTCTGTATCATCATGTTTGGAAACAGCCTGATAATCCAAACAATGTTATGTTCGTCCTCATAGCAGCTTATAGGTTACCGTTAGTTTTTTTTCACTAGTCAGAGGAGCAGTATGGATTCCTTCTTGACAATTAATTGCCTCCTAAGATAAATTGCAGTAAGCATAGGAGCAAGCTGGCTGCCAAACGCCATTCAATCCCACACATGCCGTATCTTTTTTTCCCCCTCTGACTGTTAATGACCTTTCTGACTTTTTTTTTTTTAGCATGCAGGGTGCTTTATAATCTTTATCTCATTGTTCATCACATCTGTGTTGTAGGTCATTTCACCCCCATTTCCTTGTACATAAAACGATTGCTCAAGGCTACTAATGGTAGAGTTCAGATATGAACTCCAGTTTCCAAAGTTCCAAGTCCAGGACGTCTTTTATTTATTTATTTTGCTATGTGGGTTCCTGCCACGCTGTCGATTTTGTCTTAGAACATCTTTGGATGTAAATTAGGCTCATTATTTTCCATATTTGGCGGAGGGGGGATTATGAAGTAATATCTGAGTGCTACTCCTCAAAAGTACAAAAAATGAGAAATATTGTAGCCAAATGCTTTGGATATGTAGGAGTTCATTTCTGTGCCATCATGCACCATACTTTGGGAGCATTGCGGCAACGCCCCAAATCCTCTAGCCTACATGTTCAGTGAATTCATTACATGGAGCATTCTTTGAGCTGTGATACAAATACACAATTTCTGAGTTCTTAAACAGACTGTAAACATTTTATAGACATACTTTATATCCTTTTTGCATAATCAGGGGGCCAGTATATTTAGAATTTTGAACATTTATGTCACAAGAAGGTTCCTAATGATCTGAAACATGTAGAGGTATAATTTCTATTGCTAGCACTTTTGAGGATATTATTCCTCTCTTTGTTTCCTTTCTTCCATTTTTGATTGTTCATGGGCTACTCCACTTCATGAGAGATTAATGAACTATCCAAAACAAAATAACATGCATGATGGTCACATTATCATTATGATTTAATGGAATTCCTTGGAAAATGGTTAGTCTGGCTAGGAGTTTCTGTGAGATGTAGTCCAAAAGAGTGACATATCCCAGCCTCTTCCTGTATTTCTCTGGCTTGATCTACATGCATATTGGTGATATATTATGTTTACTGTTATTTTTGTTTTAATTTTCTGGTTACTGCTTTTGTCTGTGCTGGCCAAAGGTATGCCTAGCAGTGTCTTAATGCAAGACATCTGTGTAGACATCTGCGCAACAGCCCCTCTTTGCGCAACCTTGTGGGAACACTTCGGCCAGAAGTGTCTCATGACATTCCCTGCTTTGAGACTCTCTTGTGTAGTTGTTTACTTGTCAAACACCAACATATTTCATACTGTCATTTCTGAATTTTCCACAAGGCATTCTAGTACCAAATTGTCCTTAGAAACCAGGTTCTGATGCTACAATACCAATGTGACAGCCGCACATCTGTAGTCATTCTAAATTAGTGGTTCTCAGCCTTCCTATTGCTGTGACCCCTTAATACAATTCCTCATGTTGTGGGGACCCCCAACCATTAAATTATTATTGTCTCTTCCTTATAACTGTAATTTTGCTACTATGTATTGTCGAAGGCTTTCATGGCTGAAATCACTGGGTTTTTGTAGGTTTTTTCGGGCTGTATGGCCATGTTCTAGAAGCATTCTCTCCTGACGTTTTGCCTGCACCTATGGCAAGTATCCTCAGAGGTAGTGAGGTGAGTGAGGTCACTACCTCTGAGGATGCTTGCCATAGATGCAGGCGAAACGTCAGGAAAGAATGCCTCTAGAACATGGCCATATAGCCCGAAAAAACCTACAACAGCCCAATTTTGCTACTGTTATGAATCCTAATGTAGATATCTGATATGCAGGATGTATTTTCATTCACTGGACCAAATTTGGCACAAATACCCAATACGCCCAAATTTGAATACTGGTAGGGTTTGCGGGGGTGGGGGCGGGATTGGTTTTCTCATTTGGGAGTTGTAGTTGCGAGTTTATAGTTAATGTACCTGGGATTTATAGTTAACCTACAATCAAAGAGCAGTCTGAACTCCACAAATGATGGAATTGAACCAAACTTGGCACACAGAACTCCCATGACCGACAGAAAACACTGGAAGGGTTTGGTGGGCATTGAGTCCTCTGTGGGGTGAGAAGGGCAGAATATAAATATTGTAAATAAATAAATAAATAAACATTGGCCTTGAGTTTTGGAGTTGTAGATCACCTATATCCAGAGAGCAAACAATGATAGACAATGATAGATCTGGACCAAACTTGGCATGGATACTCAATATGCCCAAATGTGAACACTGGTGGAATTTGGGGAAAATAGACCTTGACAGTAGGGAGTTGTAGTTGCTAGGCTTTATATTTCACCTACAATCAAAGAGCATTCTGAACCCCACCAACGATAGAATTGGGCCAAACTTCCCACATAGAACCCCCATGACCAACAGAAAAATACAATTGGCTTTCTGTTTTGTTATTGTTACAAATGAGTTGAAGTCTTTTGCGCTGGACCTGACTGGGTTATCTGTAGTTAAGAGGGGGGGGGGGGGGAAATGGCTTCATGTCCACAACAGGAACATGGAACCATCTCTTTAAATGTGTATCATATGACATTCACATGAATACCAATTGTAAGCAATTAACCTTATCTGAAATTCACACAGACTGAAGCCTAGCTACTAACTAGGAGTTCATTCATAGAAAAGCAGTGTTTCTCCTGCCTTTAGAGTACAGTGATAATCATTTCATGCCATTACAAATTGCAGCTTTTGAAGTTTGTTTGTTTTGTATGTCTTGCTCTAATTAATTCTGACAGTTTAAACTAACTGTTATCTATTCTGTCTCCCCATATGTCAACAGTTATTCTGACAGATGAAGAGGTCCAGAGGAAAAGAGAGATGATTATGAAAAGAAAGGAGGAGGAAGCCCTGAAAGAGAGCTTAAAGCCCAAACTGCTGGAGGAGCAACAGCGGATCATTGATATACTGCTTGAAGCCCATAAAAAAACCTATGATCCCACTTACTCTGATTTCAACCAATTTCGGGTAAGCCACTGTCCTTCTTACTCATTACAAATGTGAGTAGGAGGACATCTGGTGGTAAACTGAGTGAACAAGCAGCGATTACTATTTTTAATGCTTTTTGAGAAGCAGATTCTGGCAAAACTGTCTACTCTCCTTTGGCCATAAAGGGGGTTTAAACTGTTGTATGCCCCGAGCAGTAAGAAAATGTCTGAAAGCCAAGCCAATGTCCCCATGTTCATTAATAGGATCCAAGAACAGCCCATCTGTTAAAATACATTATCAGAAACCTTTTTTGTAGAATAAAGGTCTCGTGGCAACGGAACCCCACCTATTGAAAGTGCAGTCAGCCCTATTTTTTGTGGTAGTTCAGGATCAAGATCCCCATGAAAATGGAAATACAGGCTTGCTATTTAGGCATTTTTAGATCTTCCAGTTGAACCTGTAGGCCAGGGCTACTTAAACGTTTTTCACCTGGAAAATCTTTACATGACTCCAAGTATACCGGTATAAAAAGTTGGTATAAAAATCAAACGTTTATTGAAAACAAACCAGCATTTGCAAGGCTTGCAAAACAGGCTAATTTTCCTTTTTTGTAGAGAGCTTGGTAAGCTCCTGCTGTTAGTCCCAGCTTTGCCAACTTAGCCGTTCAAAAACATGCAAATGTGAGTAGATCAATAGGTACCACTTCTGCGGGAAGATAACAGCACTCCATGCAGTCATGTTGGCCACATGACCTTGGAGGCATCTATGGACAACGCCAGCTCTTCAGCTTAGAAAAGGAGATGAGCACCACCCCCCAGAGTCAGACACGACTAGACTTAATGTCAGGGGAAATCTTTACCTTTGCCTAGAATACAGCTGAAACATTTTCTGCATGCTGTTGCCATTGTGTGGATAGATGGTGTTCAGAAACCTTTTACTGTTGTCATTTTTTCTTGGCCCCAACAATGAGCTAAGTGGAGTCAAGACCCACAATTTAAGAGGCAGTGCTATGGTGAATTACCCTGAAGACTTAGAAAAATGCATAGAGAGGGAGCAGAGTTGGGATTCATTGATACAGTGGTTCTCATCCTGTGGGTCCCCAACTGTTAGGATTTCTGGGAGTTGAAGGCCAAAACATCTGGGGATGTTTTGGCCTTCAACAGTTGAGAACCAATGCAATAATATAATCCTCAAATAATTCAGATCCCCAAAAGCTTAAGCAGCAAATATAGGAGGATGACTGCATAATTCTGAATTCTATGGACAATTGAGATAATAGAACGGCCCCATTTATCCACCTGCTCTTTCCACCCTCTTCAGAGGTCCTCAGGTCTCTGAACACTTGTCTTCCTCAGTTCTGTGGAAAGAGGTGTGGTAAGGGGGAGAAAGTACTTGTGGCTGAGGCAACCACAAGTGTTTCCTGTCTTGTAGCAACCAGGGAAACAGTAGAGGAACTGGAGCTCAGCTGTGGGGTTGAGTGATGCATGCAAGAGTGAGGAAGAAGGGTGGGATGTGTCAAGAGCAGAAGTGGAGGAAAAGCAATGCCTGACTGACAACAGGACACACCATTATTATTATCATCATCATCATCATCATCATCATCATCATCATTCACTTTGGGGAGATGGTACTTGCTTCTCTTTCACCACTCCTTTATTCTTCTCTCCTGGTTTACTTTTCTGAGCAACACTAGTCTAGTTTCCACTGTAGAATGAGAACCTTCAGAACACCATACAGCTCCTAATGCCACCCAAAGCCTAACACATATGTGCTGAAATGAATGCCTTTATCTCCCTTGGATGGAAATTTCAATGTGTATATACAAATGACTCTCAGAACTTAAAATATATTTTCCTGTGGTCCTCTGGCTCATAATGTGCTTTCAGTGTCTTTCCTTAGATTAGTCTTTTATGTACTAATCTGGAGGTAAGGGTGTTAAGGCATTGCTATGTCAGAAATGTTTTGCTTTGGGGGCACTTTATTATTCTAGGAAATAGTCTATAGCACTGATCAAAGTGGAAAAAAGTAATCAAAGTGGAGCAAAGAAGTACCAGAAGGGAAAACAGAAGCAAAAGTTTGCAAAAGTACTTTGTGCTAATCTGAGCCAATTTTGACTGATCTTATTGGTAAAATCTCCAGATATTCCTGAGCCATCCTTTGCCTCTCAGCAAGAGGTTCCCATGAATGTACAGTTCAACGTATTGGGATATACGTTGAACTTAAGAGTGGGAGGCACTCAGACCTAATAGGAAATATAAACCAAAAAAATCATATATCCTTTTGTTTCAGCCTCCAGTCAGAGGTCGCAGAATGAAAAGTAGATCTTCCTCTATTATGACCCAAGGTTTCTCCTCTTCAGAAGACTCTTTGGATACCTTCAGCTCTTCTTCCCCAGGTAACATACAAAAGCACAAATAGCATTTATACCAAGGATTTTTGTACAAAAAACCCTGTGGGAGTGTGGAAAAGCCCTGTGGGAATCTTGATCAATAAATATGATCTTTATAGGACTTGCAGAGGCACTCCTATCTTGTAGCTCAATGTTCTCTTCCTGGATTGCTTAATTTTGATGGTTTCAGGTTGGTCTGAACTTCCTGGAACTTGTGCTAAAAAGGAGCAGAGGTATACTTTGTGGAAGACACAGAGCTGCCACTGGAAACAGCCTCATGAGTGGAGGCCTCCCCTTGTAACTGTATTATCACTTAGCAGCCTTGTGTTTCTACAATTCTGTGCATTTCCTTGTAGCAGGCTGGACATAAAGCTAAAGCCAGACTAACCAATATAAATGACAAGAGAGATTTAAGCAGCAATGTTGCAGTCTGGTAAAAATGAAGTCTCTTTAATACACTTTTTTGAACAGGCTTGTTTGTTTTGACTGATGTTTACAGGGTTTGAGGAAGTTACTTTGTAAAGGCTTACATAAGAAGTCTAAATGGTGTGTTTTCCTCTCCCTCATAGAACCAAAGATGTTCTCAAATCTGGAACTAAGTGATGACAGCGATGAAAGTGCATCCATGTCCATTGATTTATCACACCTCTCCATGCTGCCTCACCTGGCTGACCTTGTTAGTTACAGCATCCAGAAAGTGATTGGATTTGCAAAAATGATTCCAGGATTCAAGTAAGAAAGGATTTTGCTTCAGAAGAACACTCTTTCTCCCCTCCCCCTCTCTCTCCTCTGTTTAAAAAACAGTAATTGTACCAAACTACCATAAATACCCGAATATAAGCTGATCGGAATACCTCGTATAAGCCATGGCACCTAATATTATCACAAAAACTGGGAAAACGTATTGACTCGAGTATAAGCCAAGGGTGGGAAATGCAGCAGCTTCTGGTAAATTTCAAAATGAAAATAGATACTAATAAAAGTTATTTACATAAAACTCTAATTTAAGATAAGACTGCCCAACTCTGATTAAATCATTATTCTAACCTTCTTCAATGTAAATGTGCTTACATATCCTTCCAATAATCATTATAGTTTATTTTAACTTTACATTTTAGGGAAATGCTATGGATATATGAATAAGGAAAAGTGGGAAAGACTAGTACCAAGAGGGGAGAGGAAGGTGCGTGCTGCACCAAGAGAGGAAGGTGCGCAACGCGCAGGAGAGGAAAGAGAGCTGGGTTGCTGTGCACAGAGGTGAGGGTCCTAGCAGGAAAGCGTGGAACTGAAAGAAGCTCCTTTTTCAGCCCCACATCTTCCCACCAGGACCCTCACCCAAGTATAAGCCAAGGGGAACTTTTTCAGCCTAAAAAAAAGGGCTGAAAAACTAGGCTTATACTGAAGACTTTATGCTGACCCCCCACTGATTGGTGCTTTCCCCTCTCCATGGAATGAACTTGGACTTATCCGTGGGTCATATAAAAATCCATATTGGCTCCAAAATCTGCCCTCAACCTATACATGAGGTCAACTTTTATATGAGTATACATAGGCAGTTCCCAAGTTACAAGCAAAGTTTGTTCTCATGTTGAATTTGTATGTAAGTTGGAACAGGTACATTTTTAAGTTTAATTCCAGCCAAATATATGTATCTTTTAGCTTTGGATAACATAGTGAAGGCTTAACACCTCTATGGTGTTTCTTTTGCTATCTCTGCTGCTGTTCAGAAGATTTCACATCACTTTCTATCCCTGTCACAATTGGATTTTGAAAAATGTGTCTAGTCATGGAACCAGGAATTGGTGATAAACCTTCAGTGTAGACACCTTTTCCACGTGATAACTCTTCCAGGAGTTGATTTCCCTTCCAAGGAGTAGATTTCTCTCACTTCCTGTTGTCTCTCTCTCACACACACACAAACATCCGTTCTTTACTGTGAGTCATTTATAAGTCAGATGCTTGTAAATCAGAGACTGTATATAGTTTTCAATTTTAATTAATTATTAGTAATAAATTTTAAATAGAAACATTTACCCTAAGAAATAATGCAGCTGCATTATATTTATCCTGATGGCAGTAGGTCACAGTTATTCAGTAGTCACGGTTATTCAGATTTTACAGAAAGAGAAGAGACAGCCATTCTCCCAACCTATTGCTACAGCCTGACATAAACTGAAACAATTCCTTCAGTCAGACTGTAAGCCAAAACAGTAATGTAATTATTGCCTCTGCCACTTGCCCGTTTTATCCATCTGCATGGTTTATTTAACAAATCCCATCAGAAACTGAGTATTAATGGAACTGTCAAGTGGTAATTCAGCAATGAGGCTAATATGAATAAGGCTTTCCTCAAGTCCCATTTGGCTGTGCACCAAGAGTTGTCTTTATGCATCGTTTGAACCGAAGCACTCCATGCATTCCTTGGACTTCCACTTAAACCATATAAAGATTTTGTGATGATAATGAGGTTCAAAGTTAAAGCTTGTTGATTGTACATAGATAACTGAGCACTCAGTAGTTCTCAGTAATGTATCTGATTGCCTACCCTGAAAGTGTTGGACTTGAATTAACCTTAGAATTGTTTGTGTGGTGGCTCATTCACATATATAAGGACTGACATCGTGTTAAAATTAATACATTATAGACATAAGTGTATCAACCTATAGTCGTAGCAGTGTGCCTATAGTAACTAGTTCTGAGTTTATTGAAAACTAATCTCCAGGGGGCTAAGTAGATAACACCAATGTGTGATGGCTGAATATATGAATGTAGGGGAGAATGAAGAAGTCCAGAATCATTCAGCATGGAAACACCTTTATAGCCCAACAAAAATGTTATTTGTGTCTTGGTTTTTGGGCCTGTTTCTGGTGTTATTTGGGGCACTGATTCAGGAAATTGCATTTGATAGACTACATCAGTTCTAGTTTCTTAGATATGGTTATCATGGTTCTCTATGGGTGAGCAGATGAAAACTAGCAGATGGCATGTCTTCTGTATCTCAGAAACTAGAACCGATAGGGGAAAACTGGTACCATTTTTGAAATCAGCGGGTCAAATATACCCAGAAACCGGTCTAATATTTGAGGCACCAAAATATGTTTGGGCCAGTGTCAATCCTAGGTGAAGTACATGGTCATGAGTTTTAAAGCCTCGCCACATGAAGTATCATAATGATGGATGAATCGAGAACCCAAGATACAACTTTCTCTTCCCCAATGTAGAGATCTAACAGCAGAGGACCAGATTGCTTTGTTGAAATCCAGTGCCATTGAAGTCATTATGCTCCGATCAAATCAGTCATTCTCACTGGAGGATATGTCTTGGACCTGTGGCAACAATGACTTCAAATACAACATCAATGATGTCACACAAGGTATGGTACTTTCAACTGTGGGTGGTATAGAGGGTTGTATATGGTTCAAAAAGCTGATGATGTCCTAAATTGGGACGTGGATCCATTGCTGAAACTGCTAAGTCCACCCTCTCTGCTTTCTAACCATAGAAAGTAACATTAACCAAAACCAGGATAGAGATGAATATCTGAAAAAAAACAATTATGTAACTTGATCTGTAGAATAATAGTTACAACTCAAAGAAACTGAAAATGCCAAAACCCTATTCAGTTTTAATAGAATTTAGGTGACTTTAGACCATTTCATTGGCTATTCTGTTTATATTAGAATATTATAATGAACTCTGTGGGGCAACCCTTGAAAAGCATCAGAGAGTGCAAGATGCAGAGGCCAGATTAGTGTCCGGTGTGCATTTTAAAGGCAACATAAAACTGGTCTTGAAAGAACCGCACTGGCTTCAAGTATGCTTCTGAACTCAATTCAAGGTGCAGTTTTTGACCAATAAAACTATAACAACTTGTGGCCAGGATATCTGAAAGACTGCCTTCTCCTTTTTTGAGCCTGCCCAAAATGTGAGGGCCCTTCCACACCATATAATCCAGAATATCAAGGCTATAATATTGTGGATTATCTGCTTTGGACTGGGGCCCCTTCCAACCATAGAGAGTAAAACAGCAAAATAAAATCCCACATTTTCTGCTTTGAACTGGAATATATGGCAGTGTGGACTCAGATACCCCAATCTGAAGCATATATTGTGGGATTTTCTGCCTCGATATTCTGGGTTATATGTCTGTATGGAAGGCCCCTGGATTATCTGAGTCCATGCTGTCTTATAACCCAATTCAAAGCAGGTAATGTGGGATTTTATACATCTGTGTTGAAAGGGACTGAGATCCTCAGAGGAAGTCCTCATATTTGTCCCAACTCATTTGGATGGTTAACAGTAGCACCCCAAAGGTGTAACTCCCTTCCAAAATACTTGAGGTTGGCTCCTCCTCTTTTGAGGTTCCAGCAAGATCCAAAACACTGCTGCACCACACAACCTGCTCTGTTTGAATTGTCTGTTTTAAAATGTGTATTTAAGGATTGTTTTTAAATTATTTTTAAAGGATGTTTTGTTGTTTTTAGTTTTTTTTAAAAAAAAAGTATATTTGTACCGTTTTGATTGCTTTTATTTGTTCATTGCCTTGGGAGCCCTTGTGAACTGTGAGGCAATGTAGAAAGGGGAAGAGAAACTTGAGAACAAGGCCCCTTCCATACAGCCCAGCCCTATATCCCAGATTATCAAGGCAGAAAATCCCACAGTATCTGCTTAGAACTGGGTTATCTGAGTCCATACTGATATATATTCCAGTTCAAAGCAGATAATGTGGGATTTTACTGTGTGGAAGGGGCCCAAGAAGCAGACTAGCTCAACAATTTCAGAGATCTCTTGGCAGGATGAATGCTGTTCTTTTGTTGAATGAGCCATTGATTTCCAGATCAGTTTATTTTTATTTTTGCTCTGTTTTCCAGCCAACTTGCAAACCTTCCAAAATCTAGTGCTTTCTCTTTTAAAGGTTGCTCTGTTTTTGTTTCAGCTGGCCACAGCCTAGACCTGCTCGAGCCTCTTGTTAAGTTCCAGATCAGCTTGAAGAAACTCAACCTGCATGAGGAAGAGCATGTGCTCCTGATGGCCATCTGCATCCTTTCTCCAGGTAAGAGAAACGTTATCTTTTTGGGTGACATTTTAGTGGGCTCTTTCCCAGTGACTGGAGGCATCAACAGGGGCATTTTGTGTGCAATATTTCTTTTAACCTGGAGACAAGTTTGTTTTTGTTTTTTTTTCAATTGGAAATAACACCTGTTTTTGTATTTGTCGCCTGGTTTAAACTCATTAAAACATCTCTTTTTTCCAGAGTTGCACATATTTGTTTGTGAGGATTACCATAATGTAAGGAGCAGGCAGTTTCCCATATGACAAAACATTTAATTTAGTATCCCAGTTTCCTGTCTAGAATGCAAGATAAAGCTTTCACACTACCAAAAACTCCAAAACAAAACATAGAACTGAAGCTCTCCTATCTTAGTGTGCATCCAGATGATGCTACCAATCAAACAGCTATTCAAATGCTAAATTCTTATGGAAAGAAAAATAGTGACAGTAACATCTGGACTCCCTCTAAAGTTCTGTGAATGTGGCAAGGTTCCTGTGCAGTGAAAGACCCATCTGAAAGTACTCTTGGGCTCAGAGAAGTCTCTGTCTTCTTGTATTATTTTTATGCTTATTCAAACTCCTAATTATTTGGTTACTTGTCAGAGCAATATACCTTTCAGTAAAAATAGGATTAACTACCATATACAATCAATTTCCAAGTTATTAACAACATAGATTATGTAGTTTTTTCTTAAATTGAATGTGTGTCTGTTGGAACAGGTACATTTTAAGTGTAACTCCAGTATCTATCTCTCTCTCTATCTATCTATCTATCTATCTATCTATCTATCTATCAGCTTTGGATAGCATAGGGAAGACTTAACATCCTTGTGAAGTTTGTTTTGCTGTCTATGCTCCTGTTCAGAAGATTTTACCTCACTTTCTGTCCCTGTGATAATTTGAATTTGAAAAATTTAGCTTCCTGTGGAAACAAGGATTGGTGATAAAGCTTCAGTAGAGACATATCTTCCCTATGATAACTTATTCAGGAGTAAATTTCCCTTCCTAGTGGTAGCTTTCTCTCACTTCCTGTTGTCTCACCCCTGTTCTTAACTATGAGTTGCTTGTAAGTCAGATGTTTGTAACTTGTGGACTGACTATATATTTGTGTATAAGTCAAGCTCATGTATAAGTCAAAGGCAGGTTTACAGGCCAAAATTATGGATTTTTATATGACCCGGGGATACATTGAGGGTCATTTTGAGAGAGGAAAGTGCCAATACTACCATGGGGCAAGTAGCTCCTGGCCACCACCATGTTTCCATCCAGATATTCAAAAAGACCTTTTGCCATTCTACTCAAAATTTCCTTTTTAATAGAAGTTAAGATATAACATTAATTCTTATCAAAAAAGGAAGCATCCACTTCTCTGAGTAGAATGGCAAGAGCTTCATCTGGTCAATGAAAATCTGAACGAAGCACTGACCCTGTCCACTTTCTCCTCCGCAATGCCAACTCTGGTCTTTTTGAATGCCTGGGCAAAAAAAAATGGCAGTGGCAGCAGTTTGGAACTTACCGTCAGGAGAGTGCTGAGAGAATATACATAGTCAGTGATTCTTTTAGGTTTTCTTGTGATGGACTAAGCCACACATGTCAAACGCAAGGTTTGTGGGCTGAATCTAACCTGGTCCATTATTTTGTGTGGCCCGCGAGTCTCTTAATGCCGGAGTAAAATAATTCCATTTATATAGTCTTACAATTACAATTGACCTTTTGAAGGCATCTGTAAGGCTGATGTGGCCCTTGGTGAAAATGAGTTTGACACAGCTGGACTAAGCACTCACCTTTCGTCAATGTGCTCAAAGAAAGGTATAAGTTTGGGAGGGCATAAGGAACAATCCACCACAGATTCAGATTCTTTGGATTGCGTTTTGGCCAGCATTTCTCAACTTTTACACAAGTATATATACTGCTTCCACTTTCTTCCTTTTACATAAAATTATGAGGAAGAGTGGACTAATGCAGTGGCTCATTGTGGAGTGGCTCCTTGTCCTCAAGAAGACACGGTAAAGTGTCTGAATCCACATGGAGATACATCAGCAGTGTCTTTGAGTCTTTGTTTATGTTTGGGCATTTGCTACTGTTGGGAATCAGTTGGGATGAATTGGGTCAAGGAAGGTGAGAAGCAGAACCAAAGAACCTTTCCTTGTTTGTAGTATTGTGCAAGGAACAAGAGGAGATGGGAGTTGTGAGTCCTTCCATTCTCCATATAAACTGCATAAGCCAAGTGTTCACTCCTACCTTCTGAGACCATAGGAAGCAAACAGTGGTTTCAATACAATAAAGAGGTCCCATAGGCCACAGTCTGAGCTGCAGTCAGAGACCTGAACTGTTGCTCTTAAGTGCTTCACTGTTTCTTTTTTCCCCCCACACAAAAGCTTACACCTCAAAAAAGTACTACCTTGCCACAATTCGTCTTGGCAAAAGGTTTTGCAGTGTCTTTCTGCCAGGGAATTGCCCCAAACTTGCACTTCTTCCATCTTTTTGATAATAATCTGACATGCAGAAGAACTCAGCCCAAGGCACTGCACCCACTTACCTTAAGTCGTCTGGCTGCTTGCCTCTGCTGCCTGGTGTTTTGTGATCTTTGTCTCCAGCTATCTGGCAGCCCTGTCTGACTTCACAGTTTTCTGACTCCTAACAGAAAGATCCACACAGGATATGTGAGTGTAATATTGCAAGCTCAGCATTTTCCCCAAGACTATGAGGATAGAGGAATGTTAGATACTGATCTCAGGATAGCAAGAACGCAAAAGACCTGGAGTGAATAGACATTCCCCTTTGTTTTCTCCTTTTCTCACAGTGCATTCACTGCAAGCCTGTCTCCCATGTTCTCTTTCCTAGATCGCCCTGGCGTTCAAGACACCGCTATGGTGGAGTCCATCCAGGATCATCTTTCTGGAATCCTGCAGACATATATTCTCTGCCGACACCCGCCTCCCGGCAACCGCCTCCTCTACCCGAAAATGATCCAGAAACTTGCAGACCTGAGGAGCCTGAATGAGGAGCATTCCAAACAGTATCGCTGCCTCTCCTTCCTGCCCGAGCACAGCATGCAGCTCACTCCACTGGTCCTCGAAGTGTTTGGCAATGAGATCTCGTGACATCGTCGTCCTGAGGATGAAACACACCAGAGTTAAGGAAGGAGTCAGCCTGGCTTCCCACTGGTGGCAAACTGAGAGCTTTGGCCCCAGCGTTGTATATTGTCAGCGAGAGTTTTAACCCTTTTTTTTCCCTCCACACTACCAGAGGGACTGCATCATTTTTACATCTTTTGGCCTCGTCCTTTGCATTGCTGCTGAGCAGCAGTCTGCAAGCTTATCCCTTCTCTTCTGTCAATCAAAACCGAATAGTTTTCTCACTTGCTGCTTTGCCAAGATGAAATTGCTTGTCGCTTTCTTCAATGTTGAACTTTCAAGCCAGCGACTGAAATGACTGATCTGTGGGTTAAGGAAGGCGATGACTGGATAAGAGCTCCTAATTAGAATGGATGGGATTTAGGGTTTGAGGGTGATGGGACTACTGAGTATTGTCATCATGCCACGTGAAGAGCTTTTAGTCCAGTGTGAAAATAATGTACAGAAATTGATCTTTTATGCGTAACATGTGCCCTCCCTGCCTGCCTTCCCAAGGCTCTTCACTACTATCAGCCAGATAATGATTTGGAGAGAGCTGGGGGGTTAACTGTTGTGGTGTACACAAACTACTCTAGCACTTTGTTGCACTAAATAGCTTGTTCAGAAGGGGAGGATAATTTAACTAATCATGTACATCTCAGTGGAAATTTTCTCTGAAAACTGTAAATAACAAGCTCCTACCAATTTCCCAGCATTGTTTCAGAAGATGTTCTCAAAACATGGCCCCCTTTCAGCATCCCCCTCCCCCCAGTTTCAAACACTACCAGTTTATTTAGAGGAGCTTCTGGTTTCTGCAGTGGCATGGAGCTGATTTGCAATCCATTCAAAAGGTTTGAGTTGTCGCTTTAGAGCAGACCTTCGGCAGTCTATATATGGCCCTCCAGATATTTCTAGGCTCCAATCTTTGTCAAGCCCGGCCAGCATAACCATTGGTTAAGATATTATGGGAGTTACAAGTTTCCCACCCCTCTTTAGAGTCATGTAGAGACCATTTGTTAGCAGGGCAAACTGACCTACAGGTCACTGTATAAAGAACTGACATGCAGAAGTAATCTTGTACTCTCTCTCTCTCCCCATGCTGGAGTCATAATGTTTGAGTCAGTCCATAGTCATACTCAGGGAGGTTGAGACTAATTTATTTTTGTGGCTCATAAGATGTTTACTGTGAATTTGATGACCTCTGGACAAATTCAGCACAAGCTGCCACACTCTATCAAGGGAAGGAATGTATCACCAATATTCAAACAGCATGGAATGGGCAGTTGCTAATATATTTGTCCCAAATAATCTTAAACTGTACACATAGCTTTCAGTGGACCGACATTTGCTTCTTGCAAGCGTTGGCAACTGTTTGAATGTTTACACATGCAAAAAGGAAAGTAAATTGTTGGCTGTAGTGAGAGCAAAGCTGCTTAAATGTGGACATTCTCTCATCTCACTTTTCAGAGATGGTTACCTGCTCATAAATGTGTAGTATTTCACTTCACCAACATGCTGTTTTTACAGAAATGATTATGATAGCTGCATTTTGCACGCCATGTATTGCTTCAGGTGAACACATAAAGTGTCTTACAGGATGATAAATTCTAAGGATACACAAAGGCACATTTGGTTTAGCAGACCTGTAGAGTTGTGTCAGTAAGGATTTGCATACACGAATGGATCAGGGCGGAGGTTTCAGGGAGATTTCTTTGTGAGAATAAAATCTCCCTTTTGCTTGCTAAGTGTCAGTAGGATAATATAATAGAAAGAGATTATTGTGAAAAAGTGCCTTGAGCTTGCTCCAGTGCAGTAATTCACCCCCACCCACCCAAATTATAAGTTGACATTTTAATCTTCTCGGCCCTTTGGCTAAGATCAAGTGTAGTAGTTTAGTCTGAAATTGATCTAAATTTCTAGCCTTGGAGGGATCGCAATCAATTTCCTTCTGTGCTTCGATGGGTGTTGGTATAAAGGTAACCCACCACATGGAATAAATCCCTGCTTGTGAGGGGATGCACGCAGGTTCCTTTCCTCTCCCCCAGAAGTATGGCTGTCTCCCTTTTCTTGGACAGAACTTGATTAAAGAGCAAACTTTTGCATTCTGGCAGTGTGGGAAAGAAAGCAGGCATTTGCAACACGATTCTATAAAAGAAGCTTTGAAGCTTGCTTCTCAGAGCTCTGCCTCTTCGGCTGCTGGAGCACTTTCTGGCAGTGGTGTTTGACTCCTTTGGCAAGATACACCACCCATTAGTTTCTATCGAAAGTATGGTAGTGCATCCAACATGCCTAAGCCTGTGTTCTAGCAGCCATTTCAATGGTGGATGGCCTTACTATACTCATCAAAGTTGTATGTCTTAACACTCGTGTCATGACACTACATTTGAGAGTGTTACCTATACATCTTGCAGGAGGGAGTTGGTAAATTGGTAATTTTTTTTAAGTCATATTAAATCATAATAGAGTTAGCTGTCCACATTTGTGGATTTAACTTTTATGGATTTGATTAGTCACAGATTTGGCTAATACATTCTGAGAATCTCTAGGTCCTCCAGTGAAATTCTGCAGTCAGTCTCTGCCAGAAGTTGATCATGGAGGCAAACTGCATGACCAAGAGAACACATATTTAGACATTAGTACAGTGGTTTTCAACCTGTGGGTCCTCAGATGTTTTGGCCTACGACTCCCAGAAATCCCAGCCAGTTTACCAACTGTTAGGATTTCTGGGAGTTGAAGGCCAAAACATCTGGGGACCCACAGGTTGAGAACCACTGCATTAGTAGGTCCTCCAGCGTAATTCTGTGGTTGGCTTTTGGTGAATTAGTCTTTTATTTGTGGGTTTTCCACTTTGCTCCCCTAACTCATACAAAAGTGAAGGTCCTACTTTATTGGTTCATCTTACCCCTATAATGTCAGTACTGATTGGCAGCAGATTTTGAGGGATTCAAAAGGATTCATTTATAGATGTACTTCGGAGACTTGAGATTGAACCTGCATGCAAAGCATGTGCTCTGTCACTGAGCTATGCATGTCTTTGTGCCTTACAGACAAGAATGTGAGGTTTAGCTCTTTTATATCCCATCTTAGGAAGCTTTCCAAGTCTAATGGGATACAAAACCATAGTTGAATCAGGTAGTTAAATATATCATGGCACAATGTTGAAAGAGAGGAAAGGAGTCAGCTATGCTTTCAACCACTCTCTCCTATATTGGACATAGTAATATTTTAAAATAATGATTACAGCAAACTTTGCAAGTCACTCAATGAGTTGCATCTTGGTTGTTTTTTTAAAAAATGCTATGTTAATACGTCCCTTTAGTCTAAAACAGTGGTTCCCAACCTTTGGTCCTCCAAGTGTTTTGGACTTCATCTCCCAGAAATCACAGCCATCTTACCAGCTGTTAGGAATTGTGGGAGATGAAGTCCAAAACACCAGGAGGACTAAAGATTGGGAACCACTGGTCTAATGGGAACCTCACCAATACACTCTTGTGTTCCCTCTGGTTCCCCTACAGCAGTGCTTTCTTAGCCTGTAGGTCCCCAGATGTTTTGGCCTTCAACACCCAGAAATTCTAACAGCTGGTAAACTGGCTGGGGTTTCTGGGAGTTGTAGGCCAAAACACAGGTTGAGAACCACTGCCTTACAAGGAGACAGGATGGGGAGGATGTAATTTTATTTTATCTTTTGTTTATCTGTTCTGCTGGAGGTGTCCCTGGGATGCTTCTAGATGACTTTCCCAGCCTTGTATGGGAGACCCAGGTAATACCATAATTATGTCAAGAAGGAAGCGGTAAATTAGATGCACAGTGCTTTTCAACTGATGCCATTAGGGACACTCCTCCTTCAAAGTTCCCCTGAGTGCAAAGCTTAGCAGATCACTTATATGGACACTTGGCCAAAAGAAATAGTCCAAAGGAGTAGCTTTTCCAAGTTTTGCCTATTGAGTTTAGTCCAGCTGTGTCTGAGCTTTCCATTTGGAAGTATCCAGGATCTAAGTAAATAAGTTGTCCTGCAGCCATTCATAGAACACACTTGGCCACTATATTTTTCTAAAGAAATGGGGTGAGTGCTTTTGATACTTAGCCCATACATTAAATTCGCTAGAAACGCCTATGCTGAACAATTTGCACCAGATTATGTGGCTTAATTCAATGTGTAAATAGCAATTTAATATAAGTTGACAATGTTCTGTTATAAAACCCAATTAGATTTTAGACATTTTAAGAACAATTACATTTGAAAGCTGCTCTTTTTTGAGAGATGCTGGATTTTTTCCCCCAACTCTGCATGTGAACGTCAAACATGTATCTATCTATCTACAGACACATACAGTGCAAGAGGAGTAGCTTCTTTCCAAATGTGAAACACAAATCATCTCTTGTTTGTTGCCTTGTGTAATTTAAATGGCCATGCAATGCACTTTATATTAAAAAAATCAGTGGAATGATTTAAAGAGACAAATCTATATTTAATTATAGTAGTTCTGATGATGAAGAATAGAGGTGATTGCTATCTTTTTATTCCTTTGTACATCTTTGGGCTTTTTTCTAATGGATAAAAGAGAAGATATAATATAAAAAAAATCCAGAGCTTTATTGACATGATAAGGAATGATTGAATCCTGTTTTCATAAGTTGTAAGTGTAATATGCTGTTACCTTATTAATAAACATGTATTGCTTTGTGACAACACAATCATTTGAGTGCGATTTATTTACACTGCAGTCCTCCACATTCTTGGCTGAGAGGTGTCCAGAGGAACAAGTAAATTCATATAAGGTCACACTATCAATTTTCTTGTGATAAAAATATTTTAAAATGTAAATAGTTTATATTGATTCAGAAGTGGATGGATTTCAGGATGGTATGCTCAAATAGACTGAAGCAAGACAATACTAAACATTATGGGCTTTTTGTGTGTCGGGAGAAACTACAAGTTGCTTCTCGTGTGAGAGAATTGGCTGTCTGCAAGAACGTTGCCCAGGGGACGTGTTTTACCATCCTGTGGGAGGCTTCTCTCATGTTCCTGCATGAGAATCTGAAGCTGACAGATGGGAGTTCACCCCGCTCCCCGAATTTGAACTACCAGCCTTGCAGTCAGCAGTCCTGCCAGCACAAGGGATTAACCCATTGTGCCACTGGGACTAACTCCAATTATTTCCAAGTGGCACAGATCCATTGATTAAACAGGATTTGTGAAGTCAACACTTAGTTTGAGGGTCTACTAATGGTAGGATTTGTCCTAAAGCATTAAACAGTAAAATGGAAATAAAAATTAAAAAATATGTTTTATATCTCCATAATGCACTTGTCAATAACTGGGTGATGCTGACATGTTCCTCCCTTTTACTAGTTTTACTAGTTCATTTTTGGTAATCCAGTTCTCAAGTGATTTAATGTCAGAAAAGTTAGGGGAGAATTACATAATCAACACCGCAGATCATGTTCCATTCAGGATCCACATTCTCATCTCCCTTTTCTCATGGATATTAATGCTAATTCTCTTTTTCCTTGGGGGGAAACCCCTTTGGATGCAGAAGTTGCATCCAGAGCTATCCTGAAATCTACGTCGTCGTTTATTCATTCAGTCGCTTCTGCCTCTTCGTGACCTCATGGACCAGCCCACACCAGAGCTCCCTGTTGGCTGTGGCCATCCCCAGCACCTTCAAGGTCAAGCCAGTCACTTCAAGGATACCATATACATCCATCTTGCCCTTGGTCGGCCCCTCTTCCTTTTTCCTTCCATTTTCCCCAGCATCATTGTTTTCTCTAAGCTTTCCTGTCTTCTCATTATGTGACCAAAGTACTTCATCTTTGTCTCTACTATCCTTCCCTCCAATGAGCAGTCTGGCTTCATTTCCTGGAGTATGGACTGGTTGGATCTTCTTGCGGTCCAAGGCATTCTCAGGATTTCCCTCCAGCACCACAGTTCAAAAGCATCTATCTTCCTTCGCTCAGCCTTCCTTATGGTCCAGCTCTCACATCTATAGGATACTACGGGGAATCTTCATACTGGTATGATAGATGGGTCTGGAAGCTCAGCATTATGCACATTCCGCAACAGTGGTTGTGAATAAGGAAAGGGACCACATGGCCCAGAGAAGGGGCGGAGTGAGAGCGGGAAGAGCGGCACACTGAATATAGTAGTAGTAGTAGTAATAATAATAATAATCATCATCATCATCATCATCTTTATTTATACCCTGCCACCATCTCCCCAATGGGGACTCAGAGTGGCTTACATGGGGCCAAGCCCAAACAACATATTACAGCAAAATAAAACCAAAGCATAAACAAGCAACATCATCAAAATTACATAAGAAAAAAACCCGATATGAATACAGTAACAAAATAACATTACAATAAACACAATCACAGTAACAGTGAGTGGGCCACATGTACAGGATAAAACGTTAAAATACTCTTAATGAGATAAAAATAGGAGCAAGTAATTTGCAGGGAGCTCATAAAGACACACAGGGAGGTAAAACTAAACTTTCCGTTTGGGGGCGTGTACTCCAGTGACAGAAGCGTTGAGGGGAACAATAGTGTCAATTTGTGTACCTACTCGCCAAAGACGCAGCGGAAGAACCAGGTTTTAAGGTTTATGTTAAACGTTTCTAGTGTAGGGGCTTTCCTGAGCTCTCCAGGTAGTGAGTTCCAAAGTCAGGGAGCGACAGAGGAGAAGGCTCTCTCCCTTGTGCCCACAAGATGAGCTTGTGAGATTGGCAGGGGTGAAAGGAGGGCCTCCCCTGAAGATCGAAGGGCCCGGGCTGGTTCATGGAGGGATATAGGGTCACAAAGGTAGGTGGGTCCCAAACAGTTTAGGGCTTTGTAGGTGATAACCTGCACCTTGAATTGGGCCCGGAAAATAAACGGCAGCCAGTGGAGCTCCTTAAACATGGGGGTCGACCAGTTATTAATCTGGCTGCCGAACGTTGGACAAGTTGTAGTTTCTGGGCCATCTTCAAGGGTAGCCCCATGTAGAGTGCATTACAGTAATCCAGTCTAGAGGTAATTAAGGCGTGGACCACCATGGACAAGTCAGACTTCACGAGGTATGGTCGCAGCTGGCCATACGAATATACTTCATAGTTGCATTTGGTGGAAGGATAGAAAGGAGGGGAGGCTCAGGGTAAGGGTTAGGGTTAGGGTTTTACCATTAAAGAACTCTTACATTCCTTCTATAATATCTATGTTCAGCCTGGCTTACAGTACCTCAGTCTCTGTCTCGGTCATGTGTTCTGTTCTGCGTTGCGCAAACAGAGCTCTCGAAGGAGCAAAGCGGAAACAGTATAACACTATCAAACTATTACTGTTTCTTCTTCCAGCTCTCTACATAGGCTTGCCTATGCATCTGCGTAATCACGTGCTAGCATTAGCCTTTCTTTTCTTAGGCGATCCCTCGTTGTCTGAGTAGGGTAGTCTTCCAAGAGCAATGTACTGGTGGGTCCATAGGTGACTGTGGAGCCTTATTCTTGATCTGCATCTTCTCCCGCAGTGAGGGCATCCGTTTCCAGGTGGAAGGTGGTCCTGGTTGGGGTTGGCTTGATGCGCCTTCCTCTTGGCACGTTTCTCTCTTTCGCCCTCCATTCGTGCCTCTTCAAACTCTGCAGCACTGCTGGTCACAGCTGAAAACAGCACTCAAGGGCCAGGGCTTCCCAGTTCTCAGTGTCTATGCCAGAGTTTTTAAGGTTGGCTTTGAGCCCATCTTTGAATTTCTTTTCCTGCCCACCAACATTCAGTTTTCTGTTCTTGAGTTCGGAGTAGAGGACGATCGCTTCAGCGCTGGTGGTCTTTGCTTCTTCCAGCACGCTGACATTTGTCCGCTTGTTTTCTCAGGAGATTTGCAGGATTTTCTGGAGGCAGTGCTGATGGAATTGTTCCAGGAGTTGCATGTGACGTCTGTAGACAGTCCACATCTCGCAAGCGTATAGCAGGGTTGCGAGGACAATAGTTTTATTAATAGCTTTCCAGCAGTCTTCAGCCAATCCCTCTCCAATGCCACTGATACAGCTTAATGGTGTAACATTAGAAAATGTTGACCATTTCCGCTACCTTGGCAGCCACCGCTCCACCAAAGTCAATATCGACACCAAAATACAACACCGCCTGAGCTCTGCGAGTGCAGCTTTTTCCGAATGAAGCCGAGAGTGTTTGAGGACCATGACATCTGCTAGCGTTAGCTCTAATAGGAACGTGCCCAGGTGGCTTAGGTAGGCTCAGCATGACGTCAGCGCGAACCTCAGCCCCCTGCTGGGTCTAGCGCCTGACGTGCTCCCGCAGATTCTGGGAAATGTAGTTTAAAGAAGCCAAGCACCTCTCTAGCTGTGCATGCCAAGGTCTCCGTCCTGAACTACATTTCACAGAATTCTGCAGGAGCAACTCCGATTGTCTCCGTTCTATAACGCTGGGCGGTATATATAGCTCTCTAAATGTGTATTTTAGAATAACAAATTTAAAGGTGGTCCCCAGCGGGATTCGAACTTGCGAACTTGCCACCTTGCAGGCCAGGAATGACCGCATGGCTCTAACTCTCTGCGCCACCGCTGCCTCTTTTTTTGTTCTCTTTGCCCTCTTGGCTGCTTCTGACGTCACAGGGGTTCTGGACCTTCCGCGGGGCGTGGCTTTGGCCTCCCTCGCTATGCGCATGCTCAGATTTCTGGTCGGAGCTCCACGCCGCTTCTGCCTCTCCATGCCGGGCCCGAAGCGCCCGCACCCGGCCCGCATCGGGACCCACAGCGGCACCTTCCACTGCGACGAGGCCCTCGCCTGCTTCCTCCTCCGGCTCCTGCCCGCTTACCAGGTACGCAGCCTCTTCCCCGCTTTGCAAACAGCCGGCCCCTGTCGCCGTAGAGTGGAGAAGAGCGGTGGGACTACAGCCCCCATGATTCCTCGGGGCCAGCTGGCTGTGCTTCCTAAGGAAGAAATGCGCGCAAGGGGCAATGGGAATCGTAGGCCAGAATTACTCACTCTATACACACACACATAATGGGGGGAAGACCTAATTCTAAATGTGAAATCCATTGATTCACTTATGTCATGTAGCTTGTATGTAATTTCATACATTCACAATATTCTTAATCGATTTGTGCGTGAATCAAAGTTTGTGCACTTTGAATTGCCAGAAAGCGAAGGAC
This sequence comes from Anolis sagrei, assembly GCF_037176765.1. NCBI lineage: Eukaryota > Metazoa > Chordata > Lepidosauria > Squamata > Anolidae > Anolis > Anolis sagrei. The sequence goes on along the minus strand of NC_090022.1, from coordinate 190,947,651 downwards.
ACAAGGAGTTCGCATTAGTGTCATAGAACACAGGCTTTCATTTCCCAATTGGCCAGTTTGCTCCTGCAGAATTCTGGGAAATGTAGTCCAGGGAGAAGGCTTTGGAATTCTCAGCCAGAGAGGTCCTTGGCTTCCCTAAACTACATTTCCCAGAATTCTGCAGGAGCAAACTTGGCAATTGGGAAACGAAAGCCTTCGTTCTATGACACTAATAGGATCTCATGGCTTCTGGGGCCTGGATACAGTTACAACTGGTGGAAATACACATTCCCCCTTTGGGATGTAAGATCTTGGCCATCATGCTCTTATTCTGTCTGACAGCTACTATGAAAAGCAGTTTTGCAGCATTGATGTTGGTCCAGAAGTCTCTATGTCCACCAGACACAGAATAAGGATTTTTTTTTGTCGTGTCAGGAGCGACTTGAGAAACTGCAAGTCGCTTCTGGTGTGAGAGAATTGGCCGTCTGCAAGAATGTTGCCCAGGGGACACCTGGATGATTTGATGTTTTTATCATCCTTGTGGGAGGCTTCTCTCATGTCCCCGCATGAGGAGCTGGAGCTGACAGAGGGAGCTCATCCACCTCTCCCCGGATTTGAACCTGCGACCTGTCAGTCTTAAGTCCTGCCAGCACAGGGGTTTAACCCACTGCGCCACCGGGGGCTCCAGAATAAGGATGATGACGCTGATATACCAAATAGGTGTAAACCTGCAGATAGGACAAAATGGCTCATCATACAGGCTTGTGATGCACATCCGATAATGCTCAAATATGTATGATAGACCATTACAGCGATACCTGATTGTGGGAGGGAAGGCAGAATGACCAGAGACCACAGGATGAATGGACAACGTGACAATAATAACAACAATAATAGTAGTGATACAAAAATTATTCATTCACATCATTTGATCATAACACAGAATTTATATAACTAAAAATGTAATGTTCGTTTGTGGGAGTAACATAACTCAAAAACCACTGGGTGAATTGGCACCAAAATTGGACACAATATATCCATCAGGCCAACGAGTGACTATCACTCATAAAAACAGTGAAAGACACAGCAGAAGAGACTTAAAAAGCCAAAAAACAAAAATTACATTACAATGCATACACAAACACACACATATACACATATCTAAATAAATAAAAATGTAATGTTTGTTTGTGGGATTAAAATAACTCAAAAACCACTGGATGAATTGACACCAAATTTGGACACAATACACCTATCAGGCCAATGAGTTACCATCACTCACAAAAAAACACTGGAAAACACAGCAAAAGAGACTTTAAAAATCAAAAAACAAAAATTACATTACAACGCATGCACAAAACCACACACACATATATATGCAAACACACATATACACAAATGGACACACAAAACACATATACACAGACTGGGCTACAGCAACACATGGCAGGGGACGGTTAGTATATTATAATAGAATACATTCAATAAAATGCCCATATTAAAATATAGTTCTATAAAATACACATATTAAAGTGCACACAACAAAGACTAACACCAATACCAATAACATGCAAGTTAAAATTCCCCATTTAAAATTGACTGGATAGGCCTGCCAGAAGAGATGGGTCTTCAGCTGTATCTTATATCCCAACAGCTGATTTAGCTGTTGAATCTCTTCTGGCAGGTCGTTCCATAGTCTTTTGGAGATGGCCAAGGAGCCGCCGGTGGCACAATGGGTTAAACCCTCCTGCTGGCAGGACTAATCGACCGACAGGTTGGCATTTTGAATCCGGAGAGCGGGGTAAGCTCCTGTCTGTCTAGCTCCAGTTCCCCATGCAGGGACCTGAGAGAAGCCTCCCACAGGATGGTAAAACGAAAGACAGGAAAACCTAGAGAGGCAGGAATCGCGAGACTAATAAAGAACAAAGAACAAGGAACCTAAGATAGAGCTAGTAAAGTATAGAAAAACGAGAGAAGAGCAAGAATCCAGGAACAAGGAAGGAATTAGCAGACACCAACAGACACAGCAGATTCAAGATACACTGTCATATATTCCAAACTTCAAAACAATACATATACTTATATACACACATATATAACAATAATAATAACAAAACAATAATAACCGAATATTATAAAAAATAAAAAATAATAATAATAAAATAAAATAAAATAAAAAAAACCACAAACAGGAAAATAAATACAAAAAAAAAATACAGAACAACTGCAACCTCAGATATACTGCTCCCAGATAAGCCTACGAAAATAGGTTCAAACTTACCAAAACGGAGGCCAAAATATATATAAGAGGAGCTTTGAAGAACTGGCTAAAAATGACAACACCCAAGATCAAGACAGATAAAATCGAAAAAACTGACAAAACTGATAAAATAGAAAAGACTGAACCAACAGAACAAAGAAGAGGATCAGTATCCGGCAACCCAACAGGAAAAGAGATATTAAAGGAAATACAGAAGATACTGGAGCAACAAGAAGCAAATCAAGAGAAACAAGATGCCTATCAAAAGGTTGCAGAAGATCAAAGAATGAGACTTAAGAACGATTTGACCGAGGAAATGGTAAAAATGAGAAAAGAAATCACAAACGAACTGGGAGAAATGAAAAAAGAAATGGATGCCATGAGACAGGAAATGAGAAAAAATCAATTAGATGTAGCTAAACTGGAAGAAACACAAGAAAAAATCAACCGCAAGCTAGAAGACATAGAAATAAGAGAGGAGAAGATTGAAGCAAAACTAGACCAAGCTGAACAGAAAGAATTAGAATATTTCCTAAGATTCCGGAATATACAAGAAGAGACACAAGAAGACCTAAGAAAAATCATCGTAACAATGACAGCAGAACTACTGGAAATCGCAGAAGAAGATGCAGAGACAAACATTGATAGGACATATCGAATAACGACGGGTTACGCCAAAAAATACAAAGTAGAAAGAGATGTGATCGTACAATTTGGAAGAAAACACATTAGAGATGAAATTCTTAAACAAAGCTTCAAGAACCCACCATACTATAAGAACAAAAAGGTCATCATTCTAAAAGAACACACCCAATCAACAATCCAAAGAAGAAGAAAGTACAAGGAACTGACCGAAGAACTCAAACGACAGAAGATCAGATTCAGATGGGAGAGAGGAGAGGGCCTGATGGCAACCTACAGAAACGAGAGAACTTGGATAACCTCGGAGGAGAAAGCAAAGGACTTTTTAAGAATGTTAAAAACGAACAAAGAAGGAGAAGAATATCAAGTCGGAATGGGTCTACAAACAAAAAGGAGCCGCACAGAATCCCCGGAAAAAATAGATGAGACCCCCACACTCCCAGTATTGAGTCTAGAGAAAATTCCAGAAATAAATGAAGATCATGGAAAGAACAGTCAAGTGTTATAACCAAAATATCAATGGTTTAAACTCCCCGAACAAAAGAAGACGAGTTTTCAACAAGATCAAACAAGGCAAGTTCGACATAGTGGCCCTCCAAGAAGTACACATCGCACAAAAACACTCAGCACACATCATGAACAAAAAATTAGGCAAAGAATTTTTTTCACTAGCCAAAGAAAAGAAAAGAGGAGTAATTTTATACGTAAAGGAAGATCTCAACCCAACACAAGCCTTCAAGGATGATGAAGGACGGATAATTGGAGTCACAACAACATTCGACAAGCAGAAAACACTAGTGTGCAATATATACGCACCAAACGGCCCAAAATCCAAATTTGCCCTGAAATTACGAAAGTTAATACAGGAAGAAGAATATGACCACCTCATAATAATGGGAGACTATAACGGCATAATAAATAACAAACAAGATAGAAAATCCGAACCTGGCCAACAAGAAACAACTAAAGCAAATCTTCTACCCAAGGCAGTTACCAACCTATTAAAAGAACTGAATCTGCAAGATGCATGGAGGAACCACCACCCAAAGGATCAGGACTATACCTACTTCTCGGGACGTCATAGAAGTTGGTCACGGATCGACATGGTGTGGGCAACACATTCCCTAATTACCAAAATAGACAGAATCGAGATTTTAACAAGAAAAGACTCAGACCACAGCCCAATTGAGTTCATCTACAATCAAAAGAAAAGACAAGGCAACTGGAGATTAGATGATTACTTGTTGCAAGATCAAGAAATCCAGCAGCACATAGGATCCCATATCACAGAATATTTTGAACTAAATGAAACAGAGGAGGTCGACATACAGACGACATGGGATGCAGGAAAAGCAGTCATAAGAGGCATCTGCATACAACAAGCGGCCAGAAGAAACAAGAAGAGAAATGAGCAAATGAACAAGATAACAACAAAACTAGATGAGGCGGAACTTAAGCTGAAACATGACCCAACAAACACTAACATAACCCTAGAAATTGAAATGCTCCAGAAAAGGAGAATAGAATTAGAAACAGAACAGATGGCGAAAAAATTAAAATTTGTAAAACAATCACACTTTTATAACGCAAATAAGGTCGGAACATGGCTGGCAAGGAAGATCGGAAAAGCGAAACAGAAGCAATGTATCACGAAGATAATTACAAACAACAGAGAATTTACGAGAGATCAGGATATAATAAACCAGTTCAACGATTATTATGGAACACTATATACACGAGGTGAACCTAAGGTAGAGGAAATAACTCGCTATTTATGTGAACAAAAATTAGAAAAGATTTCAGAAGAGCACAGAGGAAATCTAAACAAAGAAATAACCGACCAAGAAATTCACAATGCAATCAAGAAATTAGACCCGTCAAAAACACCAGGACCAGACGGCTTCTCGGCAGCCTACTACAAGACCTACGAAAAAGAACTGACACCTAAATTGAAGAAATTAATGAACGACACCCTAGAAACCAAAAAAATCCCAAACACATGGAAACAGGCAAAAATAATAATGATATATAAAGAAGGAACCGATAGAACAGATGTAAAAAACTACCGCCCCATATCTTTATTAAACGTAGACTATAAGATCTACGCAACTATAATAGCTGAAAGATTGAAACAATTCCTGAAAGAGTGGATTGAAGAAGAACAAGCTGGCTTTCTTCCACAGCGTCAAATAAAAGATAACATCCGAACAGTCGTGAATGTAATAGAATATTATGAGAAGAACGTAGACAAAGAATGTGCACTGCTCTCACTAGACGCCGAAAAGGCCTTTGACCAAATTAACTGGGATTTCTTCCTCACATTAATTAAAGAACTGGACATGGGACATCACTTTATCAACTCCATAGAATCGATCTACAGCGCCCAGGAAGCTAAAATATCCGTAAATGGAGGTACAACGCAGAGTATCAATATTCAAAAAGGAACCAGACAGGGGTGCCCGTTGTCGCCGCTGCTCTTCATCATGTCACTGGAGATTCTCCTCAACAATATCAGAAAGGACAACAGACTCAAAGGAATCAAAATACGGAGACACACATACAAGCTAAGAGCATTTGCGGACGATGTATTATGTATGATTGAAGACCCGCTAGAAAATTTCGGTTTGTGGCTAAACAAGATTGAAGAATTCGGTGCGGTGGCTGGCTTTATCATAAACAAAAACAAAACCAAATGGCTGACAAAAAACATAACAAAAAAGCGGCAAAGATCATTGGAAGAAAAAAGCGGGATTCAAGTAACAGACAAAATAAAATACCTCGGCATAACCCTAACAGCTAAGAACTCCCACTTATTGAAAAATAACTATGAAGCAAAATGGAGAGAAATTAGCAAAGAACTAGAAAATTGGAAACACCTTAATCTATCCCTCCTAGGAAGAATCTCGGCCATTAAAATGACAATACTGCCAAAAATTCTTTTTCTATTTCAAACAATACCAATAATTAGAACCATCCAGGTAATTAAGAATTGGAATAAAGAAATTTCAAAATTTGTATGGAGAGGCAAGAAACCACGAATAAAATTTACAAGTTTAATCGACGAAAAAGAGAGAGGTGGACTAGGTCTTCCAGACCTCCAAACATATCACGACGCATGTGGATTAAATTGGATTAGAGAATGGGCAAATATAGACAAACCTAAAATGTTGGCGCTAGAAGGGCACGACCTTCGGAGTGGTTGGCACGCATACCTGTGGTATGACAAGAAGAAGATCGAAAAGAACTTTGGTAACCACTTCGTTAGGTCATCAATAATGAAAATTTGGGAAAAGTATAAGAAAAATTTCTACCAAAAGACTCCCTTATGGATATCCCCGTTGGAGGCCTCCCAAAGAAGAGAATTAGGGTGGGAAAAATGGCCCAAATACAAAGACATCTTAAAGAAAGACAGAGAAGGACTCAAATTAAAACCGTTAGAAGAAATCAAAGAAACATTTGGTGAAATTTCATGGTTCCAATACAGGCAGCTTAATGAAGCATTCAACAGAGATAAAAAGGACGGATTCGAAAGCAATGATAGACAATGGGACAGAATCATGGCAACCGAAAAGAAAGGAATAACAAAATTATACAAAATCCTCCTGAATTGGAAAACAGAAGGCAATAGAATAAACAGCTACATCATGAAATGGACGGACAACCTCGGCCACGCAATTGCAATACCCAATTGGGAATATGCTTGGAAGACAAAGATAAAATGGACTAATTCATACAGCCTACGAGAAAATTGGATGAAGATGCTATACCAATGGTATCTCACCCCAAGTAAATTGGCAAAATACTATAAAAAAGTAACCAACAAATGTTGGAAATGTAAAGACAAAGAAGGAACCTTTATCCATCTGTGGTGGTTCTGCAGGAAAGTGAAAAAGTTCTGGCAGGAAATTCATGAAATAACAACAAAGATACTAGAATTAAAAATCGAGAAAAAAGCAGAGTACTACCTATTAGGAATTTTTGACTTTAAAATCGACATGAATAAAGACAAACTCTTTTTCCATATGGCGACCGCCGCAAGACTTGTAGTGGCAAGTAAATGGAAAAGTGAGGAAATTCCGAAGATTGATGAATGGAGACTGAAACTAATGGACATTATGAACATGGACATTCTAACACAACACCTAACAGCTAAACAGAGAACAAGAAGTAATACAACAGACTGGTCTCCAATCAGACAGTACTTAGAAGATGAGACAAGATAGACAAGCCGAGATGACGACAAAGAAGAGTGAAGATCCGAAGAGAAAAAACACATAAACACAAACTAACCCAGGGGGGCTATCAATGGACAATGGGGAAATCTTACTTTATAAATTTACTAACACACCCCACGTCCCACTTTCCCTCACTATGTAAACCACCCCATCCCAACCCGGATTAGCTAGGCTACATCCCACACCTTTTGACCCACTCCCCCCCTCCCTACCCAACCCTTAGTGAGGGACCCCGACCCCCCCCATTCCCTCCCCCCCCCAAACCCAAACCCCTGACTCTTTTTAATGCAAACTCCAATATGTCAACGATCAACACCTTACTGATATATTGTCACCAATAAAAAAGCTCAATAAAAATTATATAAAAAAAAAAAACATCAATCATTTGGTGGTTCCTTGGGCAATGTCTTTGCAGACGGCCAATTATCTCACACCAGGAACAACTTGCAGTTTCTCAAGTCATTTTTGACACACAAAAAATTGCAGGTGGCAGATGAAAAAGTCCTGAAAAGGGTGACGTTTGCCACTTGGCTTCTTCTGTTCCATTCCTTCTCAATGTTGTTACTCCTCTGTTCCCCCAGGATGCGGAGATTGTCCGGACGCGGGACCCCCAGTTGCTATCGGGTTGCGATGTGGTGGTGGACGTTGGAGGGGAGTATGACCCCCAGAGGCATCGCTATGACCATCACCAGAGGTACCATTGGAGGTCCCAGTAGCTGCACATTCTGCTGGAGGGCTTCTGATTGGAGGGTTTGGTTGGCCCCATGGAAACAGAAGAAAAAGCTAGTTGGGGAGGGTGGGGGATCATGTGGCTCTCCAGATATTGGTAAACTACATTGACTTGGCTGGTTGGAGCTCATGGAAGCTGGAATCTAAGGACCTCTGAAAGGCTGCCAGTGTAGCAGGAAAAGAGGCAGCAACCACAGCTCCACCTGCATCTTGACTCCCGTGTGGCTTTTTATTCTATCCAGAGTGCTGGTTATGACTTATCAAACCCTATACAGCTTGGGCTCAGATTGTCAGAAACATGGTTATCTCTCCATATTGCCTGAGTTTTCAAATCCTCAGGAGAGCACTTTGAATCTTATTACACTACTAGCCGGCCCCCTGCCATACATTGCTGTGGCCCAGTCTGGTGATCTGGAAAATAAAGTAATGAGGAAGTGTCGATTTCTAATATATGTAATTTCCTTATGCTTGTGAGTAAACAGTATTTCTTGTTGTTTCTTTGTCAGTGTTGATGTGGAGAGTGTCTGGTTTGACTACTCTGGAACATGCCAAATATAATTGTCCTTCTTTAGGGGTCCCTTTCAAATCTATGATACTATATCTGCGTGTGAACCATATATATCTATCTATATCTATGGCTGGATGGCTCTTTGTCAGGAGGGCTTTAATTAGGTTTTCTTGCCCTGGTGAAGGGACTTGAACTGGTTGGCCTTAAGTATGGGAGTTCTGTGTGGGAAGTTTGCCCCAATTCTGTCGTTGGTGGAGTTCAGCATTCTCTTTGATGAATTATAAATCCCAGTAACTACAACTCTCAAATGTCAAGGTCTGTCTCCCTGAAACTCCATCTGTGTTCATATTTGGGCATATGGAATATTAGTGCTAAGTTTGGTTCAGATCCATCATTGTTTGAGTCCACAGTGCTCTCTGGATGAAGGTGAACTACAACTCCCAAACTCAAGGTCAATGCCCACCAAACCTTTCTGGTGTTTTCTGTTGGTCATGGGAGTCTTATGTGCCACGTTTGGTTCAATTCCATTGTTGGTAGAGTTTAGAATGCTACTATAAATGAACTATAAATCCCAGCAACTACAAATGACCAAAAAAAAAAAAGAGTGATGGTTGCTTGTTGGGTTAGTAGATGTCTTGTGGCCAAATCTGGCGGCAATTCATCAAGTGGTTTTTTAGTCATGTTAATCCCACAAACGAACATTACATTTTTTATTTATATAGATGTAACATGATTTTTGCTCCTGAGTTATAGATGTAATTTCCTAATTGTCTCTCTCATAAAAACACGGGAAAAGTTTATTAAACTGCAAAAACTTTGTTTTTGCGGGACATCTTGCAACACCTTTTGCTGTAGTTTTTCAATGAATATCTCATAAAGAGTCTTAACTGATTCAACATAATTGTGGCAGCCACAAAAACAAAGTTTCTGGAGTATAATAACTACTTTGAAGTAAGTACTGCACAATGAAACAGAAAATAACACTTTCAACCAGGAAGAGATTTTTTTCCTTCAAATTTTGTTACATGGTGTTATTATTGCAGACACTCTTGAGGGCATGGGAGAGAGCCTTCTTTGGTGGTTTTTTCCCAGACCAAAGCTTTCTAAGCTGTGTGTTGGGACATGGTAGTGTTTAAGTTGCAGCATGCTCCACAACTGTAAGGACAATTGACAAAAATCTTGAAAATGGATATTATTACTTACAAGTCATATATATTTTAAAATATAAATAAAAGGTTTTGATGAGGTATCGGTCAACTACATTGGTATGTATGTGGGTATGTTGTACCCACATACATTTTGTTACTACAGTGTGTGTATGTTGTTATTACAATGTATGTACTACGGTGTTGTTCAAAATATTGTATGTCACTTTTTTGCTTTTATATGCTGTTTGCTGCTTTGAGTCCCAACTCGGGGAAAAGTGGGAGAAAAATAAATAAATAAATATAATAATAATAATAATAATAATAATAATAATACTTTATTTATACCCCGCTACCATCTCCCCAAGGGACTCAGTGCGGCTTACATGAGGTCGAGCCCGCAGTACAACAATACAAGCAATAACAATAACAATACATGCAATAAAAATAAATCACATAGACAATAACATAAGCATGTTGTGTTCATATCTCTTATAATGTTTACTTCTGTGCTAGAGGGTTTATCATCCGTAGTAGAGGGGAAGTGGGTGTCTTTCTTTGTAACTGACTTCCTCTGATCTGTCCTTGTCCCTTCAGGTCGTTTGGAGAGTCAATGCACAGCTTGAAACCAGATAAACCATGGCAAACCAAGCTGAGCAGCGCAGGGCTGGTCTACTGCCACTTTGGCTCCCAGATCCTGGCCAACCGGCTGGGCCTCAAGGAGCAGGATCCCGTCTTGCACGTGTTGTATGACAAGGTATGGTAAGAGGAGCCAGAAAGGCCGCTTCCTTGAGAATGGAACAAACTCACCTTTGGGTCATTGCTTTCAGTCTCAGGGCCAAACCTATTACAAGTTGGGTTTTGCTTATCGAAAATACTTGGGACAAGGAGTGTTTTGGATTTTAGATTATTTCAGATTTTTGAATATTTTCATATACATACACAATGAGACATATTGGAGATGGAACCCATGTCTGAGAGCCAAAGTATGAAGGTGCTGTGTTTCTTCAGTACTAAGACATATATTGTTCTCTATGTAAACATCTCTAAAAATGGGGTGCATCTTAGAATCGCAGCTGTATCTTATTTATTTTTGGTGGTGGCGGTGGTACTGGAATTAGGGCATGTCTTACAATCAAAGAAATATGGTCATTTTGTAACATTTTTAGCCATTTTGGGCATTAAAGAAAATTTGTGTACCCTAGACCATCAGAAAGCAAAGGCATCGCAATCTCAGCTATCCATGCTGATGTTTTTTGAATTCCAGATATGAAACCTTTATTAGGTTGAGTGAGGCGACAAATTTGGGGTGTCAGGAAAAAGCAGCAAATTACAGTATGTAACAAAATTTGAAAAAATCTGTTCCTGGTTTGAAAGTGTTGTTTCCTGTTTAATTGTGCGGTGCTTACTTTGAAAGTAGTTGTTATACTCCAGAAACTTCATTTTTGTGTCTGCCACAAACAATTTTGTATTGGCCAAGACTCTATGAGATATTCATTGAAAAACTAGAGCAAAATGTTCTGCAGGCCATCTCGCAAAAACACAGGTTTTTGCGGTTGAAGAAACCTTTTCCATGTTTTTATGATAGAACCAATTGGGAAATGACATTTATAACCTAGGAACAAAAAATGTTATTTGCAATTTCACTATGTCAGGGCAGAGAATTTGTGGAATTTTGGGAGGCAGGATGGGGAAAGATTTTGTGAAGTAGGCAGATAATAGAAAACTCTACATTTTTAAAAAAGTAGAGCTGAAAGCATATCATAAAATCACACTGGAGGATCTAGATCGGTTCACAAGCAGTTTGGAGATGTATTTTTTGAAGCATGGGTAAATGAAACCATTACTAAATCCATGGATGTGATAGTCATACTGTATTTTAGTGCTTTCTAAAGAAAATTTTAATGCTGTTATAGCCCACCATGTTAGATGTACTCACAATGGATTACTTTGAGTAAATTGAGTAAACAGAAGCTGGATGGCCATCCGTCAGGGGTACTTTGATTGTGTTTTTACTGCATGGCAGGGAGTTGGATTAGATGGCCCATGTGGTCTCTTCCGACTCTATTATTATGTGATTCTGTGGTTCTTGTGGAATTTGATTAGAATGCCTGTGGAATTTGGCTAGAGCTGGGTCGTCTACACCTTGACTCTGAAATGGTTTTTGCTGCTTCATCTCAAGTAGACATATATTTTGAACTGGTCTCGACAAGTAATTACATAGAATCATAGAGTTGGAAGAAATGCCAAGGGCCATCTAGTCCAACCCCCCTGGCATGCCTGAATATACACTCTCAAACAACAGCCATCCAGCATCTCTTTGAAAACCTCCAGAGAAGGAGACTGCGCCACACTCTGAGCCAGCAGCATATTCCACTCTCAAAGCACTCTTGTTGTCAAGGGGTTCTTCCTAATGTTCAAGTGGGGTGTCTTTCCGAGCAGTTTTAATTCAGTGCTTCGTGTCCTAGTCTCCAGAGCAGACTAGGAGAGAACAAGTTTGCCCCACCCTCAATGTGACATGCCTTCAAATATTTAAACATGGTTGAACCTTCTCTTCTCCAAGCTGCTCCTCATAGGGCTTGGCTTCCAGACATTTAATCAGCTTGCAGAATAAAAGGAAGGCTGGGGAGGAGCAAGCTCTCACTGACCTTAAGGGCCATGGTGTAATGAGATGGTGGTTCCCTGACCTTTTCCTCTTTTCTCCCCTTCCTCTTAGGTATATGAGAACTTTGTGGAGGAGATTGATGCAATCGACAATGGCATCTCCCAGTGGGATGGAGAGCCCCGCTATGCCATGACCACGAACCTGAGTGCCAGAGTGGGATATCTAAACCCACGCTGGAATGACAAAGATCAAGACACAGAGGTAGAGATATGAAAGCTTGGGAGAGGTTTTAATGGTATTTCTGTGTTTTAAAATATATGTGGTGACCTTCATCACTGTGTCCAGAACTTCTTACAGAATACAAAGAAGATGACGTACAAAATTAATCAAATTTATTTATTTTATTTTATTTAAAACATTTATATTCCGCCCTTCTCACCCCAAAGGGGACTCAGGGCGGAGCACAGCATACAGTAGGCCTGCATATTGTGCGAGGGATCGTTCTTTGTGTAACACAATTTGTGCATATAACACTATATGACACAATTTTTGTTCCTGGGTTATGAATAAATGCTTTATTTATATCCCGCCCCATCTCCCAAAGGGACTTGGAGCAGCTTATCTATAAATGTCATTTCTTAATTGGTTCTATCATAAAAACCTGTAAAAAATTTATTAAACTGCATAAACAAATTTATTTTCTGTATTTTTATACCGCCTTTCTCAGCCAATCGGTGACTCAAGGCGGTTTCCAACAAAACAGTACACATAATATCATAAAACAAGTTAAAACATTAAAACAGTATAAAACAACAATAATAATAACATCATTAGCGTCCCTTATTATCAAGCATTGTCCAGTTCCATCGTCAAACAAAGACATCCTGCAGCACATTTTGCTATAGTTTTTCAATGAATACCTCAACCAATTCAGCATAGTTTGTGGCAGTCACAAAAAGAAAGTTTCTGGAATATAAGAACTACTGTGAAAGTAAGCACTGCACAATTAATCAGGCAATAACACTTTCAAACCAGGAAGAGGGGGAAAAAAATCAAATTTTGTAACATAGTGTAATTTGGAACCTTTTTTTTTTCTTTCCAGAAATGAATGTCTTGGATTTCTTCTCAAAGCATAGCATAAATTGTGCAGGAGGACTTAGTGAATTGTTTACTCAGGACCTCCAGCACAGTTCTTTGGTCAACTTTTACTGCAAGTCGACCATATAATCGTTCTAAATGAAACTGCATGAAGGGAATTCATATAATAAGTGGTTCTTTTGTAATAGAAGTAGCCTTTAAAGCTTTAAAAAACCCTTTTAAGGCCTCGGAGAAAAGCCAGTCTTGTCTGGTATCAAAACGTCTAATAGTGAAGACACGAAGAATTCTTTTTCAGGAGAGTGTTCTGCAACTTGCCCTATTTGAATCACTCAAAATCTCAGGCCTCTTCTGCGCTACTATATAATTCAGATTATCAAAGATAATAACACCCATTATCTGCTGATGAGACTACACTGCCATATAATCCAGTTCAAATCAGATAATCTGGATTTTATATGGCAGTATAGAAGGGGTTTCAGATGCTTCCAGGGAAGGACATATTGTATGACTCAGTGGAATGAATGAACCTGGCTGAAGGGTTTCTTCTCCAGTTCTGTGTTGTCTTCTTCAGGCAGGTTTCCAGAAGGCCATGGAGCTGGTGGGCAAGGAGTTCTTGGACCGCTTGGATTACTTTTACCATGCCTGGATTCCTGCGCGCAGCCTTGTGGAGGAGGCCATCCAGCAGCGCTTTGAGGTACTCGTGACTTCCTCTGGCATCTTTCCCACATGGTTTTAAAAGACTGGGCAAGATTTAAGGCAGGCCTATACGACCTGCAACCCTCCAGGTATTTTGACTTCAGCTCCCAGAATCCCTGGCCAATAGACAAGCTAGCCAGGACTTCTGGGAGTTGGAGTCCCAAACACCTGGAGAGTTGCAGGTCAGGTGTACGGTATAAATAGTCCATGTTGGTAGGCTGCAACTTGCATCAGCCCTGGATGATAACTACTCCCAACAAATCTGAAAGCCATGAAAGCCCTGGGGTTTGTCCACATTACACTATTAAAGTTCTTTGATCCCCCTTTGTAGGCACAAGAGCCCTCTGGCAGAGAATTCTGTCTGTCATTGTATTTCTTGTACCATCAAAACATTAGACTTCATCATATAATACACAATACAAAAAGTATAGAATAGAAAACAGAGCAAGTGGCTTTTCAGTAGTTTTTTAAAAAAATCTTGAAATGTAATAAACATACTGTATTTAAAAAGATGTAAAAACAAGATAATATTTATGGCTCTAAATGATATTTTGATAAATCTGGGCAGCAGAGAGAAGAAACTTTACAACTGTCTGTGTTAAATGTGTATTAGCATCTGCTAATAAATACATTAAGCACCAATCAGAAGATCTTCCAGGAAATTTCTATGTCTTATTTACTTCTCTCTATAAAATTATAAAAAAATAATTTTATATCTTTATCTCAGGATAAGTAATGTGTTTTTCTATCACCCCATGGATGAATAAGACTTTTTGTAAGAAATTTTCTTGAAGTGACCATCACGTGCATCAAAAGGCATAATATTTTTATTGATTTTTATTCAAAAAGCAAACATACTATCATATATATATATATATATATATATATATATATATATATATATATGCACACACACACACAAAAGGTACACATGTAACAATAAATCAAACTTTTTAAAAAATTATACTTCTTGGAGATTGTCAGGTTTTCAAGATAGTTTGCATCCTTGCTGCTATTAAATGATAGGCTTTGATAAATTGCCTGCTTTGGCAGCACATATAAAATTGGTACAATAGATTAGATTAACATGGCAGAGAATTCTAAATGCCTTGTAGAACTACAAATTCCAGAATTTCATAGGATGGAATCATGACAATTAAAATCTTCTCAAAGCAATATAATAGTCCAGTACAGATGCCATCAGGCTTTTTCACATCCTTCAAACACCTTGTTGTGAGTCTCCACTGACCTCTTATAAAGAAGCAACTCCCACAAAGATAATAGTATAAATCTTGATGTTATGAATGATGTGAACTAATTTGCTTGTCTGTGCATAGCTAGGACAATAAGGAGTGAAATGACGCACAGCATGTCCCAGAAGCCATGTTATTTTTCTTACCACTCTTATGGAGACCTACTTTTAGCTTCTCGGTTAATGTACACATTTCCATGTTTCGCTCCAATACAATCATGAATACTTGGAAGGTAAAAGAAAGAGGCAAAGGCCAAATGCAGTGGATGGTGTCATTAGACTTTCCAGAGTGTGTTTGTTTGTTTATGTATATATTGTGTCAGAAGCAAATTGAGAATACAGTTATAATGTATTTTAAAAGCCAAAAAGTTAAAACTTGACATTATATTAAATTTTCTTTGACCAGAAGCTGGCCACTTGAGGGGCCTCTAGTGTTGCTGTGAGAAGGTCCTCCATTGTGCATGTGGCAGGGCTCAGGCTGCATTGTAATAAGTGTTCTGTGTTCTGCTGTTTTCCACATTCATGTCGTGGACTCCACTTTGTAGCCCCATTTCTTAAGATTGGCTCTGCATCTCATGGTGCCAGAGCGCAGTCTGTTCAGCGGCTTCCAAGTTGCCCAGTCTTCTGTGTGTCCAGAGTTTAGATTGATAGAAAATGCCATTTTTCAAATGTGAATAGAAAGCTGTTCTACTTGTAGCCTATCCTGGCATATGAACCATTGACATTGTGTGGCCTTGAGTGACATGCACCTTTTCAATTGGCAGGTCGACCCCAGTGGTGAGATTCTGGTGCTGGCCCAAGGTGGCTGCCCATGGAAGGAGCACCTGTTCACCCTGGAGCAAGAGATGGACCTGAAGAAGCCTCTGAAATTCATCTTGTACACAGACCAGGGTGGCCAGTGGCGAGTGCAGTGTGTTCCTGCAGGCTTGCACACTTTCAAAAACCGGTAAGCAAGGATCCCAAGTGTCCTCACCATTGCTTCATTCATGAGGGTAGGGGAATGCTCTGGTAATGACCCAGATCTTCATCTTATGCTCACTGAAAAACCAGGGAAGATTCTGGTTTTATTTTAAAGGGCTATGAGGTGCATTAGACCACACCTGGAATATTGTGTCCAATTCTGGGCACCACAATTCAAGAGAGATATTGACAAGCTGGAATGTGTCCAAAGGAGGGTGACTAAAATGATCAAGGGTCTGGAGAACAAGCCCTAAGAGGAGCGGCTTAAGGAGCTGGGCATGTTTAGCCGGAAGAAGAGAAGGCTGAGAGGAGATATGATAGCCATGTATAAATATGTGAGAGGACGTCACAAGGAGGAGGGAGCAAGCTTGTTTTCTGCTTCCTTGGAGACTAGGACCTGGAACAATGGCGTCAAACTACAAGAAAGGAGATTCCATCTGAACATGAGGAAGAACTTCCTGACTGTGAGAGCCGTTCAGCAGTCGAACTCACTGCCCCGGAGTGTGGTGGAGGCTCCTTCTTTGGAAGCTTTTAAACAGAGCCTGGATGGCCATCTGTCAGGGATGATTTGAATGCAATATTCCTGCTTCTTGGCAGGGGGTTGGACTGGATGGCCCATGAGGTCTCTTCCAACTCTTTGATTCTATGATTCTATGATTTGAAGTGCAGAGAAGTTGGAGGAAACAGGGCAAGGGGAGATGGAAGATACTACAAAGCACATCCACAAAGGCTAAGAACCTCCTTGTTTTGAAGAAGCCCACTTGTCCTTGGAGGCATCTTTTTCTACAAAGACTTATGCTGCAGTAAACTTTAACCTTTGTGGCATCAAAAGACTCTCTGGACTTAGTCCAACATCCTTTCAGCATAGTGTAAATCAGAAGTCCTCAAACATTTATCTGGCTTTCGCTCAGGGTCAACCTAAGTCTAAAATGACTTGAAAGCACACAACAACAACACAATCCTATCTCATCAGCCAAAAGCAGGTCCACGCTTCCCATTAAAATACTAATAAGTTTATATTTGTTAAAATTGTTCTTCATTTTAATAATTGTATTGTTTTAATGTGTGTGTGTTTTTGTTTTGTTTTTGTTTTGTTTTTGTTTTTTGCATTACAAATAAGATATGTGCAGTGTGCATAGGAATTCATTCATGTTGGGTTTTGGTTTTTTTTTCAAATTATAATCCAGCCCTCCAGTTTGAGGGATTGTGCCCTGGCCCTCTGTTTAAAAAGTTTGAGGACCTCTAGTGTAAATATTCACATGTGGTTTTATGCTACATGGAGCCCTGACTTGCTGTAAAGCCCTGAAAATGCCCCATATGCCCATTTTGTGCTTTGTAGACAGAGCCAGGAAGTGTCTGGTTACCTCTCCCTGGGACAGTGGCTCCCAACCATTGGTCCTCTGCGTGTATTGGACATCAGCTCTCACAACTCCTAACAGCCAGTAAAATGGCTTGGATTTCTGGGAGTTGGTCCAAAACAACT
Source organism: Anolis sagrei (assembly GCF_037176765.1). NCBI lineage: Eukaryota > Metazoa > Chordata > Lepidosauria > Squamata > Anolidae > Anolis > Anolis sagrei. The sequence continues at coordinate 190,930,059 of NC_090022.1, read as the reverse complement.
GTAGGGCCAAAGGTTGAGAATGACTGCTCTAGGTGGACACAAGATGATCACATAAGTTCTCAGATACCAACAGGACAACCTCTGATGTTAGTGCTTGTTGTCATCATTGTGCATTATGCCACAGGGATATAGCCAGATGCTTCTCTGATCCTTCTTTTTGTCAAGCACTTCAAGTACTCCACAGTAAGTAGGTAGTGGGACTTTAAGCATTGTGGAATGACCCACAGCACCTAAACATGACATAAGCGCATAGAAAGGACAATGAAGTGCATACAGTACAAACCACATATCAGCAAAGGATGTGTTATTATCCCCCTGAATAATAGCAAACCCTATATTTGCTTTAATTTGGGCCAGAAACATTGGAGGCCCGCAAACACTTTCAAGGGAAAATATTTTTTTGACGTATGGTAAATGAAACAGGATTTTAACTCTATGGATAAGAGAGATGGTAGTGTACTGCCCTTACAGAATTCCACTCTTTATTAATTTTCACCACTACAGATCTGATGGCATCTGAGGGATCAAGCTGGGTTTTAATACTGTTTGAAAACTGATTGTTGTTTTATATTTTTATAAGGCATATTGAGCAAGGACCATAGCTCTGTGGTCGAGCATCAGCTTTTCATTCAGAAGTCCCCAAAGCCAATCCCTGGTATCTCTTGGTAGAAATATTGAAGACCCAGGAGAACCATATCTGTTCAATGTACACACTACTTGGCTAGACAATTGAACAGATAAAGTTGGAATACAGATGCTCTGTTACTCTTCAGTGTCTGCAGTGTTTATAAGATGCCCTTGCTGCTTTTTAAGAGCTGCAGAGCAGAACATAAACCTTATATTTAAAAGAAAATGAAGAACTGGCATTTATATTCAACAATGGCTTATAAATGCAGATACCCACAGTTGTGCAATCCCAATTGTGTAAGAGCAATTTAGTGCCCTAGCAACAGCCCAGGCTGCCCTATATCCCAGGATCTGATCCCAGATTATCTGCTTTGAACTGGGTTATATGAGTCTACACCACCAGATAATCTGGAATAAGCAGATAATCTGGGATCAGATCCTGGGATATAGGGCAGTGTAGATCCATCCTCAGTTTTTCTCAGCAAGCACAACCCTCAAGGAAAAAGGCTGAATCAGTCTCACAGACCATGCTACAGCCTTATTCATTCACTCATTCAATTTATACCCTCACCTTTCTTCCACCAAGTGACCCAAAATTAAAAATACAAGTAGAATGTACATTACAAAGATTGGAAAGCAAACAGCAATAGTTTTACAAACAGTTTGGAGTGCCAAAATGGTTTTGTGGTTTGAGTACTGGACCACAACACTGGAGACAAAGCTTTCCATCTCTGCTTAGCCATGGATACCCATTGGGTTAGCTTAGGCAAGTGACAGTATCTCAGCCTCAGAGAACAGCAAAAGTAAACACTCTCTGAACAAATCTTGCCAAGTAAACCCCATGCTAGATTTGCTTTAGGGTCATCATAGGTCAGAAACCACTTGCAAGTCATGCAAGGAAAAAATAATGAAATATAAATTCAGTTTCTCCTGGTTCTCTTCTTCCACTACTGCACAGGCTGTCACTTTTGGAGGAATGGCGAGGCTTACGTGACGAGCAACTCTCTGAGGTCAGTGGGATCCCTGGCTGTGTCTTTGTGCACTCCAGTGGCTTCATCGGAGGGAACCGCACAAAGGAGGGTGCGCTGGAAATGGCACGAAAGACCCTGGCTCAGCAGATGGAAACTAGCTGAAGAGCAATGCATCACCCAGTTGGACTTGTGGCAGTCATTTGTTTTTTGGAGTGCTATAAAATTTTGGTTGATTTTTATATTAAAAAACAAACAAAAAAACAAATATTGTTTGTGTGCGATTTGTGTGACATAACAATAAGAGTATTTATACTCTTTTAAGAGTTAATAGCAAACTCTCAAAGTCACAATTACACCGTGAGATAGTGATTAGGGCACCTTTGGGTTTCCATTGGCCATAAATTATTTTGAGGCATTCAACAACAAAAATCACCATAAGAGGAGATGCCTAACTAACACCACAGACAACAGGATCAGGATTCAAAATTATCTTAACAGAACAGAGACCTGGGTCAAAACTAACACAATGACTAGACATTGAAGGTACTATGCAGCTGAATGAAATGCAGAGATATAGGGTGGGTGATATGTGACTTTAAAAGAGTTTATGGACCTCATCACACCAGAGAATGAATCCACCTTAAATTCAGTTTCTGCCTCCTGCAGAATTTTGGGGTTTGCAGTTTAGTGAGGCTGTTAAAGGCTCCTCCCTAAACTACAAACCCCAGAATTCTGCAGGAGGCAGAAACCAAATTTAAAGTGGATTCATTCTCTATAGCAGTGGTTCCCAACCTGTGGGTCCCCAGATGTTTTGGCCTTAAACTCCCAGAAATCCTAACAGCTGGTCAACTGGCTGGGATTTCTGGGAGTTGTAGGCCAACAACATCTGGGGACCCCAAGTTGAGAACTACTGCTCTAGTGTAATGAAGGAGTATGTGAAAAGGATCTAGGAGTCTTAGTAGACTACAAGCTGAACATGAGTCAACAGTGTGATGCAACACATTAAAAAGTCAGTGCGATTCTAGGCTGCACTGATAGTAGTATAGTATCAAGATCAAAGACAATCATAATCTCAATCTATTCTGGTTTAGTCAGGCTAACCTAAAATCCTTTGTCCATTTCTGGACACAATTCAAGAAGGATATTGAGAATTTGGAACGTATTCAGAGAAAGGTTATCAAAATGGTAAACTGAAAGGCAAGCCCATTGAAGCAGGCTTGCAGGGGGAAGGGAGGGACTCTTGTGTAAGGGATCTACTGGCACAATGAACTTTTAAAGACGTGTCCATAGCCCTATGTTCCAGACAAGCACATCACCAACAAGATTCCAGCCAATGCCGGCTTGAGCTAAATGGTGTGTTCTTGAACCAAGATATTTTCTAAAATGGAGGAGGTAACAGCCAGGGGAGATAGCCTCAGTCAACACATTCTGGCACAATCCAACATCTTAGGATAACATAAGTGCAAGTTGAATTCCTTGTCTGGAATTCCAAAATATTCCAGATACTGAAATCTCCCACATCGTTGCACCTTTGCTTTCTGATACTTCCGTGTACAGAATATGTGTTCCATACCCCAAAATGTGTATACAATTACTATTGGGTATGTGTATAAGTTATATATGAACCATAAATGAATTCCATGTTTACACTTGAGTGCCATCTCCAAGACATTACATTATGTTCCAAGCATTTGGGTAAGAGACATTCAGCCTGGGTTTACATGGAGAGAGAATTTACAGTAACACTGCAGAACCTTTGCACACAACAGCAACATTGCATAGTACATCAATGATGGTGCCATCAACACAATGAAATCATGTAGCCCATGGGTAATGATATGTTGGACGGTGAAATCAAACTTCTCATGGCTGCTTCTCCACATCAGGCAAGGGTTGAAGAATGTGCTGAAGATGCTGGAAGACAAGATGCGGGAATACAGGATGCGGGACCCCCCCCCCCCCCACCCTTGACAAAAAGGGGAGATGATATCCAAAAATGGGAGACCTTCCATCTCCAGAGGAGAGAGATTGGATCCAATGTAATTAATTTCAAGCTAGTGAGCAAAGAAATGTATCAGAGTGTAGCCATACCTCTCTCTTTAAGAGTGGCCAAGTCCAGATGTTACCACAGAGAGGGTCTTGTCTGTAGGTGAGGAACATACCTCACCTGTTATTGGAGTTTGGAAACAGGCTTCCTCTTAAAAAAAGAGAAGACCAGGCTTTGCATGCTGAAGTCTCCAGGTGCTGCACACACACAAACACCTAAACAATAGCTCTTTTCTGAGTAGCAGCTCTCTAAAGCAGTTTGTTGCATTGTTTGGCTCAATGTCCCTTTTGAAGTTCCACAACCTATGATGCACACAAATAAATGCACACTGCTGTCCTCTCTCATTTTCCTTCTGCCACTCCTCCAGCTGCCGAGTGGGGCAGTCCTTCCCTCCCTCCCTCCCTCCCACCAGCCAGCCAGCTGTGTGTGTGTGTGTGTGTGTGTGTCCCCGTCCTGCTCACTCTCTGATGAATAGCAGAGACTAGAATAAGAGAGACACTAGATGGGAGGATAGAAACAGGCTGGCACTGTATGAAGGAAACCAGATCAAAGCTGCAGCAACAGTCCCTTGAGCTGCTTTGCTTTCTGCAACCAGGAATATTGACCCAGGAGAGCACTGTTCATACAGGTGTGTTTGGAGCAAAAGAAGAAACTTGGGTTCGTGGGGATTGATTGTAGCTTGATAGTTCTTTGTATGTTTGTTGGCTGAATTCTGGTGCATTGAATTGCTGCAAACATTGAGCAGACAATACTTTCCTGAGCATGTTCTTTTATCTAGCCAGAGATTTGATAGCATAGCAATTCAGTGGAGGGGAAGAGGAAGGTGAGACCATGTGGTCCTCCACATGTTGTTTGAGTTTGTTTTCCATCCCATAGGCATCCTCTATGGAGAGGGATTATCATCATCATCATCATCACACCTCAAATTTCCTTCAAGATTGGGAATATCTGGAGGGTCCTTCATTCCTCTGTCACCATTTAGCAGAAACTCCTGTTTGGAGTTCACAAGTTCGTGTTAACAAAATTATCAGGGCAAAGGAAGGGGAGAGAGATGGAATGAGATGAGACAGAGACTTGTACTTTCTTGTGGCTTTCATGGGGAAAATCCAATCTGATTGTTGTGCATTTTATAACCAGAACCCCAGCTGAAAACTCAGGAACCCTAACTGCAACTTCAAGCAGGTAAGTTGTCTGGTCCTGAAACTGACTGCAAACTAATACTCTGTTCTGAATGTTTTGGTAGTGTTCCTAGTCAACCCCTTTCTGGAAAGATGCAACCAAGCAATACTAAGTACCAGACAGACGTTACTTAGAGTTAATCTAGATTAATTTAGGCTTGCTGAATCTACATTCTGTTTCTTGCTTGAATCCCAAAATTCACCAGCTGGAACCAGATGCTTCACAGTTAGCGTGTTCTGAGCCAAATAACTTGTTTTGAGTATTAGACCTACCAAAGTGACTCATAGTTCTTTCCCACAGTAAATCACTCTAACTGGCCTTTATTTTAGGCTGCCTGCATTATTACTGCTGTTACTAAATGCACAACAATCAGAAGCAGGTTGGATTTTTCCCATGGTATGAAAAGACAAATTGGATGACTCTAATGTGAAAGCCACAAGAATCATCTAGAAGTCCATTAATAGTTCTCAGTCTAACCCAGGCACAATTTGGACTAGTCAGAAGCAAATGATAATTGGGTTCTTGCCTCTCGTAATGAATTGTGCAGAAGAGCAGTATGAGCAAGTGATGATAGCATGCAACCTATCCCTGTTATTGTTTTACTTTTCTATTTGTTGTTATTAATTGCCATTAGATTGATTTTGACTATGGTGACCCTGTGAATGGCACCTTGTTACCAACAGTTTTTCTGTCTCCCTGTAATGTGGTCTTCCTCTTTCCCTACACTATTTTCCATTTTACTGAAAATTATTGTATTTTCCAGTGAGTCAAATACTCTGTATGTCCATATTTTATACCACCATGTAGTCAAATTATTTGCTTTCTATAGAGTCTCAGGGCCCTTCCACACAGCCATATAACCCAGAATATCAAGGCAGAAAATTCCACAATATCTGCTTTGAACTGGATTATCTGAGTCCACACTGTCATATATTCCAGTTCAAAGCAGATAATGTAGGATTTTATTCAACTGTGTGGAAGGGCCTCATTTAGAACAGAGACTGATGCAGAAGCACAAGTGGGGAATGACTCCAAGCATGAATATTTCTTACCTATCTACACTCAGAGTACAGTTTTGGGGTGTGAGACTGAGGTGTGCCTCCAGTTCTAATTCTGAAACTTAAACAATATCTCAGCTGTCAAGGGTTTGGGGGACATTTTTGGGCTAACGGACCAGGGTGATGGGTAGGTGGAAATGGCCTAAACATTTTGGAGGGTCTTAAAATAGCAACTTGTACTTTAGAAAGCAGCATGACACTTGGTCATAAAAAGGATGAGAAGCAGGCATGAATATGAAGCTGCCACGGAAATTATAAGAGCAGAGACTGCGTACACTATATGGGAGTATTAGTGCCAGGATAAAGTGAATAAGTTGGATACTAGTACTTGTTCTTGCAGACGTTTGTAAACTGCATTTTCCTTTACCCTGGGAATGTCTGGGAGGATAGAAAGGGAAAAAATTAAATTCAAGTAATAGGTAATCTTCCATGTATAAACATTCTGTTTCTTAATGAGACTGGGTGTGTAGTGTGCAAGGCAGGGATTACACATTGTAATATTATTCTTGTACAGTGTAGACTTCTGAGTCACATTGACTTTATCATTGTGTTCTGCTTTGTAAGACTTGTGTATGATATACCTCATTAGACTTTTCCCTCAGCTTTTCCCCTCCTGCCCAGTTTTTATAGGGCTCTTGTTTGAGTTGGAGGCCCTGGTTTTATGGTGATTTCTTAAAACAACAATATGTCAACTATAATGTCAAATATACACTCACCCTTTTCATACACTGCTAAATCCTAAGGGTATAAACAACGAATTGAAAATGGGTAACCTAGCAGGGGATAGCTCTGCTAAAACAATGCTGTTAAAACATATAGGATGGTAGATGCAAATAAGAAAAAGACATTTCTTTTGCAACTCTCTTCTCCTTACCCAGAAATAAACCTTAGTGGAATTAAGTAAGTGTCTTTGGAACAGACACGTCAATTAAAATAAGTAAACTTGGGAGAGGAGGCACAGAGAGAGAAAGTTGGAGACAGAGATGATATTTAATATTTTGCAACATCTGGAAGGCCACATGATCTGATAATTCCTGTAAACACATGGACATGTGCCTCTGATCATGACATAAAGCAGGATCTAAAATTTGGAGACCAACCAAAAAAACAAAAACAAAACACAGATGATTATAAAAGCTACATCCTGATGTTCAGCATGTAAGTAAGATAGAGGAAAGAGTTAGGACAGAAGGAAGAGTAGAACAACTGTACATGTGACCACTGTTATAACGGCTAGATTATCGAGGCTGATATTGTAATGACTAGATTATCATTTTTGAAGTACCGTTTCTCATTTTCACAGTCCAGAGGCAGCCTGTAAACTGAACTGAGATGCCCTATTAGCGCTGCCTTATAGAAGGTTAGATCAGTGGTTCTCAACCTGTGGGTCCCCAGGTGTTTTGGCTTACAACTCCCAGAAATCTCAGCCAATTTATCAGCTCTTAGGATTTATGGGAGATGTAAGGCCAAAACACCTGGGGACCCACAGGTTGAGAACCACTGGGTTAGATGAAGCCATACTGAATTTTTAAAGAGAAATATTATTGAATCAATTCCTGCAAAATCTGGCCCAAATGCTAAGATAGAAATAGAGAAGCATTGGCTTTCCAAACAGTATGGACTTCAAATTCCAGAAGACTTATCCAAATTAGGCCAATGGTAAAGCATGATGGAAGTTGTAGGGCAAAACACCATGAATTCCCTGCCCCTGTGCTCAAAGGACTTTTCTCCCATTCATTTGCCTCCACAGTTTGCACTTGATTTTTTGCTCTTGGATGAGGCTCTCACCCTTTCTTCTGACTTTCCCAACAGAAGAGAAGAACTATGCAGAGATGCCAGCTTTGCCCATCCTCCTGCTCCTGATTCTTGCCTTTCAAGGCACTCTTCCATGCCCCGAAAGCTGCGACTGTCCGCCAGAGAGTGGCGTGGTGTGGTGTAACCAAAAGGACCTGGTGATGATCCCCCTTGATGTCCCTCGCGACACACGTGTTCTTTATCTCAACTCAAACTGGATCACCCATATACCAAATGGAGCCTTCCATGGCCTGAAACAGCTCCGTGAACTTCACCTCGCAGACAATCTCATCCAGACCATTGCTCCAGCAGCCTTTCGGGGTCTAAGTGGGGGACTCAGGCTGCTGGACCTATCGGGCAACCAGTTGCAGAGGATGGAGGTGACTCCCTTCATCATGCTGACATGGGTTCGACTGGAGCTTTATGACAACCCTTGGCACTGTGACTGCCCCTTGCAGGAACTGATGAGGTCTCTTCCCTTGGACCCTGAAACAGTGGAGGACATTGTGTGTGCCACTGCCACTTGGGAGGAGTACACAGGCCAGGCCCTGGCCCATCTGCTCAACTCGGGTGTCAACTTCTGCCTGAGCCAGCAGAGGAACACCGACTTGGCTATGCTGCTGACTATGTTCTGTTGGTTCACTGTAGTGATCTCTTACGTCATCTACTATGTCCGACGTAACCAAGCAGAGTCACGCCGTCACTTGGAGTATCTGAAGTCCCTGCCCCTGCCTAGCAAGCAGTCAAGCCCTGAGGATGAGGAGGAGGAGGAAGACGACACTCTCAGTACCATCCTATGAGGACTGGAGTTGTCTAAGGTGAAGTTACAAAACAAATTCACATTTGAGGTGTGAATTGCATGATACATATAAACCGTTTCAAAACATCATAAACATGTTTTTAATTGTTTTGGAAACAAAATTTTTAGGGCAGATTCTGCCCTCCATGACAAAGATCATCCACAGATGATCTCAGCAACTGTCTCAAGACCCATGTAAACTTAAGAATTTTGTGCAGCTTGGAGTGGAATCACGTGGCCCTTCAGGAGTAGAAATCATGCAGCTCTCCATCATGTTGTTGGACTGCCACTCCCAATGCTCCTCGCTATTGATCATTGCTGGCTAAAGATGTTGGGTGTTGCAGTCCCAACATCTGGAGAGCTGCATGATGCCCACTCCTGGTCTCCATTTTGTAAAATATGGGGGCGTCCTTGGTGGTGATAATAATCGCTGCCTATTATTGCTTGAATATACTGTGGGGATAATAAACACAGCACAGAACAACAATTCCCAGCATTCCTAGTCCAGAGCCAAGTCTTACTATATTAACCCCAGGCTCCAGTGCTCCATGGGACAATTAATCTACTCAAGGTTTTAGTCTGAAGTTCAAATGTGCTCTTCAAAGTGTTGAATGTATTCTGGAATGGGCCTCAGCACCTTAGATTGCTACTTTAAAGTTCATGTTAAACCCCAGGACAGATTAATTATTCTATTGACCTGGAATCCATCGACCTCCACAGGCCAATCTCTTCATGGTTTAGCCCAATATAACCTCCTTATCATCACAACCAACTACTGGCTAGGCTGACTGCAGATGATGGGAGTCATAGCATTGAGAGGGGCACCAGATTAAGAAATGCTGCCAAATGCCAGTCCTCAGCTATAGACATTTCATCATTTAATTTAATTTTTCCTTCAGCTGTATTGAGAAGGTTCAACTTAGGTACAAGCCTCGTATTATCTAGAAATATATAAACAGTTTAACATAAATTAGAGCAAGAGGGAAAAAAGTAAAACAACAAACAATGACAAGAGTAGTTTATCTAATAAAAGTAAGTTAGACTAACCTTTTCTCACTACTGAAATTTCAAGGTATTTTATGAACAACATGTTGAGGTAGCCTGGGCTGGGACCAGTGATTAAACACTTAATTTGTCAATTTTCTACTTTTGCCTATTGTTTATTGTCTGGAATTTTGCAAAATAAACCAAGTATTTTGTTGCCTTCCACCCTGATCTACTTGCTGACAGACTCAATAATAATCTTTCCTGGTTCCTTCCACAAAGAAGTCATCTTAAAATCCCATGCTGGCAAACATGAAATCTGGGAATTTGGACTCCAAGCTAAAGATCAACTGTAGGTGATCACAGTGATTCATGATCTTTATGCACCTCCAAGTGGGAATTACTTGGCTTTCCAGATATTCTTGGACTGCAACAGGGAATGCTTCCCACTATTGGCCATTGCTGGTTAAGGATGATGGGAGTTGCAATCCTATAAATGGAGCCCTGCACGCTACATAGTCTATTTTCTAAAATATGAGGGTAGTTTTGGTGATGACAGCAATCGCAATCTACTACTGCTTGGACTTACCATGGAGATAAACCCACAGTAAGTGGCTAAACATCTTTCTTGCTGATCCCAAATTTTCCCTGAAGCTTTCCCTCTTGGTTAAGTCTTCCTTTTCCTTTCCTCAAGGGCTGCAGAATAGCCTCCTCGCAGCCACTGTTTCACATTCCAGGGAGATATGGCTCAGAAATAGGGATTCATTAGGGCTGGGCAACCACGGAAAAATTTGTTTCTAAACTCGATTCGTTTTTAGGGGGTTTTTGCGTTTCGATTTTTAAAAGAATTCCGAAAATTTTCTTTTAAAAAGTTCGAAATTTACAAAATTTCGGAAATTACGAAACAATAACAAAACAATTACGAATCGATTCGTTAATGGCGGACGCGACCGCGCAATACGCTAAAAAAGCCTCCAAATGGGACAGGGGGAACTTCTGAAGCTTCCCTCTCCCTCTGTTGTTGACTGTTGGTGTGATAATTATATTTTTTTTCACTGATAAAACAAACAACAACTATAAAACTTGCACCAGACATGCGGAAATAATAACGAAACGATTTCGAAACGATTTCGAAACAATTACGAAACAATTACGAAACGAATTGAAAAATTCGTTTTGATTTTTAGTTGCTCCTGAATGGTTCAATATCGCTTCATTATATAAAAAAATAACGAATTAATAACGAATTACGAAATTAACGAACGAAACCGCCCAGCCCTAGGATTCATGTTATGGGCCTTCAAGTCATTTCCAACCTATGGCGACCCTGAAGTGAAACTCTCATAAGGTTTTCTTAGCAAATTTCTTCAGGAGAGATTTGCTATGGCTCTCCTCTGAATACCACCCCCCCCCCCTTCTCGGAAAGTGTTCCATGCTATTTAGTTGTGCCAAGAGAGACAAAAACAGAAGAACAACAACAGCTCTTTTAGTTCTATCCATATCCCTTGATTGGGTGACTCTGGCCTCAATCCTATTGCTACTCCTGACTAGAAAAGAGCCATTGAGTCAATGAGATTGACTCCCCATTCAACAATTTTATTGATTTTATAGTTTACTGTAACTGGGACTAACCAATAGGATTCCAGTCACTCTCTGGGGCCATTCACACTACAGAATTATGCTGCTATAATTTCACATATAATTCCACTTGCTGACCAAAAGGTCAATGGTTTGAATCTGGGGAATGGGGTTAGCTCCTGCTGTTAACCCCACCTTTTGCCAACCTAGCAGTTCAAAAACATGCAAATGTGAGTAGATTAATGGGTACCACTCCAGCAGGAAGGTAATGACACACCATGCAGTCATGCTGGCCACATGACCTTGGAGGCATCTATGGACAACGGCAGCTCTTTGGCTTAGAAATGAAGATGTGCACCATACCCCAGAGTCGGACACAACTAGATTTAATATCAAGGGGAAACCTTTACATTTACCTTTACTTCCACTTAATCTGCCATAACTGTGTCCCTAAGAATGATGGGGTGGGGTGGAGATGCAATTTATTCATGGGTACGAGAAATGTTTCTTGGTTGAGGATTGTACAGGAGACACTCCACTTTTTCTGGAGTTTGGGGCATAGGATCCCTGCAAAAGTGTAAAAAATATCTGCGAATTATAAAAAATAACTGTTACTTTTACCTGCGAGGCCACTTTTCTAGGCATGTCTAGGTCCTCTAGAATGACTCTATGTCAAACTCTGGCAGAAAATGATCATAGTATCTCACTGGAGAACCTAGACCAGGCATGGGCAAAACTTCAGCCTTCGAGGTGTTTTGAATTTCAACTCCCACAATTCCTAACAGGCAGTAAACTGGTTGGGATTTCTGGGAGTTGAAGTCTAAAACACTTGGAGAGCTGAAATTTGCCCATGCCTGGCCTAGACATTTCTAGAGAGAACATATTAATAAAAGCTGTGAATAATCAAATCCATAAAAGTAAAATTCACAAATGTGAAGGACCGACTGAAAATGCCTTTGAGTGCCCATTCAATCATTCCATAGGATAGAACATGGAAGTTAAACTGGAATCGTAGTGCTATAATTGGGTTGTGGGAAGGCTTGCACCAATTCCTCCATAGCTACCCAGTAACTCACTGAAAGAGGAGTCAACCTTAGTCAATCATCATGAAGCCCAAAAGAATTCCTTAAAAACTACATAGGTGCACATATACTTCCCAGTTGTCATCATCACTACCATCATCTGTTTTTCACAACGGCAGGCTGCATAGTTAGACCCAGTTGACTGGGAGGCCTCCAATTTATCCCTTCCCATTTGCCAGGGATTTAGGCAGAGATGTTATTATAGCTTAATGCTAAGGGATTAGCAGGGAAAACAATCATAAATCCCTCTCTTTTAATCCTTTATTTTCCTGCAGAGATGCTCCCACCCCATCTGCGCAACTACAGCCACTTTCCTTTGACTGCCTCCTTCTCTTCCCTTTGCACCACTCCCTGCAACCGAAGAGCCTCAATCTAATTTTGGATGTCCACTGCAAGCCCTCCATTCAGATGTTTGGCAGACTCATACATACATAGAACTGAAAGAAACCACGAAGGCCATCCAATCCAACCCCTGCTATGCAGGAATAAAAAATGCTCTCACTCCCCAAGCATTCTAGGAGGCAGAGAGGAGGTAAAAGAGAAAAAGAGATAGAAGAAGCAACAGAAAGAAAGAGAAAAGGGGAGGAAGAATAGGGTGTCCCCAACCAATTTAGTTCTGGTCCTGCCCAGCACTGGGTGGGACACCAACCTTGCATCACATAGTGGCAAAAACCTACTGCCCTTTATAGTGCTACAGATCCACTTCAGTTACTTCGGCTACAATACTAAAAATCTAAAGTTATGGAAAGAGCCTTGAGACTCCACAATCAGGGAGCTCTAGTGCCCCGTCAAACGGCAAATCCCAAGATAGGATATGACTACTCAAGTTAAATCATAGCATTATAACTGACATGAAAGGGCCCTAGCTTCCATTCATAACAAATACTGCCTTTTTCTTATTGCTGTATCCCTATCTCAGCCACCCATGTGGACAGTTTTGACTGTTTAAACATTTCCAAATTCTAGATCTGGGATGCTCATCTTGTATTTCAGAAGGAACTAGCAAAAACGCTTCTGGGTATTCCTTAGTTAACAAAATCCTGTGAAATTCATGGGGGTCATCATAAGTCTACATGTGACTCAAAGGCAAACTCACACACATACACAATGTATTTCCAAACAGGTTTCTCTTATTTACACATTATTTCCGTTCAAATGTCTTAGGCTAGATCTAGGATGTGTAGCCCATGGCGTCCATATTCTGTTAGACTACAACTCTCATCGTTGCTAACCTTCAGATGGGGTGATGGAAGGCGTAGTCCAACATTGCAGGATAGGAACCAGTTTGGCAGAGGCAAGAGTTGGATCTCTTGAAGCAGAACAAGCAACCCAAAATAAGATTGATCTTACACCTACAGGACATGCAAAGGATGAATATGGTTGGAAATGTATTGCATGGATGACATCAATATGTTGGTCACAATAGCTTTGCTATGTGGAAGTAGTGGTTAGGAGGATGCCTATGCCTAGCGTTTAGACTTTCCAGGGGTATATATTTGCTAAACTCTCAAAGCAAACAGATCAAATGCATTTGCAGGCTAATGTACCAGGGCCCTTCTGGGATAATTGATATACATACCATAACCATTGCCTTTAATTTGGAGCCCTTGAGGTGGCATCTATGATTTGGTTCCCAACCTCTGGTCCTCCAGGTGTTTTGGACTTCAACTCCCAGAAACCTCAGCCAGCTTACTAGCTGTTAGGAATCATTGGAGCTGAAGTCCAAAATACCTGGAGGACCAAAGGTTGGGAACCATTGCTATTGACAGTAGCCAATTGTGGAAAGTGAATTATTTGAACACAATTATGATGTATTTATCCATATATATGCATTAATGTGGTGATTCATTCTAATTGTTTCATCTGCTTATAGATGCATTTCACAGGGCATAGTCCATGAAAGTTGAGAATTGAACAAATCTGTTAACAGGTATAGCTGCAGTTGCCAACTTAAAAACTATCTGACCTGGTTTGCTGGGCATCACACATCATTATCATCTCTGGTTAATGCCTACAGATCTCATTCCTGCTGAAGGCACTGGAGAGGGCCTGGTAAGATAGCCATCCAATTGCGAACCAGTTCTTCTCCATGCAACTCACTTCCTTCAGATCAAACCAAATTACACTCAATAGTCCATGTCCGGCTCAATAAAGATAGATCTAATTTATCTTCTGAAAGCCACCAGTGGCGTAGTGGGTGAAACCCTTGTGCTGGCAGGACTGTTGACCGACAGGTCAGTGGTTTGAATCTAGAGAGAGTGGGTCGAGCTTCCTCTGTCAGCTCCAGCTCCCCATGCAGGGACATGAGAGAAGCCTCCCACAAGTATGGTAAAACATCAAACATCTGGGCGTCCCATGGGCAACGTCCTTGCAGACTGCCAACTGTCTCACACCAGAAGTGACTTGCAGTTTCTCAAGTCGCTCCCAACACAAGAAACAAAAATCTTCTGAAAGCAGTGCAAGGTGCTGTGCTGTGCTAGAAGGAGGGGTCATTTTCATCACTGGATATTTTAGATGCTGCCTTTTTTATAGAAATAGCTCCTAAAATGTAATTAGGTCCTTCATGTGTCTTTGGAAAGACAGAAAGCAAATATCCAAAAATAAAATGTATTAAATCCAGTAATGGAATGTGCCCTTTCCTTCCAAATATGCTTTTAGCGATCTTTCACAGAAGACTGTTCAATTTCGGGCCTCAGATTTCATCATTTCTGCTTATTCCCAAGCAGAAATTCTACTGCTCAGGTCTTTGAAGTCACTTAACAGAGTATTTATAAGATAAGAATTCAAAGTCTTTGCTTCTTGTCTGCAAGGCAGAGGTTATCTGCTGCCTTTTCCTCTTAAAACTCTTTCTCTGTAAGCACTATGTCTGTGCCGGAGAGGACACGTTTCTGTAATTACATTCTAATAATGTATAAGGCAACAGGAGGCATAAGGAGTACTACATGAGCCCTTAGCAAAGACTGCTGTCATTTTCTGTGCTGCTTAGGGTTGTTTGTTGTTAATTCGTTCAGTCGTTTCCGACTCGTGACTTCGTGGGCCAGTCCACGCCAGAGCTCCCTGTTGGTTGTCTCCACCCCCAGCTCCTTCAAGGTCAATCCAGTCACTTCAAGGATACCATCCATCCATCTTGCCCTTGGTTGGCCCATCTCCCTCTTTCCTTCCATTTTCCCCAGCATCATTGTCTTCTGTAAGCTTTCCTGTCTTCTCATGATGTGGCCAAAGTACTTCATCTTTGCCTCTAATATCCTTCCCTCCAATGAGCAGTCAGGCTTTATTTCTTGAAGTATGGACTGGTTGGATCTTCTCGCTGTCCAAGGCACTCTCAGCACTTTCCTCCAACACCACAGTTCAAAAGCATCTATCTTCCTTTGCTTAGGGTTACTTGTCACCAAACACCATGTGGAAGCCATGGCATGATCCTCATCTCAGATGGAGACTGTCCTGTTGTGTATGCTGCTGCTCTACCTTCAAGTTGGACCTATGGTGATCCTTCCTCAATAATTTCTTGTAAATATTTGTTCAGATTTGTCTTTCCCTTCCTTTGAACTTGAGAATATGACCCAGCAGGTTTCCCTGGCTGATGGGGATCCAAATGGTGGTCTCCCATGAGCAAAGCACTGGACCATTCCAATTCCTCATGTTGTCTATAGACATCCACTTATCCATTTAGACATCCTTTTTAGAGAAATACAAGAATATATGGGGGTAGGTGCTTCAACTGCAGAGTGGGAAATAGAGGTGGGCTGGCCTAAAATACCTTATTCACCCAGCCTCAGGTGCAGATCATCTCAAGCCAGTACTTGGGTACAAGAGGCAGACAATCTCACCAACACCCATATCATTAATGAGGAGAAAAGTATAATACGCCAAAACAAAACAAAAATCTCACTTGCTGACTTTTTATGACATCCAAGATCCTTTGGTTGATGCAATCTTCTCATTACCAATGGTAGGGCTGGTTTTGGTAACAAAATGTTCCTGATCCCTAGTTCACACTCACTGGCAATAGCTATTCAGGGTTTTGGAGAGGAAAGGGTAGAGCCGGTATCTTCTACTTAGGCTCTACCCTTTCAACCTCTCACCCACCTTCCTCCTCTCTTTCACATTAGCACACATATGCCAATGATGACAGGTCTCTTCTCTCTGGAGAATAAAATTCAAAGAGAAACGAAACAACCCATAAAAGAACTACCGGAGTTAGCAACAGAATTTTACTTGGAAATCATTTCTAAACAAATGATACATCCAAATTCCAAATACATAAGAGCACTCAAAGTGTCCACAAGTGGGAAAAAAAGCAGCCTGTAGGGATAGGACTAAGATTGTTCATAATTCGTATTTCGGTTTCTGCTTCAAACAAAGTTGTCTCTTTCAAACAGGTGGGCAGGCATTCTTAAGGTGCAAGAAAGTAACTATCAATAGGTGGCAGTAGGCACCCACCAGGCAATGCGTTTGCAGTCACAGTGCTCTGAAGAAAGGTCCATCCCAAAAAATCATCACTCTTCAAAGCTCTCCCACTTTCTTGAGCAAAAAAAGACAGTCAGAGGCTGGACCTTCACAGTTCTGAAAACAAGGGCTGCTCCCGGGCGCTGCTTCTACTGCCCAAGGTAACAAGAGGACTTTGCTCAGATGTAAATGATGGAAACTGAGCAGTCACAAAGAAGAAGGGAATATGGCTGATCTTTCCAGTTGACCAACACTAGGAAGGAGAGAGAAAGAGAAAGCAGCTTGAGAAGGAAGTATTGGCATACACTGCCCTGTGCAAGCCCTCACTGGCAGTCACAGAAGGAGATCCTAGAACAAGACATGTCATTCAGTAGTTAAATGCCCAACATTTGCTACTGGCACAGAATTATGGTGTAAACTCTGCACCAAGAGTTCCTGTAATCAAAAAATTCTGCTTCTTCCAAAATGTGCATACATATGCTCCTTTATGTCATTTAATCTGATCCTGATAGTTGCAAGGAGCTCGGCCTGTCTGGCCTCTTCAGTATAAATAATAACTATTTTTCCTATAGCATTACTTCACAGACTGTATGCCAGGCATGTCAGCATGCCATGAAATAAAATACCTAGTATGTCATCTATATAAATAAAAATGTAATGTTCGTTTGTGGGGTTAACATAACTCAAAAACCACTGGACAAATTGACACCAAATTTGTACACAATACACCTATCAGGCCAACAAGTGATCATCATTCATAAAAAAACTGAAAAACACAACAGAAGAGACCTAAAAAGCAAAAAACAACAACATTACAGCGCATGAACAAAATCATATGTATATACACAAACAGACATATATACACGCACAAAACACATATACACAGACTGGGCCACAGCAACATGTGGTAGGGGATGGCTAGTATAAAATATAATGATAACAAGTCCCTAGATAACCCAGAAGAAGCTTCCCTATTGGAAAGTTCTGTCTAGGATAGCCACCTTTTCACCAAATATCTCAAGAAATACATTCAAATCTGGCTTTGCATTCAGAGCAGCTAAGTTTATTATTTAGCATTTTAAGGGGATGTGACCGATTCCCAAAGAAGGCACATTTTTTTTCATCTCTGTATGAGTTGCTTCTAATAATGCAACTCATACAGATTCTGTGATCTCTGTAGAAACACAGGGATTGGCCTGCACTTGTGGTTTGGGCTACTTATACTATTTAATATACTGTACAGTCCTTATACCTATGGGGGATACATTCCTGAACTTAAAATAAAAATAAGAAACCTTGGATACGAGCAAAGTAGTTAAAATGAACAATTTTAACTGGAAGTTTAATAGAGTTACCCTGGAGCACCTAGAAAATTGCTTGGTCCTCCAGGCTCACTCTATGGTAATTCCCAGTAGAACCGTTCAGAGGATTTGAAAAATTCCTACACATAACTTATGGCAACCCTTTCTAGTCATGACAATGAAATATGTTATCTCTTTCGTTTCGGGCAAAAAAATAATGGTATGCCTCAGCTACCAACCGTCTGTGAAAAAGTGGCTTTGCAGACTGGAAGCATGTTTTTAAGAAACAACTGAGATTGTTGAGTTGCTGAATTCTGTACCTTGTCCAAGAATACCAATAACTCAGTCTAGCAAACAGACAAGACACATGACGCTATGACAGCAATAAGCAATAGCTAGCATTCCTATAAGCTACACCTGAGCTGGGAGCTTGAACTCACCACTGTCAGCAGAGCTCCTCTCTTAAAACAAGGGTGGAAAGCCATTAGCTGTGGATGTGCCCCATCTTCACCCTGCAAGAAGCCACTGGGGACAAAAAAAGACATGCCGTAACTGTAAAAGACAATCAAAGGTTTCAATGATGCTGATGGTCTTACTGTATCACAAGCTGTTTATAAGACCATTCCTCTACTTACCTATACGCCCCAAATTCAGGAACTATCCTAAGTATTTTGTGTGTTTTTTTTAATTCTAGAGTCTGCCCAAATATTTTCCAACTCTCCACAAACAGCCAAAAATACCATGTTACTTCAATAAAGCCTTGACTTCTACCATTTTCATGATAACAGGAATTGATTCTGGTATTCTTTTACAGCATATGCTTTAGACGATGCTGCAAATAATTTTAGACACTGTAATGTACCTCAAGAGACCAGATATAAATATCTGAAGAAGATAAAATAGGTTTTGTTCCCTGATTACAGACATTTCAAATCTGTACAAATCTAATGAAGTAAACAAAACAGTCCAGACAAAAATAAGAAGTTCACTTTTCTTTTGTATGGAGCAGGCTCATATCACAGTATCTTGACACAAACTGTATACAGCAGTGGTTCCCAACCTTTTTTTGACCAGGGACCACTCTACAACCTTAGTACACAAAGGGTTACAAATCTGCTTTTGGTCAACTTTAGATTTGGTTTGGTTATTTGGGGTGCTGATTCAGAAAATGGCATTGGATAGACCACATCAGCTCTAGTTTCTGATACAGAACATATGCCACCCAGTAGTTGCCATCTGCTCACCCACGGAAAACTATATTTAATAATCTAGAGCTGATGTAGTAAGTAGTAATCTTTCATGGGTAGTCAGCTTCTCCCCTCCCGGCATCCTCATTGCCTCGGCACTATAAGAGGGTTTCACAAGACTAGTTTCTCTCATTGCCACGTGTTTTTGAGGCAACGGTGTAGTAATGGTGAGACGGAGGACTATATTTTCATTCTTGGGGACCACTGATAGTCCATGGACCACAGGTTAGGAACCACTGGTATACAGAGAGGCTGGGAGGAGGAAGAATCTATGTTTTAAGATGTCTCGTTGCATTTGTATTTTCAAAGCATTAAAATAGCAATTTTTTACATAACAGGACAATAAAATGCCTAAAGAATAATATACAAATATCAATAAGCATTATTACAATTAAAACAATGGCCACAAAGTTAGGGAAAGATTTTATGTCAAATAGTTTTACAATACAGTCCTATGATCCCAGGTCTATTGGACAGTGACAGTGTCAACTACCCTATGTGTATACAGATGGGTAGTAGTGATGACCTCTACTTATGGATAGCAGGAGATCTTCAAAGTATTGTTTTTCTATTTGTGCTTCCCAAGATGCTTTAAACTAGAAATAGCAATGTATTGATTTGGATTATCTGTATTCAAAGCATACACTCCTCTATGGAACTACATGGCCTGAGCTGGATAATTTAGAAGCCTGGAAAAAAACTGTGCCCCCCCCCCCTTTTAAAAAAAAAAGACATGCTTCTAAGCTTTATGAATTCAAATAAGCTTAACATGAGAGTGCCTGCCCCATGTCTCCGCTCAAAGGTGGGTGGGATCAACCAGATTATCAGTGTTCAAAGCTCCAGGGCCTGACATTGCATCACTCTCAAATTATGCAAAACATTCTGTTCAACATCCAAAATTGGCAAATCTCAATGAGAATGTTGTCATTTTGCACCTGGGCTAAGGGGAAACACTTCAGCAATCCTGCATGCTCCCCAGAGAAATCGGGAATGCCCAAAATGTTGACATCTATAGTATAAGACCCAAGAGAATGTTAAACTTGTGAATTTATTTCTAACCCAAGAGCAACCATTCCATGAAAATATAGCAATACAAACCAGGGCAAGAGTTCAAACACAGGGCTGTTGCGGGTGCGAAATACCGCAATGATGCTCCGGTTGTTGGGAGAATCACGACTCCCTGCCAAAAGAGAAACGAAAGGTAAGAAATTGTGACATTTACAGGAATCCTGTAGATGGGATGACAGGCAGGACATAAAATAAATGAATGAAACAGTCAACAGCATACGGTAAAGGTTTCCCCTGACATTAAGTCTAGTTGTGTCCGACTCTGGGGGTTGGTGCTCATCTCCATCTCTAAGCCAAAGAGCCAGCATTGTCCGTAGACACCTCCAAGGTTATGTAGCTGGCATGACTGCATGGAGCACCGAAGTGGTACCTATTGATCTACTCACATTTGCATGTTTTCAAAGCCGGGGTTAACAGCGGGAGCTCACCCTGCTCCCCGGATACAAAACGCCAACCTTTCAGTCAGCAGTTTAACCTGCTGTGCCACCAAAGACTTGCAAATTCTGCTCTTCTAAGCTTATAGTGTTTAAGATGTCAACAATCTTTGGCAGATAATTCATCCAGAAAACTTTCAAGCATTTCTGACACCTGCTCTTTCTGTGCTGAAATTGGCAAAGGATTGCTAAAGCTGGGATAGGCTTTAAAATATGCCTGGAAAGTCTGTGCCAATATTGTGAAATTGCTGTATGAAATGCTGGGCTCTAGTAATTTGGACAGTTCAATGCCTCTGAAGTTCACAGGGCTTTTGCCTGATCTCTTAGCCCTTGAATGGCCAGAATCAAACTTGCCCAGTTTGAGCTAGAAATGGAGAGAATTGTATCTGTATCTTATTAGGAAGAAGCCATGGCTGTTTCTTCCCAAAGGACAGGTGTCCTTGAAAGAAACAGCATGTTTTCAGAAAAAAGGAATTCTGCAGGAATGTACTAATGTGGCTACAACTAGTAGACCTTTTAAGGATATCAGAGTTTTTGGTCTATTATCTGCATGCACACCTCACTGGAGAAAGTAGAAAAACCAATTTTACCTTGAGATGGAAGTAGGTTAGTCAATGATTTGTGTGATTATTATTGCTCTCATCCTTGTGGAGATTATTGGATGTTTATCTGGATGGCAGGCTCTCATTTTTATAATGTAGTTTATTCTGAGCTTTGCCGATACAACAAAAGAGCACGCAGACACATCTACCTTATGGACAACGCCGGCTCTTCGGCTTAGAAATGGAGATGAGCACCACACCCCAGAGTTACACATGACTGGACTTAATGTCAGGGGACAACCTTTACCTTTTTTAATGTAAAAGATACTATAAAATCCAGCAAGCTACAAAAATAGCAGCTGTGTACAATATCAGTCCCCATAAAGTGCAGAAGTGAAGCAACTCACGAAACTGGGTGAAAGCTCTATCGAATTGCCAGGGGGAACACACTTCCAAGTAAATATGCACAGAATTACACTGTGAACATCCAAATAGAAGTATAGCAAGGCTCCCCCATAGCCACAGAGATCTATTCTCAACTGGAAGCAGAAACTGCAGCCAGAATATTGTATTACTGCAACAAACCACTCTTCATCAACTCTTGTTCCCATGCTTTTCAGAAAAGGCCTGATTTGGAATTGCATTTTAGACACATTCAATAAAGACTCAGCCTGAATGGACACACACACACCCCTCTCCCTGAAGTATCAGCTTTAGAGAGAATTATAAGATGCTTTTAAATGCAGATTACAGAAGAGTTATTTTAAGCCCCCGAAGTGCACGCCCTTTCATGCTCTTAAGCTTACAGATGGTGCGCTTGCCATCTTTTGAACAGGGCAGGGTAAAACAGAGGGTTCAATCTCATCCCATTTTTCTGGAGCAGGACAATATGGGGATTTGGCAGAGCTTGGAAAATGTATTATTTTTTTTTTACTTGGGGGCTTTGCTATCCGTAATAAAAAAAAGTAATGTTTCCAAGCGTTGTGCTCTATGGCCATAATTTTGCATATACATGAGTGATGATCTGAATGTTTTTCTACCTACTGCTTATGTGCATTTTACCTTTGATGATAACTGCAAGTCTCTCGCCACTTGGATCCCAAACCATAGAGTGCACTTCCCCTCCAATCCTGAAATATGAAAAATACAGAAAAGGGGGGGGGGGGGGACACAGAAATAGTCAAGGGAAGAGATCCATGTTCAGATTCCAGGCAGACGTGAACAATGTGGCAGGCAATCATTCCTGAGGCACCACATTAGATGATATCAATAAATAGAGGGGGTAGGGGAAGGCTAGAATACACTTAATTTTGTTTCCAGTATTTTGTGGGAGCAAAATTTAACATCCTAAGAATCCTGTATTTTGGGGAGAGATTACTTTTTTCCAAGTAAGTTTCTGATTCTTAAGCCAAGACAGACCTCAATGAAGTGCCCTTTGGATGTGTTCAGCTACAACTTCCCTAAGCCCCAGATAGCATGGACAGTTATCAGGGAATGATGGATTATAGCCCAAAACATACAAAAGGGCCCAGGTTGGAGAATATTCAGGCTAAAATGCCTGACTGCTTTGGGCAATCTTTATCATGTTGAGAAATCAGCATGTTTGCGGGGAAGAGATATCAGCTCCTTCCTAATAGTTTTGAATGTTTTATTGTGTTGGAACACATTTTCTTAACTGTGATAGATGTGTGTGGGTACATATTGCCAGTATTTTTCATTATTATTTTTGTGAAGCACATGTGCCAAGCTCAAGACATATGAGACAAATCTGCCCCACCATGTCACTTTACGTGGCCCTCCGGACAGATGCTGGAGTACAACTCCTGTATTCTTCATCGTTAGGCGTTATGCTAGAGTTGATAAAGTTGTGATAAAGTCAGGAGAGCGAAGTTTAAATTTGGATACAAGGCTTGTGGATATGTCTGACGTTATAATGTCCATTTACCTTTCCTCAGCCTCAGATCCACCAGTGCTGTTGGGCTGCAATTCCCACCAGCCCCAGACTGCATGACAGATAATTAAAATGGACATTATCGTTCAGTAACATCTGGGGACCCAAACTGAGTGAACACTTAAGACCACCAATTGCTAAGTTAAAAAATGTGGCCTTTGATGAAAATTAGTTTGGCACCTCTAGTCTAGAAGCACATAGACAATGCCTGCCAAAACCAAACAAGAGAGGTGGACCCTGGGAATGGATTTCCAGCTGAGAGTAGGAGAAAAGTATATACACTTTTGGAGCCCCCGGTAGCACAGCATGTTAAATCGCTGAGCTGATAAACTTGCTGACTGAAAAGGTTGGCTCAAATCGGGGGAGCAGGGGGAGCTCCCACTTAGGCCCAGCTTCTGCCAACCTAATAGTTTGAAAACAAGCAAATGTGAGTAAATCAATACGTACCGCTTCTGCGGGAAGGTAACAGCGTTCCAAGCAGTCATGCTGGCCACATGACCTTGGAGGAGTCTACGGACAACACTGGCTATTCAGCTTAGAAATGGAGATGAGCTCCACCCCCCCCCCCCACCCCCCACAGAGTCGGACATGACTAGACCTAATATGAGGGGAAACCTTTACCTTTTTATATACACTTTTGCTTCTCTTTAACTTTTTTATATACACTTTTGCTTCTCCATGTAGCTAGCAGAATTAGTGTTTTGATAAAATAAGCAAACAAAGGAACATCTGAGAATAATACAATGACTCACATTTACTGGTTTAACTTTTGCAGATTTCATTACTCACTGATTTGATTAATATGCCCTAAGAATTTCTAGGTTCTCCAGTGTGACCTTATGGTCAACTTCTGCTGGAGAATTGTGGTAGAGGATCCAGAGATTGCTAGAGGGATCACTTCTCTAGAAATCTCTCACCTAACTCTAGTGAAGGTTTATAAAGCACCTGAAGTTAATTCAAAATGTTGCTCAGGAAGACTTGAGTTTCACTCCATGTAATTTCAACAAACTTGTATCAAAGGTTTTCAAGCCTGCCTGTGCATCCCTGAGACCTAGAATCCTGCTCCAGTAACATTAAATTATGTAACACCCAGAGGATATGCCTTATGTACTCCCCTTCTCTCACCTCTCCTCCCCATAGAGAGTCTCGAAGGTGGTCTCTGAAAGGTCTGCCACAATGGATGCCGTTTTTGACCCACCAACCTGTACTTTCTGTTCACCTGAAACATACAAGGGAAAGACAACTCTAGGGCAACAAAGTGATAAGTGGAAGAAGTATACAGGAAGTTGCATTATACAACTCAGGCTCCTTGTTCCTACATCCCAATCATGCATCCTCTGATCGGCAGTGGCTCTTGAGGGTCTTTGGTAGAGAACTGTCTTTCCCTCATTTGCGATCCAGCAACCATCCTGATATCGACTTGTTCTTTGGTGGATATAATAACCTGTGTGGAATTCCGTTTTACAATTCAATAACTGGTGATT
This sequence comes from Anolis sagrei, assembly GCF_037176765.1. NCBI lineage: Eukaryota > Metazoa > Chordata > Lepidosauria > Squamata > Anolidae > Anolis > Anolis sagrei. The sequence goes on along the minus strand of NC_090022.1, from coordinate 190,905,467 downwards.
CAAAAGTGAGTGCTGATTTATGTCCATGTGCTTGTTTTTGTAATGTTTTATCTTGAACAAGTGCATAAGATTCAATCTATGCAAATAGGTGTTATAGAGTATGTGCTATTTTGGGCACTAAAGCCAATCCACAGACCAGTAGCAAACCCGTTGAGCACAGTACCACTCACTTACTCAATTGTTGGTATTATAAAATATTTCTCAAAGTTTCAAGAGCATCCCCTGGAGACTGAACAGATAGAATCGGATAATCAAAAATAAAAAAGAAATCAGTGAGAACTGTGTTCAAAGCCAGTTCTGCACAATCAGCCTGACCACTAACATTGGCCAACACAAATTTTGTTACCTCAAATGTTAGATCTGTTTCTAGATATATTTGACCTACTGATTGCAAAAATAGCAACAGTTTCCCCCTATGAGCTCTAGTTTTTGAGATTCAGAATATATGCCATCTATCAGTTGCCATTTGCTCACCCATAAAGAATCATGACAACCATATCTAAGAAACTAGAGCTGATGCAGTTTATCCAAGGCAATTTTCTGAATCAAAGTTCCAAATAACCCCAGGGACAGGCCTAGAAATCAAGACATTAAGGATTTTTTTTGTTGGGTATGTAATCCATGCTTTGTATACTCACCACTATATTCCAAGAAAGACAAGGTATATATCACTGATTCACCTTCGACTGTGAAGAGTAAACGACTGCCATCCGGACTCCAGCAGCCAGTCTGAGGAAGAGAGGAATATATACCAAAAATGCAGTTTAGGCAAAGCCAGTTGCGGCTGGCTTGGGGACCTCACCAGGACACGTGTGGGCTTGGAAGAAATGATCACAGAGTGACAAATGAGAACCAGTGAAGGGACAGACAATTCATGAAAATAATTGTTAGGATGAGAAATAATTGTTAGGATTAGTCAACGTTTTCCAAATGTTAGATTTGGAAAAGAGTTCCTAGAATAAACGGTGGGTCAATCCTCAGATACCTATGTGATTTTTTCCCCCCAAAAAGCAAAGCCATGGCCTTTACTTCAGAAAACAATACACCATCCCCATCCCCAGTGAGTTGGTCTTTGTTGGGCAAACAGTTACCAACTTCTAGACATTTTTTCCAAGCACGAACATAGAATCACAGAATAATAAAGTTGGAAGAGACCACATGGGCTATCTAGTCCAACCCCTTGCCATGCACAAATGGCCATCCAGGCTCTGTTTACTCGATTTACTCAAAGTAACTCACTGTGATTACATCTAACAGGGTGGGCTAAAACAGCATCAAAGTTGTCTTTAGAAAGCACTAAAATACAGTATGACTCTCATATCCACTGATTCGTTAGCAATGGTTTCATGTACCCATGCTTCAAAAAGACACCCCCCCCCAAAAAAAAGAGTGTTTGTGAGCCTATCTAGGTCCTCCAGTGTGATTCTATGATAGGGTTTCAGGTCTAGTTTAGTGAACATTTAGGGTATTCTATTATCTGCCTACTTCACAAAATCTTTCCCCCATCCTGCCCCCACACATACCCGACAGGGGCCTTTGATGGTTGGCCACTTCTCACAAGTCCACATTTGAACTTCCCACACTCTGCAAAAAAATGCACAAATTGGTAGAAGAAAACAAATTAGCTTTGGGAACAACTGATTCTATGGAACTGCAGTAATGAATGCTTCTCTGTATGAACCTTCCCTCAAAAAAGCTAAGTAACAAATATCTGGGAGGTTTGAATGTGAACTATCGACTTTGATGGGCCCCGTATTTACCTAAAGACAGCTGAAGGTGTTGCTGCCAGAACTTTGCTGCCATCAGGAGACCAAGCAAGGTAAGTGACCCCACCGCCACCGAACCATTGCAACTGGATACAGTTTTCTGTAGATACGTCCCACACCTGTCACAAACAAGATAAAGGAGAAAGTTGTTTAGGAAGGCAAGCACCGTGTCTTTCCAGAATCTTCTTCAATAGGCAACACAAAATCAGAGCTTTTAAAAGAATTATGGGATCTAGTTTCCCAAAGGGTAATCTTTCAAGGCTTTGCTGAGAAACAGTAATAAGCCACACCACACTCTGACAATGGTCCCTATTCTACTGGGAAGAAAGTAATGTAAAGGGTGCTTAGAAAATGAGTTCTCACTCCTTTCACTCTCAAGAGGCAAACCCATGATCACAGCTTTGGCAACAGGCAATAATTATATATCAATATTGCCTTCCACTGTTTTTATGTTATCCTCCAGCACCACAACAACGGCAATTATGCCAGCAGAGATAGGGAATATGTCGCCCTCTAAAGGTCACTAAAGGTCCATCCCCTTATGGCAGCCCCATCATAACAGAAAGGTGATGCAATTTGCATTATACTCACAAGCATGGCAGTATCAACAGGTGAAGCTGAAAGGAGCAATCCTCCACTGGGTGCCCAAGCCAAACTGGTAACGGGACTATGACCATGGTGACTAAGGACCTGAGCACAGCCAGAAGAAGGCCTACAAGGACAAGAGACAGGAAATAGTATCATGCTCCTCCAGAAGCAGGAGAAATGTTAGGTGCACAAGCCCTTAAGGCAAGGTGTTGTGAGTCAGCTTTCTGAGTCCTTACCTACTACTGATAGTAGAAGAAGAAGAAGAAGTGAGGCAGAATCAGAGGAGAATCAGCGCCAGCTGAAACGTATTCGAGACATCTTTCTGGCTTCCTCTGATGAAGAAAGCTTCGCAGGGTTCAGGCCAGAGGAGGCTTTGCAAGTAGATTACAGGGGAATGAAGAGAGTGGCTAGTGACTCTGGCAGTGAGAGTGACACTATGTCCAAGAGACTTAGGGACACAGCAGATAACTCCAGTGACAGTGAGGATGAGATGGAGGAGGCTGTGGACTGGACCTTAGTTCAGAACATCAGAGACATTTGTAATGAAGCAACATCAAGCGATGACTTTGAAGGTTTTAGAGATAATGGGAATGAGAGTACTGACTGGCAGGATCAGGCACTAGATCAAAGGTGGCAGGCTTGGCGTGGTATAGATGCTTCAGCTGCGGGAGCAGAATCAGATGCGAGCAATGAATCTCATTCTTCTGATAGTGAATAAAATAAGCACTCTGGGACTTACTCCTTTGCAGACGACAAAGCGTTGTTTGGGTGTTCTTGTCTGCCGTTAACCTTGTTTTGGATTCCAGTATCCTGCTTCCCTGCCGTGCTTCGGACCTTGGAACCTTCGTTCGTGAGTGTACTTCTGGCTTCTTGACCATCTGGACTGATTGACTACGCGTTTGTATTCCTGGATTCAACTTCATGCCTTGCAACGTCTAAAGACTGTTTGTTTTGTATTTTGCTTCTTGCTCAACGTATCTTCTGTTATTTTTTGGCTCAACTCAAGCCTGCTTATCTAGCGTTTTGTGTTCCTGTTTGATAACGCTCCTTGAACTGTTTGCACTGACTTTTAAGTGCCATATTAAGTTTGTTTTACATTAAAATACCTTTAGTTTGCACCTCAACTGCTGTTTAAGACTTTCTGTGTTCTGTGGGTCACGACACAAGGCTTGGTCTGTTTTGTCCACTCCAGATGGCACATGCTGCACAGGGCACCCTGGGAATGTCATCTTTCAACATATGCATTCAACCAATGTTTCGAGGTCTTCTAGGGAGGTCCTTCTAGCTGTACCACAGCTTTACAGCTATATTTCATGGGAGGACAGAACAGGAATACAGCTACAGTGTAGTATTAATGCAGTTTTATGCCACTGTGGCTGGCATAGCTCACTGCTATTGAATAATGGAAGTTGTAATTTTACAAGGCCTTGAGGCCTCTCCACACCAAACCACAACTTCCAGGATTCCATAGCACTGAGCCATGGCGTCAAACTGCAGTAATTCTACAGTGTAGATGCACCAATGTAGCTTGCCCCAGATACTGAAATCCCTTTCCAGAGAGGGGAGGCTGGCATCTTCTTAATTCTCTTTCCACAGGCAGGTGAAGACCATTTCCTTCCAGCAGTCATTGAGAACTCTTTTTGCAGACAACACAGGGCTGGTATAAGGTGATAAGCTTTTGCCATACATGCTTCCAAATTTATAATGATATCATTGCTTTGTAACATTTGTGTGCTGTTAATTTTTAACTGTTGTTCAGACTTCACATTTACAAATTTGAGTTTTGTGCATTATTCACAAATTTGATTAATATGGTCTCTACAGGAATCTCTATGAATGCACCTACATTGTGGAATTATTGCAGTTTGACTCATCAGAGATGCAGTTTTACAAGGTTTTTAACTTTCTCTGACAAATACTGCTGATGCCTCACCAAATTATAACTCCATAGCATTGAGCCATGGGAGTTAAAGTGGTTTGAAACCACATTCGTTGAACAGTGTAGATGCATCTTAGGTCTTCCAGCACTCTTTAAGGTCAACTGACAGAGGATGGTGACCACAGAATCACTTGAGAACCTAGAGATTCCCAGAGAGATGTCAGGTTTTTTTATTCACATTTTTTTTCACTTTTGTCTGGTTCCTGCACCCCTAACCTCAACAAATGAGAAGGACTGACTGTATAGTTATTTCAACTGATATATATCACCTTGAATCCCAAACTCAGAAAAAAGATGCAAAAATCAACAAGCATACACAACTAGAGAAAATCAGCAACTGCAAGAAAGTGCAGTGCAACATGTTTTCCTGGTGGATAGCAGAAGCTGAGTGTTAAGACTTCCATAATTTATTCAAATCAAAGTGTATAATTTATTCAAATCAAAGAAGAATCCTTCCCCATATAATACATCTGAAATCTGGCATATGTTTCTCTAGAGCACAAACTTGGACACTAAACAGAAACTGTGCTTATTGGTCAATGAGCAAGCAGGACTCAACTAGCTAGTTACCTGGTAGAAAGAGAAGTGGGATCAAGATGCCAAATCAGCACACAGCTCTCGCACGCCACCGCAAGGATAGATGCACACAGTGGCTTCCACGCCATTGATGCCACGTTCCTTTGCAAGCGATGTTTCAAGGTTGGCACTGTGGCGCTGGAGAACAAAAAGCAGGAAAAGATGTAAACACAAGAAATAACAAAAGGCAAAAAGCTCCCCACAGAGCACCAGAAAGCTGGATCAGAGAAAAAACTGGCCACTTAGCAACAAATAAAATAAAATAAAATAAAGACAACTGGTAACATCCAATAAAGGGGATGTTAAAAAAACACAAAAATCTTCAGATTTTGGGCAAAAAATGCTTTTATTCTTGCAATTAACAAGATTTGCAATTAGCAATTTAATAGCCTAACTCATGGGTAGTTAAAAGATAAAGAAGAAGGCCATTAAAAATTTATAGGCTGAAATGCGTTGAACTAATTGTAAGAATAAAACCATCATTTTCAACACCCAAAGACTTTGTCTTTTCTATATATTTTCCTACTTATGTGCCAGGCCTCTGATTGGCTCACGTCTATCTTTTTCATGATCAGTGCTTCTGAAGCTGGATTTCTTCTAGCCAAGTCTAAGATCTTAGCCATAAACCACATTGGATCTAACCTCCAATCTTTCTTCATTCAAATAAGTAACACAATGGCAACTACTTAAGACCCTGGCTTGTGCTAAGTAATTGAACCAAAGAAAATGCAACAGTTCTTTTTTGTTTTTGCAAAATTCTGGACAGAAGGAGTGGATTTATTTCTGGTAGAATATTTGAACACTTGGAACCACTCAACAAAAACAGGTTGTGTTCAGCTATCCAGAGAACTGAAGCAACCAAACCCAGGTTGCAAATTTCAAAAATAAGTCATAACAAATCCCTGTATAAAGTAGAATGTCTTAGGTCCCAGGCTGGGAGAAATAGGACATATACAGTATATACTTTGTGTGTAAGTTGACTCATTTAATGGCAAGTTAGGGAGCCAAAATTATGGATATTAATATGGCATAGTGATAAGTCAACAGTCATTCTGCAAAGAAGAGGAAACATCCTGACTGCTATTGCCATTTATCCAACCAGAGATTTAAAAATGAAGAATAGTGAGGGTTGGTGTTACATTTACGTTCTAAACGGAAACAACCCAATGCCTACAGACAATTTGGATTATAATCCCATAACCTCTGACATGTTGCCATGATAGTTAATGGAAGCCCAAACACCTTCCCACCCCATCCTCAATGTGCTTTGTTAAAAGTTTCCTGTTTGGAAAAAAAAAAATAACTTAGCCTTGCTGAACACAGGTGCTTCAGCTTAGATCCAAAGCGTACCTATTTGCATTGTAAACATGAATGTTGTCATTCAACAGGGCCACTGCAAACTTGCTGGTGTGGGGGTGCCATGCAAAGGCTCGGATTGGGCAGCCTGCCCTAGATAGTTAAGTCAAGGGAAGACAAAAGATCATTAGACATCTTCCATTTCAAAAAAATCAAATGGAAGTAAATATGTAGAAACGAGAGATTCACGGGGCTCCCCCAACAAAATAATTAATTCAAATTAGTGGAGTCCAAAAGCACTATGTTCACCAATAGACCTCCTTCTCCAATATTATTTCAATAAATTCTTTTGTTCAATGTAGATTCTAGCTTGCATTGTTCACTCAAGATATGAATTACCAGGCGGAAGTTATGTCAATATCAATTCATGATCAACTAATCCTGAATGCTTCTGGGTGGCAATAATGTGTATCTGTAGGGATTCCTACAGAACAAGGATAAGGAAGTTCTTTCAGCTTGAGAAAGAACTTTCATTTCAGAGAATGTCTCGGGATCAGCCTTCTAGGCAGGAAGGAAACTAATACATTACACTTTAAAGCTCTTCCTGCCACTGACAAAACATTCAACTTTTCAGTATGAGAAAGAGAGAAAAAACTACACAAAATTTTGAGCCTCTCCCAACAATGGGATCATGGGGAAAATACTGATTTAAGGTTCTATGTCTTATATTTGTTGGTCTGAATCTGTTTCATTTCATCCCAGTGACTTCTCCAATCCCAAACAGTGCTTTGAGATCTATCCCAGCAACAACCAATTTGGGACTGGCCACTAACAACCTGCAAGAGTCATTGATCTAACCCTTGCCTAGGCAACAGGAAACTGCACAAGGGATTAGACATAAGCAAAAACATGAATATGCTCTACACACAGGACTTACCAGTCCACAGCCTGAGAGAATTTTGCTATCATGTCTTCCTTCTTCAGCTTTGGAGGAAAAGGCAGTTAAGGAAAGGATTAGTAGTTCAAGAGCAGCCATTTATAATCCAGCCTTTTACTTAAAATTTATACCTAAAGCAAGTCCTATAACACAGACTAAAAGAACAGACAGGTGGGTTTAGTATATGGAATTGATACAAAATGGTTCCTTCCTTTAAAAAAAGAGGAAGAGTCCCTGGTGCTGAATACTGTAACTGCCAACCCCACTCCCCATTTTGAACTATTACCCCTCTCTTATCATCCATTCCAGTTACACCCTGGTTCAGCTCAGGTCTATACTGCACAAGCCTTACCGATAAATGAGGAAAAAAGGAGCCATGGGGGGAGGAAAACCAGCCAAAGAGTGTTAATGTACAACGGGAGCCAGTTTTCATCCAACGAAGGACTGCAAGGTAAGTATGAAAATACGAAAGTGAGAACACAGGCAACTACAAAAGAAATAGGTAAAGACTACTGTTATTCTGGGACAGAAGTAAACATTATGTAATGGCTCAGGCCTATGACTGAAAATGGCATCCCAGGGTCATTACAACACTCTGCCTTCTGTAAATATAGGCCAGGCATCCTCAAACTGTGGCTCTTCAGCTGTTTGGGCCTTCAACTCCCAGAATTTCTGACAACTGAACAAGCTCGTTAGGGCTTCTGGGAGTTGGAGGCCCAAACAGTTGGAGGGCGGCCGTTTGAGGATACCTTCCTCTCCATAAGGAAGAGGAAGCAGGCTTGTTTTCAATTACTTTGGAGACTAGGACAGAAGCAGTGGATTCAAATTTCAAGAAAAACATAACATAAACATAAGGAAGAACTTCCAGAGGGGAATAGTTGTTCAGGAGTAAAACAGGCTGCCTTGGAGTCTCCTGATCTGGAAGATTTTAAGCAGAGGCTGGATGGCCATCTGTCGGGGGTGCTTTGATTGTGTGTTCCTGCATGGCAGGAAGTGGTTGGGCTGGATGTCCCTGTTGGTCTCTTCCAACCCCATGATTCTATGTTCTGGTTGGGAAGGCCATCTAACAGGGCTGAACAATGAAGGAAATTTGAAGTATGCATCTAAGACAGGAATGGGCAACTTGTAGACTTCAAAAAAATTTGGACTATAATTTCTGTAATTCCTTGCTGTTGGTGGTGATGATGAGGACTAAGGAGAACCGTAGGCCATAAAGAATACCTCTATCTCTGAAGAATGCTTGGAAACTACAGCTGGTCCAAAGAGCTGCAGCCAGGTTGCTCTCTGGGGCTGGCTGAAGGGAGGGGACAATCCCCCTGTTGCAGGAGCTCCACTGGCTGCCAGTCTGTTTCCAGGCACAATTCAGAGTGCTGGTTATGACTTTTAAAAGCCCTAGACAATTCAGGTCCAGGCTACTTGGCCAACCACATCTCCTTGTACGAACTTGCCCGGGCCCTGGGATCTTCAGGAGAGCCCCTTCCCTCGGTCCCACCTCTAGCTTGGTTTTAATAATAATAATAATAATAATAATAATAATAATAATAAACATCTGGAGGGAAACTGCTTTCCACTCCTGATCTGAGGAGTGATTCTTTGTATAAAAATACTGCGACGACTTTCAATCCAATACTCTGGGTTATGGATAAAAGAAAATAGAAACAAGAGACACTGATGCAGTGACAAATAAATAAAAAAAAGAAAGATTCGAATCAAAGTACTCATTGGAAAGCTACCTAGCTCCTTTGCAGAATCCACCCATGACTCCCCATTCGTCTCTTCGTCCAAGTCACTTTCTTCCTCTACATTTGCAAGCTCTTCAAGTACTCCAGACACCCCAATGTTACGCCTAGGGGCAAAACACTTTGTGAAATCTCTTGAAAACCAAAGCAAGGGCAAAAATGGTTCAGTCTGCTGCATGCAATGAGTAAAGGCAAGGATATGTAATTTTTGTCAGGAAAGCCCAGAGTTTTGGATGTGCATGAAGATTCTCTCCTCCAATTTTAATCTTTCAGTTCTTTTTTTAAAGGAAGAATGCTCTTCTTCCTTGTGAAGAGGAGACCGAGTCCATGTGATCAACAGGCTCAGAAAGCAAAATGTGATTGAAGCCAAATAGTTAATATCAGTTAAGAGACTGAGGCAGATACAATATACCTATTTGCTTAGTTACAGAACTGTCCCATCACCACATATCTGGTCTATATATTCCTGTCAAACGTTTATGGAAAGGGATTGGGTGGCTGCTCTTACTAGTTTTATTTAGAATGTTTTCATCTTGACAAACTTTGCTATCCAGTCAAAATACTTCGACATCATGCAATAGTGGTGTAAACGTAATTTACTTCCCTCTACCCTTCGTCAATTTTTTTGTATCCAGAGAAGGTTTTCTTATCAACCAGTACAATATAATTGGTACACAGCCAAAGAAAAAGAAAAAAAAAGAAAGGAACAGGAGCTTATTTCCTGTTGGGAGGCAAGCAAAACAACAGGGAAGAAAACATTCTCCATCTCCTGCTGTTGTAATTAATGTGAACTTCAAAAACTTTATTTTTATCTTGCCTTTCTCCTCTTAGGCACTCAAGGCAGCTAACAATGACATGAAACAATATAATCCAATTTAAAATCAAGGCAAATACATATACATATAAATGTAAAAAAATTAAAAGCAATTAAAATTTTGTTTCATGAGAGTACAACTTAAATTCAGTTAAAATACAATTAAAATTTCATTTAAAAATTGGAAAGCTCTCAAAAATCCCACTCACAGCATCTTCAGCAGACTGCCCCTGATTGTTTCCTAAATGCCCAATGTCAGAGGTATGTTTTCAACTACCTGCCAAAGGCGAATAGGGATGGGGCCATCGTCTCTCTAGGGAGGGTGTTCCAGAGTCTGAGAGCTGTCACCCAACTTGCTAATTTTGTTATGTAAAACAGACTCTCCATACACCCCTTTTTCTATGCCATTGGGTATGTTCAAACACAGGTTCTTTCACTGTTTCATCGAGGCTGGGTCATACTCACCAAGCATTAATGCACCTCTTCCAGAGGGACTCACGGTGATGAATAAAGGCAGGCTTGGTGCTGTGTTCCAAACGGCTGTGAGCTTTCAGGGATTCTTTGGGAAGGGTCGGGACTGGCAGATTCTCCAGCTGTAAAGAACATCAGACAAACAAGAGTCAGTAAAAAACCTTAATTTAAACAAACCAGAAGAACCGGAAGACAGAGAACCAAAGCAGCACACACTGTCTACACCAGGGTTTCTAATGTGGAAAACCAGTATTATTTCCTTAATTTGAAGAGAATGCGTATTTTTAAATTACTGGCGCTGCTAAGGGCATATGTATGATCAACAGTATGACATTTTCACAACTAATGTTTCCATACATCCTATTTCAAAAACCCCTTTTCTCTACTTGAAATAAACTGACATCATCTTTATTAGCTGGACTCATAGAGAAGAGGCTCTGATTAAGTTCCATCAATAATGTCAGTTTCAATCTAGATGAGTCATGCAATAGGTTCACTTTCTCGACACTAATGCTCTACTACATTATTACCCAAAGAAAGAGGCAGGTAATAAAATAATAATAATAATAGAATTATGAGCATGAACACCACAATAACTGAAACCTGTCTGTTACACAAGCTTACATGCTTCCAACTTCTACCAAGACACTACTGGCTGATAATAACACTGGCATCAAAAATGGTAGATGAACGTTTTAGTCCTGATATTTAGAGACATAGTTTGCCTAAATATCCCAAAGGCACCAGATCCTGTCTGATCTGCAAAGCTAAGTGTAATCATGATTGGTTAGTACTTGGATGGGAGACCACCAACAAATATTAGGTGTTGTGTGGTATACTTTAGAGGAAGGAATAGGGAAACCATCTCTGAATACATTTTGCCTAAGAAACCCTAAAAAATTTATGAGCTTTCCATAGACCTACAGGCATCTTGAAGGCACATATACACACTGCAACTGCATCTGCATAATCATACCTAGAATTTTAGGTATGATTTTTAACCTCTTTCAGTTCTATTGGAAATATTTAATTCAGTCTAGCAGAAAGGTAAAGTATTGATCTGCCAGAGATAAAAAACCCCCAACTTTCTTCATCTATTACCTCTGGTGTGCTGAAAGGTGGTAGTGAAATTGGCACATCCTTCATCTAGCACCAAACAAAATATTTCAGTGAGAAATTTCACTCAGTAAAAGTTAGAAGGAGTATTCACTGTCTAAAAGAAAAGAAGTCTGCTATCTTCTTCATATGACCCAAAACATTCGTTGCTGCTTACCTGTCCCTGGAAAGGAAGAGGAAGATTCTCATAGCTGAGTTCAGAAACTAAGGCATTATTATATTCATAAAGGGTGACATCTCCAGGAGCTGGTGGGGGTGGAAAGAGCGCTAGGGAACACATCCTTCTGATCATCCACAGCAAAGCAGAAGAGAAGAAAAGAAAAGAGCCTGCATTCAACAAAACAGTACTATGCAACTTTCATGTAAACATTTGCCACCCACAGGGAACAAAATATTTTCTATAAGTTGTTTGGTCCACAGTATAAAACTGGAATGCCAAGAGTTAGCTTTCAAACATGTTACTTTTTCAATTTTCAGTTCTAAGTCATTTATACTGGTTGAACATCCTTTATCTGAAATTTCAAAATATGAAACACTCCAAAGGCTGAGATCATAATACCTTTGCCTTCTGATGGGTCAACATACACAAACCTTGTTTCACACCCAAAATTATTAAGAAGAATGTGCATGAAATTGCACTGAAGCTATGTGGTATCTCTGAAAAAGAAATGAATTAAGTGTTTAGACTTTGATCCCATCTCCAAGATATCTCATCATGTACATACATACAGGCAACCTGCAAGTTACAAACAAGATAGGTTCTATAGGTTTGTTCTTAAGTTGAACTTGTTTGTAAATTGGAACAGGTACATTTGTAAGTGTATGTCTGACCAGATAGATATAGATAGATAGATAGATAGATAGATAGATAGATAGATAGATATCAGGCCACACATATACATATAAATACTTTGGATAGCCTAGAGAAGGGTTAACACCCCTGTGGTGTTTGTTTTGCTGTCTGTGCCCCTGATCAGAAGATTTTACTTCACTTTCTGTCCTTGTAATTATTGGATTTTAAAACATTTGACTTGTTGTTGAAACAAGGGTAGGAGATAAAGCTTCAGCTGAGCCCCCTTTTCCCCATGATCTCTTTCGGGATGGAATTTCACCAGAAAATGTTTCTCAGGACTACATCATGGGGCTCTTCCACACATCTGTATATTCCAAGGCAGGAAATCCCACATTAGAATCATAGAGTTGGAAGAGGTCTCATGGGCCATCCAGTCCAACCCCCTGCCTAGAAGCAGGAATATTGCATTCAAAGCACCCCCGACAGATGGTCATCCTGCCTCTGTTTAAAAGCTTCCAAAGAAGGAGCCTCCACCACGCTCCAGGGCAGAGAGTTCCACTGCTGAACGGCTCTCACAGTCAGGAAGTTCTTCCTCATGTTCAGGTGGAATCTCCTTTCTTGTAGTTTGAAGCCATTGTTTCATGTCCTAGTCTCCATGGAAGCAAAAAACAAGCTTGCTCCGTCCTCCCTGTGTCTTCCCATCAGATATTTATACATGGCCCTCATCATATCTCCTCTCAGCCTTCTCTTCTTCAGGCTAAACATGCCCAGCTCTTTAAGCCGCTCCACATAGGGCTTGTTCTCCAGACCCTTGATCATTTTAGTCGCCCTCCTCCGGACACATTCCAGCTTCTCAATATCTCTCTTCAATTGTGATGCCCAGAATTGGACACAATATTCCAGGTGTGGCCCAACCAAGGCAGAACATAGCATGACTTCCCTAAATCTAGATACTAGACTCCTATACTATTGACTCCTATTGATGCAGGCCAAAATCCCATTGGCTTATTTTTTATATTCTGGGATATAGGGATGTGTGGAAGGGCCCAAAGAGAATTTCTCACATCATTCATGCAAGCTTTCCTCAGGGAAACCTATGATTGAATTCCTGGGGCCCTTATAAATCGACAGGAAACTTGAAGGCACAGGAAGAAAAAGCTTGCCTCACTGGTCCATATAATGTGGCTTGGGCAGCCAACCTCACTCACCCAGTCAGGAGCCTCAGGCCCCTTCGTGTGCCGTCGCGGCTTTTCTTCGTCAGAAACGGGCGAGAGAGGAGGAGGAGGGAACCCGGCGATTCGCGGTTGCCAACTTCGGCTTTTCCCGGGCACCATTCAGACCTTAGGGACGGAAGCCGAACAGAGCCATAACAGTGCAAGAAAACGCTTCCGCCAGCCCCGGCACGCACAGCCACACTTCCCACAACTCAGTATTCGCTAGGGAGAGGACGCCCCCTAATGGCTACCGAGAGTAATACAGAAGGTCGTTGGATTTCTTAAAGGAGCCCAGGCGTTTCTTGCAGTGTAGTTTTTTAACACATGTATTATGTATACTGAAATAGTGAAGAGTAGAGACATCACCCTGGTAACGAAGATCCACATAGTAAAAGCAATGGTATTCCCCATAGTCACCTACGGATGTGAGAGCTGGACCTTAGGGAAGGCTGAGCGAAGGAAGATAGATGCTTTTGAACTGCGGTGTTGGAGGAAAGTGCTGAGAGTGCCTTGGACCGCCAGAAGATCCCACCAGTCCATACTTCAGGAAATAAAGCCCGACTGCTCATTGGAGGGAAGAATAGTAGAGACAAAGATGAAGTACTTTGGCCACATCATGAGAAGAAAGGAAAGCTTTGAGAAGACCGTGATGCTGGGGAAAATGGAAGGGAAAAGGAAGAGGGGCCGACCAAGGGCAAGATGGATGGATGGCATCCTTGAAGTGACTGGATTGACCATGAAGGAGCTGGGGGTGGTGACGGCCGACAGGGAGCTCTGGCATGGGCTGGTCCATGAGCTCACGAAGAGTCGGAAGCGACTGAACACATAAACAACAATTATATATACTATATGTATGTCTCTGCATGTCTATGTGTGCTTGTGTATATAAAGGATGCTGCAGATTTCTGTCTTTCTTTAAAACATTTATATTCCGCCTTTCTCACCCCGAAGGGGACTCAAACATTCAATGCCGGGACACAAATTCTTATATACATACATAAACATTAAAAACATTTATAAAGCTATTGTCCTCCCAACCCTGCTATACGGCTGCGAGACGTGGACAGTCTACAGACGTCACACTCAACTCCTGGAATGATTCCATCAGCGCTGCCTCCGGAAAATCCTGCAAATCTCTTAGGAAGACAAGTAGACAAATGTCAGCATGCTGGAAGAAGCAAAGACCACCAGCACTGAAGCGATGGTCCTCCGCCATCAGCTCCGCTGGACCAGCCACATTGTCTGGATGCCCAACCACCGTCTCCCAAAGCAGTTGCTCTATTCCGAACTCAAGAATGGAAAATGAAATGTTGGTAGACAAGAAAGGAGATTTAAAGATGGGCTCAAAGCTAACCTTAAAAACTCTGCCATAGACACTGAGAACCTGGAAGCCCTGGCCCTTGAGCACTCCAGTTGGCGGTCAGCTGTGACCAGCAGTGCTGCAGAATTTGAAGAGGCACGAATGGATGGTGAAAGAGAGAAACATGGCAAGAGGAAGGTGCGTCAAGCCAACCCCGACCGGGACCGCTTTCCACCTGGAAACCGATGCCCTCACTGCGGGAGAAGATGCAGATCAAGAATAGGGCCCCACAGCCACCTACGGATCCATCCCCAGGATACCACTCTTGGAGGACCATCATCCTCAGTCTACGAGGGATCGCCTAAGTAAGTAATACATATATTCATATTTTTTGTATCTGTGTGTCTATGCATGTGCATGTGTGTTGTGTGTGTACACCCACACATACATTCTCTTCTGGGTATATATTTGTGAGTGTGTGCTTGCATATTAAACTATTGCAAACAACAACAATGAAGAAATAATACATTAAAGAAAAAAGCCGTTTGGATAATATAGTAGAACAGTAAAACCGTGTTATGTTAAATTAATGTTTGTTTTTATTTGTCTTATTTGGCTTCTAATGACTGTATTTCAAGATTAGTATCAAGTCAATACAAAGTTTATGGTACAGTATGGGGTATGATACTAGTTAGGCCTATTTTTAATAGTAACTCTCAAGCAACCAGAAACTACATCTATTCAGCATCTACCAATCCCCATGGGTCCTGGTTACCCGAGAGTCTACTGTATATACACACATACAGATGCAGAAGGATATATATAAAACACAGAAGCAAAAGGGAATATATATGTGTGTATGTGTGTGTCTGCCATAAAGATGCAGAAGAAAATATATAGATTTATCTTTATGTGAGATAGATGGATGGATGGATGGATGGATGGATAGATAGATAGATAGATAGATAGATAGACAGACAGACAGATAGACAGATGAAGAAGGGTATGTGTGTGTCTACCTACCTATATATCTATCACATATAGATGCAGAAGGGAATATCTCTCTCTGTGTGTGCCTTCAAGTAGTCTGCTGACTTACATTGATCCCATGAATTTCATAAGTTTTTTAAAGCAAGGGACCCTTAGAGATCCAGGCCCTACATTGGCATGATGAGGCAAACACACCTTTGTTTTGTTGGGGGGCGTTTAGAAAAATTGAACCCTGGGGATTCCTCTTCTGCCAGCTGCCAAGACCAGTACATCCAGACAGAGTGCCAGAGTTAGGGACACACAGTTTTGCTGATTCTCATGCATGCAAAGGCTGCTGTTTTGAATAACCTAGACAATTCAATGACAGGGGAATCCTGAGCAAGATAAGGACCAGTGAAAGATATCTTGTTCAGCCCTATAAGCCCTGGCATACTGTTGGCATGGCCTCGTGGATGGAGGGCACAGCAGAATCCCATGCTTATAACTTCCCATCCAGTTTGCCATATTCTTCATTGGGAAAGTTAGATTACACCTTCCCTCTATTTCCTTGAATTGCATTGGACTGGCAAATACATTTCAAAATATAATTCATTTATTTATTTTGGATGCATCTCCACTGTGGAACAAATGCAGTTTGATCCCACTTTAACTGCCATGGCTCATGGCTCATGGCTATGGAATCAGGTGAGTTGTAGTTTGGTGAGGCACTAGGATTATTTGGCAAAAAAGGCTAAGGACTTTCTAATTCTACAACTCCAATAATTTCATTGGACTAAACCATGGCAGTTAAATGGGTCTCAAATGGCATTCATTCTACAATATAGCTGCACCGTGTTTCAGTAACACTGAAATAGTCACTAAGGTGTGAGCTTGTGTTTATGAAGTGTCAGGTCAAGGATGTCCATACAGGAAAAAAAATTGCATTTATGCT
Organism: Anolis sagrei; assembly: GCF_037176765.1. Lineage (NCBI taxonomy): Eukaryota > Metazoa > Chordata > Lepidosauria > Squamata > Anolidae > Anolis > Anolis sagrei. The sequence goes on along the minus strand of NC_090022.1, from coordinate 190,888,997 downwards.
TAGACGTTTGTGGTGTTGTCCACAGCTTTGCCTATGTATGTAGTCCGGCAAGACCACATCTTGCATGTCCACCCCTGCATGTTATGCTCCCTTTTTCCATGTATGCCCCTCCTAGCTCCCAGTCCTTGGTTAGGAAAGCTTCCAGTCCTGCCCCGGGGTTATATTTTTGTCTCGCTTTTATTATATTTATCTTTGTTTTTTTCTAGAGGCCGCAGAAGTTATTTTAAATTTTTTCAGGATATTAAATAAACGCTGTGGCCAAGGGGAGGAGCCCACAAAGCCTGCATTCCTGACCCATCGGAGAGAAAGCGAGAGGGAGAGAAGGGCCCGGTCGGAGCTGGCTATTTTGATGGCGCCTTCGCCTCAAAGACATCAGAGGCACCACAGGCCTGGCACTGAGTTCTCGGATGTATGGACACAAACATACGCCAATGTTGGACTGGCGCATCGGGGCAGAGAAAGCGTAAAAGAGAACGCACAGCATGTGTCTTGTTGATTATGGATATGGAATCACAAAAAAATAATAATTCTAGAGGTATTACAGCTTTCTAGACAGACGGACAGTACAGCTTGGAGACTAATACTAAACCATTCCAGTTTTTTAACTGGAAACTGTATAAAACTCAACCCCATCTACTCTGCCTATAATGGGGTTTCTGAATTCATATTATCTGCTTTTAATTGGTTTATATGGCAGTGTAGATTCACAATTCAGTTCAAAGCAGATAATCTGGATTCAAAAGATGGATTATATGGCAGTGTAGATCCAGTCTCAGAAATGCACACACAGAGAGATTTAATTTTTGTGGTGTAGGAATCTATCCCTATGCTTTCCATATTATTTCTATGACTCTTTCTGCACTGGCTTATCTACACTGCCATATAATTCAATTTCTGAATTTAGTTTATATGTAGGCTTGTACAGTATAATCCAGTTCAAAGCAGATAACCTGGATTCAGAAACTGGATTGTGTGGCAGTTTTGATCCAGCCACTGCCAAATTAATGCAGTTTGACCTGCATTATATAGCCTGTATGGAACCATATAATGTATATATAACTGCATTGTATATGGTTCTATGCTGTATTATAGGGTCAATGTAATAGTAATAATAATAATAATAATAATAGTAATAATAATAAGTGACTCGAGGTGAGTTACAACATGGTTAAAACAGTAAAGTAGAACAAAGCACTATTAAAATAATATAACAAATACACATAGGTAAAATGCAGATTAAAAATGTAGGTTCAAATTCAGAGTTCAAAACTGTCTGGGGCCCCTTCTTCACATCTGAATAAAATCCCACATTATGTGCTTAGAACTAGAATAAATATATGGCAATGTGGACTCAGATAACCCAGTTCACAGCAGATATTGTGGGATTTTCTGCCTTGATATTCTGGGATATAGGGCTGTGTGGAAAGGCCTGCCAGAAGAGATATGTCTTGAGTTGTATCTTAAATTCTGACAACTGATTTAGCTGTGGGATCTCTTCTGGCAGGTTGTTCTTGGGGTGACTGATGACAAGTGTAGAACCCACTTACCTCTGGCACCAAAGCCCAGCAACACACTTATTTTGTTAACCGGAGTATAAGTGTACATATAATCCGGATACAACATGTGGTAGACCAGACTAATTGCTGAGTTGTCAACATATGCCTAAATATACCTATTATTGGCAGATGCCTGAGAGCAAAGGGAATGATCTTCAAATAACGGGTGGCAACACATTGAATGTTCTGCTCTGAAAGACTAAAGAGTGCATCCCAAGAGCATGGGCACTTCTTGGAACAGGTTTTTTTTTATTTTTCCTTGAAAGAAAAAAAAACATGAAAGAAATGGTAGAAAAAGACAGGAAGCTTAATGACGGTCTCTGCCTGCCTGCCCACCCACCCAAATCTGCAAATGAGGCCATAATATATTATATCTTGACCAAAACCTCAATATGTGGGTGGTCTGGACACAATTCTGTTTTCTTCTTGTCAAACCTGATCCATCTCTTTTTCTCTTTCCTTTCCACCAAATTGCTCTCGAATTATTTGACAATTAATGTTTTTAATTTTTGCTTCAATATTAATTCTGGCATCTAAATGTTGGATGTCTTTCTCAGATGGTTATCCTTTATTGCTGTTTACTTTATAAAATGACTTCGGGATTCAGTTTTCCTGAATATATAAAGACTAGCTCTAGTAATAATGATGTACACTTAGAAAAAGAAAAAGTCACAGTGCAGTTTCCCTGTGTACCACATGCAACAATATTGTTGTTAAGTAAACAACACACTTTATGTATAATTATTGGTATTACTGTCTATTATGGAAATGGTCTAAGGGTTCTTCCACACTGTCGATTTACAACACTTTGAGTCCATTTTAAATTGTCATGGCTTCCTCCTTTGGAATTCTGGAATTGGCAGTGTAAGGATCCTTTATTACTATTATTATTATTAATAATAATAATAATAGACTTTATTTTTATCCCGTCTTTTTCCCCATAGGGTCTCAAGACGATTAAGCATCTAACAACACAATACAATAGAATTTAAAAACAAGGCAAATACATGTAAATGTGAATACAAAAAATTTAAAAAGCCAATTAAATATTTCTGTCATGTGTAAAAGTTCAAATACAATTAAAATTTAATTAAAACTACATTAAAAAAATCTAAACAACCTCCTTGAAATCCCACTCCTAGAAGCCCCAGCATTCTTTAGAAATGTCTGCCAGGGAGCTCTTACTCTGGTAAACAACAAATCCCAAAGGATTTGCTATGACACGTAAAGGAGAAAATGACATACCAGGTTGCATCTTCACTGCCATATAAAATCCAGCTTATCTGCTTTGAATTGAATTATATGGCAGTGTATATTCAGCCCTAATTCATAAGCATTTTTCACTGTTTCTATCGTAAGGGATAAATGACACCATGGGAAAAAAATATTTTCTTAACACAGTCTAAACTACCAGGTATAGTGCCTAACTAGTTTAGTTTTAGAGAAGCAACACAGACTTTAATATAGGTTTTTAATATTATATGCCCTATGGGATACAGAGTTAAGAAGACCTTTTGGCTTTAGAGCCAAAGTGGTTCCAGCTTATTGTACAACTCTGATGTCTCCCTTTTAGAATAAGAACAAGAGAAAATGGATGTGCTAGAATCTGTGTTAACATAGACGTAATCTACACTGCCATGTAATGCAGTTTCAGAATCTGGATTATATGGCACTGTAGACTCATATAATCCAGTTCAAAGCAGATATTCTACATTCTGAAACTGGCTTATATAGCAGTGTGGATCCACCCTGTATTACCAAACCATTGTCCTTTACCCTATTTGATAACATTGTAATTTTACTTACTGGAGTAACGTTAATCTACACTTGTGCTGATTCTTGTATGAAATCAGTGTACACCAAACTTTTTAATAAACTTTTCAGCAGTGGAATTCTCTGCCCTGGAGTGTGGTGGAGGCTCCTTCTTTGGAAGCTTTTAAACAGAGGCTGGATGGCCATCTGTCAGGGGTGATTTGAATGCAATATTCCTGCTTCTTGGCAGGGGGTTGGACTGGATGGCCCATGAGGTCTCTTCCAACTCTTTGATTCTATGATTCTATGAAACGTTGTGTTTCCCAATCAACTGTTCCTCTTGCCTTTATTTGGGCTGCTTGTGTTTGAAGGAGGTACCTCTTTGGCTGGATCTATAATGCAATTTGAAATTGAACTATATGGTCAATGTAGACATGTACAATTCACTTTAATTGCATTATATGGCAGTATAGATCCAGCCTTAAATTAATGGTTATTTTTCAAAGGCGAGTCAGAGTGTCCACTCATAATCAGTGTATATGTGGCAGGTCTAATGTTTTAGATCTGCCCAACACCACTAGTAAAAATACAATGATTAAAAAGCACAACCATGCAAATAACTAACAATTTCCTACCCTTTTATGATGCCCAAAATATGCTAGACTCTGCCCAATAGTAGAATCAATCATGATGGTTTCATTATCATGCAGCCCCAGAATAATAATATTAAAAATAACCTCAAAAAGCAAGAAAAGTGGCACTGCTCTGCCCCCACCTCCACCCCAGTAAATAATCAAAGGAAACTGCCTTTGATTCAAATTGCTGATTAAAGCTTGCTTTACTAATAAATAGATACGCATTAAGCCATGTGAGGGTATAGCCTGAGACACACATACATATCCATCTGAGATGGATGGCAGGGCCACCTCCTCCCTCTTTACCCAAGTAGCTACCACAAAAAGCTAAGGAATGAACCAAGACGCATTCAACAAGGTGAACCACTTCACAGGCAGCTGTCTTGGACTTTGGGCACAAGCCTCCCCCTACCCCGCCCCTCCAAAAACCCTACTGCCACCCACAACAGCCGTTCAGGCAAGTGTGGTTAGTGGCAGAGTCTATACGCCAGCAAACACACCAAATGGTCCAATTAAGGGACGACCTCCCAGAAAGTAATCCTGAACCATCATCCACACAAATTGGGCAAGCAGCCTTGAACTTCCCTCCGCCTTTTCCATCACTCGGTGGAGGAAACAGCATTACTTAGTTTAAGAGAAAACTGCAGGGTGAATTAAAATGAAAGAGAGGTGTGACATTGGCTAGTTCACGTTTGCAGATTTTTAGGCATTTTTAAATTTGGCCTTTTAGCTTAATTTATCCTCAGTAAAGGTAAAGGTTTCCCCTCAACATTCGGTCCAGTTGAGTCCAACTCTGGGGGGATGGTGCTCATCTTCACATCTAAGCCGAAGAGCCAGCGTTGTCCATAGACACGTCCTAAGTCATGTGACTGGCATGACTGCATGCAGCACAGTTATCTTCCTGCTGAAGTTGTACCTATTGATCTACTCACATTTGCATGTTTTCGAACCCATGCCCCATCCACACTACCATATATTGCAGTTTCTGAATTGAACTGAATTAGTTGATTATATGGCAGTGTAGATTCATATAACCCAGTTCAATTAAGTTAAACTGCATTTTGAAACTGCATGATATGGGACAGCTGGAATGTAAGTAAGGAGCACACAAGTAGGAACGCTTTGTAAATGAGTTGGGCATAGGTTTTTTTAAAAATAAAATGCTGAAATGTTTTGGGTATTTACTGCTTTTCATTACTTTATTATACCATGTGCTGATATTTGGAAATGAATTGTGACATAGAATAAAAGTCTTAAAGGGACCTAAATGCCCTAAAAGCACATGATTCCATTGACACTTTTGGAAATTTTGGAAACTAAGCAGGGTCAGCCCTGGTTTGTACATGGGTGTGAGACCACCAACAAATACCAGTTGTTGTGGCCTGTATTTCAAGGCCCTTCTACACAGGTATTAAAATCCAGCTTGAAGCCATTCGAAAAAGTCCCCCTCCTCAATGCAATCTCCAATATGAATCCAGCCAGAAACAGTGCAATAAAAAACTCTCCAAAAGTTCCAGATGAAGGTATAAAATCTAATGAAGCTGATCCAAGTATAAACACTACAAAGCTGTCAATCAAAAGATATATGTGAAGCACTTATGTAGACAGGGCTAACACTGAAGCAGTCAAAGAGAGAAACCATCTGGTCGAAGGGAGAAACACAGCTTGATCTGAGGGCCCTTCCACACAGCCCTATATCCCAGAATATCAAGGCAGAAAATCGAACATTATCTGAATGTGGACTCAGATAACCCAGTTCAAAGCAGATATTGTGGGATTTTCTGCCTTGATATTCTGGGATATAGGGCTGTGTGGAAGGGCCCTGAGAGTAAAAAAAACATCTCCCCCTGGAAAGAAAACTACTAATGCTTGAATGCTGTCTCTTGCTGTGCCTTGGTGCAATCAAGTGCTAAGAGACTGTTTTTCACCACCTTATCCCTCTAAAGTTGAGGGGCGGGGGGGATTTTTCATTGACTTGATGGATCTTTGTGGCCACTGTTGCAGCTTCCAGATGGTTCACGAGGTACCTCTTGGCAGAGGCGGCCCTAGGTAATTTTCAATGGTAAGCAAACAGTATTTTGGCGCCCCCCCCCCCCCCCAAACCAATCACTATCTATCTATCTATCTATGGGGGCATGGACAAATTTTGGCCCTCCAGGTATTTAGGACTTCCTACTGGCTGTTTGGAATTGTGGGAATTGAAGTCCAAAACACATGGAGGGCTGAAGTTGGCCCATGCCAGCCATACATACACACACACACACACTAGCCATCCCCTGCCACGCGTTGCTGTGATCCAGTCTAGTGATCTTGAAAAGAAAGTAATAAGAAAGTTGGTTTCTAATATATGTAATTTCTTAATGCTTGTGGGTAAATAGTATTTCTTGTTGTTTCTTTGTCAGTGTTGATGTAGTTCCAACACAAAATACTGAAGGGATTTGGGGAAAATAGACTCTGATACTGGAGGGGTTTTGGGGGAGCATGTACAATAATTTAGATTTGCAGTACCTTCAGTCACTTCCGTTCATGAAGAAACCTCCTTGCCGCCCTGAGAGGGGTGATGGCACAGCTGCCTGGAGAGGCACTTGCAATGCTGCCCCTCTTCACACAGGAGAAGAGGCCCTGTGCTCCATCGGCTCCTGGGTATGCGCTTTGCATTCTCTTCCCCCACACGCTTTGCAACTCCGGGAGAGGGACACGCGCCGGCATTACCAGGCGCACGGAAAAAGAGCCCTCATGCAGGGAGCATGCTCTCCCTCCATCCTTCCCTCACAAGTGTGCACGTTGTCCTCCTCTCCTCCTCCTCCTTGCAGGCCAAGGGAGACAACAACGCCAGTGTGCATCCTTCTCCCAGCGTTAGGAAGTGCATGGAGAAGGAGGGAGATGCAGGGCGCACATTTCCTAATGCCGAGAGAGGGATGCGCAGCGGCATTGCCGGGCACGAGGAAAAAGAGGCCTCGTGCATGCCTCTTTTGTGTTTCATCTTGGGTGCTATCTTTGAAATGTGTCATTGTGTATGTAAACAGCTATCCCATAATCCCAAACATTTTATTTATTTATTTACAGTATTTGTATACCGCTTTTCTCACCCTCAGGAGGACTCAAAGTGATTTACACACTTCTAGTTCAAAGCACTTTGGATCAGGGATACTCAACCTGTATTACATTACAAACTGCTAGACCGGCTGTTAGGTATTGTGGGAGTTGAAGTCCGAAACACCTGGAGGGCTGAAGTTTGCTCTTGCATGTGTTTGACCCAGAAGCAGATGAAGAGCCCTCCTTCCATCCAACTGCCACTGCTTTGGCCTTGGAGAAACAGGTGGCATGTGAAGCCATGGAGCCCTTCCAGACAGGCCCTATGCCGCATTATCACAGGGTGTTTACGCCCTACACCACTGGAAAAATTACACTGTCTACCCGGTATTGCGCCACCTGACATCCGCCGGGAAGTGGCGGCCAATAGTGAAAGGACCAAGGCAGAGACATCTCCAGCTCATCCCCTGTTTGGGTATCAGCCAGCACGTCAACGACTTAAATCTAGAAATAGTTTTCTAAGATCTACAGAGACACTCGCTGGAACACCTCAGCAAGCGAGAGTCCAAAAGTGGCAGGCTCAAACCCAGCACCTCAGCCCATGGCTGATACCAGATGAGAGACTCCCCCCGGGAACACAGAGGACTGGGCGACTTGGAAGGCGCTGAACAGACTGCGCTCTGGCACCACGAGATGCAGAGCCAACCTTCAGAAATGGGGCCGCAAAGTGGAATCCTCGGCGTGCGAGTGTGGAGAAGAGCAAACCACTGACCACCTGCTGCAATGAACCATGAGCCCTGCCACATGCACAAGGGAGGACCTTCTTGCGGCAACACCAGAAGCACTCCAAGTGGCCAGATACTGATCAAAGGACATTTAATCAACTACCATACTCACAAATTTTGTAATCTGCTTGTTTTGCTTTGTTCTGTTAGAAATGTAACATAATTTGACTGGTTGTTCTGACAAATAAATAAATCCCAGGTTTTCAGCTTTAAACTGGATCATATGAGTCCACTCTGCCAGATAATCCAGGATAAACAGAAAACCTGCAATCACATCCTGGGATATAGGGCCTGTCTGGACAGGCCCTTCATCCCTTCCCACACTGGCATCCCTTTGCCTTTGTGTCATGTTTTAATTAAATTATACACCTAAGGGCAGGGGAGCATTTTGTTGTTGCTTAACTCGTACAGTGACAGTGTTACACAGTTGGTGTTCTGCAACCACTGCTTCAACCATCCATGGTTTGAAAACATTTTTTTTAAAAAATCCCAAAGCAGTCTTTGATTTTGCCACTTTGTACTGTGGAAATATAAATATAGAGCTCCATAGTGTCTCGTCCAACAGCAGTTGGGATTGAGCCCTGGAACTGATGGAAGGATAAGGGGAAGGACAAGGGTTAGCAACCCAAAAGACACTGCTGCAAAATGTAATTGCTAAAATATCAAAGTCAAAATATTATCCAAACTATTCGGCCAGCAATGGAAAGGAATCACACAGGATCATATTTTTGCAGTCCATTAAGAGTGTTGATGACAAATCAGATAAAGGAATATTGGGGAAATTAATATAAAGCAGTGTGTATAAAGGGACATTTGCATTTGGTAATCTAATGCAGGCTTTAAAAGGTTTTAAAGATCAAGTCAGGGTCTGCCGCAGTTTTTAGTTTTGGATATGTTTTTTATGGATTTTAACTGAATTTTTAAAATACCAATGATATTTAATTCAATTTTAATGTTTGCATATTTGTGGATTTTAAACTGTACTGAAATGTTTTTAATCTAAGCCAACTTGAGTCTTCGTGGGGAGAGAAAAAGCAGGGTATAAATAAACATAATAATGTGTTGTGGAAGGCTTTCATGGCCAGAATCACTGAGTTGCTGTGAGTTTTCTGGGCTGTATGGCCATGTTCCAGAAGCATTCTCTCCTGACATTTTCCCCACATCTATGGCAGGCAACCTCAGAGGAACAAAATCTGGCTACCAGTACCCTCTAAAATAACCCTCTAAAATCAGAATAATAAATAAAGAGCAACACTAAAAAAAGGGGGGAGGGGAATTCCTGACATGAAACAATCAGGGCCAGTTAACCGCTCCCAACAAAGGATTCCTGGGCAGCAACTAGCTCGGCTTCGAAGCTGCAAGGCCATTAAATGCTCATCAAGATGACCAATTGCAACATTCACACTTACCTCAAGCAGACATGAGTTCTTTTTCCCACCCTGGACATTCCACAGATATACAAACCCCACTTGCCTAGTTACAAACAGACCTCACAGCCTCTTGAGGATGCCTGCCATAGATGTGGGTGAAACATCAGGTGAGAATGCTTCACCAAGCACCAAAGAGCATTCTGAACTCCACCAATAATAGAACTGAACCAAACTTGGCATACAGGACTTCCATGACTAACAGAAAATACTGGAGAGGGGGTTGGGAAAAATAGACCCTGACATTGGGAATTGCAGTTTACCAAGCACCAAAGAACATTCTGAGGCTGGATGGCCATTTGTCAGGGGTGATTTGAATGCAATATTCCTGCTTCTTGGCAGGGGGTTGGACTGGATGGCCCATGAGGTCTCTTCCAACTCTTTGATTCTATGATTCTATGATTCTGAGCTCCACCAACAATAGAATTGAACCAAACTTGGCATATAGGACTTCCATTACCAAATACTAGAGGGGTTTGGGGGAGGCATGTACAGAAGATGACATTTGCAGTACCTTTTGACCAGGCCTCCTTGCTGCCCTGAGAGGGGTCCAGGCTCAGCTGCAGGGAAGGAAAAGGAAAGCGAAAGAGCCTGGCTGGCTGGCAGCCTCCCTCCTGGCAGCACGTGGAGGGAGGGCTTCCCTCTCGCCTAGTGGGCGGGGCCTGCGCTTCTCCATTAGAAGGCTGTGCCTCCCGCCCTCAATCCTCTCTCTCTCTCTCTCTCTCTCTCCCAGGACCCTCCGTGCTTCTCTCTTTCTCCTGCACATGTGGCGAGGCCTCCAGGCTCCTTGCGGCTGCCTTCCCTTCCTGGCTGGAGGGCCCAAGAAGAGCGAGTGGGAGAAGAGGCCTTGGGAGCATGCACGCAGGAAGGGAGGGAAGGCAGCCGCATGGCGCCAGGAGGCCTCGACACATGTGTAGGAGAGTCAAGCACGGAGGGCCGGGGTGGGGGGAGGCACAGCCTGCTGCTAATGGAGAAACGCAGGCCCTGCCCATTAGGTGAGAGGGAAGCCCTCCAGGTGCAAGGAGGCCTGCAGCTAGGCTCTTTCTCTCCTCTCTTCCCTTCCCTTCCCTGCCTCTCTCTCTTACACGCTGTTGAGGGCGCATGGGGCCTGCAGGAGGAGGCATGGCCTAAGGAGACTCCGGTGCCCGGCTAGCAGAACAGCGCCCCCTGGCAAAAAAAAGTATTCCGCGACCGCTTACTTCGCGTAATGGACGGGCCGCCCCTGCCTCTTGGGCTACTTCCAGTGTTTCAGCATACAATCATTTTGCCTTCTTGGTTTTCTTTTTCTTTGGGACGTACTTTGTTGCCGCCTCCTGAACAATGTTGTGGACTTCTGTCCATAGTTCTTCTGGGACTCTATTTACTAAATCTAGTCCTTTAAATCTGATCTTCACTTCCACTGCATATTCGCTAAGAATGTTAGTGAGATCATATCTAACTGGTCTGTGTGTTTTCCCTGATCTCTTTAGTTTTATTCTAAATTGAGCAATAAGAAGTTCATGATCTGAGCTACAGTCAGCCTCAGGTCTTGTTTTCACCGACTGGATGGATGTCCGCCACCTTTGGCTGCAAAGGATGTAGTCAATCTGATTTCGGTGTTGACCATCTGGTGAGGTTCATGTATAAAGCCGTCTTTTAGGTTGTTGGAAGAGAGTATTCGTTATACACAGCGAGTTTTCCTGGCAAAATTCTATCAGCCTGCGTCCCGCTTCATTTTGTTCTCCCAGACCATGCTTGCCTGTGATCCCAGTTGTCATTTGACTTCCCACCTTGGCATTCCAGTCTCCTGTAATGAAAATAATGTCTCTTTTTGGTGTATTATCCAGTAGGTCCTGCAGATCCTCATAGAACTGATCTACTTCTGCTTCTTCAGCAGCTGTGGTTGGGGCATATATTTGGATTACTGTAATGTTGAAAGGCTTTCCTTGCACTCAAATTGAGATCATTCTGTCATTTTTGGGTTGTATCCAAGCACTGCTTTAGCGACTTTCTTATTAATTATGAAGGCTACTCCATTTCTTTGGTGTTCCTCTTGTCCGCAGTAGTAGATCTGGTGGTCATCTGATGTGAAGTGGCCCATTCCAGTCCATTTCAGTTCGCTGACCCCCAGAATGTCTATCTTTAGTCTTGACATCTCACCAATAACAACATCCAGTTTGCCATGGATCATAGATCTTACATTTCAGGTTCCTATGGTGTGTTGATCTTTAGAGCATTGGATTCATCCAGCACTGTCGGCCAATAGCCTTCCTTTCGGCTTTGAGCTAGCTGCGTCATCACATCTGGGGCTAGTTGAACTTATCCTCTGCTCCTCCTCGTAGCATGTTGGCCATCTTCCGACCTGGGAGTCCCATCTTCCAATGGCATACCAACATATCTCTGGTTGTACTCGTCCATTTAATTTTCTTGGCAAGAATACTGGGGTGGTTTGCCATTGCCTTCCCCAGGGATCACACTTGGTCTGACCTCTCTGCCACGACCGTCCCATCTTGGGTGTCCCTCCATGGTTTCGCTCGTGACATCATTGAGGTGCTCAAGCTCCAGCGTCCCGACAAGGCGGTGATCCTTTGCTGGAGACAACTCATTCTATAATCACCCTATAGCAAATATTTAAATTGCAATTCAATCCTTTTAATATTTGCTATAAATTGTTTGTTTTCATTAAATATGTATAAACGATGTATAAAGGGTGCCACTATATATACACACACACCATTATAATAGTTGCCTATCAGTTATGTAGCCTGCTTTTGATATCTTATATGGAAATTCACCCTTGTATTTAATTTCAACATTTTAAAAATTACATTGTTCCCTATCATTTCTAATTGATATATCGCTTTCCTATAAAGCAGTGGTTCTCAACCTGTGGGTCCCCAGATGTTTTGGCCTTCAACTCCCAGAAATCCTAACAGCTGGTAAACTGGCTGGAATTTCTGGGAGTTGGAGGCCAAAACACCTGGGGACCCACAGGTTGAGAACCACTGCTCTGAAAGGTGTGCTCAAAACAACTTACTGGAGACCAAATGCACTATTGCCAGAATATCCATTCTGTGCCATTATGATGGCACAACTGTACCAGGCATTTCTTTGGCTGACATCACTAGCGGTGACTGCTGCAATGTATAACATCATAATGCCATGATGACATAATGGAAAAAGAAAAGAAGAAATGGACATAGGGATACCATCCTTGGCAACACAGCATTTCCTTGGAGAATCCTATTACTAGAAAACTCCTCATAAGGACTGTGTAACTATTTGCATGTGTCTCCCTGCTGCCTAGCATTTGCTCCCACCCCACTCCATCCCCCTTCCTCTCCCCTTCTGTGTTTGTACTGGCAGAAAGAGATGCTGATGAACTGAAGGCCTCTCTCTCTCTCTCTTTTTTTTAATCTTCCAGAAACCAAAAAAGCCCCAAACTGAAACTCCCAGAGATCAAAAGGCTGGCTGGAGCCCAAGGCGCTGTGAAGAGCCGGCCTGCGGTAAGCTCCGCTTGGCATGGCTCAGCCCCTATGGAGCCACCCAGCACCACAAACTTGACTTTGGAGGAGGCCTTTGAAACCCCAGCCAAGGATGTGGGGTGAGGGTGGGGGGCAAATCACTGTGGCATCTCTGGACACATTGCAGCCCACTGACCAAGGGCATCGTGGCATTAGCACCCATCACGCTTCGTCAACAACTAACGTCCATCATTTATATCGGAATTGAATATTGCACTTGGGACCCAACTCCTTAGGACTGGCCCTACTCTTAGACTGAGACTCTTTCTACACTGTCATTAAAAAATACTGATTATCTGCTTTGAGCTGTATTATACTCCAGTGTAGACTCATATAATCCAGTTCAAAGCAGATAATGTGGATTATCTGCTTTGATAATCTGGATTATATGGCATTGTGAAAGAGACCACAGTGAGGCAAGTGCTTCTGGCAGCAGATGCTGGAAGGAGCAGAGGTGGCAGCCTCCAAAATTCCCCATTTCTTACTCTCATTGAGAGGACAAGTCTCTGTCTGCTCGAAAGTGAGGTGCAGACCTGAGATTTCCATGCCCTGCAATTTTCTTAGTTTGGCAGGGATGGCCCCAAATGACCCCTGCCCCCCCCCCAATATTTTTCCAGCTGCTTTTAAAAGGCCCCTGTGGCTCTCTCCTCTTTTCATTTCCCTCCTTTGTCATCACTTACTTCAGTTCCTACAGACTAACTTCACTTAAATCAGGTGGAAGGAGAAAAAATAATCTGTATCTAGCCCTTCCCAGCAGGCTCAGGCAAAAGCAAACCACTGGGGTTTGTCCTAGCTTATATGTTCTTCCATATTCATAACTTTTGGCATTGTGAATACACTTCTTATTAACTGATCGACTGCATATTCTATTTTGAGTCTCCTTCAGGAGAGATAAAGCAGGGTATAAGTAGATATAATCATCATCATCATCATCATCATCATCATCATCGCACAGTCCTAAACTCTTGGGAAGTGTTCGACTTGTGATTTTGTGATACGAAATCCAGCATATATCTCTTGTTTGCTGTGTCATACTGTGTTTTTGTGTCAGTAAAATAATAATAATAACAATAACAATAATAATCCTACATGACAGGGGCTTAGGTATAGATTTTCCAGCTTTATGAATCTGTTACTCTGATGTTGAAACTTGGGGCATGTTAGGTCCCATCTACACTGCTTTATAATCCAGTTTCAGAATGTCAATTAACTGCCTTGAATTGGATTATATGGCAGCATAGACTCATATTATCCAATTCAATGTGATTCAGTTTGCATTATATGAGTCTACACTTACCATTATAATGCAGTTCATAATGAATTATGTGGCAGTGTACATGGGGCCGCGACCAGTGAGTGACTGTGGGCAGATGTGGTAGAAGTAAAAATTATTGACAAGCACGGTGCAAAGAGTGCCACACTGAGGTTTTGTGTCAAGAAGTGGGTATTTTAGATGCTAGTTGGTGGTTTCAACTATTTATCCAAGGATGTATTAATCACTGCCTCAAATGTGGCATTTTCCTTAATCTCTGCCTTCATTTCCCTGTCTTCCCCTACTCATTGTTTCCTATTAGGTTGAGACTTCATGATTATTATTGCATGGAAATTCATGCATATTTGAGTTTGTAATTTTCCTAATGTGCGCACTTTTCTTGATTTATGTTTCCCATTGACCATAAAGCATAATTGTGTGCTTTTTTTTTTTAAATGAACAGTTCAAGTTGAGCACATTTATATGGATATGATTCAAAAAGGAAAAGGAAGACCAGCATTTCATGCTTATGGCTTCCTCCCAGAAACAAGGCATGGAGAGATGTGTGTTAGTATATTCATTTACAGAAGAATGTAATAAAAATTGTATTCAATTCCTAACTTTCCCCAGGTACCCTATAGCAATGTGTGGGGCTGCCGGGGGGGGGGGGGGCACAAACCACTTTGTGAATCTGATGAAAGCTGTGCAAAAATACAGTTTATAATTTAATAGGAAGTGGATCTAAGGGGAAAATAAGTCCAGCTTGCAACCGCTCCCAGAGACCACCCAAAGCTCTCTAGAGGGTCTGCAGATCACAGATTAAGCACCTCTGCATTAAGGACATTGGCCTAACTCCTGCTTTTAGTCCCAACTACAAAAGACCTACTGAATCAATTTAAATACTTCATTACATTTGTATTGGTTCAGTAAATCTCTTAAGAACGAATGAACACTTAATTTTGTGTGAGAATTTTGATGATGGCCTCTGAGGGCCCTTCTGCACATTCTGTGAAACTTGGAAGTAACCAGGTTAAAGGGGGTGGCTAAACAACATTTAGACTACGCATGGAAGGGATCGGATTAAGAAGTTAAAAACACGTTTAAAAGGTGCGCATAACTCGATTCCGGCTGAAAAATGTGCACCTTTGCATGACTATATATCCCTGCAGTCATGCAAAACACGTGCTCCCCCTCCCGCGTGTGGATTGCTTCAGCGCATGCATGCTTTTAAAAAGCCCAAAATAGCTGATCAGCTGACTGGGCTGTCACACAGACACAAAGGTGGTTCAAAGGAAGCACAAATGGAAAACAATTTAAACTCTCTGAAACTCTTTCTCTTACACTTTATAAACTTAAACAGAGCTTGAATTAAGAATTGAGGGATGAGAGAGATCTGATGGATGTTTTTATTTTTTTTAAAAATCCCTTTGTTATGTGCTAGATCTCATATATGAACATGCGAATCTGCTTATATTTATATTAAAATATTCTCATGTATGCATATACAGTCCAGTGCATAAAGGAGTTTTTTTTTAAAAAACTTCCCTTTGATCTCCATCTTTCTCCAATTGTTAATTCAAGCTCTGTTTAACGTTACAAAGCGTAAAAGACAGAATTTGAGAGAGTTGTATTTGCTTTCCACTTGTGCTTCCCTGCGCAACCTGTGTCACCGTTTGACAGCTGATCTGCTGTTTCAGGTTTTACAGATAAGCAGGTCCACACAGGGGACAGAGAAGAAAAGCGTTTCTATGCCTTATGCCAACAGGCATGGAAAGGTGTGTGTTTCTCAGAAAGAATCAAGTTTAAAGGATACCTCTTAAACATGTGTTTTCCAGCTCTCCTGATTCCTCCTGCATTTTAGCTAAACATCATTTAGTCAACCACCTGCTCTTTTAATCCACTTCCTCTCAGGTTTTAATGCATGTGTATAAGGGCTTTTACAACACATTTGCTCTTCATTTAGCCTAAAAATGAGTTTATTATCTCTGTGCTTCAGCTTTCTGTGGTCTTTCCACATTAGTCATACAATCAGCAACATCCAAGCAATGTTGTTACCTGTAGTTGGCTATCAATGCAGCTGTAGAGTAACATAGTGAGGAAGAGTAAAATTCTAGTTTCTTCAAAAAAAGCTATTTTAAAATGGCATTGTTGGGGGCATTGGGACAGGAATTTTCTGTGTCTTGTGATTTTTTTTGATTTAGCTGATGTTTTTTCTCCTCTCCAGAAAAGTGACAGAAAGTAAATGAAAAAGCAATATACACAGTGAAACAAAGAGCACAATTAATAACTTTTCAACATTGCAACAGAAAATGTCAGTCTTTTCAAACATTATACTGTATCTGAGATGCGTGGAGCAGAAAGAATATTAAGTACATTACTCTTCAAACAGAAGCTTTTGAGAAAAGAATGTAGGACGCATATATTTGCTGAGTGCATTTATAATTCTTTACATTCTAAATATGAGTTTTTATGGGTAGCAGAGCACATTTATATGCTCTCACTGCAGCTTTGTTCCTGCACCCTTACCACCCCAAACAGCCATTTGTGTATCCCTCCTGATTCATAGTGGCCCCTTCTACACTGCCATATAAAATCTAGATTATCTGCTTTGATAATCTGGATTATCTGGCAGTGTAGAAGAGGCCTTACAATCACTCTGGATAAAAGTACACTCTAGAATAATAATAATAATAATAATAATAATAATAATAACAATAACAACAACAACAACAACAACAACAACAACAACAACAATCAGGCGACAGCAGGATTGATGAGGAGCAACTGGAAAAGCTTACACAATATTAGAATTTAAAGATAGAACTGCAAAGACTCTGGCACAAGCCCGTAAAGGTGGTCCTAGTGGTGATCAGCACACTGAGTGCAGTGCCTAAAGACCTTGGCCTGCACTTAAAAACAATTGGCGCTGACAAAATTATCGTCAGCTCCAAAAGGCCACCCTACTTGGATCTGCATGCATTATTCGCCGATGCATCACACAGACCTAGACACTTGGGAAGTGTCCAACGTGTGATCAAATAGAAAAGCCAGCATAGTGTTCTTGTTTGCTAACTGATCTTGTTATGTATCAAATAAGAACAGTAATAATAACAATAGTAATAACAACTTTATTTATATCCCACCCCATCTCCCAAAAGGGACTCAGGGCAGCTAGAATGAATGAAATTTGACATCACTTTAATTGCCATGGCTGCATGTTATGGAATCATGGGGATTTATAGATTGATGAGGTACCAGCACACTTTGGCAGAGAAGGCTTGAAATTACAACTCTCACAAGTCCACAGTATTGAGCCATGGCTGTTAAAGTAGTGTCAAGCCACATTCCTACTGCAGTGTAAACATAGCCTTTGAGATGCTCCTGATTTGATGTCAGTGACGCTTGAAAAGCAAGACCAATGGTTGGAGATTACGGGGAAGTGTTGCTTAAATATTGGAACAGGCATCCGACTGAAGAAAGCCAACCTAGGACATAGGGAGTGGTTGTTTGGAATCACCGTAAAAGAAAACATAACAACCACCTTGTAAGAGCAACCAAAGGTCAATCTTGTCTAGTATTCTTGTTTCCAAGGGAAATTGATCATCACCGCATCCTGTGGCAACGACTCCCAGAATCTAATTATACATTATAGAGAAATGGAAAGGTAAGAGTTCATTCCAGTGACACATGTAGGTAGGAAGTGCATTTAGCGGATGTGTTTCTAAAAGGGGCGAAACCACTGCTTTCCTCGGCAAATACACAAAATACTTCTCCATAGCCATAGTCTTGACTATACCTTTTGTGGAACTGGATTTTGAATGCATTTCTTCCAGAAATGTAACCCTGTGTCTTGGAACAAAAGCCTGGACAGGAACTCCGGGTTGTGGCCTGGCAATCACATTTTATGAGAAAAGACCAACCAAACTGGACAGATCTGTTCTGAATAAAATACTTGTTTATTATTTGCTGTATTATAGCAGATGGCCTAAAGCCTCAAAATAACCTTTCAATTTTTTAAGATGAAAAAGCATCAGTAGTCACAAGTTAACAATGTGCAAACGGTTGCAAAGACTTTATAAATAAGGAATAGATATAATAATTTTTTTGCAAGTGAAGTACAGTTATTCTTGAAACATCATTAAAATTAAATCAAATTTCCTCTTAGCCGCTAGTTGACCTTTTGACTGATTTATTTTGAGAATGTATATGTCACACATTTTTCATTTTATTTTTAATTTAAGGTGTGGGTTGAGCATCCCTTATCAGGAATTTCAAAATTGCCCTCATGCGGAAGTGAATCCCTGTCTAAACCCTGTCATATAATGCAGTTTGAAGCTGTATTATATGGTCAGTGTAGACTCATATAATGACTAGTCCAATGAGCAATGAGTCCCTCCAATGAGTCCGACTGCTCACTGGAGGGAAAGATATTAGAAGTAAAGATGAAGTACTTTGGCCACATAATGAGAAGACAGAAAAGCTTGGAGAAGAGGATGATGCTGGGAAAACTGGAAGGAAAAAGGAAGAGGGCCGACCAAGGGCAAGATGGATGGATGGTATCCTTGAAGTGACTGGCTTGACTCTGAAGGAGCTGGGGGTGGTAACAGCTGACAGGGAGAATTCCTCATCTGTATTCAAAGGTAGGTCTGAACCTATGAGTTTTTCCTTGGAAATCTGTGCAGCTGCCACGACTCAGGAAGATAATGTTGTGCATGGCCAGGAGGTGGAGTAACAGCCTTTTATTTTTAAAGATGCTGTGATGGTAGGTTTTCTGCACCAAAGATAACCTTAGAAGGGGAAATGTGTGTGGAGGTAAGTTAATCAAAAAAGTTTTGATAAACTTTGTTATAAAACATTTTCCCATTAAACAGTGATGAGCAGGAAAGCTTGTTTTAGGCCTCATTTGCCATATGATATCCAGGTTATCTGCTTTAAAATGATTATCTGCTTTGACTCATGCTGGATCTACACTGCCATATAATCCAGATTATCAAATTATCCAGGTTATCTGCTTTGAACTGGATTATATGGCAGTGTAGACTCTTATGATCCAGTTCAAAGCAGATAAGTATATGGCAGGGTAAGTGGGACCTCAATGTCTGCTTACATTCTCAATAAAATTATTTAATTTTAATTTTAATTTATCTTTTAGAACTTTTTGTATGTTTTATTAATTGATTGCATTGTTTTAAACTTCACTGCAAATAAATTATTATTATAATAAAATCTTTTCGTATGTTTTATGAATTGATTTTGTTGTTTTATACTTCCCTATAAATGTATTATCTATTATTTTTTATTGTCAGAACAAATGGAGAATATACTGCAAGTCGCGTCTGGTGTGAGAGAATTGGCAGTCTATAGAGACGTTGCCCAGGGGACCCCTGGATGTGTTACCATCCTGTGCGAGGCTTCTCTCATGTCCCTGCATGGAAAGCTGGGGCTGACAGATGGGAGCTCACTCCGTCTTGCGAATTTGAAATGCCAACCTTCAAGTCAGCAGTTCAGCCAGCACAAGGGTTTAATCCATTGCTACAACCAAGGCTCCATATTATTTATTATGATCAGACAGCACCTTGGGGGTCCCTTGCTGGCATTTCAATCAAAGAGTACTTACTTACTTAGGCGATCCCTCGTAGTACGAGGATGATGGTCCTCCAAGTGTAGTATCCTGGCGGTGGGTCCATAGAAGACTATGGAGCCCTATTCTTGATCTGCATCTTCTCCCACAGTGAGGGCATCGGTTTCCAGGTGGAAAGCAATCCTGGTCGGGGTTGGCTTGACGCGCCTTCCTCTTGGCATGTTTCTCTCTTTCGCCCTCCATTTGTGCCTCTTCAAATTCTGCAGCACTGCTGGTCACAGCTGACCTCCAACTGGAGCGCTCATGGGCCAGGGCTTCCCAGTTCTCAGTGTCTATGCCTGAGTTTTTAAGGTTGGCTTTGAGCCCATCTTTGAATCTCTTTTCCTGTCCACCAACATTCCGCTTTCCGTTCTTGAATTCGGAATAGAGCAACTGCTTTGGGAGACAGTGGTCAGGCATCCGGACAACATGGCCGGTCCAGCGGAGTTGATGGCAGAGGGCCATCGCTTCAATACTGGTGGTCTTTGCTTTTTCCAGCACACTGACATTTGTCCGCTTGTCTTCCCAAGAGATTTGTAGGATTTTTCGGAGGCAGCACTGATGGAATTGTTCCAGGAGTTGCATGTAATGTCTGTAGACTGTCCACATCTCACAGGCGTATAGCAGGGTTGGGAGGACAATAGCTCAGGCGGTGTTGAATTTCAGTGTCAATGTTGACTTTTGTGGAGAGGTGGCTGCCAAGGTAGTGGAAATGGTCAACATTTTCTAATGTTACACTATTGAGCTGTATTTCTGGCATTGGAGAGGGATTGGTGACGGCTGGAAGAGCACTTTGGTTTTCTTGATGTTTAATGACAGGCCGAGCTTCTCGTATGCTTCTGCGAAGGTGTTTAGAGTGGCTTGTAGGTCTTCTTCTGAATGCGCACAGACGATGTTGTCATCAGCATACTGGAGTTCTATAACAGATGTTGTTGTAACCTTGGTTTTGGCTTTCAGTCTGCAGAGGTTAAATAACTTAAATAGATTTCCACTCCATATTATTTATTATGATCAGACACCACCTTGGGGGTCCCTTGCTGGCATTTCAATCAAAGAGTAAGACAGCATTGAAATCAAAGATAAATATTAATTCCCGCTAACTTGGCACTCTCCAGATTTTGAGAGTGGAGAGGGGGAGTTGACCACCCCTTTCATCCTGGCCATTGGCTCTGTGGTCTGATGGAACATTTGATGGACATGAGATTGAAGAAGGCAGCCCTAAGCAAACTTGAGCCACATTTCAGCCAGTCTGCAAAGAGAGGTTGCCTCGGGTGGCATGAGGAATTGGGACAGGCAGGTACCCATCACATACATTTTAGCTATAGGATATCATGTCTTAAGGCAGCATGGGGGGTTGTTGGACAGATTTCCCTGATTTCTTTCCAGCTGAAGCTGTGATGGTGGGGTTAGAGGCAAGGGCGGTGGCAGCTGCACGTGGCCCTGTGTGTTTGCATAAGGCAAAGGGAGAACAGATGTGCTCCCAGCTGCGCCTGGCTACTGTACACTGTCGGTGTGTGGTCCAGAGAGAGAAACAGAGAGCGAGAGAGAGGTCGATCCTTCTGGAGAGTACTTGAAAGCAGCAGCTGGACTGGGAGCACCCAGGCAGTCCTCATTCATCTTAAGAGAGAAATTTGGAGATCTCTTGGTCTTTGCCAGCCACATAGCCTTCCAAGTCCATTCAAGTTCAACCACCTGGACCCTCTCTTACTACAATGCAGTTCAAGCAGGATCATAGCACTATAACGGTGTGCTGTGATAAGGTTTAGGTTCGATCTACACTGCCCTGGACCTGATCCCAGATTATTTGCTTATCCCAGATTATCTGATAATGTAGACTCATATAATCCAGTTCAAAGCAGATAATCTGGTATCAAATCCTGGGATATAGAGCAGTGTAGATTCATCCTTTCTCTACCTTCCTTGAATAAAATCTGAATGTCCGAGATCCAGCTGGAGCCGGATGCAAAAGGCACACAGGTAGAACCAAAAACTTCTCATCTTAAAATAACATATTTGTGGAATTTGAAGGAGCTTCATGAGCCATTGAGTTGAGCCCTTTTTTCAATGTAATTTCCTCAGAAATTAGTGGTGGTCATAGTCCCGCTGCAACCCAGGCCCTTTATACACTGCCATATAAAATCCAGTTTGTCTGTTCTGAACTGGATTATACTGCAGTGTTGCCTCATATATTCCAGTTCAAAGCAGATAATGTGAATTTTTGATAATCTGAATTATATAGCAGTGTAGAAGGGGTCCCTGCCTGGTTATCCCAAACTTTCTTTGGATGCAAATCTCTTGGGAAGACAGGTGGACAATGTTAGAGTGCTGGAAGAAGCAAAGACCACCAGCATTGAAGCGATGCTCCTTGTTGACCGACCACGTTGTCCAAATGACCGATCACCATCTACCAAAGCAGTTGCTCTATTCCGGACTCAAGAATGGGAAACGTGATGTTGGTTGACAGGAAAAGAGATTTAAAGATGGGCTCAAAGCCAACCTTAAAAACTGTGGCATAGACACCGAGAACTGGAAAGCCCTGGCTCTTGTGCACTCTAACTGGAGGTCAGCTGTGACCAGCAGTGCTGTAGAATTTGAAGAGGCACAAATGGAGGGTGAAAGAGAGAAACGAGCCAAGAGGAAGACGCATCAAGACCGGAACCGCCTTCCGCCTGAAAACTGATGCCCTCACTGCAGGAGAACATGAAGGTCAAGAACAGGGCTCCATAGTCACCTACATACCCACCATTTTAAACAGAGGGCCAGGTCACAGTTCCGTAAACTGTTGGAGGGCCAGATTATAATTTGAAAAAAAACAAACATGAATGCATTCCTATGAACGCTGCACATATCTTATTCGTAGTGCAAAAACACTTTAAAACAATACAATAATTAAAATAAAGAACAATTTTAATAAATACAAGCGTATTAGTTTTTCAGTGGGACGTGTGGGCCTGCTTTCGGCTGATGAGATAGGATTGTTGTTGTTGTTGTGTGCTTTCAAGTCATTTCAGACTTAGGTTGATCCTGAGTGAGGGCCGGGTAAATGATCTTGGAGGGCCGTATCCGGCCCTTGGGCCGTAGTTTTAGGACCCCTGATCTAAACTGTAGAACTAATGCACTTTTACACCATTTTAACAGTTAAGGCTCAGTGCTATGGAATCATGGGAGTGGTAGTTTTACAAGGTCTTTAGTCTTCTCTGCCAAAGAGGGCTGGTGCCTTTCCAACTAAAGAGCCAGCCTTGTCTGTAGACGCCTCCTAGGTCATGTGGCCAGAATGACTGCATGGAGCGCCGTTACCTTCTCACAGAAGCGGTACTCTCATTTGCATGTGTTTAAACTGCTAGTTTGGCAGAAGCTGGGGCTAGCAGCGGATGCTTACCCTGCTTCCCCAGATTTGAACTACCAAACTTTCGGTCAGCAAGTTCAGCAGCTCAGCGGTTTAACCCGCTGTGCCACTGGGGGTTGATACAGAACTGAAAGGGATTGGGCAAGACTGGCAATAAAACGAGCTCTGGACAGTGGTGTCTTTCAAAATGATTTATAACAAATTCTCATCCTTGGCTCTCTCGCATGGCTTTGGAGGATCCAGGCTGCCATATAATCCAGTTTCTGAATCCAGATTATCTGCTTTGGACCCAATTATACTGCCATATAATCCAGTTCAAAGAAGATTAACTGGAATCCGAAATGGGATAATTTGGCAATGTAGATAGGGCCTAACTCTCTTGCTTCTCTGTCCTACCGTTCTGTTGTGGTCTCATCCTCCTCCTTCTTTTCCTTCACTTTTTCTGGCTCCCATTTTGAACCTCCCCATCTTTTAATGATTTTAGAACATAAACAACACAAAGTAAAAACCAACTGTTGTTCCATATGTAGGAGCCACGTTCCGCCAGCACGTGACCCTATATTGAATGTTTTAAGTATTATTTTGACATCGGCTCTCCACATTTGTGGTTTTGACTTCTGCAGATAGGAATATTAATGGATTTGACCAAAAACTTCTCTCTAGGAATCTCTGGGGCCCCTTCTACACAGCTGTATAAATCCAGATTATCTGCTTTGAACTGGATTATTTGGCAGTGTAGACTCAGGCCATTTCCACACTGCCCCTATATCCTGGGATCTGATCCAAGATTATCTGCTTTAAACTGGGTTATATGCGTTTACACTGCCATATAATTTAGGATAACCAGATAATCTAGGATCGGATCCTGGGATATAGGGCAGTGTAGATGGGGCTTTAGATAATACAGTTCAAAGCAGATAATGTGGATTATCTGCCTTATATTCAGGATTATATGGCAGAATAGAATAGTATTTCAATGTGATTCTATTATCAATTTATTCTTTTATCCAAGCAAACATCTTTCCAGGAATCTTTTAAGACCTCCAATGGGTTTCTGTGATCACCTTCCAGTCATGCTGTGTGGTCTAGACAGTCCTAACATGGTGGTGTTCCCTTAGGTTTAAAAAAAATGTGATTAATGTATATACTCGAGTATAAGCCTAATTTTTCAGCTCTTTTTTTAGGCTGAAAAAGTCTCCCTCGGCTTATACTCAAATCAAGGTTATTTATTATTTTACTCTTTTGTTGTTGTTGTTATTTTTATTACATTTATTATTTTACTTATTATTATTACATATATTATTTAACACTATTATTACATTTCCATTTTTTATTATTACAATTATTATTTTACTTTTATTATGGGAAAGATACATAAGCACATTTACAATGAAGAAGGTCAGAATAATGGTTTAATCAGAATTGGGCAATCTTATCTTAAATTACAGTTTTATGTAAATATTCAAAAACATTTAACCTACTGATGCTTCATTTGATGTAACTGTATTGGTATTTATTTGTATTTTGAAACGTACCAGTAGCTGCTGCATTTCCCACCCTTGGCTTATATTGGGGTCAATCCGTTTTCCCATATCTTTGTAGTAAAATTAGGTGCCTCGGCTTATATTTGGGTCGGCTTATACTCAAGTATTTGCAGTGTATCACTTTCATGCGAGTCCTGTGCTCCTAAATACTCAAGTATTTGCAGTGTATCACTTTCATGGGAGTCCTGTGCTCCTAACTCTAGCAAATGTGGAAGGCTGACAATATACTGCTTTTACCTTTCTCTTTTCCCTTTAAATCAGGGGTGTCAAAATAATTTCCATTGAGGGTCACATCAGCCTTATGGTTGTCTTCAAAGGTCCACTGAATTCATGGATGGAGAATTTGTGTAGACAGATAATTATTTTACATAGTGGTTAGCGCTCTTTACTTTTTACTCAATTTGGGTCCCCAGATGTTACTGAATGACTACTCACATCACTTTTGATTATATATGCGATGGAGACCATGGAGAAGAGGTGTTGCAACCCAACAACACTTGTGGTTCTGAAGTTGGGGAAACGTTGAAGGACACTTTACTTTCAAACATCATATCCAAAAGCCTTGTATCTAAATTCAACGCCCCCCTCTCCTAATTAAACAGAAGGAACATCAGCCTTCCAGATGTCAGTAGGGCCCCTTTCACACAGCTGTGTAAAATCCACATTGAACTGGATTATATGGCAGTGTAGACTCAGATAATCCAGTTCAAAGCAGATATTGTGGATTATCTGCCTTGATATTTTGGGTTATATGGCTTTGTAGAGGGCCCTAGATCACAACTCCCATCATCAGCTCAAGTCATGATGTCTAATGATGCGGAATATAGAAGTTGTAATTTGGAGGGTTGCATTACAATGACATGGGGGACTAGATTTGATCCATGGGCCTTGAGTTTGGCACATGTGCTCTAAATCTGTCCTTCCCATATTTTTCTCCTTTTTAAAATGTGACTTTAATTCATTTCTGACTTATGAGGAACCCAAGGTAACCCTATCACAGGGTTTTCTGGAACTAAGAGCCCTTCCACACAGCCCTATGTCCTAGAATATCAAAGCAGAAAATCCCACATTATCTGAGTGTGGACTGATAAACCAGTTCAAAGCAGATATTGTGGGATTTTCTGCCTTAATATTCTGGGATATAGGGCTGTGTGGAAGGGTCCCAAGAGTTTTGAGTCATCAAGTGGGTTTTCATGGTCAAGTGGGAAACTAAAGCTGTTCCCATAGCTGTTGTCCAGTGTTGAAACATCTACACCACACTGGGGACCCTTTCACACAGCACTATATACCAGAATATCAAGGCGGAAAATCCTACAATATCTGCTTTGAACTGGGTTATCTGAGTCCACACTCAGATAATGTGGGATTTTCTGCCTTGATATTCTGGGATATATGGCTGTGTGGAAGGGCCCCAAGAGTTGTGAGTCACCGAGCGGGTTTTCATGGCCACGTGGGGAACTGAAGCTATCTTCAGAGCTGTGATTCAGTGTTGAAACGTCTACACCCCTTTTTTTTTGGGGGGGGGGGGGGCTTCCACACAGCCTATATCCCAGAATATCAAGGAGGAAAATCCCACAATATCTGCTTTGAACTGGGTTATCTGAGTGTGGACTCAGATGTGGGATTTTCTGCCTTGATATTCTGGGATATAGGGCTGCGTGGGAGGTCCCTGGCTCTCTAGTAGATGGATTACTGAGAGTGGATTTTAAAGTAGAAAAAGTGAGATAATATTCCCCTTCTTTGATCTTCAGAAGGTATTGTTGAAGCCAAATTGTTCTTGTAGCAAAGAGTGTCTTCATATATGCTGAAGCCTGAGTATGTCTTCCAAGCAAGGGAGAGTTAAAAATATCACATATCTCATTGTGCTGATGTGATTCCCTTCCAGACAGCATTTGAATTTAACATGTTGTTTGGCTTTTACTCAGAAGCTGAATGCTCATTCAAGCCGAGATGTCTTCCCCACGCACCATGCTCCCCACATCTCAAAGTGGTGAGACATTTCAGCAAGGCTGCAGCAGACTTTGGTTTAATTTTTGAATGGGACATTATCGTGGCGCCTTTTGTAATGTCTTGTTTATTTACAAATATGAGCAAGAGGGAGCAAGCAGGCATCCCACCACAAAGCACTTCTCCAGTCTGCAATGCAACATGAGTTCTGGAAAAAAATATCCAAATTTTTGGAGTAAGCACATTCTGTGATCCATTATTCGAGCAAGAGCATGTTGTTTTCTTGCCATGGATTCTTCCTTCACCATTTCTTTCTGCAATATACATACAGTTGACTCTACATTTGTAGACCTCACTTTTGCAAATTAGATTGTTCTTGAATTTAAATAAATACATTCTCTCTAGAGTCTTTAGATCCTCCAGCTTAACATTGTGCTCAACTTCCAGTGGGAATGAATTATGACTTTAGACTGGAAGACCCAAAGAGAGTGTTTCTCTAGGCCAGGGGTTCTCAAACTGTGCTCCGTGGAGCCCTTGGGGTTAGGTGGGTGATAGAGAGGGGCTCCGCAGTGCCATGCTGCTTCCTGCCTCCTCCTCTTTCCTTCTGCTGAGAAATGCAGTGAAATTAAAGTTTTGAGTTGTCGGAAACAGCAGCAGCGTTCTCCCGGGGCACAGACTCTTTCTTGCCTGCTTCCCTCACCACCCAGACTCTTTTCCTTGTCACTCCATACATCTGCCACTGGCCCGGTCCATGCCTGAGATTGTTGTAGTTCAGCCTGTGATTGTGCCTGACATTCATGATGGAAATGGAGATAAAGGGTTTGGGCCTGGGTCTGTTGGATTAGGGTTTTCGTGGGCCTGAGTTGAACCCAGGTGAGATACTCAAGGTGTCTCATGAATTAAGTGTTTCTCCTGAAGAGGTCACATTCCTGGGAGAGGCCCTCAACAGTCTTTCTCTGAGAAACTGTGTTCTGAAGATGATTTGTCAGGTGCAGAATTTAATGAGAATGAAGACAGAAAGCAAGACTTTTGTTCACAGAGACAAAGTTCTCAGGCACAATGAAGGTCAATTTGTCTGCAGGAAAAGCGATATAAGAAACCCTTATCTGGTTGCAAGGGCAAGAGAAATGCTTTCCTTTTGGTTCTGGGGTCCGGAAAAGCTTTATATTGATACAAGGGAAAGAGTTACCTCAGTCTCATCAACACTGGATTTTCATGGTGGTCTTGTTTCCAAGTGTTCCTAGTTTCATGTTCCAAGTTTTGCCAGGCTCCGGATCTGTATATTCAGTTTTCCTTGTTCTGCCTTGTTCTGTGGATTTTGTACCCTTGGCTCTTGTGTTTTCCTTTGTGCCTTGAAGCTCATGACTATCCTTTATCTTTGGACTATATTGTTTTTACTATATTTACTGCTTTGCCTACATACATTCTTCAATAAACTGTTTGCTAGTGTAGTGTTTAAGGTCAGAGGTGTTTATGCTCTGGAGTACAACAGATATATATATATACACATACACACACATACACACGCACACACACCCATACACACCCATTATATTTAAAATATAATATAATATATAAACATTTATTGGGCTCCACAAGAAATTTTTGCTTCAAAAAGGGCTCAGTGGCTGAAAAAGGTTGAGAACCCCTGCTCTAGACATTATAGGTCCTTTGAAACAATTCTAACCTCAGTGAAAGTGGAGGGATGACCATATGTCTCTTAAATGCTGCTCTCTCCATTTTCATTCCACCCCTCAACCTTGCCTACCTCCTTCTCCTGCAACAGTCAGGTGCTTGTTTTCAGATTGCTACTACATGCGTCACTAAATGGGTCACTGAAGTTTTTTTTTTCATTTACTAGTTTCCATTATGCACTCATGTTTTTCCCAGCAGGACAAATAAGAGATAGGGCATTGAGTTTAAGTCAGAGGAAATGACAGTTTGGGGGGGGGGGGGGGGTTAAAAAAATATCCTCATCCACTTCCCCATTCTTATGTTATAAAAAATTATTGGAGGTGGGAAATCCCATGACATATTTCAGACATTAGAGTTGCACTCTGAGGAATCCAAAAGTCCTCCCTTAAGCGTCTATTCTCTAAATTCTATAGGGCGGAACTATGGCAGTGGAATCATAGCACTATAACTGAATTGTGTGAATGGACCCCTGACTACCTTGCCACTGCCTGGATAAGAGCTAATGCTATAGAAGACAAATGCAGCCCTGGACCAACCACATATCAGGGTGAAGAAACTATTCAAGGTGGCACTGGGACTGGGAGTGTATCTACAATCAATGCAATTCATAACTTTAATTGCCATGGCTTTTTTTTCTGTGCCAGTAGTGACTTGAGAAACTGCAAGTTGCTTCTAGTGTGAGAAAATTGGTTGTCTGCAAGGACATTGGCTAGGGGATACCCAGATGTTTGTTGTTTTACCATCCTTTTGGGAGGCTTCTCTCATGTCCCCGCATAGGGAGCTGGAGCTCAACCTGCTCTCCCTGGATTCAAACTGCTGACCTATCAGTCAGCAGTCCTGCCGGCAAAAGGGTTCGACCCATTGCTCCACATGGGGTTCCACTGCCATGGCTCAATGCTACAGAATCCTTGGATTTGTCATTGACTGTAGCACCAGCTTTCTCTTTTGCAGAGAAATCTAAAGACCTCATAAAACTACAACTCCCAGGATTTCATAGCATTGAGCCATGGCAGCTAAAGTCCTATTGAACTGTATTAATTCTACAGTGTAACTGTATCCCAAACCATTGGTAAAGGTGAGAATCTACATGGTGATAGGATTGCCAGAGCAAAAAACTAGTGATAGTTTCTATGCCTTAAATGGTTGTGTGAAACAGGGAATTTCAATAGATATTGCTTGTTACCTGGGTTATTGTCAATAAATACCTGCTGCAATTTGTTTTCTTACACAACCATTAAAGGTCCAGGAGCCCTACCAGCTGAACTTTCAATAATGTGGCTGTGGGACCTGTGTGGCATTTCATCTCAAGCGGAAAACAAATTCTTTTGGGTCCTCGCTGACGCCAACATTTGTGCCCAATGAAGAGAAAACAGTGTCTGGGAAGAAGAGTGCCCGATGGGTGTGTAGTTCCCATAAGGGTCCACTAACGACAATACTGTGAATCTCCAGAAGTTAAAGTCCAGGCTGGCTGGTGTGAGCTGTAATTGGCATTCCTTCTGATGGGAGCTTGTCTGCTCACAAAGGTCTATTGTGTCCTTGCGAAAGGCTTGCTGACAGAAGGCCTTTGTTCCAAAGGGACCTGCGGGGGGCTGGGAGCTTCGGTCCTCACCATTTCGCCAACGACAGCTTGGGGTCTTTGCGGTGATCGCCCTACAAGAGCGTCATTCCTCCCTTGCCATGGGAACTGAGCACAGGAGGAATCGCACATGGCCTCCCACTGACCTTTGGAGGCAATACCAATGTCTAATCCACTAGGTTTATCTTCTGGGAAGGTGAGGCCGAAGCAGCCAGGGCAGTTGCTGTCAGCCCTGAATACACTAGCATCTGCTTAAAACTAAGTCCTAGTATGACAGTAGCAAGATCTGGAATCTAGTCACTGTGACATTTGAGAGGATCATATAGGTTATGCTGTACTATAATGGGACAATTTGCCATGAAGAGGAGTTGTGTGTCTTCAAGTTGTTTCTAATCTCGACCCTAAGGCAAAGCGATCATAGAGTTTTCTTGGTATGGCTTGTTTGGAAGACACTTTTAAACAGAGGTTGCAGGGCCACCTGTTGGGAATGCTTCAATTGTGTTTGTGTATATCAAGCATTGGACTGGGTGGTCTCTTCCAATGCTACAATTCTATGAGGTTGGCCATTGCCTTCTTCTGAGGCTGGGAGAGAGGGGATATCTAGTGGGTTTCCATGGACAAGTAGGAGTTTGAAGCCTATTCTTCGAAAGCTGTGTAGTGGTTTGAGTGTTGGACTATGACTTTGGAGACCAGGCATTATTCTCTCCCTGTTTATGGAATTAAAAATGGAATAATATGGATAATAACATAAAATAGTTGTGCTTTTGTGATACTGAAACTCAGATGTATGAGACAGACACTTAACTTTGGGGTCAGCCTGGCCCTGGTCCTCAGACAAGGTTCCCAGGCACTAAGAAGGGAAGGCTGACTTTTGGGAACTTTTTTGAATTTCTGTAAATGGGACGTTCCCATTTACATTCTCTCACTACTATTACAGAGAACACTTCTTGACTCTTTTTATGTAGAAATAGGAAAAATTCCCATGTATAATTGCTCTGAAGTCATCAGGGGAAGGACTTGAGTATGAATGTGACCAATGATCCCCAAATTCTGATTCTCCGGTGTGTGTGTGTGTTGGACTTTAGCTCCCAGAAATCCCAACAGCTTGGCCAAAAGTCAGGAATGGCAGGAAATGAAGTCTGCAACATCTGGAGAACCAAAGTTTGGAAATTATGTTCTAGACAGAAGGATGTAGGAGTCACGCCCTTATTCCCTGTTCCCATTGGCATTCTCTCTGGCTTTTTTGGCTGTAGAACTCCTTACTTTAGAGAACTTTAGCTGGTCTTGACTGATAAGACTTTTAAAAAAATCTAATATCTTTCACACTTATTTTGGGAATTGCCTTCTAGATGGCTGTAGGATTTATTTCTGTGTTCACTTTTTGTTCTGATTACTGATGAATAAACTATCTTAAGAAAACGTCAGGAGAAATGCCTCTAGAACATGGCTCTATAGGCCGAAAAAACCCACAAGAACCTATCTTAAGAAGCTTCATGCTGCCATCTTCCCCAGCACATTAAAAATGTCCAACACCACACCCATCCCCTTGTCAAGGTTAGCAACAACCAGAGTATTGTAGTGCTCTGTTCAGTAGCTTTGTGGACCAGGGGCAATTCAGGCAGTGTGATATGGACTAGAAGCAAGAACAAATTGTCAGCTAAAACTTACAACTATTTGGAAAACTAAAGGCAACCTACTTCATGGTGAGTGGAGAAAATACTTCAGATATACATAAAAAAAGAACATCACTGAGTCCTAGTGAAGCTTAGTCTGGAAAACAGGAAATGATACAGTAATATGATTTCTGAATTGTGCTACTTCAGGTTGGCTAGAGCTGAAAGGTACAAAAGAGGACATAATCCTGCCCTTTGCATCCTTGTGGAGAATATATTAATCCAACCAGTATAGCTTGCATAATAAAACCACGCCACCTTGTTTTCATCAGACATTATATAATTCCCAATAGTCGATTTAGATACAGTGTGGTTTAAAATGTCACTACTGATAGCTACTTCATATGGTGGACTGCATGTACTATAATCAGCTTAAAAAAACTTTCAGAAAGCATTTCCCATGTTGACATCTGAGAAATACCTATATGTGCATCTGTCCAGAATCCTCCCATGTTACAGAGGATTTTAAGAAGCAACTCCTTCCTTTTTGTAGAGGATCCTGAGACCATATTTGAAGGCATCCAAGGTCTCAGTGTGATGAGATGGCGTCACCTTGAGAAGTTGGATGCCTTCAAATATGGTCTCAGAATCCTCTACAAAAGGTACCTTGGTATATAACTGAGTTGATTTCAAACTTGTCTTAATTGTACCTGTCACCTTCATTTTCTTCCTCCTCATCCTCCTCTTCCATCCCTGTGTTTGTTGATGTGTCCTCAATTTACAAATTAGCACTCATGACTGCCTAATTAAAACGATGAAGGAATAACTAAACTGTACTAATGCAACCCAACTATTCAATCTTTCATATGAGCAAATGTGTGTTGCTGGATCCAATTGGATCAAAATTTATTCATGCTGTGTAATTTTTTAATGGTGGGTGTGAAGTGCCCTGGGAAAGCTCTCCTAGGGTCAAAAATCATTTCAAAAAGAAATAAATATACATATCACACTTGCCCAGTAGACCTCTAATGTTGATGAGCACAATAAAGGCTCAGACCAAAGGCAACTACATTGCAGGCAACATGGAGTACCATTTTATATGAATTATGATATACCAATACCAGCAGGTTAAACCGCTGAGCTGCTGAACTTGCTGACCAAAAGGTTGGCAGTCTGAATCCGGGGAGCAGAGTGAACTCCTACTGTTAGGCCCAGCTTCTGCCAACCTAGCAGTTCGAAAACATGCAAATATGAATAGATCAATAGGTACTGCCTTGGCGGGAAGGTAACAGTACTCTATGCGGTCATGCTGGCCACATGATCTTGGAGGTGTCTACGGACAACACCGGCTCTTCAGCTTAGAAATTGAGATGAGCACCACCTCCCACAGTTGGACATGACTAAACTTAATGTCAGGGGAAACCTTTACCTTTCCTTTAAAACCCAACTGTGATTCCTCTTAAATGGAAAAAAACACAATTTCTGTAGAGCTTTTATTATTTTTTTTTCTGAAACATAGCTTATATTTTATTCTTAATTAAATTAAAAACAAGCAAAATTCAAAGTATTGAAAACAACGTAATTTCCATGTTAGTTGTTCCTTTGAGCAGGCAACATTTAGGGCATTGGCTTGCCCTTCTGGTGATACATGTTTATACAAATACTGAATTGTACCTGCTTAATGATAGGGTCCCAAATGAAACACATTTTCCAGGTTGTGATATCTTTATGTCACGAGTTTCTTATGGCAGCCAATAAATGATATGAGATGCGGGGAGTAGGGACACATGCAACATGATGCCACAATATGAATATGTGTGACCACATATTGCTGGGTAAAAGGGAAGAATGCAACAAAGAGAGCCAGTTAATGTTTCCAGAGCAAAAACAGGAGAGAACTCTGTCAATGTTGTGTAGAAAGGGAAATTTCAGCAAGTGATGCTTGTTATCTAGTTGCATCACAAATAATATCTCCTAAAATTCCCTCTTCCACACAGTCACTAAAGATATAGGAGTCCTTTCCCGTTTTTAGTGCGGAAACATTAGAAAGGCTGCCTCTTGTCAAGTTAACATATCCTCCTACTTCCAGTAACCTTCAGAGGGATGCAGGAGCAGTACATGGATCAAAGAAAAACGTAAGGAGTTCAGCATTTGTGTCTATTGAGTATAGAGTCTGAGAAAGCAAATAATGCCCCCCAAATGATAGGGGGCTGTACCAAGGACTCCCCATTATCGAGGAGGTAGCTCTTTGCCAAGTGGCCAGCTCCCCAAAGTAAACCAAAATGTCTCATTCCCCTCAAACAATCTGAGCCCAAAACAGTTGACTACCTGCCTCAATTTAATGTAATAATAACAAAGTTCTTCTGATCCTGGTGATGAATCATGTTTATACTTTTTAAAAAAACAACAACCCTCTAGAACAGTGGTTCTCAAACTCTGCTCCTCCAGGTGTTTTGGACTTCAGCTCCCATAAATCCCAGCCAGCTCACCAGCTGTTAGGAATTGTGGGAACTGAAGTCCAAAACATCTAGAGAATCACAGTTTGAGAAACTGTGCTCTGGAACTTACAAGAAAAGCATTCCAAGATTATAAATATTCCATCTTGTTTCACTTTATGAAGCAAAGAAAAAAGGAGAAAAAAAAACAGAGCAAAATTTAGATCATATCATTTTGCACAGAGAAGGTCCCTCAATTAACAGAGAGACAACCCTGATCAGAAAATAGATGCCTCGTTCAATGAGGCCTCCTGGAGACCCAGTGGCCTCCTTCCCTCTGTCAATTTGTCATCATAATTTAAGGCATAAATATACTTCTAGATTAAATACATGGGGAGAGGAGGACCCAAGGGTCTTGTAGCACCTTTATGGAACAACCTGTGGCCTCTTAGTGACTCCTACAGAGCAGTCGGCCTCAGTCCTCCCCCACACTCCAGGTTATGACATCTTGGTGTCATTTTACCTCTGTGTATCAAAGAACATCAGCAAAAGCATGTGTATATTTTGGATTTCACTGACATAACAGTCATACATATGGTGTCATGTCCCAAAATGGCAATATCTATGCAGGCAACTTCTGATTCCATGCTCTCGGCTTGGCTTGTACCATGCACACTACACCACAAGGGCAGGCACAGCTGGAACCTATAAAATGCATATACCATTTTGGCATGACATTGTGCCATTGTTTGGCCACCCAGATGGGGCAGCCCTCACTGATCTTTCACTGATTGGCAAGGCTAGTAGAGGTATTGGTGGCAGGGTGGAGCCCCAACTATGTGTGACCAGTGGGATGAAGCCTATACAATAGGGTATCCCCCGATCCCCTTTTAAAACTGTCCTCTAAACTACTTTCTAGACCTGCTAATGTGATTAACTTTAAACAGAACAGGATTTTTTTAACTGCAAAGCTTTGTATTACTTGCATAGATTACTCTTTTCCAAACGAAGGGTTCCCAGAGTTGAAAAGGGGGTTCATTCAGAAGGTTTCCAAGTTGAGTCTCCATTGTCCCAAATGCTTCAGAACAGAAGTTTTATTGCATTTTGGAATACCTATCTGTATATACTTAGGAAATGAAGGAGAGGAGGAAAGGGGGCTAGTCACACATCCAGTGCCTACTGAGACCTCCCTCCTCAAGGAGACCATGCTCCAGAAATATCAGAAATCTGATGGGGGGAAAAGAAGAAGAGGGAAAGGGCCAGATTTCCACTTATAGAAGACACCTATAAAATGCAGATGTCTCAGACTTCCTCAGCTGTCAACACACTTTCCACCCTTTTAGCAAAGTACTCAGGAAAGGAGGGGAAATCTTCCCCCTGTGCCCCCTGAGTTCTGGAAGGCAGGCATGGAATTGCCTGGGACGTCTACCTTTCAAAGGGACCCCCTCCCTAAATAGAGCTGTAGGAGACAAGAGTCCTCCCTCTTCCCGAATCTCTGACAGTGCTGGAGGAAAAGCTCCCCAAAGAGAAACCCAGTGGGTGCAGGATTTGTAACCAGTCCCACTTCTCCAAAGTTAAGACTGGGCAGCTGGCAGCAAAAGGTTTTGGGTTTTGGAATACTGCACATTTCTGGATAAGGGAGACTCAACCTGTCAGAGCTTCACAGTAGGCAAGGTTTGGCCAGTTGTGGCTTTTTGCATCAGTGGTGCAGTATACCTGAAATGCCATCCCTGGGTAGGTTTTTCCCTTCCTCACAATCCTTAAAGATACTGGAGCCCTTCCAACTAAGGATCTATTTTTTCATATCCTCAACCAGAGATCACACTTGTTCCTTTATGAGTTCTGGAGCAGCGTGGCATGTTCTGTAGATACAAATACTGCACCCGGGTCTCAAAGCAGGTTGTCTCTCACCTTCTTCTTTCTTCTGTTTGCTACAAGAAGTCAGGAGAGGTGATCAGAGTTAGATCCTCAGTGGGTTACACTAGTTGGAAATGAGTCCTATACATGCCCTGAGAAAAACCCACTTCAGTTCTGCATGTCCATGGAAATTTCCTGTGTATTATCTTGACAGATCATACAGAGAACCAAGGCAAGGAAGGCCTTTTGTTATATAATGACATAGGGAATTGTAGAAGACAGCTTTAAATTTGTTTCCATACACAGTCATAGACTACCAAGGATTTCAGTTAGTTTTCCTTCCAGGATTGGAGGGGAAGGTAGAAGTTTGGACACAAAAATAATATTTCAAACAGATGAAAGGCCAACAGCCTCTGGACCTGTGCTTTCTCCAGGAAATAAATTATTTACCTGAGAGGCAATAAGAACAGGTGATGACAACAATGGCTGCAGTAGGAAGTTAACAAGGAATGTGGCTGATCTCACCAAGCCTAGATTTCTAGCAGATTGCTTTGCTCTGGGCTGGTGGCATCTTTTTCGTCTCCAGGTATCCCATCTTGCAGGCCGGCGCTAGGAGAACCAGCCACCATGGTGGTAGCCTCTTCCCGTTCAGCATCCCCCTCTGGAGGCTTGCTGACTCCTAGCTCGTTGTGAGTCTTCTGGTGCTTGCTGAGGTGGTCACTGCGCGTGAAACGCTTGTTACAGAGCAGGCAGGTGAATTTCTTCTCCCGAGTGTGGGTACGGACGTGACGCTCCAGCTCATCTGAACGAGTGAAGCGCTTGCCACAGAACAGCCAGTTGCAGACAAAGGGCCGTTCCCCAGTGTGCCATCGCAGGTGAGCTTTGAGGTGTGAGGCCTTCCCGTAGACCTTCCCGCAGCCTGGGATGTGGCAGCTGTGGATGGGCTTCTTCCGCAGGCTGGCTGCTGAAGCCCCAAGTCGCTCCAGCTCTTGACAATTGGGGCAGTCACAGGTTGACCTTCCTGTTGTGCTTCCAAAGGAACTGCCTCTCCCAGACTTCAGTCCAATCCCGCCTTCCATCAGGGAATTGTTGACTACTGGCTTGGGCTTGTACATCTCTTGGGGCAGCACGTGTTGGCCTGAGGGAAGTAGGTGTGATGAGGATGTAATTCCCACTGCAGGGTATGGAGCGGGGTTTAAAGTGGTGAATTCAGAACTATAACTGGACAGTTGGGGACTGATGGGAGCCTGGCTGGGCATGGACTGCAGTGAGCTTTGGAGTCCATCTGACTGTGGCTGGGAGCTCAGCCAGTTGCTGTTGGAGTGCATGTCCCACCAGGAAGCCGTGGGACTGTTGGAGCTAGTGGAGATGCTTGGGTGGATGCCAGCCTTGTACCAGGAGCCATATGGATGTGCCATGTCTAAAGAGGTGTAGACACTTGGGAGGCAGTCAGGGGAAGGGTGCCCCTTGGACACCAGCAGGGATGATGTGTCTTGAGATGATGGTGAGGCTGGAAAGGAATGGGAGAAAGGACTGTAATCATTGCCATAGGTGGTGGAAGCTTGTGGACTTGTTGAAGGAGACATCAGTCCATTCCCATTGGGGAAAGTGGCCGTGTAGGAATCTCCCATTCCGTCAGCACTCCAGGCTTTTGCAGCAAAGGGTTCCTTGTCTCCCAGTAGATAAGGCGTCTTCTCCAAATTGTCCTCAACTTTTAGAGGTAATGGTGAATCCTGAACTGCACTAGAACTTCCACATTTATGACAAGTGTCCATCAACATAAACAGGGGATTCGTGCCATTGTGAACTTCCTCCTAGGTGGAATAGAAAAGAAAAAGACAATGTAAAACATTTTAAGGATAAATGGAATGGATAGAGTAGGATGACTGCAAACTGGTGTATGCAGTGGGAATAAAGAGAGTGCTACAATCAGCATACTGTTTATGAGAAATAGGGATGCCATTCTTTGCTAATTTTCTTCTCAAAGGAAGCAATGGGTAATTTTAGCAATTTTCTTCCCACTACAAGAAAATCTTTGAAAACAGTGCAGACTATACTCTATTGGGAACTTAATTTGTTCAAGATTCATACACTGTACACAACATAACCTTGTGTAAATTTTGCACAGAATAAATTTTGCACTGTGAAGTTTCTCATTATCCCAGATTTTTTCTTGATTTCAAATATGATTTCCATCCCTAAATAAAAGCAAAGGGTTACTTTTCTCCAGATACTTGGTCACTGAGAGGTCAAAGAATTGTTCCAGCCATTGTCTGCTTGTATGCTGAATTCATGGTTTTTTCATGTCAAGAGAGACTTGAGAAATTGCAAGTCGCTTCTGGTGTGAGAGAATTGGCTGTCTGCAAGGATATTTATAGGAGACACTTGGATGTTTGACATTTTACCATCCTTGTGGGAGGCTTCCCTCATGTCCCTGCATGGGGAGCTGGAGCTGACAGAGGGAGCTCAACCCACTCTCCCAGGATTTGAATTGCTGACCTATTGGTCATCAGTCCTGTTGGCACAAGGCCTTAACCCATTGTGCCACTGGTGTGTGATGCATGTGTGATGAAATATTTAGAATACCAAGGCCTGTGTGTTGAAGTATTTAGAACAAAAATCCAATCTTACAAGAAATAATAGAAACTTTTAGGCAGCATAAAATGATAGAGAATTGCCAACTTGTCCAACAGTAAAGCCTCTCTGTAGTATTAGTTATAGCACTATCCATTTGCAGAGAGTCGCAACAGTTTCCTCAGAGAATGAAGTTTAGCTATAAAAAATGTGAGTTTGAATGTCTTGGGAAACAAACCATAGTCAGGAAATATCCATGCTTGGGAATGTTACTTTCAGGACTACAATTTCTAAAATCTTACAGCCAAGCAAGTCCAAAAGAGTAAGTTTTCCAAGTTCTCCATGATAATGTTAAAAAGGCACCAAGGAGGCAGCTCACCCAGAATCTTACTTCCTGTGGTGGTTGACCAAAAACTTCTAGGAAGCCCACAACCAAGATATGAAGACAACCTGGGCCGGCTAATTTTCAGCAGATTTAAAGCATTGCCAAATTGCTGATGTGACAAAATGGGGAGAGTATTGATGTGCTTTATAAAACCAGTCTTGAGAAGGAGAATGCCAGAGAAAAAGTATCAGTCACAACCAAATTGCCTGTGGTGATTTTTTTTTGGCATGTCAGGAGCAACTTGAGAAACTGCAAATCGCTTCTGGTGTCAGAGAATTGGCCGTCTGCAAGGATGTTGCCCAGGGGACGCCCGGATGATTTGATGTTTTTATCATCCTTGTGGGAGGCTTCTCTGATGTCCCTGTATGAGGAGCTAGAGCTGATAGAGGGAGCTCATCCGCCTCTCCCCAGATTCGAACCTGCGACCTGTCAGTCTTCAGTCCTGCCAGCACAGCAGTTTAACCCACTGCGCCACCAGGGGCTCACCTGTGGTGATGCCGGGTCTGGACTTTCAAAGGTGAATGGTACTCAGAACCTGGAAACTTTTGAGAAAAAATAAATTTGCAGAATATTCCCAGATAGGACTACTGAAGTTATAGTTCAAAACAGTAACATTGCCTTTGGTCATGGCTTGTTAAATTACACTGCCACTTACCTTTCTATTCGAGCTGTGATATAAGTCGGAGGTTCACAATCTGTGGTACATGTGCCACCACGGATAAAGGTGCGATGCTGGCCTGTCATAACAATTTCCAATTTCCAATAGATTTGTGGTTATTTACTGTATTCCGAAAAGTACTACTGTAATTTCTAAAGTCCTTCAGATCAGAAATGATCATAACACAATGCCTGGAAGCATAAATATAACCTTCACACTAAAAGAGACTTTTCTTCATGCTTGGACCTAGTTTCTTTGACTGGAGTGGAGGCATATAATATACAAAAGACTGATAACTATTGTTGTTGTAAACTACATTTGCAAAAGAAAGCAACTTTTCTATGGCAAGTCTACCATCACATAGATTTAACATACAAGACACAGTATGTTAAATCTGCAGTAGCATTCATGGGGAAAATCAGATTTGTCAGATGATGGTTGGTATCCTATTGGTTAGTCCCAATTAGACTAAACGCGTTGAATCAATTGCTGAATGGAGGGCCTGCACATAGATAATTGTTTGATCTTATCAATTGATTCAGTCTGGCTGATTCAGTGGGTCTGCAAATGCCATTACTAAAAATAGAGTCCAGGCCCCTGAGTCTTCTCAGCCACATTTTTTGGACAATGCATTCCCATTTTCGATTTTCTATTTCTGTTTCTTTCTTCTTCTTTTTTTTTTCATGTCCGGAGCAACTTTAGAAACTGCAAGCTTCTTCTGGCGTGAGAGAATTGGCTGTCTGCAAGGACGTTGCCCAGGGGATGCCCAGATGTTTCTGATGTTTTACCATCCTCGTGGGAGGCTTCTCTCGTGTCCCTACATGGGGAGCTGGAGCTGACAGAGGGAGCTCACCTGTGCTCTCCCTGGGATTTGAACCCTTAACCTGTTGGTCTTCAGTCTTGCCAACACAAGGGGTTAACCCATTGCACCGCCAGGGGCTCCACTCTGTTTCTGCTAGTAATTGGACACTTCTGAGCAAATAAGTTTGGATAATGTCTGGGATATCCAGATTTTTCTGTACAGTATCTTGTTATGCAATAATAGTTGAAAAGTTTAACCTATTCAGATGTACTGTAAAAATTCATGGACTATACCATGGTTCAAAGCCCAGAACAATGTGAAAAGACTTGAAATTCAAGTCGTTTTGCATTTTGTTTTGGCCGTTTCATAAATCTCATCTTATGGCATCACAGCCAGAGGTGAAATTCAAATATTTCATTTAAAAGGATGGAAAACTACAGTTAGAAAGACTTATAGCAATATATATGGATGGTCATGTTCACATGTAAGGGCAAGGGATGAGGCCCTATGGAAGCACATCATGAACATCAATTGCAATTGGATATGGCTCAATGAATCGCAGACCTGTAGTCTGTAGTTTGTTTACAATGTCATCCAACCTGGGAGTTTGGTTTACTCTCCTTTGACTAGCTGGAGAAATAATGTGCCTTCTTGAAGTATCATAGCTTTCAAATTAGGTGTAAGATGTATAATTGTGGCTTTATAGCACAGGAAAACCAATGAAATATAGACAGAAAGGTAGCTCAGGAAGTCATGGACAGAAGGAGTGGCCAGGAGGAACTTAGGATGCATCTAGACTGTAGAATTAATGCAGTTTCACAGTATTTTAACTGCTATGGCTCAATGCTATAGAATCATGGAAATTGTAGTTTGATGTAGTTTGATGTAGTTTGATGTAGTTTGATGTAGTTTGATCAATACTATTTGTCTTGCACAATGATCATTATAATGAAGCTTATAGTAGCCGCGTAGAGGCTGGCACATACTGTTTCAGAAGGTGCAGAAATGTGGAGACAAGGTTAATCTGAAATCATTCCATATCACATGCCAAAGATTTCAAAATAACTTCAAACAGTCTGACAGCACTTGGCACCCAAAACTGCAGCCATGTTTATTATTCAAATGGCTTCTCTCTTGGGTGGCTTATGCAAACGCTGATATGCATTCCTGCCTTCTCTTTTATTTACACAAGATCGAGGCTGCTGGCTATCAGACTGGAAGCATTTTACATTTTCATTTCCCAAAAAGAAATTGTTTTGTGTATTTTTCATGCAACCAAGCAAAGACAACGAGTACATCTCACTGACCAGCTTCTGCTACTGTCCATTAAAAGACACTGCACACCGTTTACTGCTTTGCTCATTACATTACAATATGTAAAATTAATCAATGATTGGCATTATTTAGCATTTATTTAGTTAAGGCAGAGCAGTTAAAATAAGCCAATATGCTGTAATGGTTTGAGTTACGGACTAAGACTCAAGAAGACTTAGGCTCAAATTGCCATTCAGACAGGCCTCATACCTCAGGACCCGATCCCAGCTTTTCTACTTTATACGGATTATATGAGTCCATACTGCCAGATAATCTGGAATAAACAGAAAACCTGGGATTAATCAGCCTAAAACACAAAGGCTTGTTTGGGCCAAAACCTCTGCCTGCTCATAGAAAGACAATTGTTCCTTCTTTTCTTTTCTTTTCTTTTTTTGAAAAAAAAACAAGCAAATGATGTTTATTTTGTTCTTGAACAATAAAGATGCATAATGGTTTTAATAAACTGTCAGGATTTACTTATACAGAGAATTGTTGTATATCATGAGTTTTTTTGCAAACGATGTTCCACACACAGGAATACAAACAGGTTGCTTTAAACCTTTTGAATCCTCTTTCTTTGAGGCTTCAACACCAGTGCTTGAAAACTATAGAGGCCCACTATATTCTTACTCCTTCTCCCTGAAGGCTCTAATTACTTTCCTCAAAGAGGTATCTTTCTAACAACAGTTCCCAAAACTCTTCCTTCCTTCCCCTTAAAATCTCCTGGATTTAACTGATTTTTTAGTGAAAAGGAGGTGGTAGTAGGATCGGAAAAATTGCAGGGTAACAATTCTCTAGGGTTACAAGTAGATAACCTGCACCATATAGACCAGAGCCTGGAAAGTTGATTTTTGGACCACCGCTCCGAGGATATCTAATGACTAGTCTGAATTGGTGATTTGGGGAGCTGCAATTCAAAATAAAGAGCCTTGCCATGCTTCCCAATCTTGATCCTTGTAACACTGACAGATGCTGACAACATACACACACACAGAGACTTTTTGGACCACCGCACTAGTCTGGGTTGGTGATTTGAGGAATTGCAGTTCAAAATTAAGAGCCTTGCCATGCTTCCCAATCTTGATCCTTGTGCTGACAACACAGACACACACATTTTGGACTAGTGCTTCCAGGATATCTATGCTGAGTTGGTGTTTCCTTTGGAAACATCTTAGGTACCTTGTAGAAATGAACTGCTATCCAGGAAGCAATATTTTCTTTGCTTCTGCTATTGCATTTTGCAAGAACAGTGCCTAGTCTCTGATGATGATGAAACGAGTATCCCAAGAATTTTATTTCAAGTTTAAACACAGGTATGTCCAGAAGTCAGAGAAATTTCTGCCTGCTATTTGTGGGCTTCCGGGCCCTTCTGGGGCAGACCCCTAAGGAAAGGGAGACTCCATATATTGTCACAAAGTAGAAGGAAATCTGCCCAGGTTGGTCATAGCAGGGCAGTAAAGGTCAATTAGAATAGCCTTCCATTAAAAAAACAAACAAAAAACCATTATTCCCCCCCCCCCTCTTTTTGTAGCTAACAGTGGTTTCAAATGTTTCCAAATGTTTAGTTGAATATTTTTTCATTTCAAATAATCCCATACCTACCTACCAAATTTATTTATAAGCTGGACTAATTTCATGAACCAATTTTTCATGCAACATTAAATACAGAGACTTGTAGTCATAACTTGAAATATTTTAAAGGAACTTTTTTTAAAAGAAGCAACAAGCTGTTACTTTTACTGCAGTCCAGAAAGATAATTCAGCCTGTTACTTTGACCAATACAACAAAATGTTTCCTGGTTCCCCCATGTGGTGAATTCAGATACTGCATATCACAAATTCTGAGAAAAATACAGAGAACGTTTCAAATGAATCCTTCACATCTGAAGCACAAGGCAGCCACCCATCTAAGGATAATTAACAGCCAAACAATCTATTTTAGTTGCACTGAGAAGTAAAGAATTGAAGCCATAGCCAGAAAAAAAGAAATTCTATTTCAGCTTGTTACTGCGCAAAAAGTAATCATGTTAGCAAAGTAACTTACTAGCCAAATGTGT
Organism: Anolis sagrei; assembly: GCF_037176765.1. Taxonomy (NCBI): domain Eukaryota; kingdom Metazoa; phylum Chordata; class Lepidosauria; order Squamata; family Anolidae; genus Anolis; species Anolis sagrei. The sequence goes on along the minus strand of NC_090022.1, from coordinate 190,845,631 downwards.
TACTGCCTAGCTTAGCTGGTAACTCAAAAGACTATTGGATACAATGGAACAATAATTTTACCAGAATAGCCATATATGACAAATCCGCTTCCAATAACAATTAATTGAAGGGTCCAGCAAATTCTACCCATTTTTAATTGGGAATAGGTCCTTCTAAGTCTGTTGTGGAGTATTTCAGAATATGCACGGACAGAACAGAACTTCGTAGTCTTCGTTGTTTTTCTTTTAAACATAAAATTATCTCTACTGCTTGCAAAACATGTTAAAATTAGCTGGCTTAGACTCCTCTTGATAGGTCAAATGTGTTGTGAGGCTGTGTAAGGTGTGTCATTTGCTTCTATACTTCTTGGCTTCTCTGTGTGTGAAATATTCAACAATGTTTCTGTTGTCCTGGACTATTTCATAGCAATGTTTGGCATCAGCTGCAGCATTTTATTACCAAACTTGAATGAATATTTTAATTTTTTATTTAAAAAATTCAATTTATACAACAAAAAGGGAAAAGGGGGAGGTGGAGTTATTGTTAGTACAGTAAACCATGAAAAATATTAAATATGTCACAAAACTAGAGGGAAGGTGGTAAAGAAAAAAGGAGAGACAATTACCAATGTACAATAACTTTTTAAATTCAGAAATATATTAGAACAAAATGTCCTCTTCTTTTCTGCACTCTTTTTACAACTATAAAATATATAAGAACCTTATCTAGATTTAATAATAATAATAAAATATAATAATAATAAAACTTTATTTATACCCCACATCCATTTCCCCAAAAGGACTTCGGGCAGCTAACATGAGGCCAAGCCAAACAGATTACAACAGAGCAAAAAGTACAACAGAAGATCATAAGATAATACATAAAATAAATACAATAAAAATAAAATAAAATAAGATAACCCAAAATAACACAGAGTATAAACAAAATAAAACATTGAACCAAGTGGGCAGGGCCAAACACAACGGATAAGATTTTAAAACCTTAGGTGAGTAGGGTAATGTATATGATGGGGAGTTTGGAGGGGACAAACAATGGGATTTAATTCACTGAAGGATGAGCTAAAGTGCATCAAAATACATTATGTGCTGAGTTGGTCAAAGGTAAGAGACTTATTGTTCAATCCTCCAAGGCACACTGGAACAGCCAAGTTTTTAGGCTCTTCCTGGAGGCTGCCAAGGTGGGCGTTTGCCTAATCTCACCAGGTAGTGAGTTCCAAAGTCTAGGGGCCATCACAGAGAAGGCCCTCTCCCTTGTCCCTGCAAGTCACGCTTGCAACAGTGGTGGGAGCAAAAAGAGTGCCGCCCCCAATGATCGAAGGAATCATGCAGGCGTATAAACAGAAATGCGGTCACGAAGGTAGGTGGCTTCAGGGCTTTGTAGGTGATAACTTGCACCTTGAATTGGGACCAGGAAATGAACGGCAGCCAATGGAGCTCCTTCAAAAGGGGGGTAGACCACTCTCTGTAATTTGCTCCAGTTAGAAGTCTGGCAGCTGAACGCTGGACCAATTGAAATTTCTGGGCCATCTTCAAGGGAAGTCCCACGTAGAGTGCATTGCAATAGTCCAATCTAGAGGTAACTAAGGCATGGACCACCATGGTCAGATCAGACTTCACGAGGTAGGGTCGCAGCTGGCACATGGGTTTTAGTTGTCAAAGGCTCTCCCAGCCACTGCCGACATCTGAGCATCAAGCGTCAGTGCTGCATCCAAGAGAATCCCCAGACTGCGGACCTGGGTCTTCAGAGGAAGTGCTACCCCATCAAGCACAGGTTGCCTCCCTATACCTCGATTTGATGTGTGACTGACCTGGAGGACCCCTGTCTTGTCAAGATTAACCTTCAACCTGTTCGCCCTCTTCCAGACCATCACAGCGGCCAGACACTGGATTTAAATCCTGAGCACCTATGATACTTTATTGCTGCTATTCAACTGGAGCTCAGGGTGGCCTCACATAAGCATCAAATGATGCTATCATCATATAAGGGTGGAATATAAATACTGTAAATAAATAAATAAATAAGGCTAGAGTTACACTTAAAAAATGTACCTGTTCTAACTTACACACAAATTCAAGCTGAGAGAGAGTGACTTGTTCAAGGTCACGGAGTGAGATAAGCATGGATCTGAGGTCTGGTCTCCAGAGTTATAGTCCGACGCTCAAACCACTGCACAGCACTGGCTCATCATAATAACAGGTATCTATTTATTTGTAAGCAGATCCATCTGAGCTCTGGTGAACACACAGCAACCGAAGGAGGAGGGGGAAGAGATACAGCTTTATAGCCTTAACCCATTAACCCCGTCTAAAGTTTGCTTTTGATTTCACATTATTTCACATCTCACAATGTCTGGAAATCTGTATGCAGAAGCTCGCTGTGGCTTTGGAGCAACTCCTGTTTTCAATCTCCTTAGGTTTTTTTTAAAGGACTTTTTTAATTGAATTACTTTGTGGCATTTTAAATCCTGCTCTTTCCCTTCCATGAACAACTTCCTCTTCATTTGCTCCCTTCATGTTTTTAATCTGCTGCTTTAGGAGGATGGGGTTTGCCAATTCTGACATATAGTACTGCTTAAAAAAACCCAGCCTAAACCCCAAAGGCATCCTGTTTCCAACTAATCACTCAAAGGCCTCACTGCTTGAGGTCCATTTATCTTGTCACCAAAGCCTGTGCTGAAAACTTTCTGGGATGAATACAGGAGAGGCCTTCATCGCAGAATTAGAATCTTTCAGTGAGAAAAAGACTCCTTAAAAATACATTCAATTCAACCCATCCCATCCAAGGACTAGTTTCTTTCTCATATTTACTTATTTATTGCATAATGAAAAACTGATCCAGTTTGACAGGGACATTCCAGATTAATCCTCCGTCTTCTCACTTTTTTCAGCTGCTTTTAAAATATCCTAATTGCTCTCTCCTTCTCTCACGTTCGTCCTATGTCCTCTTCTTACTTCGGTTCTTGCAAACCGCGTTCAAATTGCAAAAGTGGCTTGAACGCAGCAGGAAAAAAATAAAAGAGAGGAAGGGGCAAAATATTGTTTTTTGTGGTCTCAGACAAAAGGAAACTGCTTCAGTCTCTGTCTCTCCTAGCTTTTGGGTTAAACCTGTGTGCCGGCAGGACTGAAGACCAACAGGTCGGAGGTTTGAATCCGGGGAGAGCATGGATGCGCTCCATCTGTCAGCTTCAGCTCCCCATGCGGGGACATGAGAGAAGCTTCAAGCAAAGATGGTAAAACATCAAAACATCCGGCTGTCCCCTGAACAATGTCCTTGCAGTCAGCTAATTCTCTCACGCCAGAAGCGACTTGCAGTTTCTTGTCGCTCCTGACACGGAAAAAATAAAGCTTTTGGGTTCTTCCTCATTCTGAAATTTGGACATCTTGACAGGCCACACACGTTCCAGTTTGCCGCTGTGAAATGTTGGAGGCTATGTTATTGAATTTATATCTTGAGTTTTCTATCAAATGCACTTAAGGCAGCTTTTTTCTCTCTCCACTAGCTGGAAGTTGCAAAAAGTGGTGGTACAAAAATAAGGAAACATATTACTCCCATGTGTATTGGATTGATCTCTTGAAGAATTGCCAGGTCACAGCCTGGATAAGTAGATTTCATCTTAAATGTTGTAAGTCTGACCAATTAGTTGTTCCTGCCACTCAACCTCCTAACAAAGTTAAGTTATGCTTTTTGTGCTTAGTGTGGTAAGGTTCTCTGTTTATGTGAGTGGGGAGGAGGCTTAGTTCCTTGTGTGCTTGTGAGGGTTTTATTGTGTTCTGGTGAAGGCAGATGATTTGTGTGAGCTGAGTGGGGGCTTGTTTGACAGCGTGTTGGCATGTTATTATTTTATTCTGTATAAGTGTGTGTCCTCTACCTGTGTGCATGGTTTCGGGATGACAGTGCATCTACTGAATCTTAGTGAGTGGAAAAGCTAGCAGCCACTATATCTATATAGCTGTAACCCCAGTCCCTGTAGCTCAATTAACTGAGCATGGGTGTTTAGCAAGGAAGACCTGGGGTTGTTTCAATGCCTATTTAAGATTACTAAATATGGATTGTAGGGAGCTTCTGCAACAATATGAAACAGCTGTGATATGCTTGTATCCTTGGCAGAACATGTGGATCACTATACCTGCAACCAGTGCAAGTTGGTGTCCCTGTTGGAAGATAAGGTCCATCAGGTTGAGGTCCATGTTGCTACTCTTCAGCATATTAGGGAGCATGAGGATTTCCTGGAGAGAGTGGAACAGACTGTCCTTATCAGTGATGTTAATGAACAGCAACAAGAGCAACAGTATTAGTCCTCAGAAAACATGCAGGTGACCTTGGAAAGATGCAGCACATAGAATGGCCCTTGCCAGGTCTCAGTGGAAGTGTGTGGTGGGAGTAGAGGACTTTCTGCTTAAAGGAATTGTGGTTTATGAGACTGACAGGGTGTCCCAAAAGGTGTGCTGTCCCATTAGGGCGACATACTGAAGGAAATAGCTCAGGAGTGGCAAGAAAACTGGAGGTGACCAACTGGATCCAATAATGGTGCCACCAGGAACAATTTGGCTTTTTGGACCATGGACTTCTAGCAATGATGAGCTGCACCTCACAGTAGTTGGCAGGGATATCTTGTCAAGGATTTCATAAGTCTGGAGAGCTTTAAAATGGAACTAAGTGGGAGAGAAAGAATAAATAGTCCGACCTTTATAGATAGAACTGGGCAAACAGTACAAGAACCCAACGAAAAACAAGCATCTAGGGGAAATGGCCCATGACCTTAGATGTCTCTTCACCAATGCACAGAGCAAAGGAAATAAACATGATGAACTTGAACTCTTAACACAGCAGATATGAAATATGAAATATTAGACATCACTGGAACCTGGTGGAACGAGTCTCATGATTGGAATGCAGCTATACTGTAGATTGGTGAGGTTACTCTACTTCTAGCATTGGACAAAGGGGGCCTCGTGGTATATACAGGGAAAATGTTGCTTTTGCTCCATTACCCACATTTTATTTTTTTCATAATTGCACAACTATGTGTTGTGATTAGTCAAATTACACAATTATGGAATGTTCTACATCTGCAATAAGTGTAAAATTTTGTTGTATTGTGAAATTACAGCATAATAAAAAGGGAGGAAACGAAACAATGTATGCACTATGTAAGGCAGACATGAACATAAAAGTAGGGTTAAGTGAAGCAGTATGGAAGACAGATTGTGGAAACATGCATCACTAAAGTAGCACCATGGCACTATTGGAGGAAAGGTGTGAATGTAACTACTGCAATGTGACAAGATGGTGCAGTAAAACCATAAGAGCTGTGAAGTCTAACAAGGCAGGAAACCCCGTACACAATCTTTTATTCTATCATTACCCATAAGTGTGAAATCTACATCTCTGAATTGCAATTCCCTAATTCCAATTTGCCCTTTTATGACTCCAGAACAGTTTTGACAAATTTTCCAGGTAGTGAGCACTTCAGAGAATGTAAAATTAAAAACAGTGGGAAGAATCAAGTCTATAAGCTAGAAAATGTTACATCAAAGTTACACCTCACTTGTATTATAGGAGATGAAACAACATCAGATAATCAACACAGTTTACAATTAGGATCACCCAGGAGGAAATGGTCTTTCAAATAAGCTGTTTAGAGCGAACATCCCATCCATCAACCTTGGAGGAAATAAGGATCTCCTTCCCCAGAGGCCCACAAGACTCCCCTGTGGCTTCAGAATGGCCCCAAAGCAAAGGCGGGAAAGGAGACCACAAAAAGAATTCTAAAACTAATAAGAAAGCTGATAGTGCACCATTCACATTGTGCCTTCTTTTGACGTTGTCATTTATACTAAGTGATGTGGCTTGGGTGTGGGTGCGCATGATGATTTACAACGAGCTGACATCAGGGTTTCTTTAAACTCCAGAACTACAGGAGTATTGTGGAGAGATGACTTCCATGAACCACAGGCATATGCACTCATTTGGTCACTTTCATAAAGGTTTAGATATCCACAAGAACAAGGAATTCCCAAGCTGAAAATATGACCTCAAAGTACAAAAGTAGTTTGCAATTATTTAGCTCAGCGGGAGGGAGGTGAGAGGAGGGGGAATCTTGCCTTTCCCTGTAGGCTCTGGAAAAATCAAACAACTGCAACCTTTCCTAGCTTGCACATTGATCCTCATATTAATAATTGTTGTCATCTTGACCATACTTTGATGATGCTTTGGTAAAAATGTCCCAAGTTTAAATCTAGGAAATAGTGGTGGGCATGGTGATTTTAAAAATGAAGCCAAGACTTCATGATTTTTATAAGTTTATTGACTTCAGACTTAAATTATAATCTATATATGTATCTATAGAAATAAAAATGTAATGTTCGTTTGTGGGATTAACAGAACTCAAAAATCACTGGATGCATTGACACCAAATTTGGACACAAGACAGCTAACAACCCAATGTATGTACTTTTGTCATTTGGGAGTTGTAGTTGCTGGGATTTATAGTTCATCTACAATCAACGAGCATTCTGAACCCCACCAATGATGGAATTGAACCAAACTTGGCAAACTGTTCTCCCATGACCAACAGAAAATACAGGAAGGGTTTGGTGGGCAGTGTCCTTTGGTTTTGGTGTTATAGTTCACCTACATCCAAAGATCACTGTGGACTCAAACAGTGATGGATCTGGACCAAACACTACACAAATACTCAATTTGCCCAAATGTGAACACTGGTGGAGTTTGGGGAAAATAGAATCTTGATATTTGGGAGTTGTAGTTGCTGCGATTTATAGTTCACCTACAAACACAGAGCATTCCGAACCCCACCAACGATGGAATTGGGCCAAACCTCCTACACAGAACCCCCATCACCACCAGAGTGGGCCACAGCAACATGTAGCAAGGGATGGCTAGTAATTATTGTGTGTGTGTGTGATATTTATTTATATCAAGAGTTGACAGCTTACATTTGATGTGCTTGAAAAATCAAGCATATCCAAGAGGTACTGCACCTTCAAATTCACAAAAAGCACTCAAAATTTAAAATGCAATTTTTCCCTTCAAAATTTGGATTTGATTTTCAAAGTTGAAATTTCACACACCCCATTCAACTAGCAAACATTTGAAAAGCTATTGTGTTTTAAATTGTTGTTGATATTTTGTTTGTTGAGGACTATTGCCAGGATTTCAGAGGACAGCTGTCCTACTATGTGTTCCCAAGGACTCTTGTGGAGTAATGCAGAATTCAAGGCAGGGCCCTGAGAGTTAGATGGTGGTTCTGTATTTCTTGTACTAGGACAGAGGTCTGTCAAGGTAACAGAGTGTCTGACTTTTGGACAATGGAAATCTCCATAACCTTTGGAAAGGTATGACCTTGGTAGAGACCTTAACCTTTTGTAAAGTATGATCTTCCCGAGAAGAGTTAAAAACTCCCTTGAGTCAACCTTCTCCTTCGTGGTACATATCCACTGGCACTCATGCAAGGCAATTAGGTTTCTCAGCTGTTAGACTGATATGCCTTGATATCTCTTTGAACTGTTAAGAACAAAGATATGCCAATGCACAAAAACCAGTTACAGGTAGAATAATAGAATCCTAGAGTTGGAAGAGACCCCGTTGGCCATCCTGTCCATCCCCCTACCAAGAAGCAGGAAAATCGCATTCAAAGCCCCCCCCCCCCCCCCCATCGATTGATTGCCATCCAGACTCTGCTTAAAAGCCTACAAAGAAGAAGCCTCCACCACACTCCATGGCAGAGAATTCCACTGCTGAACAGTGGATCTGAAGTAGTTTCTCTGTTCAGATAACACTGGGCATCCTTCTTATAATCAACAGTCCAAAGTCTAAAGCAGTGGTTCTCAACCTTCCTAATGCCGCGACCTCTTAAAACATTTCCTCATGTTTGGTGACCTCCAACCACAAAATTATTTTTGTTGCTACTTCATAACTCTAATTTTGCTACTCTTATGAATCATAATGTAAAAATCTGATATGCAGGATGTATTTTCATTCACTGGACCAAATTTGGCACAAATAACCGATACGCCTACATTTGAATACTGGTGGGGTTGGGGTGGGGATTGATTTTGTCATTTAGGAGTTGTAGTTGCTGGGATTTATAGTTAGCCTACAATCAAAAAGCATTCTGAACTCCACCAACGATAGCATTGGGCTAAATTTCCCACATAGAACTCCCATGACCAAGAGAAAATACTGGGCCAAACTTCCCAAACAGAACTCGCAGGACCAACAGAAAATACTGTGCTTTCTGATGATCTTTGGTGACCCCTCTGACACCCTCTCGTGACCCCTCCAGGGGTCCCAGCCCCCAGGTTGATAAATGCTGGTCTAAAGTATCTCTGGTCAGAGAGTCAAATAGTCTCTACAGTCTTTCTGTTTCTACTGACTTCTGTAAAACATCTTGCTTCTACTGATTTCTGAAGGCATACTGTTGCTAAAATGAAGTCTGAGATCTGAAACAGTTCCAGATCTGATCACATAGTCTGCAGCCCCTCCTACAACATAGAGTTAAAGAAAAGCTGCATACCAATACACACATATACAATACAGTAAGCAATCTGAATTATATTCATAAGAAATAACTAGTGGAGGTTTGAAGAAGGTTTCTATTTATAACACTGACAGTGAGAAATGCTGCCTGATAGTGTGGTGGAGTCTCCTTCTTTGGAGGTTTTTAAACAGAGGCTGGGTGGCTATCTGTCAGGAGTGTTTGGATTGTGTATTCCTGCATGGCAGACAGAGGATGGATTGGACAGCCCTTGGGTCTCTTCTAACTCTATGGGAGTCAGGTGACAGAAGTAGAAGAATAGCAGAGAATGGGTAGAAGGTTCTCCAGTGGGAACTTCTTCTGTGGCCTCAATGCTTTTAAAAGCCAAAGATACAAAACTAGCTATGAGTCATCCACCTAATATTGCAAAAACCAGCTAGCGATTTGCCTTGAGGTCAAGCATAGATTCCTACCCAGTTGGAGCAGTAGCACGTAATTTCTGTTCCTGCTCCTTGTGTAGCTGGCTCTGAATTTGTTTGCTACTGAAGAAAGATTGCCATCTTAGAAACTGTGTTTTTATATGTTTCAGATTTCATTATTTGTGGTTTTTACCCTCTCTCGTTCGTTCTCTTTCTCTGTGCTGGGGCTGTTTTATGAGGATTCCGGTCATGCCGACAGTATATGATGTGCTTTCCAAACATAACAAGTCAACAGAGACTGCAGTAAACTAGAAAATGTGTTGTGTGTACTGCTAAAATGAGTTTCAAACTCTGACTCAAAGTTGGTGGTTTTAGGGTGTGGCATGTCTAGTGCAGATGAGACCCATCCTTTGAGACCATCTCTCCCAACAAAGAGGCAGCAGACCCACTGAAACACACAAAGGAATGTTTTGACAAAGATCAAAACAAGTTGGAATCCATTCTAAAAATCAACGGGACACAATCCAGTCCAAAGTAAGGTTACGTTAAGTTCAGTGAGCACAATGTTTATATGTGCATTTTCACACAACCACAATGAAATAATAATCCACAATGTTTATTAAAACCACTAACTGGGTGCCATATTTTTTAAATAGCAATTTCACACAATTTTGCCGAAATCACCCAATCTAATGTGAAAATGACAATCATGTGATCCTCTAGGTTAGTGTTTCTCAACCAGAGGACCCCCAGATGTTTTGGCCTTCAACTCCCAGAAATCCTAACAGCTGGTAAATTGGCTGGGATGTCTGGGATTTGTAGGCCAAAACACCTGGGGACCCACAGGAGAACCACTGCTCTAGGTCTCATTGGATTGCATTTTGAAGCATTCTTCACTATTGGATATGCCTGGATGTGAAATCCAACACCCATGGAAAGTTGCCGGATTCCAACCTCAGATCTAACAAGAAAAGAAAAGGAAGTAGGAAAAAGACAGAGGAATAAGAAATTGGAAAAAGAGGATACCGACATTAAAATGTACTAAGAAAAAAATTAGACGTTCTTCAAACCATGGAAGAAATTGAAAAGCGCTTTATTTTCATTGGATCATGCCCTTGGGTAAAAAGGAGATGTGTTTAACACAACTCCTATCAGCTGTAATCATCATGGACAACTCTTAAAAATGACGGGATTTGCACTAAAAAAAGATTTCAGGGAAGAAGACTCAAGTGGGCTACTGCTATTGAAGGTCATATATGTTCCATATTTTAAGAAATATTTTATGTATTCTTGCTTTATGCTGGTTTGATTACAGATCTGGTTCTCAGAAGAATCTGCAGGGCTGTGCAGGATGGCATGAAAAAACTCCTAATTGCGGGAAAAGACCATGTAATATAATACGAATAATATAATATTAATAGTAATATAATATCGTGGTTATATATTATATATACAGTAGAGTTTTGCTTATCCAACCTTTGCTCATCCAATGCTCTGAATTATCCAAAGCAGTTTGCCTCTCTCCCAGATCTGCAGCTATTTCAATACATCGCGATGTTTTGGTGCTAAATTCATAAATACAATAATTACTACATAATGTTACCATGTATTGAACTGCCTTTTCTGTCAATTTGTTGTAAAACATGATGTTTTGGTGTTTAATTTATAAAATCATAATGTAATTTGACGTTTAATAGGCTTTTCCTTCATAACCAACATTTTTGCTTATCCAACGTTCTGCCTGCCTGTTTATATTGGATAAGCGAGACTACAAAATGTTGGATAAGCGAGACTCTACTGTATGTGATATTGCTGGTGATATTGGAGTGTGGTGTTGTGGTACAGTGTAGTAATGTATAGTACTGGTGTGCTGTGCTGGTAATGTAGTGTAATGTCTATACATATAATATTGATGGTGGTGTTATGGTGTAATACAGTATAGTACTAATAGTACTGCTATATAATATGTAATAATAATATTGTGGTGTGGTAGTGCTATTATGTTTAAAGCAGTTACTACTGATAATATATACAGTAGAGTCTTGCTTATAAAAAAAATGGACCGGCAGAATGCTAGATAAGCGAAAATGTTGGATAATAAGGAGGGATGAAGGAGAGATTTTACAAATTAAGCACCAAAATATTGTGTTTTACAACAAATTGACAGAAAAAGCAGTTCAATACACAGTAACCTTATGTAGTAAATACTGTATTTACAAATTCAGCACCAAAACAGACAAGGGTTCTTTTTTTCTCCCACCCTGGACATTTTTCCGGGTGAGAGGCAGATTGCGTTGGATAATACAGAACATTGGATCAGCGAAGGTTGGATAAGCAAGACTCTACTGTAATAATATATAATGATATTTATTACTGTAATGTTGTAATGTTTTTGTAATGTTTTTGATTGTGAGCCGCCTTGAGTCTCCGAACAGAGAGATAAAGCAGATACTCAAGTATAAGCCGACCTGAATATAAGCTGAGGCACCTAATTTTACCATAAAAAACTGGAAAAACATATAGATTCAAGTATAAGTCGAGGGTGGGAAATACATCCGCTACTGATAAATTTAAAAATAAAAATAGATTATCAATAAAACTGCATTAATTGAGACATCAGTAGCTTAAATGTTTTTGAATATTTACATAAAATTGCAATTTAAGATAATACTGCCCAACTCCGATTAAACCATTATTCTAACCTTCTTCAATGTAAATGTGCTTCTGTGTCCTTCCAATAATAACAAAGAGTCTAAAATAATAAATGTAATAATAACAATAATAATAATAGAGTAAAATAATAAATGTAATAATAACAATAATAAAGTTAAATTATAAATTTAATAATAATAGAGTAAAATATCAAATATAATAATAACAATAATAAAGTTAAATTATAAATTTAATAATAATAGAGTAAAATAATACATGTAATAATAGTAATAATAATAACAGTGTAAAATAATAAATAACCTTGACTCGAGTATAAGCCAAGGGGGGGGGGGGAGTTCTCACCCTAAAAAAAGGGCTGAAAAATTTGGCTTATACTCGAGTATATACAGTATATAAAATAAATAAATGCACAAGTTCACTGCTTCTTACATTAACTTATGGGTGGAACTGTCCAGATTTCTTCCCATAGGTCAACAACGAGCACTATATTTGGGTATACTGACTACAAGAATTTCTTTCCTCCCTCCCTTCCCCTTCCCCTCCCTTTCTCCCTCCCTTCCTTCCTCTCACCATGGAAGAGCAGCCAATATCTCATGCACTATCTCACGGAGGCCCGCTTTGAATATCATTGTATTAAAAGTTCATTTAGAATGTCCACATTAGTCATTACTTGTAACATTTTATTCCCGAGGTATAGCTGCATGATTACATACCAAACTTATATGAATAATAGAAGTTGCAGGCTATATTCCCAACTAAGGCTATGGTAAACTATCTCTGAGAATATGGGTTGCTTTGAGTTTTCTGGGCTGTGTGGCCATGTTCCAGAAGCATTCTCTCCTGACTTTTGCCCACATCTATGGCAGGCATCCTCAAAGGTTATGAGATCTGTTGGAAACTGGGCCAGTGAGGTTTATAAATCTGTGAAATGTCCAGGGTGAGAAAAAAAAACCCCTTTCAATTTGAGGCAAGTGTGAATGTTGCAGTTGGCCACCTTGGTTAGCACTGAATGGCCTTCCAGCTTCAATGCCTAGGGGATCCTTTTTGGGGAGGTGTTAGCTGGCCCTGATTGTTTCCCATCTAAAATTCCCCTGTTGTTGTTGTTTTTTTTTTTTTTACTGTTGCTCTGATAATACCTCACCAAAGAATATCCTATGAAATTCATGGGGTCACCTGATGTTGACAGGCGATTTGAAGGAACATACAAACACATACAACTGCTGAGCTTTTTTATGAACCTGCCTAGGAGAATTTGTGGATTCTGTGACTTTTTGAATTTGTTTGCTTGTTTTACCTTGATTATGAAACTCTTTCCTAAAGGCAGGCAGATTCAGTTTTGTTGGGCTTTCAGTAGGCAGTCCAATGTCTGCTCTTTTTAAAAAAAATGAGCATTGGACATGAGTTTATATCTGTTTTCAAAGAATGTTCGTCTGTACAGGGTTAGTCAAAATGCATAGGCCAATAAGCCATTCAATTGAATGGCTTATTGGCCTATGCATTTTGACTAACCCTGTATTTTACTAGGAAATTTACCAGGCACCACCTAGGGTGATATCAATGATTTTGCAAACAGACATTGACTGGTAGCACCTAAAAACCGTCCAATTCTTTCACACCAGGTTCCAGACAAAATAGTCCAAACCAACAAAAAGCTAAAGATTGCCAATAGGCCTCAAAGTTTAATGAAGTTGTTTAAGATGTTAGTCTTAAATGTAAATACCAAGTTAGGACAACATCGATTTGTAAAACTTTCTCAGTGGCTGCATGTAGCTTCTGGAATTTCCTTTGACATCCAAAAGGGGTTTAACAAATTCAGCAGGCTTTCTATTAATTGGCTGCCGGATAACTTTATTGAGTATGTGTGCTGTATTTTCATTTAATTCTTATGTATATCAAATGAGTTTACATATCTTTCAAAATTTCACACATGAAAACTGGGATGTGTGTGGCCAGGCAGCATCGAAGTGTGGTCAGGATGGTAAAAGGGATTAAGAAGGAAGAACAGATAAGCTAGGAGAGGCTGCAGCGGTTTGTTTCTTTAGGAGCCTAATGGGAAGGGAAGGATTCCACCTCTTCCTGCTGTCTCCCTTCTACCACGTTAATTGAGCGCAAACTGATTTGGCTGTTTAAACTCAGCCCCCTTCCACACAGCTGCATAAAACCCCACATTTTCTGCTTTGAACTGGAATATATGGCAGTGTGGACTCAGATAATCCAATTCAAAGCAAATATTGTGAGATTTTCTGCCTTGATATTCTGGGTTATAGGGCTGTGTGGAAGGGCCCTGAATTTGCAGCAATTCAAGTAAGCTGAAGACAAAGAGGGAAAGGGGGAGCTGGAAACACAAAGCAGGATAGAGCATTTTAAAAAGAGCTGAAAAGGTGGGACAAGAAGAGAATTAACTGGGACTAGCCCTGCCAAACTGGGACAATTTGCAGCAATTTAGTCTCCAACTGGGACAACAGGAGGGTACATTTTTACACAATACAGTTGAGAGTCCTGCACTGTTACAAACAGAACCGTTTTGCTGTGTATCTTTTAATATTGTTTTCTCTTTTAAAAACAAGAATTTTAAATTGCTTTATTATTGTCAACAGTGGAAACCTGTTTTAAATATTTTTGTGAGTTTTTAGCTGTTGTTTTTTAAATTGTAAGTTGTACTGAGTCATACAATTATTGGAGGGAAAGAAGAGGAGGAGGAAGAGCGGGGGAGGAATTCATAGCTTTTAAAAACGTTTTATCCTGTTAATTTATATTATTTGATTATGCCAGTTATGGCTTATTTAAGTTGCATTTTTGGTTAATTTTTCTTTGGTATTAAGTTTATAGTTAGGTTGCTTGTATATTGTTTGATGTAATGTGTTTATATGTTCTTTATAGGTATTTATTGTCGTTTCAGGAGCAACCTGAGGAACTGCAAGTCGCTTCTGGCATGAGAGAATTGACTGTCTGCAAGGACGTTGCCCAGGGGACGCCCGGATGATGTTTTATCACCCTTGTGGGAAGCTTCTCTCATCTCCCCGCATGAGGAGCTGGAGCTGATAGAGGGAGCTCATCCGCCTCTTCCCGGATTCAAACCTGCGACCTGTCGGTCTTCAGTCCTGCCGGCACAGAGGTTTAACCCACTGCGCCACTGGGGGAAAGTCACTTTGTGTCCTCACCCTGATGCAGCAATTAGTTCATCCCTTCTCACCCCTTATATGGTCCATATATGGGGGAAACAGGGGCATGAGGTACTTTGAGTAAAACTTTGGTTCGAAATGACTGATCCTGCAATTATTTCTGGGACTGTAATTCCTGGTAACACAGCAACATTCTAGACCAGGTCTGGGCAGACTTTGGCCCTCCAGGTGACTTGGACTTCAACGCCCACAACTGTGGGAGTTAAAGTCCAAGACGCCTCGATTGGCAAGATTTACTGCAGTTTTTGTGGCTGCCACAAACTATATTGAATTGGATGAGATATTTATTGCAAAACTATAATAAAATGTTCTGCAGGACAAACTATTTCCATGTTTTTATGATAGAACCAATTAGGAAATGATATTTATTGCCCAGGGGGAAAAATCGTGCTACATAGGCTCCTTCCACACAGCTGTATAAAATCCACATTGATTATATGGCAGTGTGGACTCAGATAACCCTGTTCAAAGCAGATATTGTGGATTATCTGCCTTGATATTCGGGGTTATATGGCTGTGTGGAAGGGCCCATAGTGTTATCTCAGCGTGGTTCATCAAATGGTTGAACCACCCTCAAACTCACCAGAGTTGCTAAAACAATGTACAAAACCATCATTAAACCAATAAACAAGAGATACTCAACTTCAGCCATCTTCACTGGGCCAATGGCTAGTGGACAGTGGTTAGTTAACTTGTCTTCCATTGATTTGTCAAATGTATTTTAGTCACCATCTACTGTTAGTTTCCAAAGAAGTATGCCATACTATATTGTAGGATAAAAAGGAGAAAAGCTGAGAAGGCAATGATAAAGAAATGAGCTTTCATAGAGCTAAACCCACTCCTTAGGATGCAGTATGGGATCACATCTAATGTTCGCTCCCCCACTATAGCATTTGGGGCAAATCATCTTCAAATGTCATTTTCCCCGCCAAACATGGAGCTTCCTAGATGTTAGATTATAACTTCCAGATTTCCTGACCACTGGTCATGTTGGCTGGGAATCCAGGAAGCTTTAGTTCAATAATATCTGGGAATTAGTTTATTATAGCTTGATCCTTTTATTTTAGTAGATATGGCTTGGAAGGACACTGAAATGTGTTATTATGGTTAGCCTAATATCAGTCCCCCTACATTTCCCAGAGACTACTGACCACTCATAATTTGATCTATGTCCTTGAGCTAATATTAGGGTTCTTTTGTAGATTTTCCAGCGTCAGAGGGGGAAACTGATTATGGTGAGGACAGACTGACTAGCGGCTGTGACAGCAATCAACATACTTCACTCCTTGCCTTATGCAAAGCAGTTTTACTATTTGTTTTTTTAATTGAGGTAAATAGGGGAACGCATAAACAAACAAGTAGAAATATGTACAAGCAACTGTAACATAGACCCCTTCGACACTGCCATATAATCCAGATTATCAAAGCAGATAATCCACATTATCTGTTTTGAACTGTATTTTATTTATTTATTTATTTACGGTATTTCTAGCCCACCTTTCTCAGCCCTAAGGCAACACAAGGCAGGTTACAGATCGGCAACAATTCAATGCCACATATTCATAAAAAATACAATTAAAAACATTCTGCATAACAATATAAAACCATATAAAAACCATTAAAAACATATAAACCTTTCCCTCCTCCCCCATACCATCCTACTGTGCTTACCTTTTATTTTGAATGTAAACTTGCAAAATAAAAACCAATACAAATATTATTTAAAAACATATAAACACCGAGTCTACACTGCCATATCATCCAGTTCAAAGTAGATAATCTGGATTTTGTATGGCACTGTAGAAAGGGACTTACTTTTATTTATGTATGTATGCATACATATGTTTGTGTGTTCATGTGTGTGCATACACACACAAAGGCATGAATGGAGGCAAAAGGGAGAAATGTGCCAAAAGGAAGGTGCATCAAGCCAACCCTGACCGGGCCCCCTTTCCACCTGGAAACTGATGGAATAACATGTGGGTCAAGAACAGGGCTCCACAGTCACCTACCTACCCACTGCCAAGACACTGCACTTGGAAGACCATCATATTCTGACGTTGAAGGATTGCCTAAGTATGCATATATGTTTGTGTGTGAGAGTGTGTGTGTGCATATATTATATTACAGAAAGTCAACTATCCTGGAAAACTAAAAAGGAAAGAAAAGACTGACCACTCCGATCTGAATCTCCCACTGTCCAACAGTCCCACTTTGACCCCAATAGTCCTAATTAAGACACCAACTGGGTTGTTGTAGGTTTTTTCGGGTTATATGGCCATGGTCTAGAGGCATTTTAGTAGATATGGTTTGGAAGGACACTGAAATGTGTTATTATGGTTAGCCTAATATCAGTCCCCTTACATTTCCCAGAGACTACTGACCACTCATAATTTGATCTATGTCCTTGAGCTAATATTAGGGTTCTTTTGTAGATTAAATTTTCCTCTAGACCATGGCCATATAGCCCCAAAAAACCCTACAACAACCCAGTGATTCCGGCCATGAAAGCCTTCGACAAGACACCAACTTTTTCAGCTACTTTAAAAACATCCCAGTTTCATTCCCTTCCTATGTTTTTCCCATTGTCCTCAGTTTATATCAGTTACTGGAAACTAGATCCAAAGTACTAAAATGTTTTGCATATTGTTTCCACAAAAGGAGGAGAGAAGGTGAATTTCTGAACATCTTGTAGCAGCTGTTTTAGACATTTACATGAATCTGTTGAACTTTGTTTACAATAGACTTTGCATAAAATGCTTCAGCTGTACTTCATAAAAAGGAAAATCACACTGTTTAACAAGCTTTGCAAATGCTGATTTGTCTGATTTTATGCCCATTTTATATACTATATAAAATCATGTAAAATGTCTTGGGTAGAAAGAGGTTGCTAATGGAAAAGTTTAAGAAGTCATGTACTGGAGGACGTGTATGGCTTCAAACTACAGGAAAGGAGATTCCATCTGAACATTAGGAAGAACTTCCTGACTGTGAGAGCCATTCAGCAGTGGAACTCTCTGCCCCGGAATGTGGTGGAAGGTTTTAAACAGAGGTTGGATGGCCATCTGTCAGGGGTGCTTTGAATGCAATATTCCTGCGTCTTGGCAGGGGGTTGGACTGGATGGCCCATGAGGTCTTTTCCAACTCTATGATTCTATGATTCTATAGATTTCCAGATAGAATATCTCTAAGTCATCTAATGCGATTCCATGGCCACCTTCCAGCAGAAGATGATTACAGGGTCATGCTGAACATTATGGGAATTGTAGCCCCGCACATCTGAAGGGCCGTATGTTGGGCCAGAGTGTCCCGTTTCCCTCTTTGGAAACATACAAAGCAACTCAGTTTCTCACAAGGGTCACTTTCACTTTTGTGAGTTGAGTTTAGCTTGTGGGTTTCTGCAGTGTCCTGGAGGCATTCCTGGGCTGTGAGACAACCAAGAGAGGAGACAGAGAGCCCGTCCCAGTCCTGAGATCCCCAGCAAATAGAGACAGGGCTTGGATGGGTGGAGGGAAATTGGTGTCCCTTTGCTTTCCCCACAGACAAGATCAATAAAAACATGCTGGCATCCACAGACCCTCCTGGGAGTTGACCTTCATGCCAGTTTAGTGCCAGTCTTATCCACACAAGTCTGGTGCCACCAGTTTGGCAGAGCTGTTTTAATTTGCAGCATTGTTGTTGTTGTCTTGGGATGCTAGACAGACTTTCTTCCCTGCTCTCCCAGATGATATTTTTTTGGGAACCAAATCTGGCCTATATAAACAGACTGGAGATTTTTTAAAATATGATTTTGTTTTTGCTGGGTTTTCAACATAAAAACAGGCCACTTCAAATCAGACCAAAGCCTAGAAGGAGAGTGAGACTGATTTTGGCGAAGGTGGTTGGTTACCACATTTGAGTCGCTATAGGACTGGGCAAGAAGACAAACACTGTCTCCTTTCAGTCTGAGAAGAAATAAAAACAAGGGAAGAAATTGCTAGAGCCTCAGCAATTTACAACAAAGCACTGAAGAGGAACTAAAGCATACTATGATGGCATGAAATCCAGCTTTGTGTTGTCAAAGGCTTTCATGGCTGGAATCACTGGGTTGCTGTGAGTTTTCCGGGCTGTATGGCTACAATCCAGAAGCATTCTCTCCTGACGTTTTGCCCTCATCTATGGCAGGCATCCTCAGAGGTTGTGAGGTCTGTTGGAAACTAGGCAAGTGAGGTTTTTATATCTGTTGAATGTCCAGGGTGGGAGAAAGAACTCTTCTCTGTTTGAGGCAAGTGTGAATTTTGCAATTGGATACCTAGCTTCAAAGCCTGGCTGGTTGCTGCCTGGGGGATCATTTGTAGGGGGGTTTAGCTGGCCCTGTTTAATTCTTGTCTGGAGTTCCCCTGGTTTTTTTGAGTGTTTCTCTTTATTTATTGCCCTAGAGCAGGGGCCCTCAAACTAAGGCCCGGGGGCTGGATATGGCCCTCCAAGGTCATTTACTCGGCCCTCATTCAGGGTCAACCTAAGTCTGAAACAACTTGAAAGCACACAACAACAATCCTATCTCATCAGGCAAAAGCAGACCTACACTTCCCATTGAAATACTAATAAGTTTATCTTTGTTAAAATGGTTCTTAATTTTAATTACTGTATTGTTTTTAAGTGGTTTTTTACGCTACGAATAAGATATGTGCAGTGTGAATAGGAATTCATTCATGTTTTTTTTTTCAAATTATAATCCGGCCCTCCAACAGTTTGAGGAACTGTGACTTGGCCCTCTGTTTAAAAAGTTTGAGGACTCCTGTCCTAGAGGGGTTTTTTTTAATCCACAAGCATGTGAACAATTTCAACAGAAAGGAAGAAACCATGAAAATGAACAATATCTGGCTTCCAGTATTAAAGAACTCTAAAATCAGGACAGTAAATAAACAGCAACACTCAGAAAACAGGGGAATTCCAGGCAAGAATCAAACAATGCCAGCTAACACCTCCGTACAAAGGATTCCCTCAAGCAACAACCAGCCTTTGAAGCTTCAAGGCCATTCAATGCTAATCAAGGTGGCCAATTGCAAGATTCACATTTGCCTCAAACAGAAAAGAGTTCTTTTATCCACCCTGGACATTCCACAGATATATAAACCCGACTTTCCTAGTTTCCAACAGACCTCACAACCTCTGGGGATGCCTGCCATAGATGTGGGCGAAACATCAGGAGAGAATGCTTCTGGAACATAGCCATACAGTCTAAATCCAGCTTTGTTACTTCTGGACGTAAAGGAGCCACAAATAGTTCATTTCTGCACTACCAATATTGTGGCTTAATCATCACTTTATCTTAGAACTATGAAAATTAGTAGCAAATGCTTCACATCTTTCACTAATCGCTAGTACGCTTTCTAAAATCCAACTCAGTTACATTTAAACTAGAAATCTACAGTTGTGGTTGGTGTTTTCCAGCTTCATTCTGGAAAGGATTTTAGGATAAGCATGTAACATAACCTTAAAGGTCAATTTGACCTAAATTTAAGAATTTATTTTCTCCCTGAAGGATTAGCAAAAAGCCCAAAGCAGATTTGCAGCAATCCAAGAGAAATGCACTGGCAAACATGAACCATGAGTCTTTTGCACATTTAACTAAATAATACCAGTAACTTAATTTTGCAATTCAGTTCATGCAAAAATATGAATCTTTATCAGTTATTCCATAGCCCCCAGTGGCGCAGTGGGTTAAACCCTTGTGCCAGCAGGGAGAGTGGGTTGAGCTCCCTCTGTCAGCTCCAGCTCCCCATGCGGGGACATGAGTGAAGCCTCCCACAAGGATGGTAAAGCAGCAAACATCCAGTCGTCCCTTGGGCACCATCCTTACAGATTTAATTATTTTGTATCAAAAGCATTGCATAAATTAGTATAAAACTGATAAAAATAGAAGAAGAAGACCAATACTGTCACACCAGAAGTGACTTGAAATTTCTCAAGTCGCTCCTGACATGAAAAAAAAGTTATTCCATCAAATATCAATTCTGATCAAATTCAAAAGTGTTATTTTGGTTAGAAAAATTCTAATTTAATTTATTATTAGGGCCTCTTCTACACTGCCATATAAAATCCAGATTATCTGCTTTGAACTGGATTATATGGCAGTGTAGACTCTTATAATCCCGTTCAAAACAGATAATGTGGATTATCTGATTTGATACTCTGGATTATATGGCAGTATAGAAGGGACCGGTGTAGTGTTGTGCTTTGATTGTTAGGTCTAAGGCCCCTTCCACACTGCCCTATATCCCAGGATCTGACCCCATATTATCCTTTATTATCTGACAGTGGAGACACATATAAATTCAGTTCAAAGCAGACAACCTGGGATCAGATCCTGGGATATTGGGCAGTGTAGAAGGGGACTAGGACATAGGGAAACCAGGGTTGAATCCCATCATGGCCATGGAAGCCCCCTTGGTGACTTTGGTTAAGTCACACTTCAGCAACTTCAGAGGAAGGTAAAGGCAAACCTCCACTGAAAAGGTCTTGCCAGGAAAACCCTGTGATAGGGATGGATCACTATAAATCAGAAACGACTTGAAAGCATGCAACAATAATTATTAACTGATTCTACTTAGTTCCTGTGACTGCTTTAGCTTTAATTAGCTGTTACACTAAAAGCCAACAGCATGGCTCCTGAGGGCTAATGCATTTGGCCCAGAGCTTGGAAATATTATTATTATTATGGATTACAAATTCTCAATTTCCACCCACAGAAACATTTGCCACAAAAATTACTATCCCAAGCTCTGTTTTAGCCCTATCCAAAGTCACAGAGCAACTTGTGGCTTCCCAGAGGGGAGATCTATTGACAATGAGGTACCCCCAATGAAAGGAGGGAAAGAAGCTACTGTATGCAAAGTCAACTAAGGTGCAGTGCTTTGAGTGAGTGCAGGATTAAAACTCTGGGGCCCTTCCAGATAGACCTATATCCCAAGATCTGACCCCAGGTTTTCTGCTTTAAACTGGATTGTATGAGTCTGCACAGCCAGATAATCTTGGATAAACAGAAAACCTGGGATCACATCCTGGGATATAGGGCCTGTCAGGAAGGGCCCTGGGAGACCAGAGTTTAAGTCCCTACTTGGCCATGAAAAACCCAATGGGTGACCTTGGACAAATTACACATTATAAGCCGCAAATGAATGCAATGGCAACCCCGCCCCTAAACAAAACTTGCCAATAAGATCCCATTGTAGGTTTACCTTAGGGTTGCACTAAGGCAACATTATCTGCTTTGAACTGGATTATCTGAGCCCACACTCAGATAATGTGGGATTTTCTGCCTTGATATTGTGGTTATATAGGGCTATGTGAAAGGGCCCTCAGTAAAAGATCACCTGAAGGCACATAAAAACAACCAATATACAGTCTGAGACCACTGGCCCCTCTGGTCCAGTATTGTGAATGGTTCTCCAGGGGATCCATTCCTTATCCAACCTGGAGATCTCTGGTACCACTCCCTGATGGTCTCCCTTCCAATTACTAACCAGCAACTTGTAAAATCCTGGCTATGGAATCAGGCCATTGCAGAATAGGCTGACTTACTGACGTGTTGACTTATTTAGAACTGATGGACTGCCCCTGGGTAATTATTTAAATCAGTGACCACTGACTATTTGTTGTCTGATTTTATATTTTATATTGTTTATATGGTTTTATACTGTTTATACTGTTTTATATTGTTATTATTACATTGCTGTTAATTGTATATTAATGTTTTGATGTGGGCACCATGGGGTGCCACTTTGTTAGCCGTTCTGAGTCCCTCTGCGGAGGTTGAGAAAGGACGGGATATAAAAGCCCTAAATAAATACATTATTAGATCGTTATGAATTAAAGACAGACTTTTTAAATGTAGAATCACCAGCAGCTTTACCATTTTGCACGTAGGCCATATTTTCATTCTTGTGGACCACAGGTTGGGAATCACTGAATTACAGGAAAGGAACATTAGGAAGAACTTCCTGACTGCAAAAGCTGTTCAGCAGTGGAACTCTCTGCTTCGGAGTGTGGTGGAAGCTCCTTCCTGGATGGGCATCTGTTGAGGATGCTTTGATTGTGTTTTTCCTGCATGGCGGGGGATTGGAATAGATGGCCTACATGGCTTCTTCTAACTCCTACGATTCTATGGAATTTCCTCTTCTACACAACTATTAAAGGTACAAGAGCCTTCTCTAGTCTTCAATATGACAACCCTAAGAATGGGTTCCCATTCTGGCAGAGAATATGTCATTGTCGTTGTTGCTGTTGAAAAACCTTCTTGAATTCTTAGCCAAAGGAATAAAAAGAAACACAATACAACTGTCTTCCTGCTTCACATCCTGTTGACTCATTTTAGGTTTGTGACCCATGAGCTGAGAAACCTGATGACACTGATTGTGCTTGTAAAACATCCACATGAATGGGGGGTATCATTGCTGCTGCGGGAATTCCTAGGGATTTTGGTGCAGGGAAATTCACTAGAAAGATCAAAGGGAGCTGTACTTATGATGGGGAGCAGAGTGAGGAGAATGGGCTCACACCTGCATTTTGGCCTCTGACCTCCTGAACAGCCTGGGGCCTTCCACGGCAAGGAATCAAAAGAAAGGTGAACCAGAAGACACTCTAAGGAAAGGGGTGAAATTGCCAGTCGCTGCTTGTTGGGACTTAGAAGACAATCAATGCTGGACTCGACACAAGCGTATCATAGAGGCAGGTGGTTTGATCCATCCTTTCAGGGCAACAATATAAAGTGAAAAAATAATATAAAGCCAGCAAAATACAGCAATGTAAATGCTAGAATAGGACCCTAGCATGCTGTGAAGACATGGAAATGCACTGAAAGGTTTTGGGTAAAACACACACTCAGGCTTAGAAGAAAGCAATGAAAAAAACCCTCTGAGTAATTCTTGGTGAGAAAAACCTGTGATATGTATTGTCAAAGGCTTTCATGGCTGGAATCACTGGGTTGTTGTAAGTTTTTCGGGCTCTGTGGCCATGTTGCAGAATCATTCTCACCTGATGTTTCGCCTGCAGAGTTTGTGAGACCTCACAACCTGTGAGGATGTCTGCCATAGATGCAGGCGAAACATCAGGAGAGAATGCTTCTGGAACATGGCCATACAGCCCAAAAAACTTGTTGTTGTTCATTCGTTCAGTCATTTCCGACTCTTCGTGACTCATGGACCAGCCGATGCCAGAGCTCCCTGTCGGCCGTCACCACCCCAGCTCCAGTCACTTCAAGGATGCCATCCATTCATCTTGCCCTTGGTCAGCCCCTCTTCCTTTTTCCTTCAATTTTTCCCAGCATTGTCTTCTCTAAGCTTTCCTGTCTTCTCATTATGTGGCCAGAGTACTTCATCTTTGCCTCTAATATCCTTCCCTCCAGTGAGCAGTTGGGCTTTATTTCCTGAAGGATGGACTGGTTGGATCTTCTCACAGTCCAAGGCACTTTCAGAACTTTACTCCAGCACCACAGTTAACAAAAAACTTAGAACAACCCAAACCTGTGATAGGTTAACTGAGGCTGGATCTACACTGCCCTATATCCCAGGATCTGACCTGAACTATATCTGGCAGTAGAGACTCATATAATCCAGTTCAAAACAGATAACACAAGCCAACAAGTATTTTTCATCACATATAATTTTAGGTCATTCTTACATTTTTGTTGTTGTCAGATATGTGTTTATTTTTTTCTCTATCACGTTTAGTTTTTGCAATGAGGCTGAATAATTAATGCATTTACGCACTGATATCTATAGAATCTAATTGTTACCGGTGCATAAATGCATTACTTACTCGATTAGCCTCATCTCAGAAACTACACATGATAGAGAAAAAATAAACACAGTTCTGAATTCAGCACAAAAAACTCTATAAGAATGACCTAAAATTATATCTGATGAAAAGTACTTGTTGGCTTATGGTTAATTAAATTCTGTTGATATCAGTGTGTAAATATATTAATTATTTGATTAGCCTCATCGCAAAAACTACACGTGATAGAGAAAAAATAAACACATATTTGTTCAAAAAAAATCTCCATGGGAATGACCTAAAATTATATCTGATAAAAAATACTTGTTGGCTTGTGTTACACAAATATGATGTGAAATGTGCAGATTTTACAGTAGTCTGCTGTAATGTACCATTTCTCATATTTTAAAAAGTTGATGTGATGGAAAAAAATTAAGTCATATTTAAAATTAGCATAAAAAATGCTCTTTTTTTTCCTGTCAGGAGCGACTTGAGAAACTGCAAGTTGCTTCTGGTGTGAGAGAACTGACCAACTGCAAGGAAGTTGCCCAGGGGACGCTCTGATGTTTTTGATGTTTTACTATCCTTGTGGGAGGCTTCTCTCATGTCACCGCATGGGGAGCTGGAGCTGACGGAGGGAGCTCATCCATGCTCTCCCTGGATTCGAACTATCCGACCTATTGGTATTATGTCTTGATGGCACAAGGGTTTAACCCAATGCGCCAACAGGGGCTCCTTTCAGGGTTGCACTGAAACAATGTGACTTCACAGAATATACACATATGCATATAATACCCTGAATATTTTTTTCCAGAAAACCGTAAAGTTTGTCATATTTAGAGTTAAAGATGTAATGACAACATTATAAATTAGTGTACCAAGGAGACAATCAAATGCATTGAAAATACTGTGACTGCCTTTTTGACCTTAATATTAAGAAACTGAATCTTGTCTCCGAGACGTGATTTCTGAAAATAGCAGAAAGATTGAAGCCATTGGTCAACATCCATCTCTTTAGTGCTGCCGTTTAGTCCAGCCTATCCTCTTGTTTGTCTTAAGTGAATTGGAATGACTGGAGCACTGTGTAATTCTCTCAGCTAGGATCCGAAAACTTTCTTTTTCCGCAAACAACAGTCCTTTCGTCCCCCCTCCTTCCCCCATAAAGCCTCAGGCTGAGCTGTTTTTGAAGTGGAAGGGAGTTTCCACAACAATTTGTGCTAAAGGCACAAAGGTCAGATCTCCAAAAGCAGAGGGAACAAAAAGATCTCAGTGGTGTCACACATGGGCCTTGGATGCAAATGGAGATAATGTTTGGTTGTTGTTGTGTGCCTTCAAGTCAGTTCTGACTGATGTCAGCCTGGATCTACACTGCCGTATATCCCAGGATCTGATCCCAGGTTACACAAGCAAACAAAATTAAACTTTTTGTAATAATCAGAAATGTATTTATTTATTTGTCGTGTCAGGAGCGACTTGAGAAACTGCAAGTCGCTTCTGGTGTGAGAGAATTAGCCGTCTGGAAGGACGTTGCCCAGAGGACGCCCGGATGATTTGATGTTTTTATCATCCTTGTGGGAGGCTTCGCTCATGTCCCTGCATCATAATCAGAAATGACAGTAGCACAGTTTAAATGAATTTAAGGACCCCCCCTTGCAGATGGCCAATTCTCTTGCACCAGAAGCAACTTGCAGTTTCTCAAGTCGCTCCCAACACACATACACAAAAAAAGTGCAACTCTCCGATTTTATCATGTTTCCTCTCCAAGCAAGGAATATTCAGAAGTGATTTTTGCCAGACTTTGAAATGGAATTCAAAATCTCGGAGTATTCCATGGGGAAATACGTTCAAAATTAGGTTTTTTTTAAAAAATACAAACATATTGGTGTGTCCTTTCCCATCTCATCATTGATAGGATCAATCAATGATAGGATCAATCAATGATAGGTGCTTCCCTCCTTTTTCCTGGATAATTTTAACTATTGTAAAGAAGATAAGTTACTTGAGGAAAAAAACTCTGATCACTTTCAAATAAGTAGCCAAGAGCTACAGTAGCCACTGCCAGCTGATGAATCCCTTGGACAAAAAGGGGGAGTGGGAACTATTTAAGTCACAAAATGAAGGCTAAACTCTTTGTTAATGAAAGCTATACTCTTCGGTAATATCCTGATGAAGATCAAAGAGATACATAAAGAAGCTACGTAATGAAAGTCAGGAATAACTGGAAACTTCACTGGTGCAGAAAAGCAAAGCTATGGAGTGGTTTAGAGGGTGAAACAGATTAAGTATACCTTAATCCAGTGTTTCTCAACCTTCCTAATGCTGTGACCCCTTAATACAGATCCTCATGTTGGGGTGACCCCCAACCAGAACATTATTTTCGTTGTTGCTTCACAACTGCAGTTTTGCTACCGTTGTGAATTGTCATGTAAATATCCAATATGCAGGATGCATTTCCATTCACTGGACCAACTTTGGCACAAATACCCGATACGCCCAAATTTGAATACTAGTGTGGTTGGGCGGGGGATTGATTTTGTCATTTGGGAGTTGTAGTTACTGGGATTTATAGTTCATCTACAATCAAAGAGTATTCTGAACTCCACCAATGATGGAATTGAACCAAACTTGGCTCACAGAACTCCTGTGACCAACAGAAAATACTGGAAGGGTTTGGTGGGCATTGACCTTGAGTTTGGGAGTTGTAGTTCACCTACATCCAGAGAGCACTGTGGACTCAAACAATGATGGACCAAACTTGGCACAAATACTCAATATGCCCAAATGTGAACACTGGTGGTGTTTGGGAAAAATAGACCTTGACACTTGCAAGTTGTAGTTGCTGGGATGTATAGTTCACCTACAATCAAAGAGCATTTTGAACCCCACCAACGATAGAATTGGGCCAAACTTCCCACACAGAACCCCCATGACAAACAGAAAATATTGTGTTTTCTGATGGTCTTTGGTGACCCCTCTAACACCCCCTCATGACCCCCCCCCCAGGATGTTTAAAATGGCATCTCCCCAAAATACTGATTTGATTGTATTTGAGTCACCTGAATGCTGAGAAAAGCGGTATATAAATAAAGTAAATAAAGTAAATAAAGTAAATAATAAATAAATCTGCCAAATCTGATCAAACTATACAAGTGAGAGAACAGTACACACAAACAGACAACAACTCTATTATGGGTGGAAAACAAGGAAGCCAAACCATACAAATATATTATGGAAGAAGGCATGCAAGAAAACAACAGAAATGCCTCACCAATAAATAAGTTGTTTATAATAATAATAATAATAATAATAATAATAATAATAATAAAAACTTTATTTATACCCCACTCCATCTCCCCCAGGGGGACTTGGTGCAGCTTACACGCCCATCAATACAACACAACAGTATAACACAAAAACACAATAGAACCAAGCAAAATACATAAAATGCAAAATCAAAATAATATACGACACAAGCATTAAAAACAGAAAATTTCACTAGGTAGGGCCAGATTCAAGGATAATTTTTTTAAAAAATTAAAAACTCTGGGAAATAGGACAACGTAAATTATAAGGAGGAGGCTCAGGAATGAGGAAGGATTTCCTTGCACAAACCATAAAATAAAGTGCTTCTAATTAACTTCATGACAGAGAAATCAGCCTTCTACCTGCAACTATGGGGCCGCAGTATCACAGTGGGTTAAATGACCAGCTGCAGAAAACCTTGCAGGCCAAAAGGTTGACAGCTCGAAGTGGCGGGTTGGGGGTGAGCTCCTGGCTGTCAGCCCTAGCTTCTGACAACCTAACAGTTCGAAACATGTAATGTGAATAAATCAATAGATTCCACCTCAGCAGGAAGGCAAAAGGCACCCATGCAGCAAAACACGACTCAGAGGGTCTACCGACAACAGGCTTCTCAGCATGGAAAATGGAATAAGAGCACCTCCCTATGGCCAGAGTTGAGCATTGCCTCCAGACGACAGAGATGGAAAGGGAAACCTTTGCCTTTGTTTGTGTATTATATGTCATTGTTCATTGTATAAAAGGTATGTTTGCCTATATATGTGTATACTGTAATCTGCTCTGAGTCCCCTCGGGGAGATAGAGCAGGATATAAATAAAGTGTAGTAGTAATTATCTAGATATTAAACAGTAAAGCTTCTCTCAGATCCACTGTACTGGGGAAACTCTGACGCTTTTCCCATGCATCCACATGTGGTCTTTTCTAATCTTCTGATTCTTCATCAGAAGACGGTTGTTCGTGCATAGAATTGTCTTTTAAATTGTATTCCACAACTTGGCTTATTCCAATAGAGGATGCAAATGTAAGAGATAACTTATGATACATGATGAAATATATTGTTGGGAGATTTTATTTTTGGCAGTGCAAAAAGCAAATGCATACTGAGTACTCTCAATAATCGATATGTTTAAGATCTTTTTACGCACTCTTAACTCTAATTCCTGTAGAAAAAAATGAGCCAGTGTGATGGGAATGAAAGAATAGCCTTTCTTCCCCTTGAACAATCATCAATTCAAAAGAAAAGAATTTGTGAAGGTCTTGGGTGTAACCAGTCAACAGAATCCAGGATTTTCTGCCTCTTGACTTATGTCAGTCCAAAAACCATGCTGGGAAAATAACTTATTTCAGATTACAACTCTCAGAATTGGAGGTGGAGATTCTAAGAGGTTCAATCTGAAAGGAAATTTTGTCACAACTTTCCAAAAACCCACTCAACAAAAAGATACCACTTCCCACAAAAACTTTTCACTTCTTTTGAGAGAAATATCCTTGCTTATTATTTCTATTTTTGTCTGGATTGTGGTGCAATGGTGCATGACTAGGACCTTAACATGAAATTCATCATATCACCATAAATCCAGTGCTCAAACTATCGAAAGCAAAGAAACAGGACACTGAAGTCTACAACCCTAATGCTTTCCCATATTTCTTTCAAAATCCCCACCCCTTGGTTCTAAAACAATATTTAAAAAACTGGGTGCCCTAGGCGTAAAATGAGGTAAGCTACAATTTGTGTACCTACATATACTTGTATACTTTGTATAATATTCAAAACTAGTCAATATTGTGGTTATTTGTTCTCAACTACAACGGTGTTTTGACTGAAGTTTACCTTAACTATCTGGGCCACCCCTACCATTAGGCAAAGTGAAGAAGTTGAAATATCATGAATATCATGAAAGTATCTCCGTGTTTTGGAAGAACCAGTATGAGGTGCAGAGCATTTCCTGCACATGCCAAATCAGCAGGCTGTCCTCATGTGTGCTAAAGCACTGCTTCTGAAACTGTGGGTCCCGACCCCAAATGTGTTGGAGCATGCAAGGAATCGGTGAGTGTGCGTGACAACTGTAAAATAAGATGCATGAAGCTGATTGGTCGAGCAATGCTTGGGGAGCAGGCTGAGCCTGGGACTTTTTGGATACTGTTACATTTTTGTTCAGGCTTGAGCTATTCAGGTGCAGAGAGGAGAGAGAGAAAATTTGAAGTGTTCTCTTGCTTCATGAGCTGCTGAAGTAGTTTATCCAAATTGACAAAGAAAGACTATTTTAAACCTCTAATAAAAGGGCATTATGTGAGCTGATGTAACTGATCCAGTGATTCTCAACCTTGGGTCCCCTGATGTTTTTGGCCTACAACTCCCAGAAATCTCAGCCAGTTTACTAGCTGTTAGGATTTCTGGAAGTTGAAGGCCAAAAACATCTGGGGACCCTAGGTTGAGAACCACTGAACTGATCAATATTGATCATATTGAGTTGGCCCTGAAAGGCCTGTTGGTTGTGAAAGGGTAGAAAATCCAGTTTGCCACTTTCTGTGCTGGGACATAGGGCAAACAAGTGGATAAAAAGACCCAAGCCAATTTGCTTCTGGGCACAATTCAAAGTGCTAGTCATGACCTATAACTCTCTACATTGCCAGGATCTAGATCACCAATCACTGTCCCACAAAGCAGTTACTCTATTTCCAACTCAAGAATGGAAAATGTAATGTTGGTAGACAGGAAAAGAGATTTAAAGATGTGCTTAAAGCCAACCTTAAAAACTGTGGCATAGACACTGAAAACTGGGAAGCCCTTGCCCTTGAGCACCCTAACTGGAGGTCAGCTGTGACCAGGAGTGCTGTGAAATTTGAAGAGGCATGAATGGAGAACGAAAGGGAGAAATGTGCCAAGAGGAAGCGTATCAACCCAACCCTGACTGGGAATGCCTTCCACCTGGAAACTGATGCCCTCACTGTGGAAGAACAAGTGGGTCAAGACTAGCGCTCCACAGTCACCTATGTACCCACTGCCAAGACACTGTACTTGGAAGGTCATCGGACAACAAGGGATCGCCTAAGTAAGTAAGTATCTGAAATATTGTGTCTCTTCATATGAACCTTCTAGAGTTTTAAAATCATTGGGAATGGGCTTTATCTTGATCCTATTGTAAGTTATACACTACCTACAGAATGAATATATATATATATATATATATATATATATATATATACACACACACACACACACACACACACACACACACATATATACATACACACATACAGAGAGAGAGAGAGAGAAGAGAGAGAGAGCTTTTTAATGTATTATTTAAAAATTCATGATTCGAACATGCACCCCATTTTTAGAGGCAGGGGGGAAAAAACAAAGAAATGCAGCCTTAGGGTTTTTTCTTACTGTTTTTTTGTAAGCTACCTTAAGGACCATATCAGGAGAAAACTGGGATCTTAAACAAATGAAAAAAATGACTAAATAAATAAATACATTCTCAGTGAACACACAGAAATCCATACCAGAGTGTTCGATTTTGCTTCAAAAAAGGAAAAGGAAAAAAAGGGAGAAATCAATGTGTGAGAGATGCCATCGAAACTTGTGATCTGAACAATAAGCACATCATGAA
Source organism: Anolis sagrei (assembly GCF_037176765.1). Taxonomy (NCBI): domain Eukaryota; kingdom Metazoa; phylum Chordata; class Lepidosauria; order Squamata; family Anolidae; genus Anolis; species Anolis sagrei. The sequence continues at coordinate 190,814,188 of NC_090022.1, read as the reverse complement.
CATCATGTTGTAAGCACTCATGATGCTGTTACAATGGGCACCTCGAAACCTCCTGGATATTAACAAAAGTTAATAGTTCCAGAGCCAAAAAGCAGGACTTCTGCACAATATAAGCTCAGGCGACATCTCCTGGGTGATTTAGTTTTTCCAGTCAATCCCTGGATCTGACTGGAAAGACCCACATAAAGCTGAAGAGGGGGCATCACAACTTGTACTGTGCAAGGAACAACACAGGCAATTAATTAACAAGCCATTTTTTAATTTAAAAAAAATCCAATTCTCATAGGGTTGGAAAGTGAGGTGAAATCTTCCAAACGGGGGCACAGATAGCAAAACAAACACCACAGGGGTATTAACCTTTCCCTATGCTATCCAAAGCTTGCATATGCATGTGTATGTGTATATTATAGCTGGAGTTACACTTAAAAATGTACCTGTTCCAACTTATGCACAAATTCAGTTTAATAGCAAACCTACAGAACCTATCTTGTTCATAACTTGGGGGCTACTTGTACTAAAATACAAACGGATGTGCCACTCAGCAGCAAAGCCCTAGAAGAAAGGTACATCTCACAGTTTTACAGATGTCTGATAGTGGAAGCATATTTTTATTTTCTAAATTTAAATTGGAAACACGTTTCATGTGGAGGTGCCTTCAGGCAGAGTCGTTCTGCTACATCTCTGTATTATAAGTAGGGCATGGCACAATCCATTCAGCCCTAATGTTGAAGGAAATGGTAAAGAGGCTCGGTGGAAGGAGGCAAAACTGTGGGCCATACAGAGGCACACTTGGCAGCCTACTGGGCTCACAGGAAACTTTTAATCACTTTTCTTGTGCTACACTGACAGTTCTCGTCTATCCTTAGAGCATCATCTCAGCATCACTAAAACAAACAGTTTTATTTTGCCCAAAGCAGAGAGGAGAACCAAGACACTCTTTGTATTGTCGAAGGCTTTCATGGCCAGAATCATGGGGTTGTTGTAGGTTTTTTTGGGCTACATGGCCATGGTTTAGAGGCATTCTCTCCTGACGTTTCACCTGTATCTATGGCAAGCACCCTCAGAGGTAGTAAGGTAGTGAGGAAAGCCTCTGAGGATGCTTGCCATAGATGCAGGCGAAACATCAGGAGAGAATGCCTCTAGACCATGGCCATATAGCCCAAAAAAACCTACAACAACCCAAGACACTCTTTGTTTTATTCATTCTGATAAATTCCAATTCCTCTTTCAAACATGGAGTGCCTAGTTTCCCTTGCCCTGTCCTGCCTGTGTGTTTATTTCCATAGAACTATCAAAATTTCACATCTCCCTATCAATTTCTTCCTCCATTTCTCTTACTGCCCCTCTCAAAAATTACCTGCATGTTAGGTACCCCATCTGTGGGAAGGTAATGGCACTCCATGCAGTCATGCTGGCCACACGACCTTGGAGGTATCTACGGACAATGCTGGCTCTTCGTCTTAGAAACGGAGATGAGCCCCCCCCCCCCCCCCCGAGTCGGACATGACTAGACTTAATGTCAGGGGAAACCTTTACCTTTACTATAAGAGGTGAGCAAATTAAATCATCACCATCATGAGATTTTCCTACCTGCTTCCAAAAAATGCCTCACACACACTCAGTACCATACATGGCCATATATTAAAAATACGAAAGTAACAACACTAAGCTGAAGGCTTCCTTGTCAGGGGACAGTCAACCTGCTGTGAGTTTGAGTCCATACTTTAAAGGAGATGTGAAATCCTGTCACTCAAATGAATTCAGCACCACGGAGAGCTCTTTTAAAACCCAGAATGGATTCACCACTAACCTAATGCCACCAAGAGCCAGCATCCTGCTACATCAGACTATAAGTAAATATATCCTACTGCTTGGACAGCCCACCCCATAATCCCATCAACCAGTGGTAGGTACAAGGTGCAATCGTTCTCGATACAAAGAGATGGCTATGCTAGCCTGTTTCAGAATAAGAAGCTATAAAGAAATCCAGAAGTACCTTTCAGGTCAACAGGAAAGAAGACATTTCTGATATAAGCTTTTGTGGACTTAGTCTAATCTAATTTCTTCTTTTCTGTTCATCACCAAAGTGCTGCTTGAATCCTTAAGGTGTAGTTAGATTTCCAAACAGAGGGGGCTGAGTTTTAGTGGCCTCTCCCTGTGATGAACCCTTGCAAATAGACTGAAAAACTTTTTCCTTATTAATCATTAAATCAGGAGCATAAAGAATCAAGGGGAGGAAAGGGCTACAACTGAAGGAAAATGGTCCCTCACCACTGGAACTCCTTCCCTAAAGAAATAAAGTTGGCCCCCTCCCTCCTCTCCTTCAAAAAACAACTGAAGACTTACTTTTGCTCACTAGCATATGGAGAGGAGGAGGATTAGACAATGAGAGATCATTACCAGACCTCTGGTTGAGAACTATTTCATATCCAGACTCTGCTAGTCCATGTTTAGCCCAGTTACCATCACTGGCCACACAACTCTGGTTGGCTTCTGTAAATCAATGTGAATGTTTTATGTTCAGATTTTGTCATTATATAATTTTGTTTGATTACTTTTAGTTTAATTTATTGATGTTAGGTTCTAATGTTGTTTTCAGATGTGGGGTTTTTCAGGGAATATTATATTGAATATTTGCCATTGTATGTTGGAATCCACCCTGAGTCCCCCCGAGGAGACAGGGTGGAATATAAATAAAGTGTTGTTGCTGCTGTTGCTGGTGATCGTTTCCTCCACCAGCAAGAAGTGGACATTGGACACCACCGAGCAAGGACCAATCTAGCCCTGCATTTGGCTCCCACACTGGGTAACCACCAGATTATCCTGGGAAGCCCACAGGCAGGATATGGGATAATATCATCCTTCTGCCTGTGTTCCCCAGCAACTGCTATAGAGAGGCATACTGCCACTCAGACTTGATGTATCGTATACATACCACATGACTAATAGCCCTGTTCTCTAGGAATTTTTCTAATAACCTTTTATAGCTGTCCAAGTCGATGGCCATATTGTGATAGTGAATGTATTGTGGTAGTGAATGTATTGCTATACACACCAAATGAAAAAATAATGGATCTACCCTGAAAGGAAGATGTGAAAAGATGAGGGGGTGGAAGGATGGCATTCTATTTTATTTATAACTAGCCATCCCCTGCCACACATTGCTGTGGCCCAGTCTGTGTATATGTGTGTTTGTGTATATTTGTATATATGAGTGTATATGTGTGTTTGCATATATGTGTGTGTGTGTGTGGTTTTGTGCATGCGTTGTAATGGTTTGGTTTTTTTTTTTTTTGGCTTTTTAAGTCTCTTCTGCTGTGTTTTTCAATGTTTTTATGAGTGGTGGTCACTTGTTGGCCTGATAGGTGTATTGTGCCTAAATTTGGTGTCAATTCGTCCAATGGTTTTTGAATTATGTTAATTCCACAAACTAACATTATATATTTTTTTATTTATATAGATTACTAGCCATCCCCTGCCATGTATTGCTGTGGCCCAGTCTGTGTATATGTGTTTTGTGTGTGTATGTGTGTTTGCGTATATATGTGTGTGTATATATATTTGTGTATTTGTGTGTTTATATATGTGTACATGCATATTGTGTATATGTGTGTGCTTGTCTATATGCATTTTTGTGTGTATATATGTATGTATGTGGATATGTATATGTACATGTGTATACATATATGTGTATGTATATGTATGTGTGTATGTGTGTGTTTTTGTGCAGATATATACGTGTGTGTGTATGAATGTGTATGAATGTGTGCATGTGCATATGTATATGAGTGTATGTGTATATGTATACATGGTCTATTCCACTGGGGTTTTGTATGCATGTGTATGTGTGTGTGTATGTGTGTGTTTATGGGTGATGGACACTCATTGGCCTGATAGGCGTATTGTGTCCAAATTTTGTGTCAATTTGTCCAGTAGTTTTTGAGTTATGTTAATCCCACAAATGAATATTACATTTTTATTTATATAGATTATTATAGGGATTTTGCCCTGTCATTCAACATGTTCCCAGGGAAGGCAAACATCTTATACTAAAATGATTAGAAACAGTGCGTGAGAGAGACATTTCAACCAAATTGGGAGACAGTTTACAATTAGTCCTTATTACTTATATTTATTCATGACATTTATGTGCTTCCCAGTAGTAAAAAGTTTTCTAATTGGACATTTTTACTTTAAAAATCCCTTTGTTCACTTCCCTCTTAATACTTCTTCCAGTCCTTGCCTTGTAAGAAAACAGTCAATTCCAAAATGAGGCAGACTGAGGATCATTTCTGCACCATCAATATTTCCCTTAAGGCCACTGTTGCCTCTTTCTAAAAATGCTACACATTTTCAAGGCAGGGGAGCTCTGCATTCCAGGATGCAGGGACAGCAGTAACTGTCGGGAAGTTAGCTCAGCAGGAGAAATGCTACTGCAGCCTTGTCGAAGGGGACGCATGCAGTGGTCAAAGCAATGCCTGCTGGTGGTGGCAATACTTCTCCAGAAAACTGAAACCCTTTCTACGTTTCACTTCGAGGGAGAGCTAGATCCCCACCAATTCTTGAAAGCAAGAAGACAAGGGAAGAATGGGATTCAATCGGTTTTGAGACACTTCTTAGCTGTTATGTGGCACAATCCCAGTAGCATGCTGGGAACAATTAGGGTCACCACTCTTCTCTAGTCACTTCTGCCCGGATAGTTGTCAAATCAAACCATTTATGGTAAAGGACACTATACCCCAATTATAAAGAAAAGATAATGGGTGGTACTAATAACTAGGATGTATATTTCAGAAGAAACCAGCAAACCCACCTCTGTGTATTCCTTGCCTAAGAAAACTATGAAAACATGGGATCCCTATAAGGCAGTGGTTCCCAGCATTTTTTTTAACCAAGGACCACTCTCCAACATTAGTACCAAATGGGTTACGAATCAGTTTTTGGTCAACTTTAGATTCAGTTTGGTTATTTGGGGTGCTGATTCAGAAAATTGCATTAGATAGACCACATTGGCTCTAATTTCTGATACAGAACATATGCCATCCAGTAGTCACAATCTGCTCGCCCACAGAAAACCATATTTAATAATCTAGAGATGGTGTGGTAGTAGTAATCTTTCATGGGTAGTCAGCTTCACCCCTACCAATACTCCCATTGCCTTGGCACTATAAGAGGGTTTCGCGAGACTAGTCGCTCTTGTTGCCGTATGGTTTCAAGGCAACAGTGTCGTAATGGTGAGGCCACGGACCATATTTTCATTCTAGCAGACCACTGGTGCTCCACGGACCACAGGTTGGGAACCACTGCTATAAGGGGACAAACAACTTGAAGACATGCACACACCAAATAGAGGCGGTGGGAGTCCCCTTCATCTGCAAATAGGTTCAGAGTCTGGACAAGTTACTTTGTTAAGTAACAGCACCCAGAATTTCATAACCAACATGACCAAGATGCTGACTTGAGCATTCTGAGAGTTGTTGTCCTAATAAAACTTATTTTCCAAAGCACTGATATAAGAGTTAAGACTGCCCAGTTAAGATTGTGGGAAAAGAGATGCCATCTTACTTTTTTATGATCTCCTGCACACGTTTCCTATTTTTGAAAGGGTCACACTATTCCTAAAGACGTGTGTGTCAATGACATTTTTGGTCACCAAATCAGTATGGCCAGACATAACTTTTTTCATTTGCTTTATAACTGCAGAACATGCAGCTCAGTTTTCAAGGAACAGAGAGGTGCTGCATGTCATTGCCTCTGGACTTTAGCCTGCTTACACTGTGTGTAAAATTTATTGAGATTCATCCAAAGGAGAAAAGCCACTTTAGACTATCTCAGCTATAGCCCATCTGACTTCAGTGAAACAAGGGCAGCTTATGCTATCTGGGGGGCTCACTTCTAACACATTATTGCTCTTGTAGTCTCTTCCAAGTCTATGATTATATTATATTCTTATGTTCTTATCTATATAAGGAGCAACAAAGAGCTGGGCATGTTTAGCCTGAGGAAGAGAAGGCTGATAGGAGACATGATAGCCATGTATAAGTATGTGAGAGGAAGTCATAGGGAGCAAGCTTGTTTTCTGCTGTCCTGGAGACTAGGACGCAGAGCAATGGCTTCAAACTACAAGAAAGGAGATTTTCCCTGAAATATTAGGAAGAACTTCATGACTGTGAGAGCTGTTCAGCAGTGGAACTCTCTGTCCCGGAGTGTGGTGGAGGCTTCTTCTTTGGAGGCTTTTGAGCAGAGGCTGGATGGCCCTCTGTCGGGGATACTGTGAATGCAATATTCCTGCTTCTTGGCAGAGGGTTGGACTGGATGGCCCATGAGGTCTCTTCCAACTCTATGATTCTATGATTTTATGATTCTATGAAACTGAATTATCTCAGAATGGTTTAGTTGCTCCATATATAGATAAAAACATAAGAATCCATCTCAGGGCTTTTCCACACAATCATATAAGCCAGAATATCAAGGTAGAATATCAAGTCCACACTGCCATGTATTCCAGTTCAAAGCAGAACATATGGGATTTTATTCAGCTGTGTGGAAGGGGCCTGATACTTGGGTTGAAATCAAAAGATTTTGTTGCCTGCAGTGGACAAAAATGGCTGTCCTCTTCCATCCCAGGTACAGAATTTGACCAGACTGGCAATTTTAGACTACTTCCACACCAGTAATGGGACAACATGCTCCACTGGTCCTGAAGGGAAAATGGGAGAGGTGGTTGGGAATACTCTACAGACACCAGCTGGAATTTGGGGAGTTGGAGTCCTCCAAAAAGAAACTTTTCCCAGCTCTGCTGCAGGGTGGCCTACCTAGAACGCACAGCTTCATCTTCCAACACAAGGGAACAGCCAGAGGTAACTCATCCGTTTCCACTTCACATCACATCCAACATCAGATCATTTGCGGCAACTGTCTGAGGGTGCGTCTACGTTGTAAAATGAATGCAGTTTGACACTACTTTAGCTGCCACGATTCAATGCAATTGAATCATGAGAGATGTAGTTTAGTGATGCATCAGCTCTCTGTGACAAAAAAAGAGCTTTGCATACTTGAAGTGACTGGACTGACCTTGAAGGAGCTGGGGGTGGTGACAGCCAACAGGGAGCTCTGGCGTAGGCTGGTCCATGAGGTCACAAAGAGTCGGAGACGACTGAACGAATGAACAACAACATGATTCCAAAGCACTGTGCCAGGCAGTTAAAGGGGCGTTAAACCACATTAATTCTTCAGTACAGTTGCACTTTTAGTCTGCCTTAAAAGTATGGATCATCCCACTGGCCATACATTCCACACAGCCATATATCCCAGAATATTAAGGCAGATAATCCACAATATCTATTTTGAACTGGATTATCTGAGTCCACACTGCCATATAACCCAATTCAAAGCAGATAATGTGGGATTTTATACAGCTATGTGGAAATACTGATTGAAAATACTTGTAGAAGTATTTTAGACCTAAAGCATGACTAAAGATACCATGGATTGAAGCTGGGACCCTCTGTGTGCAAAGCATCTATAAGTGAGCTATGGATGTTCCCCATAAGAATATAAAGCAGGCAAAGATTGATCATTGAGGGAGGGACGGAGAATGCTGGCTTAGAGGGGAAAACAGAAGTGCTCAAGTACAGTGGTGCCTTCATAGTGAAAATCACTCTAGTGCTACTCATTCTAATATCATAAGAATGGCTCAATCTAGGCAAACATACTACACAACCCACAGATCACAATTTGACTGCTTTTTTATGAGCATTAGATCTTAAGAACAACTCCGTCCAGGAGTTAGTGGAAAGGCCAAGAGGCTAATCTGCAAACCAGAAAGTCACCAGTTCGTATCTTACCTCTGCTTTTGGAAAGCTATCCTCTCTCAGCCCAATTCCCCATTTGCAAAGTATGCATAAAATAACACTAGCTTACCCCCTTACTGTGTGGTGGTGTAGTGGATGAAACTGCTGAGCTGCTGAGCTTGCTGACTAAAAGGAGCAGGGTAAGTTCCCACTGTTAGCCCCAACTTCTGCCAACCTAGCAGTTCGAAAACATGCAAATGTGAGTAGATCAAAAGGTACCGCTTCTGTGGGAAGGTAACTGTGCTCCATGTAGTCATTCCGGCCACATGAACCTAGGAGGCGTCTACAGACAACGCCGGCTCTTTGGCTTAGAAATGGAGATGAGCACCACTCTCCAGAGTCAGACTCAACTTAATGTCAAGGAGAAACCTTTACCTATACTTTTTTAGCTTACTTTATAAAGCTGTTGTAAATATTAATTAGAGAATGCATCTGAGCACTCATGCATTATAGAGCTAAATAATGATCAATCATTTGAATCCTGTCTCTGGGAAGAACTAAGGCAGGGAAGCAGAAAGGTGGTTCATTCAAGAGGATCAGCCGCTGCAGCTCATAATCATGCAAAACAAAGCTAAATTGCAGAATGGTTCATGTAGTGCCAGGATCCCCAACCTGGCACTTTCTGTCTGTGTTAAAACTACAACTCCCATGGGGCTGTAGTCTACCATATCGAAAGGCACCCTAGATTAGAGAAAATTGCCATGCGAAATCCAAACAAAATGTCTTGATGTGTGTATTTCTACATGTTTATGTAGAAACACGCAGACATTCTTCGAAGGACCATTTTTCCTGCCATTTCATGTGTTGACACAAATGTCTTTGGCAACCACTAAAGCTCCATAGATAGATAGATAGATAGATAGATAGATAGATAGATAGATAGACAGGGGCCTCTTCTACACTGTCATATAAAATCCAGATTATCTGATTTCAACTGAATTATATGGCAGTGCAAAGTAAAGGTTTCCCCTTGACTAGCTGAGTCCGACTCTGGGGAGTGGTGCTCATCTCCACTTCTAAACCGAAGAGCCGGCGTTGTCCATAGGCACCTCCTAGGTCATGTGGCCAGCATGACTGCATAGAGCACCGTTACCTTCCTGCCAAAGTTATTGATCTACTCACATTTGCATGTTTTTGAACTGATAGGTTGGCAGAAGCTGGGGCTAACAATGGGAGCTCACCCTGTCCCACAGATTCAAACAGCTGACCTTCCAATCAGCAAGTTCTGCAGCTTGGTGGTTCAATGCACTTGTGCCACTGCGGCAATGTAAACTCATATAGTCCAGTTCAAAGCAGATAATATAGATAATCTGAATTATATGGCAGTATAGAAGGGCCAAATTCTCTCTCTCTCTCTCTCTCTCTCTCTCTATATATATATATATATATATATATATATACACACACACACACACACAGCTCTCTGTGATGCAAATAGTTTTTGCTCAGATCAGATCTAACTATCTAACACTAAAATTCCTACTCCTTGTTTTAGTACAACTTCAGTAGTAGCTAAGACTTCCAGGCGGCAAATTTCATTCCTCAAGGAGGGGACATCTGTCTCTGAGCTTTCCTTTAATGTGGAACATGACCTTATTAACGCACCTATTTCCATCCTGTATTGCTCTCAGAATGCTTTTTAATTTTTTTTCTTTGAAAAATATCAAACTTCAAACAATTTGCTTCTCTCTCCCTCTTTCTCTTTGGAAGCCAAGTGGATGCTTGTTTTATTTTCCAGTCCCATTAGTCTCATTTTTTAATTAAAATGTCTCGTTATCAGCTTAACCCTTTCAAATCCTCAAATCCCACACATCATGCCTGGATCTTAAATTTCAAAAAAAAAAAAAAATAGACAGAAGGTTGTAAACAGGAGAGCTGGATGGAGAGAAGAAAATGTCTGTAGCCAATAAAATCTGAAAATAGCCCTGAACTGGGATTTTGTCCTCCACCGAAACCTAAATATTTGCAAAGACAGTGGCCGAGAAGTTGGTTTTTCTGTTATTCCTCATTCCACCCTCCAAAAAAGATCCATTTCTCGGCAGAACAGCTCTTCTCGCTCTCTATTTTGGAAAATAAGATTGAGGAAATGTGAGGCCCCTTGCACACAGCTGAATAAAATCCCACATTATCTGCATTGAACTGGGATATATGGCAGTGTGGACTCAGATAACCTAGTTCAAAGCAGATATTGTGGGATTTTCCTGCCTTTATATTGTATGGCTGTATGGAAGGGCCCTGAGCTGTTTTCCCCATATTCGAGAAAGGATGAAACCATAACTAAAAGACGCAGAAACTGAATAAAAGTTATTTCAAAAAGAAAAGAAAGTAAGTCTGGAAAGCAGAAGATATTAAATTTGCAGGAGGGCTGCATCAAGTGGACAATGCCCCCTTCCACACAGCTGAATTGAACTGGGATATATGGTAGTGTGGACTCAGTTCAAGGCAGATATTGTGGGATTTTCTGCCTTGATATTCTGGGTTATATAGTTGTGCGGAAGGGCCCTATATGAAATGTGGAAACTAGCGGACCTTCCACACATCCCTATATTCCAGAATATCAAGGCAGGAAATCCCACAGTATCTGCTTTGAACTGGAATATATGGCAGTGTGGACACAGATAACCCAGTTCAAAGCAGATATTGTGGGATTCCCAGCCTTGATATTCTGGGTTATAGGGCTGTGTGGAAGAGCCCCTACTCCCCACATTTCATATAGGGCTCTTTCGCACAGCTATATAACCCAGAAGACAGAAAATCCCACAGTATCTGGTTTGAACTGGAATATATGGCAGTGTGGACACAGATAAGCCAGTTCAAAGCAGATATTGTGGGATTTCCAACCTTGATATTTTGGGTTATAGGGCTGTGTGGATGGGGTCTGAGTCCCCACATTTCATATAGGGCTCTTCCGCACAGCTATATAACCCAGAAGGCAGAAAATCCCACAATATCTGCTTTGAATTGGAATATATGGCAGCGTGGACATAGATAACCCAGTTCAAAGCAAATATTGTGGGATTTCCAGCCTTGATATTCTGGGTTATAGGGCTGTGTGGAAGGGGCCTGAGTCCACACTGCCATATATTCCAGTTCAAAGCAGATATTCTGGGATTTCCAGCCTTGATATTCTGGGTTATAGGGCTGTGTGGAAGGGCCCCTGGTCTCCACATTTCATATAGGGCTCTTCCGCACAGCTATATAACCCACAAGGCAGAAAATCCCTCAATATCTGCTTTGAACTGAATCCACACTGCCATATATTCCAGTTCAAAGCAGATACTGTGGGATTTCCAGCCTTGATATTCTGGGTTATAGGGCTGTGTGGAAGGGCCCCTAGTCCCCACATTTCATATAGGGCTCTTCCGCACAGCTATATAACCCAGAAGGCGGAAAATCCCTCAATATCAGCTTTGAACTGAGTCCACATTGCCACAACATCCTTGGGTACATTCACACTGTAGAATCAATGCAGTTTGAAACCACTTTAGCTCCCATGGCTCAAGGCTATGTAATTCTAGGAATTGGGAGTTTTAGAAGGTCTTTTGCCTTCTTTTTCAAAGGGCCCTTCCACACAGCCATACAACCCAGAATATCAAGGTAGGAAATCCTGCTTTGAACTGGGTTATCTGAGTCCACACTGCTATATATTCCAGTTTAAAGCAGAAAATGTGGGATTTCATTCAGCTGTGTGGATGGGGTCAAAGAGTGCTAGTGCCTCAAAAACAACTGAAACTGCCCTAAAGGGAGCCAAACTGTATTAATTCTACTGTGTAGATGCACCCTCCATCAAGCGGGCTTTATGGAAAGTGGAGACCAAACATCCTTGATCTGTTTTGTTGATCTCCAAGGAGCTTCTGTTCCTAAGTCACTCCCAGTGCCTTAAATTATAAATGGCCCCCCATGGCATCACCATCATCACCATCATCTTCAGGTAGTAGTGCTCAGAGAGGGCAGAGGATGGGGTGATGAGGTGTGAGAATGAGGAAGTGAAAGAAAAAGGCATCTCTCCTTACTGTTCTTTTCCTCCCCACTGGGCTGGCTCTTTGGGCTTTAACTTTCTTCCACCTGGAGGGATTTGTTTTCCCAAAGCCTCCGTGGGGCTCCACCGCAGCCTCCCTTTCTCTTTCTGTGTTGGACCCACGGGTCACGCGTGGCGGTGCCGAGGAAGAAGAGAGGCTCCCTCCCGACGCGGCGAAGGCATCCCAGTCCCGGCCAGAGGGGATTGCGGCAGATTCCTTTGGGGGAAGGAAGGAGACTCCGAGGCAGAGAGCGAAAGAGTTGGTCCGCGGAGTTGGAAGGGACGGGGAGGCGGAGGGAGGGAGGGAGGGAAGGAGGAAGGACTCCTCTGCCTTTGCAGGATCCACCCTCTAATTACAGCCTGGGAGACTTTGAGGGACCGCTGGGAGCCGGGCAAGGAGGGGGGACTGCGGGGGGAGCCATGGGGGTGCCGGAGAAGAGGAAGAGGAGGAGAAGAACCAGCAGAAGAAGGGGAGGAGGGATTGGGGAGGGGAAGAAAAAGAGGAAGAGGAGAGGGAGAAGAGGGGGAGGAAAGGTAGCAGAACAGGAGGAGGAGGAGTTGGGAAGGAAGAAAAAGAGGAAGAGGAAAAGTCGCAGGAGGAAGAAGGAGGGGAGGGAGAGGAAGCAGCAGAAGAAAGGCAGGAGGAGTTGGGGAGGAAGAAAAAGAGGAAGAAGAAAAGGAGCAGGAGGAGGAAGAGGAGGGGAGGGAGAGGAAACAGAAGAAGAGCAGGAGGAGTTGGGGAGGAAGAAAAAGAGGAAGAGGAGAGGAAACAGAAGAAGAGTAGTTGAGGAGGAAGAAAAAGAGGAAGAGGAGAGGAAGCAGAAGAGGAGGAGTAGTTGAGGAGGAAGAAAAAGAGGAAGAAGAAAAGGAGCAGGAGGAGAAAGGAGGAATAAAAGGAGGTGCAGGAGAAGAGAGAGGAAGCAACAGAAGAAGAAGAGGAGGAGGAGTTGGGGAGGAAGAAAAAGGAAGAAGAAAAAGAGCAGGAGGAAGAAGAGGAAGGGAGGGGCAGGAAGCAGCAGAAGAAGGGCAGGAGGAGTTGGGGAGGAAGAAAAAGAGGAAGAGGAGAGGAAGCAAAAGAGGAGTAGTTGAGGAGGAAGAAAAAGAGGAAGAAGAAAAGGAGCAGGAGGAAGAGAAAGGAGGAGGAAGAGGAAGTGCAGGAGAAGGGAAAGGAAGCAGCAGAAGAAGGGCAGGAGGAGTTGGGGAGGAAGAAAAAGAGGAAGAGAAGAGGAAGCAGAGAAGGAGGAGTTGGGGAGGAAGAAAAAGAGGAAGAAGAAAAGAAACAGTAGGAAGAAGGGGGGAAGAAGGGCAGGAGGAAATGAGAAAGAAAAAGAGGAAGGAGAGGAAGATTAAAAGGAGCAGTAGGAGAAAGAAGATGAAGAAGAAGAGGAGGAGAGGAAGAAAGGGGGATGACAGGAAGAGGAAGAGGAGAGGAAGCAGAGGAGGAAGAACAGTTGGGTAGGAAGAAAAAGAGGAAGAAGAAAAAGAGCAGGAGGAAGAAGAGGACGGGAGGGGGAGGAAGCAGCAGAAAGGCAGGAGGAGTTGGAGAGGAAGAAAAAGAGGAAGAGGAGAGGAAGCAAAAGAGGAGGAGTAGTTGAGGAGGAAAAGAGGAAGAAGAAAAGGAGCAGGAGGAAGAAGGGGAGGATGAGGGAGAGGAAGCAGAAGAAGAAGGGCAGGAGGAAATGGGGAGAAAGAAAAAGAGGAAGAGGAGAGTAAGAAGAAAAGGAGCAGTAGGAAAAGGAAGATGAAGAAGAAGAGGAGGGGAAGAAAGGGCGATGACAGGAAACAATGGAAGAAGGGCAGGAGGAGAGAAAGAGGAGAGGAGAGGAAGAAGAATTGGGGAGAAAGAAAAAAAGGGAGAGGAGAGGAAGAAGAAAGCAGTAGGAGAAGGAAGATAAAGGAAGATAAAGAAAAAGAGGAGGAGAAATGGAAGAAAAGGGGGATGATAGAAAGCGCAGAAGACTGCAGGAGAAGTAGAGGAAGAGGAGGGGAGGAGGAAAAAGAGGAGAGGAAGAGGAAGGAAAACACATTTGTTTGAGAGAGAAAAAAATGTAATAAGGCCTGGAAAGAAGACAATTATCAGTTTAGAGAGGACTGAAATAACTTGAATCTTACAGACTGCTGAAAGGAAGCAGTCACATTTCCCTCATTTAATCTTTATCTGTTATCTTTTATTTTTTAGTGTCTCGCCACTTTTCCTCTTTTTCTTTTTCCCTTTCCTCTTCCCTTTCTTTTCAAAAATATTTATAGAATATTGGTGTTGTTGAAAATTCTTAATAAAAAGTATCAAGCTGGGACCCCAAATCGGTTCCCCACCACAATAAAATTACGCTTCCCCACTTTGGGCTCTTGGGATGGAAAGGGAGCTGCCTAGCAAAATCAACACGGTTGTGGCTCAAAGATCACTGCTGCTTTTTCAAACCTTTCCTCATACATATTGCATGGAAGATTTGGGGAATTCTGGTTTCTTTCTTCACTCATATCTGGCAGGAGGGAAGGGACATCTGGCCTTCCAGATGTTGTTGAATTGCAATTCTCATCTCTCCTTGCCCTTAGTTGCAGTTGAATCACATTTTGGATGCCTAGGCCCTTTTGGGAAGAACAGTCCTCGGTTTGAGGGTGGTTGATATAAAGGATTTTTGAGTAAAAGTCTGATTAATAATAATAATAATAATAATAATAATAATAAAAGAATCTGCAGGAGGGAATTAGGAATTACACAGCAACTCAGGCCACAATTTCCCCACTCTCAGCTGTAATGTTTGTTTGTTTGTTTGTTTATAGTATTTATTTTCTGCCCTTCTCACTCCAAAGAGGACTCGGGGCAGATTGCAGAACATACCATTTTAATCCAATCCTAAATATACTGATGCGGAAAAAGTTCACATTGGCATAAACACATGATTGCAAAATAAATAGTACAGTTCAATCTTGAATTAACCCAATTAAGAAAGCTGTTTTGAAAATGTGACATTAATGCCGTTTTTTACACAAACAAGACAGACAATTATACATAGAGGTATATATATCAGCTTTTCCCATAATCGGCATCTTGGAGGCTTTGTGCTCAGTTTCATCCATTGGGGGAGGGGGGGTACTGTCACTCCATCTCCTTGCTGTTTGTAACTTCCTCCTTTTTGATCCAATCGCTGATAATACTTATGGGTGCCTCAGAATACCTCCCCACTTTTTAAGTGGTACCAATTTATCTACTCACATTTGCTTTCAAAACGTTAGATAGATGGAAACTGGCTAAAGGCCAGGAGATCACCCTGACCCAGGCTTTGAACTGGCAGCTGTTCGACTGACAAGATTTACTGCAGCTTCTGGTTTAACTTGCTGTGTTAAAGCCTAGCCCATATAGTGTTAATTCTGCTCAAGTTATTTCCCTTCTACACTGCCATATAAAATCCACATTATCTGCTTTGAACTGAATTATATGGCAGTGTAGAACACATATAATTCAGTTCAAAGCAGATAATGTGAATTATCTGATTATATGGTAGTCAAGAAGGGGCCTTAGAAACAGCATTTCTAAATCTACACATAGCAGTGTTGTGGTTTGCCTGTTGGACCATAATGCTGAGAGACCACTGAAATTGCTGTTCGGTCTTGGAAAACCATTGGGTCACCTTGCAAGTCACACTCTCTCAGCCTCTAAGGAAACAATTAGAATAATTTTTGCAAAGAAAACTTTATCATAGGGTCTCCACAAATCGGAGTTGACTTGAAGAAGCAGCCATTCCATCAGTATTGGCAGATTTTCTGAACCTGTTGTCCACTTGTAAGCCACTCCAAGATCCTTTGGGAGATGGGACAGGATATAAGTAAAGCTTAATTCATTCAATTATTTTCTTTATACAGGCAGTCCCGAGTTACAATAGGTTCTGTAGATTTGTTCTGAAGTTGAATTTGTTTGTAAGTTGGAACAGGTACATTTTAAAGTGTTACTCCAGCCATACTGTATTTGTTTTGCTGTCTGTTCCCCTATTCAGAAGACTTCACCTCACTTTCATCCTTGTGAGAATTGGATTTCAACAAAATTGGCTTGCTGTGGAAACAAGGATTAGTGATAAAGCTTCAGTGGAGACACCTTTTCCCCATGATAACTCTTCCAGAACTGTATTTCCCTTCAGAGGGGTAAATTTCCCTCAGTTTCTGTTGTCTCACCCCTGTTCTTAATTATGAGTCCTTTGTCAGTCAAATGTTTGTAGCTTGGGTACTGTCCGTATAGGCAAAATGATAAATTATCTACCTTACCTATGGCATATTTTCTTTTATTTCTTCTTCTCATACTGGTTCTTCTCCTTTGTTAGCAGAATGTTATGGAGAAATTGTGTCAGTGTGACCTCCCTCATCACTTTTTCTTCTGAGCAAAGCTTCCATATTTCCAAGGTTGGAGAGAGAACATATTTACTATTGATAAAGCATACTTAGAAAATCTCTGAGAAATTACTAAGCATAGGGAATGGAAAAAAATTGGGATTAAGTTTGGGGTCAGAGGAAAAAGAACTTAGCCAAGAAGCCTGTCGGCTACTTTGGTAAAATCTATATGTCAGCCTGATCTACCTAGAGGTAGTTCAGGGTAGATCTTATGAGCATAAAGTCTGCCCATGTCTAGGGTGCCAGATGGTCCAAAGCACCAAAAGCCTAGTGTGTTTCACTACTAGGGTGGACTATAGTGTTCAAGATTTATATTGGCTCTTTCCTTGGTGACCAGAACTAATAACTATGTCAGGGTGATTCTACTATTAGGCAGCCTCTCAAGTGGCTGCTTAATAGTAGAACCAGGAGACAGCAATAGCATCAATCATCTGACCATATTATTGACCTCTTCTCAAACCGTATTCCCTTCTTTTGGAGGACAGAGCTCTACTTACGACCTTGTCAGTTGTACACCCTCTGATACTAACCTGGTGCCCACAGTTGCAAGGAAGGACAAAGTCCTACATCTTCAGTTCTGAAGTAGAATCCAAGTGTCAGTCTAGTTCATTCTAGATATGGATGTTTGTACTGAAAGCTTGTCCTTTGATTCAAAACACTTGGGGCCAGTATTTAATCTAATCTAAGGACAGAAAATGTAGATATTACATTAATATCTTTCATTTCCTCCCTTCCAATGAGTTACACATCATTTTGCACCTCCCCAATAACAAACCTGCAAGGTAGAGTAGGGGCCTCATCACACTAGAGAATGAATCCACTTTAAATCCGGTTTCTACCTCCTGCAGAATTCTGGGGTTTGTAGTTTAGGGAAGAGCCTTTAACAGCCTCACTAAACTACAACCCCCAGAATTCTGAAGGAGGCAGAAACCAGATTTAAAGTGGATTCATTCTCTAGTGTGACGAGAAATAGGGTTGTTGTTTTTTAGCAATTTGACCCCCATGGGCTTTATGGCTAAATGCAATGCAAACCTGGTTGTCCAGTGTTGTTCTTGTTGTTGTTCTTAGGACAGAAGAGTAATAGCAAATTTGTTGTTGTTTTATTTGAAATCTGGGGTTCATGTTAGTCAATGAACATCTTAATGGATTGCATTCTGCTGTTGGTACATGAAAAAAAGCATCCAAGAATCGCAAGTAGGGGCAACACTCAATAATATCATGTCTTCTCTCTTCTGTTGCACTCAATTTTTCTCTTTTGCTCATAACTCACTACCAGCACCCCGCACGTTATTTATGATCACCCTCATCCCCTATGTCTGACACAGGAGACCTTGCTGTGGAGCCAATGCGCCTTCCCTTTGCTTGTATTTTCTCCATAGTTAGGAAAAGAAAAAGCCACTAATTAAAGATACGGCAGCTCTTGTGGTCATTTGGAGTCTGCGCTTTACTAACATTTGGAAGTGTTTATAGTTTTTTGTGCATCTGAAGTCAGAGGGGGATGGTGCGAGGGAGAGCCATGATTGGTGGAGGAAAAAAGAAATCAAAGATCACAGTGGCATGTACTCCTGACCTCAAATTGATTTTCCAGCATGACATTAAAGACCTTTGAAATGCACACACACAAAGCCCAAAATGCAACGATGGGGACTTCCCAGCCCAGGGAACACGTTGACAAAATGGGCCAACTCAGAGGGGAAAATATTCATTTCACCAAAAATAAAAGAAGAGTTCTCTTTACCATTTAGGGTTGAAATCTCTGGAGTGTTTGTTCATTCAACATTTTCCAGCAAGCTTTTTGATATATGTGAAATAGAAATGGATTGACTATGCCATTACATTGACTCAAAGAGCAAGGGAAATTGTGTGTTTATTATTTGGCAGTATATTATTCGCCTGTATGAATTATTTTGATACTCTTCCTGCAAGGTTTTTAGGCCAAAGATCCCAAACAAACTTCTGTTATATTAATCTATATAAATAAAAATGTAATATTCGTTTGTGGGACTAACATAACTCAAAAACTACTGGATGAATTGACACGAAATTTGGACACTACACCCCTAACAGACCAACAAGTGACCATCACTTAAAACCCAAAAAAAGTTAAATGATGAAAAGCTAAATGGTGATACAGAAAAAAGGGAAGAAAGTAAAGAGGGAGGGAAGGAAGGAGAACAAGAAAGAAAGAAAGAAGGTAAGAGGTAGAGAAGGAAGGAAGAAGAGAAAGAGGGAGGGAAAGAAAAAGGGGAGAGGAAGGAAAGAGGTAGAGAAGGAAGGAAGAAGGAAAGAAAAAAAGGAAGGATGGAAAGAGGGATCAAAGGAAGGAGGGAAAGAAGGAGAGAAAGAGGGAGGGAAGGTTGGCCTCAACAACACGTGGCTGGCACAGATAGTAACATATAAAAAAGATGGTGTCAAATGCCCAACTATCATCTGTCAGCACAATGAAGTGGGGATTTCAATTTGGACATGAAAGACTCACTAGTTATATCCTGCAATGATCATGAAAAATCCACTTTCCAAGGTGTGTCTTATCCAGAAATTAATGGGGGAGGATTAAATCATTAAACATGGAGAGTAACATTACACGACTCCTTGCTCCCATTTCTCCTTGCTCCGAGAAGGAAATTAGTAAATCCCATGCTTAGTGTTTAAGTACTTAGGACCCTTCCACACAGCTAAATAAAATCCCACATTAGCTGCTTTGAACTGGAATATATGGCAGTGTGGACTCAGATAACCTAGTTCAAAGCAGATATTGTGGGATTTTCTGCCTTGATATTCTCGGTTATATGATTGTGGGGAAAGGACCTTAGTTTTATCAGCAATAAGATCTGAATCAAAACAACATTAAAGAAAAGTTGTCTTGTATAGTTATGAGCAGCTCCTCTACCCAACAGGAAGAAAGCCAATATCATAGCTGTTAAATGGAGTATATCTTCTTCCTCTTCTTCTTAATGTAGAGCTTACATTTGGGTGGCAGATCTGATTGTGGAAAGACAAATCCTGGAATGAAACATAGGATCAAGCTTGGAGTAGCACAGAACAGAGAAGGGATGCAACAACACAAAATAAAACCGTCTCCCTCCTCTCTCACCTACCGATGGAAGGATAACCAGGAAACTGGTTTCTCCAAAGTCTTATCAGTTAATCAGTTCAATCTGCCTTTTCCAACCTGAGGGCAGTGCTGTGGGGAAACACAAAGCCCTGCTGGTTTAACATACACCATTTTTCTCCACTGGCCACAACATCCCTCTGGAATTATCCATGCCCTGCTTGTCAAATTGATGTTACTTACCGGTTTTAATTAGATCCTGTAATTTGGATCCATCTGTAGCTTCTGAAGTATTAAAGGATGTCGCAGCTACTAACATGCTGAAGAGTGATGCTAGGATTTTGGGATCAGATGGGTACTTCAATGATCAAAGTGAAGTATTAAAGTTTGGTTGGGAAGGATGTCAACCAAGTAATGCTTTTCATGTTCTTTCAATATGATAAAGATCTATGCTTTCATCCATGTGGATAATAACTCCACCAATATGGCTTCAGTGGGCCCTCAATAATCTCTGAAGTGGATCCTCGTGGATATCAAATCTATGGATGTTCAAGTTCTAGGATATACAATGGTGTAGTAAAATTATGCCCCTTATATAAGGTAAAGGCAAAGGTTTTTCCCTGACATTAAGTCCAGTCGTATCTGACTCTGGGGGTTGGTGCTCATCTCCATTTCTAAGCCAAAGAGCTAGTGTTGTCCATAGATGCCTACAAGGTCATGTGGCCAGCATGACTGCATACCTTCCCACCGGAGCAGTACCTATTTATCTACTCACTTTTGCATATTTTCTAACTGCTAGGTTGGCAGAAGCTGGAGCCAACAGTGGGAGCTCAGCCCACTTCCTCGATTCGGTGACCTTTTGGTAAGCAAGTTCAGCAGCTCGGTGGTTTAACCCACTGCACCACCGGGGGCTCCTGCCCATTATATAAAATGGCAAAATAAAGATTTGCTTATTGGAAAGTCTTTTGGGGGGATATTTTGAAGACGTTGCTGGCTGAATCCATGGATATAGAATCAGCCTTGAATTGCCTTCGAGCTGAGAAAGGTGACATATAAATACGGTAAGTAAGTAAATAAATCAGTGGATATGGAGAACTGACTATATTCCACATCATCAATGTGTTCATAATTGCTGTCCAATTTTAATACTGATGTCCACCCAACTGATGATAAATTCCTCAAATAGGGTGGTCCTGTGGAAGTCACCAGAAATGTACTGAAAGCTTTACCAGTTTGTTAAATACCTTCAGAGCTTGAGCTGTTGTAGGTTTTTCAGGCTATATGGCTATGTTCGAGAAGCATTCTCTCCTGACCTTCAGAGCTTGCTAGCCACCAGTATAGTAATCAATAGCTGTACAGCGACTCTTTCTCTGTGTATCTTGTTTTACTGCATGAGGATGCCTAATCAAATGAACAAAATCTGAAATTACTCCCATAACCCATGAGGTAGTCCACAATAGGTTAAGCAGAGGTTCTCAACCTGGGGTCCCCAGATGTTTTTGGCCTTCAACTCCCAGAAATCCTAACAGCTGGTAAACTGGCTGGGATTTCCGGGAGTTGTAGGCCAAAAACATCTGGGGACCCCAGGTTGAGAATCACTGGGTTAGAGGGATAAGGTGTATGCAGGAGAGCTAAAACTTGTACTCACCATCTCCAGGTTCTCCAAGCTGTCTAATATTTTACCTGAGAGGAAACAGCTGGGTGGCATCAATGGAAAGATCAACTGCATTGAGTAGGTATCAGTAGTTTATCATATAATTATAGAGTTGGAAGAGGTCACATGAGCCACCCAGCCCAACCCCCTGCCATGCAGGAAAAGCACAATCAAAGCACCACTAACAGATGGCCATCCAGCTTCTATTTAAAAGCCTCCAAGGAAGGAGCCTCCACCACACTCCGAGGCAGAGGGTTCCACTGCTGAATAGCTCTTACATTCAGGAACTTCTTCCTAATGTTCAGGTCGATGGATTTGGTTACATATCACAATAGAGTTGTTTTGGGTATTTCCATTTGAAAACTGCTTTAGCACATGTCAATATTATTAATGATTTCTTTTGATGTTGTGTGCTCTCAAGTCATTTCTGACTTATGATGACTTTAATGGGGTTGTCTTCACAAGATGGGTTTACCATTCCCTTCCTCAGAGGTTGAGAGAGTGTGACTTGCCCAACTTCATGAAGTAGGCCTCCATGACTGAGCAGGGATTCATACCCTGACCTACCAATGACTTAGGGCCCTTCCACACAGCCCTATATCCCAGAATATCAAGGCAGAAAATCCCACAATATCTGCTATGAACTGGGTTATCTAAGTCCACACTGCCATATATTCCAGTTCAAAGCAGATAATGTGGGATTTTATTCAGTTGTGTTGTCCAACTCTCAGATTACTACACCATGCTGGTTCTTGTGAGGTCTTCTCAGTGGATTAGTTCCAGAGGAAGAAAGTTGTGCGGGGGGGATGCGGGGAGATCGCTACAACTGGAGTTGGAACTTTACTAATAGTAATTTAAGCAACAAATGTCGTTGGAAACTCCTAGTATTATAGAAAAGTTGTGGAAGCACCCGAGGAAAATTGCTGAAACAGCAAAACACACAAGCACCTAAAAATAAATAGAAGGCAGAAACGTACCCTGGGTTTTACAAAATCACTATCTGCTGTTATTACATTTGGTAAAGATAGGAATAACATTCATATAATCGATATAATTTCTCCCATTATATTGCAGCTGTTTCATATCACAGAAGCAGAATAACTTATTTTATATTTATTATTCTTTCCAGTGCAATCATAACTTTGAGTCAGTCTTTATTTGATAAACATTTTTCTTACATTTAGGACAAATGGACGGAGGATCTAAATTTTGTCTATAGGCTGGGCCATAGTCCTCTCTCAGCCAGTTAGATACAAGTGCACTACTTTTAAAAACTGCTCAGTATTCAAAAGTAGGGCTGCCAGAGTAAAAGCTGGAGAAGGATCCTATTCATTTAATAATGGCATAGAAGCAAGCAATATCTGCAGATGTTGCTTGCTACCTGCCTGTCATGGGAATGATGTCAAACTGCATTAATTCTACTGTGTAGACATGTTCTTAACTCAATTCTGTGCCAGACTGCCCAGAACATACAATTTTTAAAATTTACATTTAAGAACTCAAGAGACACATCTAAGTTTAACTCATCACTGAGAATGACTGTCAGGTATTTATTAGATGTATGAATGTCTTGCGGCTTTAACATAACTTGAGTGCATAAATGTTCGGACTTTCACTCAAATATACCAAATTCCTCCTCTCTTCAGGTGAAAAAAGAAAAACAAAAATTGCCATTGGAGGTCAATTGCACAGCCTAAACTTTTTTCTCTTGGTGTTTAGGCCTGTTTCTGGAGTTATTTGGGTGCTAATTCAGAAAATTGCTTTGGATGGACTGCCTCACTGTCATGGGAGGTTGGAAGGAGATGGGAGTAAGACAAAGTAGGCGTGGCTAAAAGAGCATCAGTATCTGTCAAAACATTGCCATTGGAGGTCAATTGCACAGGCTAAACTTTTTTTCTCTTGGTGTTTAGGCCTGTTCCTGGAGTTATTTGGGGTGCTAATTCAGAAAATTGCTTTGGCATCAGCTCTAGTTTCTTAGATACGGCTATCATGGTTTTCTAAGGGCAAGCAGATGATGATTGGTAGATGGCATATGTTCTGTATCTCAAAAACTAAAGCTGATAGGGGGAAACTGGTGTTTCCCCTTTTTGGAATCGGCAGGTCAAACATATACAGAAAAAGAGATAACATTTGAGGCACCAAAACATGTGTTGGCCGGTGATAATTATCCTCAACCTGGTTGATTTCTACTTGTGTTGGACTACTTACTAACTTAGGCAATCCCTCGTAGTCTGAGGATGATGGTCCTCCAAGTGTAGTATCCTGGCGGTGGGTCCGTAGGTGACTGTGGAGCCCTATTCTTGATCTGCATCTTCTCCCACTGTGAGGGCATCGGTTTCCAGGTGGAAGGCGGTCCTGGTCAGGATTGGCTTGACACGCCTTCCTCTTGGCACGTTTCTCTCTTTCGCCCTCCATTCGTGCCTCTTCAAATTCTGCAGCACTACTGGTCACAGCTGACCTCCAACTGGAGCACTCAAGGGCCAGGGCTTCCCAGTCTAAGGTGATAGACTACATCTTTCATCATCCCCACTAGCCCCATGACTATAACCCAACACATTTGGAAAGCTTGGGAAAGGCTAGAGAAAACTGTCCAACAATAATAATGAAATGACTTGAGATAATAGTATTTGCTATGCAGATGGGCTTCTTGAGAGCATGGAAACGTTTGGCTTCAGCCATATGTGTTCCCTTACCTCCTGCTATGGCCTTTCTTATTATTAAATACCCCTTCCCATTGTTTGTAATGATGCTCGGCCATTGTGACTAAAGCCTGAACCTTCTTCCAGCCCTGTTTCATTGGTCTAAGCATTACTATGGCAACAAGGTCCTGAAGAAAGACAATCCTCGGACCAGGTTTGCTGCTTTCAAAAGCAGGAGACAAAAGCTCCAGAGGTGAGAGAAGCCATCAGTAAAGGTGCCTGAAAAGGACACATTCCTGCTTAACAAAAGCTTGGTGGAAGAGGGCACAGCAAAAGAAAAGGATGTCTCCAAAGCTGCCAAAGAGCATTCTGAGAACTTCAGAAAATGCTACTAGGTCACACCTTGATTTCTAAGCCCGGCTTACATTTCAAGTAAATATTAATATAAATATATCTCAGAAGAAGACAGATAATGGTATGGCTTTAAATATATATGCATGCACATACAAGGTAGCTTGCATCAATGATCTCTTTGTGGCTTTTGTCTGTCATTCTCCTACACAGATCTGGCCTTTTTTTCCATGTCAGGAGCAACTTGAGAAACTGCAAGTTGCTTCTGGTGTGAGAGAATTGGCTGTCTGCAAGGACATTGCCCAGGGGATGCCAGGATGTTTTATGTTTTACCATCCTTTGTGGGAGGCTTCTCTCATGCCCCTGCATGGGGAGCTGGAGCTGACAGAGGGAGCTCATCCGTGCTCTCCCCGGATATGAACCTGCGACTTGTCGGTCTTCAGTCCTGCCAGCACAGGGGTTTAACCCACTGCACCACCGAGGCTCCTACAGATCTGGCTGATTTTTGGACTATACCTCCAGGACCATGTGCTGGCTAATGAAATTCAACAGAAATCTTGGGAGCTGTAATCCAAAAAGTTATGTTTTCACGTTCTTTAACTGAAACTCCTTCTACACTGCCTTATAAAATCCACATTATCTGCTTTGAACTGGATTATATGAGTTTACACTGCCATATAATCCAGTTCAAAGCAAATAATCTCAATTATATATGGCGGTATAGAAGGGACCTGAGTTGCATTAAAAGAGCAGCAAAACTTCCAGAAAAAAAGATTGACTGACGGATGACTGGCAAGGGCATGCTTAGGTTAATATGGAGTCCCCGGTGGTACAGTGGGCTAAACCCTTGTGCCGGCAGGACTGAAGACCGACAGGTTGCAGGTTCGAATCCGGGGAGAGCGTGGATGAGCTCCCTCTGTCAGCTCCAGCTCCTCATGTGGGGACATGAGAGAAGCCTCCCACAAGGATGATAAAACATCAAAACACCTGGGCATCCCCTGGGCAACGTCCTTGCAGACGGCCACTTTTCTCACACCAGAAACGACTTGCAGTCTCTCAAGTCGCTCCTGACACAACCAAAAAAAAAACACCTGTAGGTTAATATGAGGCCCCCTCTACTTCCATATATATGGTAGTGTAGACTCAAGTAATCCAGTCCAAAGCAGATAATGTGAATTAACTGCTTTGATAATCTGTATTTTATGGCAGTGTAGAAGGGGCCCTAGTTTGGGAGACAGGAATCTTTCCCCTCTGATTTGTTTCAAATACATAAAGGGACATTTTTGGAGGAGAGAAAAAAACTGCCATTTAAGAAGTTCTCACACTTTCCACCCTTGGCAGAGTAAAGAGGAAAGGCTTTTGACCAGATTGTCATTCCAGGTAGGTGTTTCATTAACAAGACACCTGTAGCATAAAAAACAGGTGTTTGTTTGGGTTCTTTTTTTTACTGTAACCCTTATTTCAAAATGTTATTATGCGGGAGCACTTTGAGATGACTTTGAGGAAGCCTGAGGCCATTTTATCATTTTGATCAAATGTAAGGGGCTGTGGTGGTACAGTGGGCTAAACCGCTAAGCTGCAGAACTTCCTGACCAGGAAGATCAGCAGTTCGAATTCACGGACAACGTGAGCTCCTGTTGTTAGCCACAGCTTCTGCCAACCTAGCAGTTTGAAAACATGAGTAGATCAATAGCTACCTCTCTGGCAGGATGGTAACACCACTCTATTCAGTCATGCTGGCCACATGACCTTGGAGGCATCTATGGACAACACTGGCTCTTCGGCTTAAAAATGGAGATCAGCACCACCCCCAAGAGTCAGACATGACTAGATGTAATGTCAGGAGAAACTTTTACCTTCACTTAAGAGTTCAAAAATCATTAAAAAGCAAAATGTCACATAACAGCAAAGTACTGTAATATGGCATATGAGGTCCTGCTTTCGCCTTTACCAATCTCACAAGCTCCTCTTGTGGGCACAAGGGAGAGAGCCTTCTCTTCTGTGGCCCCCCGACTTTGGAACTCTTTACCTGGGGAGATTAGGAAAGCCTCTTCACTGGAAACATTTAAAAAGAACCTCAAAATCTGGCTTTTCCGCTGCGCCTTTGGCGAGTAGGTGCACAGCATAATATTTTACACGTCCTCAACGTTTTCGGCTAATGGAGTTCGTGCCCTCCAAATAGGATGTTCTGCCCCACAACTCTGTGTGTTTTATGAGCTCTATTTAAACATCCTGCTCCTATTTTATCTCATCATAGTCTGTTAATTGTTTTTTTATTCGGAATATGTGGCCCGCCCATTGTCATCTCTATTGTGATTGTGTCTATTGGAATTTTAATATTATTATTGTTATTGTTATTGTTATTATTATTATTATTATTATATTTTAATGTCATTTTGATAATGTTGTTGTCTGTTTTATATGCTTTGATTTTATTGCTGTATTATGTTGTCTGGGCTGGGCCCCATGTAAGCCGCTCCGAGTCCCCATTGGGGAGATAGTGGCGGGGTAGAAATTAAGTTTATTATTATTATTATTATTATTATTATTATTATTATTATTATTATTACTGTCTAAATAAGAATAATGAATAACCCCACAAAAGTATTATGAAATGAATTTAAAAAGTACTACTCCCAGCTGTGCCCTTGTAGTCTAAGACTGGATCTACACTGCCATATAATCCGGATGATCAAAGTGGATAATTCACATTATCTGATTTGAACTGGACTATATGGGTCTATACTGCCATATAATCTAGTTCAAAGCAAACAGTCTGGCTCTTATATGCCTAAGGCCCCATCTACACTGTCATACAATGCAGTTTGAAATTGCCTTATATAATCAATATAGAATCATACAATGGCCATTTAAGGCAGTTTCAAGCTGCATTATATGACAGTGTAGATGAGGCCTGAATCCTGGCCAGTGAGTAGAACCAGACTTGCAAACAG
Source organism: Anolis sagrei (assembly GCF_037176765.1). NCBI lineage: Eukaryota > Metazoa > Chordata > Lepidosauria > Squamata > Anolidae > Anolis > Anolis sagrei. The sequence goes on along the minus strand of NC_090022.1, from coordinate 190,787,287 downwards.
CAATAGAGGTGTTGTTGAGACATAATCATATGCATTTTGACATATATGAAGGAATGCCTACCCTATCTTACTTAAATCTTCCTAAAGGACAATGGATATTTGTTAATGGATACATTACACTGAATCATCAAGACTGAAACAAATCTATCTATCCTATCTATCTATGGAACTAAATTTGGTGTTTAGAGGCAAAAAGACAATGTTTTAGAATTATAGGGGAAAACCAAACCTGTGCGAGTGGGGGACTGATTACCATAACCACAGGCTTACTAGAAGCCCTAAACTGATCCTCTATCACTTCTAAATGTTTAGTCAAAAATGAAGGGGGGAAAAAAGGCAAAACCCTCCACACATGTTTTCAGGCTTTCTCTCCTTTGCCCTCCCCCTTCCTCCAAGCTATCAGACCTCAAAATTTTGCTCTGTCAAAAAAAATTAAAGCTGAAAGCTTAAATTGTCAGGATTCCACAGCAGCTACCAGATTCCCCTTTGAAATGTTCATGCTTAGCATTTGTGGCATGATTGAAACCATACAGGTTTTGGGACCTTCTTCCAGCCTTTCTCGAGACCTATAGATGAAGCAGAGTACGCACAAGATGATCCCCAACTGTAAAGTGAGCTGTCTGAGGATGATGTGAGTTGTAGTCCAAACTTTGGAAAACCTGTCTCAAGCCTGAAGCCGGATAAGGAGTAATTCTGATGGCCACAATTAAGTCACGTCACTATTTCTATATGAAGAGGTTGCAATCGAGGAACATTCCTAAATGACAAAGGGAAGATGAACAGAAAGTCCAGTGCTAAATACAAATAAATAAATAAAAATAAATAGTTGATGTATTTCAGCAATCGGCACTCCTTTAGAGATTAATGCTTGAACTACAAGTATAAATATAAAACAAAACAAGAGTAAAACACAGAGATAATTATTGGTAATAATAACAATAATACTTTATTTGTAGACTGCCCTATCTCCCCAAAGGGACTCATAGGAGCTGAGAAAGCCAATAGTTAAACTGCCTTCAACTGCATAAAAATGCTAGCACAGCATCCACAAAATAAATAAAAAATCAAGAACTTGCAAGGTCTGACATGTTAATTAAGCTATAGACAAGGACAAAATTGTTTATAACTTAAGAGGAAATACCCCCTCCCCTCCTGCCAAATAAGTATCAGGTTCTTCTTTTTTTTTTTTTTTTTTTTTAATAAATCTTTATTAAAGTGCATTTTCAAAGGTATAATAGGGTACATCGGGAAGGCGGGGTCGAGGATGGGTGAAGGGGGGTAGGGGGAATTGTGGTTTTTATACAATACTTTGATATACAATATTGTAGAAAATCTTAAAATCAAGTCGGGGGGGGGGGGGGAAGGAGAGGAAAGAAAAGAAAGGAGAAGGGCTGAAAAGGGGGGAGTTGGGGGGGGGAGTAAACTTCCGACTCCGTTCACACCGCGTTTTTAGATTTAATTTAACAGTAACAGTAACAGTATCAGGTTCTTCTAAAGAGCTATACTTGTAACATTGGCTCTTGTTCTCTCCATAGTCCTCCTTGTTGTCCAAAATCTCAGGTTCCTCCAAACATGCGAGAGCTCCAACTGATGCCAATGAACACATGACCTTTATTCAGCAATGGCCAAGTTGGATGCTAGGACACAGCAAAATCCCAAATTCCAGAAGATTTTACACACATTTGGAGACATGAAAAACACAGGGGATTGATGCAGTTCCAGGATCTGCAATCCCATCGGTTCAAAAGTACATTCATTTATAGTTTGTGGTTGGTGCAAATTAGGATCCACAATCCCATTGGTTCAAAAGTGTGCTCATTTATAGTTTGTGATTGGTGCATAGCATGGAATAAATTGTTATTGGTTGCATTTGAAGTTGCCTGCTGGCAATTTATGAGAAAAGATTGGGAAAGAATGTGGGACTGGGTCATGGAGAGAAAGGGTTGCTGATGGGCTCATCCATGGTGCACGGGTCCCAGGAGATTTCCAGATGTGGGACAATGGGTGGCTGGGTTCCATGATGGGTTCTGAAATTAGGATAAAAGAATGACAAGGTGGCTTGATGGGCTTATAATTTGTGTCCAGCCTGGGTCTTTTAAAATAGGAGAACCAGCTGATGTGATGACCGATCTCTTGTTTATTGTGAAGATGTGAGTCAGGGGATGTGCAGTGATTATGACTACTTAGTGGATGAATGGGCAAGGTTTGAGAAAGAGGATTTGGTCTGGTCCTTTGGGGAATTCCAGAGTTGGGGCGGGAGACCTCCTTAGCTCATCTATCTGGGCTCTGATTTGGTGAGGAGCCCAGATAGTTGATAACATCCACAAATTGAAATCAACAACAAAAGCCCCTTGTCTCCAATATAAATAGCAGTTAAAGCTTTGCTAGAGCTTCTCTCATAATTGACATATAATTGACATATACTGCTAACTTCCATTTTTGACTCACTTGTGGGACTGGGCAGCTAAGATGGGCAAGTATCTCTAGATCAGTAGTTCCCAACCTTTGGGCCTCCAGGTGTTTTGGACTTCAGCTCCCACAGTTCCTAACAGCTGGGAAGCTGATTTCTGGGAGTTGAAGTCCAAAATACTTGGAGGCCTAAAGGATGGGAACCACTGTTCTAGATTCCTGTGGAAAGAATTGGAATTTTTTGTTTGCAACTTGGTATCTGATCTACACTGATCTAATATATATAAAACAATTCCTGCACTCACTGTAACTCAATGCAGCTGGACTTTTAGGGAAAAGGCAATGCAACTGCATGTTCAGCAGGAAATAAAGCAGTCCAAATCTGGTTGCCACCAACATGCAATTGAAGAAGTGTAGAAGTACATCAAGAGAGAAAAAGAAGTCAATATAAACTACAGTTTAATCCTTAATCCCTAAACATATCTCCACCCGGTTCTATCTGATTTCCCTCTTTTGTCTCTAGGAATAGTAGAGGGTGGCAAGGTAGCAGATATATAAATGCTCACTCAAGTCTACTTCTTCCCTTCCAGATAGTTCCTCGATTTTTGAGTTGGGTGTCCTATATTTGATGCCAGATTTTCAGTTTCCATTTTACAAACCTAGAATCCAGCCAACTTCTTTGAGGCCATTTGCACCTCTTGGGTTATTCCCTCCAAAGAGTATTAACCAAGATGGCTGCCTCCAGCCTTGATCCCATGAGCTAAGCCAACCCATGGGACCCTTTGGTCCATTCAAAGTTCTGCGGTCACCCAACCAAAGGGAGTGAGCTGGGGAGAAATGAAAGGGTTATAAATAAACACGGCATTTAGGCCCTTTTGCTGATTACAGGGCAGAGCCGCAGTCTGGCTATGCAGGAAACTTGCTCTCTTATTTTAGTAGTTTGTATTTTGGGTGACCTGACTCCCTGGGACATAAGTGAAGCCCATCTCTGTTATCAAGATACTTCCATTTGTCAGTGAGTGGAGGTGCAGTACGGGGAAGGGAAGAGATCTGGAAAACGAAGTGTTAAAGTGATCTAGATTCTTCTTCTCACCCAAGCATCCTGGCCCTGTGAATTGTCAATACATGGCTCTCATCTGTGGTTTTTTTCTGGGATAGGCTATTAATTTACCAATGGGAAACCAAATCAGAAAAGAGATCCCCACCTCCTATAACAGTAGGCAGGTTTGAAGATATGTGGATGTCCATGAAATGTATGTGCATCCCACATTCCTTCTGACACATAGTTTGACAACAGAACAAAATAATTACAAGAGCATACCATGCTGAGGGAGAAAAAACAGTTTTGTTGAAACCACTTTTGATTTCTTAGAAAAATAAATAATCGACAAGCTGAGAGATGACTGAATGAAAGCACTCCAACTATGTAATCCCATAGTGGCAGGAATCTGTGAATTTTCAGGTTTCCCATCAGCCCCAGACAACTAGGCCAAGAATAATAGCAGTGGCAATCCAATAACATTTGGATGATCACATGTTTTTTATTCCACACGGGTCTGGATGTGAAACCAGTCATGTTTCGGAGGTTTCTAGCCCCCTTCCTCTCTTCTAAATCACTGCTTTTGTCTCCAAACAAAGGAAGAAAATCACTTATGGAATGGACTTAAATGTGCCTAGTGATCTCATCAGATGGGGCTTGGGAAGCATCCTAGGATCCTGCCCATTCCATGACTTCCTGGACTTCTGGCGGAGGCCATGCCCACATTGGAGTGGAAGTGTGACTTGGAGGCCTCTCCTTCATAGGGAGTCTATACGTCAGTGAAGTAGGCAGTCAACAATTTCCTTGAAGCAGAACAAAGATAGGAAGTCATCTCAGAAATCAAAGGATGGCAACAGGTCTATTCCCAGAGGTTATGCACCACTCAAAGATGATCCAGAAAGAAAACAGTGGAGGTACTTCCCTAAGGAGCAACAGGATGAAATTATGTATACCAGATTTGCCATTTTCAGAGCCATTTTAACACATCAGGGCTGCTATTATCAGTAATGTGTAATATCATACTTCATAGTGGCGAAAGGTCCTACTTGATAGATGCTATTCCTCTTTTTTGAAGAATAGCTAGAAGACTGTCCTATCCTATATTTGAAAGATTGACCAATCCAAGATTAAAAGATAGCACTATGTAACAAAAATTGAGGGGAAAAAATGTTCCTGGTTTGAAAGTGTTGTTCCTGTTTAATTATGCAGTATGTACTTTGAAAGTAGTTATTATACTCCAGAAACTTCAGTTTTGTGGCTGCCACAAACGATGTTGAATTGGTTGAGACTCGATGACATACTCATTGAAATACTATAGCAAAATGTGCTACAGGATGTCTTTGTTTTTGTTTTTGCAGTTTAATAAACTTTTCTGTGTTTTTATGATAGAACTAATTAAAAATGACATTTATAACCCAGGAACAAAAATTATGTTACATGGTGTAATAATCTCTGAGAAATCCCAAAGAAACGAGAGCAGATTTGAAGCTGGCCATCTACAATTTGGCATGTGAAAACCAACTTTGCAGGTATATTGATCATTTAGTCGTAGTCTTTCCCATGATAGTGAGAAAATTATATTTCTTTTAAAATGTAGTAATAATTTCTAAATATATTTCCCCATATAAATTTGTATATGTATATTTTGTTCAAATGTATGTTCACTTCCCATTCTTCCATTTTAAAATATTATACAAACAAAATGTCTCTGCATTTTTCCTTCTCCAATAGGTCCCTTATTTTTCAGAATTTGATCACTCTACCTAATGTGAAATGTGTGCTCCTACCTAATATGTCCCAATTTTGTCAGTTTTGAAGAATGTGACTCTTCAGATTTTTTCTTCCCCACCCCAAGTATGATTGGGTCTCTCTTCTCACTCCCTCTTCGGCAATTTTCAGTATCTCCAAGGGAGGCAAGAACTGTGGAGGGTATATCTTTGGGTGGTAGGGGGCTGAAGATGGGGTCTGAGAAGTGGAGAACGTAATTGAAGGGAGTGTGCTGTTCAGGGTATACTTTGCAAATTAGATTTCTAGTGGAATCCAATTTGGAGCAGACAGCGCCGGGTTGACAGTTACTAATTCGATTACCTGCACCTTCTAATGTTCATTCTGTGGGAATTACCAGCCAGCTCAGCTTGCAGGACGAATGGGTTTGATTTAGCAGTGATTTCAATGGGCCGTCCTCTGAAGGAGACATTACAATTCCCTCCCTCTCTCTCTTTTGATTGTGATGTTCCTGGATTCAAGATAATCAAAAATAGCATGGGTCACACAGCTTTGGTGGAAACAGTAATTCTCACCAAGTGTCAACAGATATCTCTTGAGCAAAGATGGGCAAAGTTATCTTTTAGACAGTAATTCCCAGGGTCCCCCATCTGGCATGGCTGGGAAATGGAGTTGTCAGGTCTCAGGGCATTGACTCTCGTGTGTTAATCTGGATCTCCAAATGAGCAAGTAGTGTGAGCCGGTTGCACTTTGGCCATTGTCCCTTTTACAGTAAGCAAGAAGTAAGGCAGTGCACCATGTCTTGTGAGCCTATTTATTGTACAAGCCTTGGCAGTACTAACAGTACAGGCAGTAGCCAAGTTACAAACAAGATTGTTTCTGTGGGTTTGTCTGGACAATCTTTCAAAGATAGGATAAGTCAGCCTTCTGACTATCCTTCAAACAAGCTTATTTCATCTTCGACATTAGTGTTTCCAAAACTTCTTCCAGATATTTTGGACTTCAACTCCTGGAATTCTTGATTACTGGTCAAGCTGGCTGAAGTCTCTGAAAGTTTAAGTCTAAAACAGTGGGAGAACCAAAGTTAGGGCACTACTATTCTATAGGATACAACTTCATAATATTGTTGAGCCACAACAACCCAAAAAAAGATTTATAGATGAACAAGAAACTCTAAGCAAGATATATTATTATTTTTTCTTTATTTTAAAACATTTTTGCAGCATTTTTGCAGAATTGTGAAATGTCTAAGCCACTAGAAGTTCTGGTATGGGCCTAGTAGCACCTGTACCCTAAAAACAATATCAATCTAACCCTTCAATAAATGTATAAACTTGAGATTGCAGTTTATAAATGTATAAACTTGAGATTGCATAGAGGCAGCCAAGTCCTTGATTGTCTGGAATCATCATCTTTGTCTTTTGTGTCTTGCACCCTTTATTTCACATGGAACTGGACACTTGAGTTAATCAGCATATCCATGTCATCCTTTCCTCCTGGATTGTGCCCTCCCGGGGGACATCTCTACTACGGACTGGCTCTTTAAACTGACCAATTGTCAGCTGCCTTTCTTCCCACCATGGGAATCTCCTTCTGCAGGCTGTGACATCAAGAGAACTCACAACCCATCGAGCACAGATCCTAGTGTGCCTCTCTTTTCAGTAAATCACGAGACGAAGTGGGAAGTCTGAATATCTGTCAGAACTATAATGTCATGTATTTTTCTGTGAACTCATGCTTGTACCTTTTGAAGCGTAACACTTGTACTTGCGTCCTATTTGGCCAAATTGTAATAAACCTCTGTAGCTTTGCCTTCAACCCAAAGTGCCCAAATTCTTTTCTGGCTGATCTGGTTTAGCAAACAAAGACTCACTGAGCACAGACCTCTCTGACCATGCTCCTAGCTGAAATCACTACAATATATTAAAATATGGCTATACTGTCACTTCCTTCGAGCTTAACATAAACAGCTGTATGTTGTTCACATAAGGCATGGTTTCCAGACTTTTGGACATCTTGGTAGCTCTTGTCTGGGCATATTCCAGCTTGTGAAAGGCATTCTGAACTTCTCATACAGGCAATTCCTAAGTTATGAACAAGATAGATTCTATAGGTTTGTTCTTAAGTTAAATTTGTATGTCGGTCCGAACAGGTATATTTTAAAGTGTAACCACACGCGCGTGCACACACACACACACACACACACACACACTTTGAGTAGCATAGGAAAGGGCTAACACCCCTATGGTGTCTGTTTTGCTGCCTGTGCCCCTGTTCAGAAGATTTCACCTCACTTTCTGTCCCTGTGATAATGGTATTTTGTAAAAAAAAAATGCTTGTGGAAATAAAGATTGGTGATAAAGGTTCAGTTGAGAACTCTTTCAGGAATCAATTTTCCTTCCTAGGGATAGGTTTCTCTTATTTCCTGTTGTCTCATCCCCGTTTGTAACTATGAGTCATTTGTAAGTCAAATTTTTCTCTTATTTCCTGTTGTCTCATCCCTGTTTGCAACTATGAGACGTTTGTAAGTCGAATGTTTATAACTCAGGCATTGCCTGTAATGCTATTAAGTAAATTGAGTCAGCTGTCTCAGACAGCAGATCTGAATATAATGAAAAAGCAGCAAAACTGTTTATATGCTTTAAGATGCAACGTATCTTGACTTAGGTAGACAAAGAGGGTACCATTTTTAATTCCACTTCAAGCAGCCAAATATCTTGAGCCAACCCTATGCCAGCCTATGAACTCCCCTCTCTGTAACTGAATGTTCATTAATATTTTGACCTCTGAAAGAAAATAGCCTGTTGGGGAATGTTGAAAATCAGTATATAAACTGTAAAACAGGTCTAGCTAGAAGAAAAATACCACAAGGAATTGACAACTGTGGAAGCTGCATTCCAGGTACAGTCATATTGCAAATAAACAGAACAAGAGTAAAACAAAAACAAAAAATCAACATGAGTACTACTGGGATTTCCATTCACATTTCCCTGTGCTCCAATGAAAGCAGTAAGACTTAATTAATATGTTTGGGACTACTGTATCAGTGTGGTAGTTTAAGATTTCCGAGTTATATTTCCAGCTCTGGAAATGTAATGGCTTAGAGCAGGATGATGCAAAGCCTTGGAAGGGAAGTGGGATTTGTGTGTGTTGCCCAAGAGAAGGAAGGAGGAAAGGTTCTTGGATTGTACCCACAGATTTGCCAATGGACTTCCAACAGTACTGTTTTTGGAGGAGTTCCTGGAGGCATTATGTCATGAAGAAGTGGCTTTAAAGACTAAGCTACTCTAAAAGTAAGTTGTTGTGAAGCTATTAGATTTTTGCCCACAATGGAAAAGGGAGGACTAGCAGTTCCTGTATCAGATTATGTCCTATAATCACTAGCCTCTAGAAACATGGGAAACCCAGCAAGAAGTGCTGATAACAAAATTGGTCTCCTTCGTCATTCTGTATATGCATTCTGAGAATTTCCTCTGCTTTTTAATTCTGGGCTTGTTATGCAAAGGGAACCTAGAAATAAAATAGTTAATCCCTAGAGGCTCCAGGATAATTTTGAATGGTTGCTGGCAACCTCAACTGGCCCATAGCAATGTACTTGGAATGCCTAAAAGCAATACTGCACAATTCTTGACTTACCAGTTGAGCACAACCACTGACTGTCTAAAATCTTGAAAGACCTGGATGTGGTTCCAGTTCTTTGTAGCCATTTTTCCTATTTTGGCTTCCGTATAATCTCCTAGAAAACAGCCCCAATGTTTCCCTCCCTTACCCACTTATTACCAGCTTGGTTTGTAGGTTGTTTCAATTGAGATACTCATCATTCTCTAAGGGCCTTTCTGTGCAGCCCTACATCCCAGAATATCACAGCAGAAAATCCCACAATATCTGCTTTGGACTGGGTTACCTGAGTCCACACTGCCATATATTCCAGTTCAAAGCAGATAATGTGGGATGTTATTCAGCTGTCTAGAAGGGGGCTAAGAATGATGTAAGTTCTCTTGGTAGTCACGCTGCATTATCAACATCACCATCTGCACACAAAAGGGAAGAATAACTAAGATTATTTACCAAAATACTAAAAAGGCATAAGTGAGGAAAAACATTGAAGACTGACCTCCCATACCCCAAATTAAAAAAAAACAGCCTAGTAAAGGACCGAGTCTGCTTTGTAAATGTGTGATGCTAAAACATTTATAGGGTAAAAAAGGAGAGAGACCTGGGGAGAAGAAATGGAACGGGAGTGCTGGAATTCTGGATAGGAAATGGTTCGGTTCACCCTTTTGTAACCGGGTCCATTCCTATCAATATTTTGTAGATACAAATAGATGTACAGTAGAAGTATAGTACAAAGAGATGTACAGAAACTATAATTCTGAGATAGATGGAGTTGAGTTGTTGGTTTTTCTTTTGGTATGTGCCTCATCAAGCCATAAAGTGAGGGCAAGGAGTGGGGGCAAAAGTCTCTCCTGCCAACCTCACCCCTTCCCTGCCAATTGACCAAAGTATATAATACCCACAGGGCTGGTCAAGTTATTTGGGTAGCTGAAGCAGAAAATCTTACAAGTAACTTTCCCATTTCTTATCAGTAGAAACACAATGACAATACATTAGCTAACTAGCCAAATGCCCCCTTTAGCAATCATTCCAGGATCAAATCAACTCTCTGAACCAGATGCCTCACTCTGCCTAATGGTGTGGTCAGTGGCAGCTCTTGGCTTCCATCAGAAGCCAATGGTTCATGACGTGTCTATCTTTGTGATTGCATCTTCCCCTTTGAACCAGCACATACTGCAAGATCATCTGGAAAGGCTCTTCTCTCGCTTCCACTGCCAACGCAAGCACGGTTGGTGGGGATGAGGGAAAGGGCCTTCTCTGTGGTGGCCCCTTGGCTATGGAACTCTCTCCCAAGGGAGATCAGACACACCTCCACACTCTCCATTTTCTTCAAGGAATTAAAAACCTGGTTGTTCTGTTGTGCCTTCGATTAGACAGCTCACCAAAAAGTTTCCAACTTTATCTAGGTTCCTGTACTTTGACTTGGTCCATTCTAGCACTTCTAACATTTTAATAATGTAAGGATGTTAGCCTCATAGCCCAGCCCTTCATTTTGCCGCACTTGCCCTTGGTGCTGCAGCATTGGAATTATGAGCCTGGACCCACTATTTGTTGTTGAGCCACAATATTGGTTTATGATGTTTGTCTGATTTGATGATTTATTGTTTTTAGCTGCTGACTGTATTTCTCTGCTTGTTTTTAATCTGTATTTGCTGGGCCTGTCCCTTTGTAAGCCGCCTCGAGTCCCTTCAGGGAGATGGAGGCAGGGAATAAAAATTAAATTATTATTTATTATTATTAGAGTGGAGCATTGAATCTGCACTTTAAGATAAGCCTTAAGGAGCTGTCTAAGGTTCTGAAACCCCGTTCCCAAGCTAAACTCAGAACCTTGGATAGCTCCTGGTTGTTTCTAACACCTGGAGCAGATTGACGACCTCTCTGGTGCAAGGTGCCACTATTTATGGACCACTCCAGGCCACAACAGCTAGCGATAAAGGTCTTCCCATAGCAGTTCTTTTCCACCGCTTCATTCAGAAAGTGTTCCCATTATTTCCCCCCTTTTTATTTCACACCTGTTTATTGGATTGCCCTGTTCAGCATGCCAACTAAAATCATAGCTACCAGATTCCATAAATGATAGCAATCCTAGACATATTAGTATATGGAAGAGAAAAAGCTCTGGAATATACAAGTTGTAGTAGGAGAATATAGCTTCTGCCATTTTTACTGATGGCAACATTTTTTGGTGATTATGATGGCCTCTTTCCTGTGTATCATAGTCTCTGTGGCTTCCCCTAAATGCTGCCCTGCAATTAAACCACTGTAAATGTAAGCGATGTTTCAATGATTTGCTTTCTTTTACTTTTGTACTTCTGCCTGTTTAGAGTCTGTGCTTACCTTTGTAAAATTGTGGCAATTTCTCTTCTGCATGCAGGTGAATCCCATAGTCTATTTGCTAGGGCTGGGTGGTTTCCTTTTGTAATTTCGTAATTCGTTAAAAATTCGTTATTTTTTTTTGATAACGAAGCGATATTGAACCATTCAGGAGCATCTTAAAAACGAAACGAATTTTTCAATTTGTTTCGTAATTGCTTCGTATTCATTTCGTATTCCTTTCGAAATCGTTTCGAAATCATTTCGTTATTATTTCTGCATATCTGGGGCAAGTTTTATAGCTGTTGTTTGTTTAATCAGTGAAAAAAAATTATAAATATCACACCAACAGTCAACAACAGAGGGAGAGGGAAGCTTCAAAAGTTCCCCCTGTCCCATATGAAGGTTTTTTAGCGTATTGCGCGGTCACGTCCACCATTAACGAATCGATTCGTATTAGTTTCGTATTCATTTCATATTGTTTTGTAATTTTACGAAATTTCGTAAATATCGAACTTTTTTAAAGTAAAATTTCGGAATTCTTTTAAATATCGAAACGCAAAAAACCCCAAAAAACGAATCGAGTTTAGAAACAAATTTTTCAGTGGTTGCCCAGCCCTACTATTTGCTTTTCAGTGTCAAATATTTGCATTTCAGAGGATACAATATGGGTATCTAAACTTGATTAAAAAGGGGTACAGCCTAAATATGGATGGCCACCTATGCATCACCAGAAAAAAAGGATAAAAGGGGATCCAGAGTTCCATGTCAACATGCATGCTTACATGCAGATTTTCCTACTTCCCTCACAAATTATTTACATAAAGATGCAATTAGAATTATTTACATAAAGCTACATTACATCCTACAATAGTAGGGAGGGATTTGTGCATTAGATGACATAAATGCTTGCTAAATCTGATCTCTTCCTTCCAATTATTCCCTTGTCATGACTAGGGCAACATTTCAACGAGAGGAAAGTTTCAAAAAGAGGTGATCCCACATGTGTGCTCTACAAATAGTTTCTTTCCTAGGAGCTCACCAACAATGTTAGGCTTATGCTCATGAACTGACCTAAGTCAAGGGATAACTACTGTTGTGTAGTATTGACCTAGCATCCTTTCAAACAGAGGAGGTCTTCAAATAAATGATGCCCATTGAGCAATCCTGAAACTGATAGAGGTGTAAGTCATTTTGGCCAACTTGGCAACAACTGTTATCTTATCACTCTATGCTTTAACAGCATTTAGGTGGTGTGGAAATGTAACTGCAAAGAGGGAATATTTGCAAAGCCTAATTTCAGAGGAATCAAAATACACATAAAGGCCCAAATCAATCAATGCACAGCCATGCATGGCAAAAACTTAAGTCGTGGCTGTGGGACCAAGCTTTTGACAAATAAGTGGAGCAGTGCAATTAAGTGACTACAAATTAATGTGTTGATAAATGGAACGGCCCTGGATTACGTTTTGGATTATGTGATTTTAATTGATGTTTTTAATGTTATGTTTTAATTGTTTGCTTTAATTGTAATTGTGAATTGATAAATGTATGCCTTGAGTCCCTCCGGGTTGAGAAAGGCAGGATACAAATATAGTAAATAAATAAATAAAATAAATGCAAAATAGTATATATGCATGATGGCACTACATGCGTGAGTCTACTTCTATAACTTTGATTGCCTATTGGACAAAAAATGCCTTCAAGTTATAATGTCAGGATTGCATGTTGTACTTGGTCATATTTTGGATGAAATAAAGCACTTCCAGTAGAAAAAAACTTTTTAAAAATGCCTCTGTCTAGAACAGGGGTCCTCAAACTAATGCCCAGGGGCTGGATGTGGCTCTCGAAGGTCATTTACCCGGCCCTTGCTTAGGGTCAACCTAAGTCTGAAATGACTTGAAAGCACACAACAACAACAACCATATCTCATCAGCCAAAAGCAGGTCCACACTTCACATTGAAATACTAATAAGTTTATATTTGTTAAAATTGTTCTTCATTTTAATTATTGTATTGTTTAAGTGGCCTTTTGCACTACAAATAAGATATGTGCAGTGTGCATAGAAATTCATTCATGGGTTTTTTTTTCCAAATTATAATCTGGCCCTCCAACAGTTTGAGGGACTGTGACCTGGCCCTCTGTTTAAAAAGTTTGAGGACTCCTGGTCTAGAAAGTAGTTGAGAGTTACAGAGAACAGGGAAGAGAAGAAGGTTTCGGTATATTTATCACCACAATGTTGCCTATCAGCTTCTATTAGCTAGTGGATATTAGCATAAATTAGTAGTGAGGTGGAGAGGCATTTTTAATAGGACCATGGCCTTTATCAATTGTTCCCATCTGCATTCCCTGACACACAAAAAAAAACCCTCCTCATGAGCAACTACTGCTCGTCCCTCCCACAAGGAAAAGCTCCCAGTGGTACCAGAAGGTTGGGTAAAGATAGAGCTTGGAAAAGTTAATTTTTGGACATTAGCTCCCAAAGTACAATAGCTAGCAAAACCAGTAACTTTTCCAAGCTCTACAAGTCTGTTATCCTTTTTTCAAGTAGCAAGTAGTATCCCTAGCTGAGGAAGAGGCTGATTTGGGTTACAGTTTCATGTTTTTTACACTCAAATCACAGCTTCCATGTGTAACATGATACAGTGAGCTCTAAATATCTGGAAATATCACATCAGGCTACAAGCGATAGGGTCAATGTCTGAGTGACTTGTTTTTATGTTGTGACATAGCAGCAGGGCAGAAATGAAAGGAGGTATAAAAGACTCACACGTCTTCCTCTGGGGCTTGTATATCATGTGTGAAGGCAAGCACAGTAGCAGATAGCTCTGGCCATTTTACCATTTCCTTAAATGTTGAAATTAAAAGCAGCTGAGGGGAAATCCAAATGTTATCTCAACTGTGTAGCTGCTACTGATAATCACTTCCACCAAAAATCACTTCCACGTGCTCAGGGCTCTATTCGGCTGTGGTAATGTTCAGAGGATATCCTGTTTACCAACCCTCAAAGAGCTAATCCAAGTTGCCGAGGCAGGGATTTGTTCTAGTTGAGTGAGCATGGGCAGCTCTGTCAGTAGAGCACTAGACCTTTAATCCGAGGGTCCAGCATACATGTTCCTTCTTGGATGTAATACCTTTGAGGGTTAACAGGCTTAGGGGTTTGAGTGTTGGACTAGTATTATAGGAGATCAAGGCTTGAATCCGTACTCAGCTGTGGAAACGCCCAAATGACCTTGGACAAGTCTTGCGCTCTCAGGCCAAGAGCAAGAAAATCTAAACAAATCTTTCCAAGACAACCCCAGGAGAGTTGTCATACATCAGATTAGGCTTGAAAGCACAAAAGAAAAAAGTGAGTGAGTAATCGGCACTAATCATGTTTTGCCTAAAGTAGATGCAGTCACATCTTTTATTTATTTGCAGTACTTATATTCCGCCCTTCTCACCCAGAAGGGGACTCAGGATGGATCACAGAACATACATAGAGCAAACATTCAATGCTGATTATACAATAACAAGAGAGACAACAGATAGAGATGTTTATGTAGGCCTTTTCCCCCACCTTTCGACATCTTTGGAGGCTGTGCTTGGTCCTGGCCACAGGGGTGATGCCGCTCCATCTCTCTTTGTTTGTAAACTTTCCTCCTTTTTCTGATCAAAATGCTGTGCCTAAAATACCTCCCTGCTTAATGCAGTTCCTATTCATCTACTCACATTGCTGTTTTCGCTCTGCTAGGTGGGCGGGGATCTGAACTGAAGGTCAGAAGCTCACCCTGACCTGGCTTTGAACTGTCAACCTTTTGGTTGGCAAGATTTATTGCAGCTGCAGCTGGTGATTCACCTGGTGTGCTAAAGCTGGCCCCAATTACTGGTTTTGTGATGCCTTTGCTATCCCCGTGAGACACACCTTTGCATTTCATAAGCTTAGGAAAGGGGAAGGGAGTTGAACTACTAGAATCCCACAGCCAGCATGGCCAACTCTGCTGTGAACTTTCCCTATGTATACTCTGGAATAGAACCAGGGACTAAATAAATCCTCATTTCCTTGTGGAGGTGTCACTTTACGTTTTAGAAGGGGCCATAATTCATGGATAGTATGCATGTTCTGTAGATGAGAAGTTCCCAGGTCCAGTGTCTGTTGACTTCATCTCAAAAGGTTGGATAGGAAAAGGCTCTCGATATTCTGAATTGCTGCAGCCTATTACTGGAGAGAATAATGAATATCTCACATATGATAAATCAAATTCCTACGTCCAAACCCTATTTCGCTGCTTCAGTTGAAGGGAAAAATGGGTCTCACAGATGCACCCATTCCATGTACCAAAGATGATTATTAGCCTGGCAGCTCAATCATTCTCTAACCCTAAGAGTGGGAACAATCCTCCACTATATCTAAGGCCCCTTCCACACAGCTGAATAAAATCCCACATTATCTGCTTTGAATTGGGATATATGGCAGTGTGGACTCAGATATCTTAGTTCAAAGCAAATATTGTGGGATTTTCTGCCTTCATATTCTGGGTTATGCCCCTATGGCAAACGGGTATGTGTTGGGGTCCCATTACTGGTTGTATGGGACTCACCATTCTGTTTTTCAAAAGATGGGAATAGCCAGTAAAAATAATTATTGTTCCTTACTATGTACTGTCTTCAATAGCTTGATGTCAGAGATGGTTCTGTTTCCTATACTGAAGATGCAGCCACATAATTTCCCCGCCTTCCTTTCCCAATTCACAGAAGAGTGTGTTGAATACACGGACAATGAAAAAAAATCCTTATGCGGTACCCTTTTAAAATGAAGTTTGTATGTCTACCACCAACCCTGTCAAAACAAGTCTGGGAAAAAGATTTGAGAAGCAGTAAGATGGGGCTACTCCTCCTTGCTCTGTGTGTGTGTTGGGAGGGGGGCACTCGCCAACCAGATTCCCCCAGGGGCTGAAGATCTGAGGAAACTCCTAGCCAGAATAGGCGCTTCTCCTTCAAAGGGGAAGCAAAATAAACTATAGAATGAGTTCCATGTGTAGAGGTGCCTCTGTGTATGTGCGTGTATGTGTCTGTGTGCATTTGCAGAGAAAGGAGGTGGGGGTGTAGCGCAGGGAAAGCTTTTTGGGACAGGCAGAGAGAAGCATGGAATCCACAGTGATCTGGACATGGGGGGGGGGGGGTCCCACCCAAAAATCAGGGAAGGGAGACTTGGCAGAAAAGGAAAACAAGGCAGAGCTCAATACCAAAAAGAACTGGAGTGGGGAGAGAGAATATTAGATTTGGGGAAGAGGTGACCAAAGGCTAAGTTTAAGCACAATAAGGAACCGCTACAGAAAAAAAAATGTTGTCAAGTATTAAAAGGAGTTTATGGCAGAATGAAAATCACGCATAGTTCACATCTTTTCCAATCCACACGCTGTCTTGCTAGAGAAAAGATATGCCATGCAGATGATCAGTAAAGAACAAGGTGTTTACTCATTGTTATGCAGAGCAACATATATACAGTCATGTGACTGTATAATGTCAAAGGACATTGGCTCAAACAATGTCCTTTGAGAGAGATTCAAATGGTCCTTCGGTGTCCATGTGAGGGACCTTTTTCCAGCAGCCCAGAAGTAGAAAATGCAAGATGACTTGGTAAGCTCCTGCACAGAAAGCCTAAACATGTAACTGGCCTAGCCCAACCAATCAGTTTCGTGCTTTGCATTTTTCAATTAACATACTCACCATTTGATTTTTACATTCTCCAATACTTCTGGTTCTCAAAGATGTTTTACAGGAACCTGTGGCTCTGTAATTCCCCTTATGTGTGTATAAATGCCTTTGAGTCACCTGTCGATACATGGCAACCCCATGTATTCCATGGGCTTTCTGATGCAAGGGATATCTAGAGGTAAGTTTGTCACTTCCTTTCTCTGAAATGCAAGCTACAACTGCTATTAATTGGCAGTTGTCCATCTTAATACTAACCAGAGTTGACCCTACTTAGTTTCCAAGATCACATGGGATCTGGTGCCCTTATGGGATCAATGGCTATGCTCACTTTTTCTCTTGCCAGTAGATAGGGCTGCTGGGAATTATGGTCCAGTGACACTTGATGGGCTATATGTTCCATACTCAAGGTATGGTATATATGGGGGACTGGAAGCCATGACTCCTGCCTAAGATGAACAGCACAGATGGGCAGTTCCATCATTTTCCCCCAAAGTATACTGTTTCACAAAAAGTAATTAACAATATAATTAATGAGTATCACGGCAAGACATTTCCAAAGTTCTAAATCTATGTTTTCCCAGAAAATAACTAGGTAGGTAGATAAAGAGAGATACATTTTTAATGGAAAGACAAGTGAGGGCACTGGACAATTAAAACTAAATTGTGCATGTAACCCAAACATAATATGTCTGCTCCTATATAGTGTGGGCCTCCCTATAATGCACTCATTCTTTGGATCTGATTTGTGGGACACTTGCCAAGATGACTACCACTGAAGTGTAGCAAAATGTGCTTTCTGGGGGAAAGTTGTGCAAGCAAACACAAGCGAAAGGATAGTGGGAATAATGAGTGGAATAATATGCGAGAGGGAGCATCACCTCTACAGGCAGAGTGGCAGAGTAGCTTATAAACTGAAGGTCCCAGATTCAATCCCTTGCATGTAGGTCTAGGAAAGAGTCATATCTGAAATCCTGGACAGCAAATCCCAATCAGTGTCCAACAGTGGGGAAGAGGTTTTATTTTGTGTGGGATAAGGGTTTCGCGTGCATGTAAAGTCTGTAATACATTGTGTGTTGTTGTTTAAATGTTATGGTGTACTCTTATACAGTAGGGTTTCGCTTCTCCAACATAAACAGGCCAGCAAAACGTTGGATAAGCGAAATTTTTGATAATAAGGAGAGATTAAGGAAAAGCCTATTAAACATTACATTACGTTATGATTTTACAAATTAAGCACCAAAACTCCATGTTTTGCAACAAATTGACAGAAAGAGCAGTTAAATACACTATAATGTTATGCAATAATTACTGTATATATGAATTTAGTTTATGAAACAGATAAGGGTTCCTGGACATTATTCCAGGCAGGAGACAGACTGTGTTGGATAATACAGAACGTTGGATGACCAAAGGTTGGATAAGCAAGACTCTACTGTATTAATTTTTTTTAAAAATTACAGATGTGCTGAGGAAATATTTTCTGTTAAGTTCTGAGTAGTTTCCAGCAGATAACCTAGTTTCTTCATCTTCAGCTATACTGTGACCTTATTTCAGAAAGTGTCACTTCAAGGTTTATTCAGAAGGACATTGTCATCTCATTGTACTTCTAGACTGCAGAACATGAAATATGAATGCAGCTGTGACCTCCTGATTATGAAGCTTTTTCTTTATCCTCTTATCATTGGCAATATCCCCCACTCTCTCTCTCTCTCTCTCTCTCTCTCTCACACACACACACACACACACACACACACACACACACACTTTGGTCTGCTATAACTCATGAACACTGTTTGCGACTCTTCAGATGACACTATCATGAAATAACTACCTTGTAGATCTAGTTCCCTGTGAATTCTACAACAACATTTGACTCTGGGGAACTAAAATGCCATCTTCAACTAAACACTATTTTAGTTTGATCTTATTTTATCTAAAACATGTTAATAAGCATCCCCAGCACCACTTGAGAGTCAGTGTAGAGCAGTGGTTTGACTCTGGAAGATGACTTTGTTCAATCTTGGGAACCCACAGGCAAGTCCTACTCTCTCAGTCTCTGAGGAAGTTAATGGCAAACTCACTCTGAACAAATCTTGCCCAAAAAAGCATGGTAGGTTTGGCTCAGGGTTACTATAACTTGGAAACATCTTGAGGGTTCAAAAACAGCAACAACATAACACACTTTGGCCTCTCCAAGAGGGACTGGAGCCACTGTCATCCCAAGAAGTAGTTGAAAAGGATCCCATGGTGGATGGTGTTGAAAGCCACCAAGAGCCAACAGGGACACAGCCTCCCTTTCTAGCTCTCAGCATTGGTTATCTACCAAGTTGTTTCAGTCACAGAACTGGGCCTGAAGCCAGAGTGAAATGAATCTACATTATTTAACCAAACATTCCTTAACTGGTTGGTCAACAGCACTACATTTGATCTATGTTTCCTATTTAAAGAACGAATTAATGTAATTCAGATACTGAATCCCTGGGCTGCTACATGATTATCTTTGCAATATGTTTAGTTATTCTAAAATAGGCAAGCAGCAACTCCAAACTCTTTGCCTTACGACCTAATAGGAGAATTTTCTCCCAAGCAAAATATTACGTTCAGAGGAGGAAATTTGCTCAGCATCTCAGAAAAGGTTAAACTCTCTGACAGTCCCCTACCATAAGATAGTTAAATCTGCATTTTTAAAAGCATAGATGGAATTGTGTTGGAATAAACAAAAATTGGGGACAAGACTTGGAGGGGAAATCTCTTTCTTGGATTGCAACTCGCACAATTCTCCAGCCACCATGGATATGAAATTTTGGGAGCTGTAATTTCTAAAAAAGGTAAGACTTCCTAATCTGATGTGACAGTAATGATCAGTTCCCCGAGATGGGTTGTATAGGATGTATGTTGCCTCCATCTTGTTCAACCCCATACACATCCTTCTGCCTTTCTGACTGTCCTCATACACACCCCTTGTGCTTTGCCTCTCCCCACCTCTCTCCCTGCAAAAGACTGCAATCCCTCATCGTCCAAGAAGCCTCCCTCAGCCCCGGATGTTTCCCTTGTGGTCAGAGGCCCTGAAATAAGCTGCTCTAATGGGTGTGTGGGCTGTGGCTGCCGCTCGCTCCACCCGAAGCCCAGCTTGCCTTTGCCAGCTGCCACCGGGCTCCAGACAGCTCAGCAGCAGAAGGGATAAGGGATGCCACAAGCATGTGGAACCTACCTCCCATCGCTTTTCCTGCTGGAGCAAGGACAGAAATACCAGGGATTGGGCGGAGGGGGGAGAGGAGGGGGCAAAGGAGGAAAGAAGAAAGAAAGTTTTGCTCACAAAGGGTTTCCTGCAAAATCTCTCTTTTTTTCATGCACATATTCAGAGAGTTAGATGGATTCTCAAAGTTCATCCACACTCTTTGGCCAATGCGTATGTTGTAAACAAAGATGTGCTAGAGCGTAGATGTGCCCTCTGATTCAGATGTCTCTCATCAACCGTCATTTCAACCATAAACAACATGCAGGAGAAAGGTTGTTTTTTAAGCCTTTCCCGTTAGAGCAGTGATTCTCAACCTTCCTATTGCCACAACCCCTTAATAGAGTTCCTCATGTTGTGGTAACCCCCAACCATAAAATCATTTTCATTGCTACTTCATAATTGTCATTTTGCTACTGATATCAATTGTAATGTAAATATCTGATGTATTTTCATTTACTGGATCAAATTTGGCACAAATACTCAATACACCCAAGTTTGAATACTGGTGGGGTTGGGTGGGATTGATTTTGTCATTTGGGAGTTGTAGTTGCTGGGATTTATAGTTCACCTACACTCAAAGAGCATTCTGAACTCCACCAATGATGGGATTGAACCAAACTTGGCACACAGAACTCCCATGACCAACAGAAAATGCTGGAGGGTTTGGTGGGCATTGACCTTGAGTTTGTGAGTTGTGGTTCACCTCCATCCAGAGAGCACTGTGGACTCAAACAGTGATGGATCTGGACCAAACTTGGCACAGATACTTAATATGCCCAAATGTGGACACTGGTGGAGTTTGGGGAAGATAAACATTGACACTTGTGAGTTGTAGTTACTGGGATGTACAGTTCACCTACAATCGAAGAGCATTCTGAACCCCACCAATGACAGAATTGGGCCGAACTTCCCATACAGAAACCCCATGACCAACAGAAAATACTGTGCTTTCTGGTGGTCTTTGGTGACCCCTCTGACATACCCTCACAACCCCTCCAGGGGTCCTGACCCCCAGGTTGAGAAACACTGCGTTAGAGGCACAAAGAGACAACTTCATTCTCTTACATCTAAGTCCACCACCTTACCTCCTACACACTGACAGGCCTGCTAAGATTTATCAGCTTGCAGGGATATTTGTAACTAAATGGAAGAGTTATAGTGACCTGAAGAATGCCGCTGCTAACTGACACTGTGCTATAGCTTAAAATAATTTTGCCTTTTAAGTTCAAACATTACTAACGTGAAATGGATGCATGTTACAGATCCAGAAGACTTGATCAATGTTGGTATAAAAGCCAACTTGTGCTTTTCAAGTTGTGTGGAAATAGTATATGCCGTGATTCTGCCCTCGGTGAGTAAAATAGGTCTAGGTAGTCAACCAGGAGGGTAGGGGTACAGCCGCAAACATAGGCTTTGGAGCTGAGGGCCTTGGGCCTAACCGCTTGACCACACTGTGCTTTTTGTTTGCTTTGTACTGCATCCTTTTTTTGCCTCTCCCATGGCATATCCGCAGATGGTTTGGCCGGAGTTGGCGCAGATCATTCTCCAAAACCTCTGGCTCAACTCCCTCTTTAATTAACAGACAGAGCACTGTTGCTTTTTTAAAAAGCATTCCTTTTTTATATACCTCTTTATTCTCCCATGTAACCTCTGAAAATAAAAGTAGAAACTCAAGTCAACTGATATGCCCTTTCTGGAGCCAACCATCCCACTACAGTCTTGGATACTGGACTGGCCTCTGTGCCCAAACCTGCTCAGAAGGCTCACACACTGGAGCCTTATGAACCTTCATTTCTATGCAACTACGCTGACGCTTCATGTTTAGCCTGATTGCAACATCCCTCAGAATGGGAAGGGGCTGGGCATGCGTCGTCACTTACATAAAAAGCCAGGCTCAAACCATGCACGCTCAATAAACAGCCACCACAGTTGGCCTCGACATGTACCTACCCGTCACCCACTCCTATTGCTTAACCAAGATGTGTCTTTTCACAGGCCACTCTGCTTGTCCGTCAGCAGTTCGGACGCAGCCTCTGATGTGCTGGAAGCTGGGCTTCAGAGCTTTGTGGTTTGCTCCCCTTCCCTGATTCCCTCTGACCTACTGTCTAATTAGCACCAAGGCCTTGGGCTAAAAATACCTTTTGGGCGGCAGGGCTGGGCAGGCTGTGCTCTGTTCCTTTCTTGTTTTGCAGGCTGTGTGGTCACCACGGGGAGTGGGTGAGACCCACCCAGCCTCCCCATGCCAGCCTGGCAGATTGCAAACGCAGGCCACAAGGCTATGCCGCCAAAGCTATTTCTGTCCCTTCTGCTTTGACTTTTCTTTCACTTGGGGTACATGGCCTGGGGTTCCAGGCAGCAAACCTCCACTTCAGAGAGCACAAGAGAACTGAGCAACTTTGGCCAGGGGCGTTTTACTAGTGTTTTGGCTTTTCTTGAATGTTTTGATCTTTTTCCTCCTGCTGAAGAGGTGGTCAAAGCAACAGAAGGATAATAAATACAAAGGTATTTGGACAACACTGCAATCTAAATAACCTAAAGGCAACAGATTCTGCCTTATCTCAGAAGCTAAGCAAGGCCAGCCCTGCTTAGCAATTGGATAGAGGACTGCCAATGAATAGGTGTGCTTGGCTATATTTCAGAGGAAAGAACTGACATAACCAACCTCTAGGCATTCCTTACCTAAGAAAGTCCTATGAAATACATGAGTTTGCTGTAAGTCTATGGGCAACTTGGGACTATGGTTATGCTGCTCCATTTTTGTTTCAGAAATCCATAATAATTCTTAACTGCAAGCAGGCCCATAGCCAGGATTGTATTTCGGGGGGAGCTGAGTTTGATTCGGGGGGGGGGGGGGTCTGAGTCTGAGTGAAAGAGGGTCTACCTTAGCAAACCTTTTGTATCGTTACCCCAATACCCCCATGCATATGGGATATATTGAGCATGGTGATCAGATCATGATATGAATAAACATAACAGTTTAAATAATGTACCAGTAAGGCCTTCTCTTGGACCACCATGAGAATTTCAGGGGGGGGGGGGCTGAAGCCCCTCAAGCCCCCCCCCCCTGCTACATGCCTGACTGCAAGCAACAGGAAGAGCCTTCCTCTCTCTCCCACATGTCCTCCATGCACTATCTTGAGTAATCCCAGCCCTGTATTTATACCAGTGGTTCCCAACCTTTGGTCCTCCAGTTGTGTTGGACTTCAGCTTCCACAATTCCTAACAGCTGATAAGCTGGCTGGGATTTCTAGGAGCTGAAGTTCAAAACAACTGGAGAACCAAAGGTTGGGAATCACTGATGCATACAAAGGGAACAGGAGACCCCGAAACATCTTTTGGCAGAGTTTAGAAAGTTGCTTTTTGGAACCATTGTTCCCAGAATTCCCCCCGCCAGCAAGAATATCATAGCATTCCCTTCATCTACCGAGCTTGTAACTCTGTTGGAAAAGACTTTCCAGGTATTGATATCAACCTGACTGAGCAGTAATTGTTTGAGTCCTCTTCCTGATTGTCAGCTACCTTTCTCCAGAGATCACAAACAGGATTCTTCTCTATCCTAATGGAAGTCCACTTATTAACTAGGTCTAACCAAGTGTGGCTTCCAACAGACAAGACTGGGTGCATTCTGAGTGATGTGGTGATACATATTCAACAGCAGCAGATCTGGAAGCTCAAAAGTACAACACCCTTTCCTTGTTTGCATTCTAGCTCCTGAAATTCAAAAATATGCTGACTGTGTGCATTAATTGATGATAGCCAGAAAAGTGAGGAATATATTAAATAAATAATAGATCAAGAGACAGATTAGACATTAGGCGTGTTTATCACAACTTTTTATTTTTAAGGACTCTGGCATTGTACCTTGTTGCAGAAAAGGTAGGTCTGTCCATCTCTCTACTTTTGGGCAGAAAGAAAATTATCAACAGAGATTTACTTATATCCAAACATATCTCTCCTTATGAACCATCCAGAACATTAAGATCTTCTGGGGAGGCCCTGCTCTCACTCCCGCCTTCCTCACAGATGCGTTTGGCGGGGACAAGAGACAGGACCTTCTCAGCAGTGGCCCTTCGACTGTGGAACGCCCTGCCTAGAGAGATAAGATCGACTCCCTCCCTCCTGTCCTTTTGAAGAATGGTGAAAACCTGGCTTTTCGAACAGGCCTTCTCAAATATGGCATAGATATATGAGATTATGGACAATCGACAACGCAACCAAACAATGATTTCAGATGGAGACACTTTGACAATGTTTTTAAATGCTGTGTATGATTTTTATGTTTTATATTGCTTTTAATATTTTAAAGTATCTATGATTGTTTTAATTTGTTGTATCTGCAACAAATTAAAACGATCATATCTGTATCTGGCATCGAATTGTTGCCTATTGTTAACCGCCCTTGGGCAGAGAGGGGAGGTATACAAATGTAGCAAATAAATAAATAAATAAATTGCTTTTGGTGTTGATTTTGGTGAAAAGGGGAATTCTCTTATAAATAGACATCATCTCCAAAGCAGCATCTCTCAGTCGAACAATGATGCATTTTATGCATTGCATATCTTCAACAGACAAGACTGGGTGAAAGAAGAAAGTGCAAAAGCTGGGTTGCAGCTAAACATAAAAAAAAAAACCAAGATTATGGCAACAAGAATGATTGACAACTGGAAAATGGAGAAAATGTGGAGGCTGTGACAGACTTTGTATTTCTAAGTGCAAAGATTACTGCAGATGCAGACTGTGGCCAGGAAATCAGAAGACGCTTACTTCTTGGGAGGAGAGCAATGTCCAATCTCGATAAAATAGTAAAGAGTAGAGACATCAGACTGGCAACAAAGATCCGCATAGTCAAAGCCATGGTATTCCCTGTAGTCACCTACGGATGTGAGAGCTGGACCTTAGGGAAGGCTGAGCGAAGGAAGATCGATGCTTTTGAGCTGTGGTGTTGGAGGAAAGTGCTGAGAGTGCCTTGGACTGCGAGAAGATCCAACCAGTCCATCCTCCAGGAAATAAAGCCCAGCTGCTCACTGGAAGGAAGGATACTAGAGACAAAGTTGAAATACTTTGGCCACATCATAAGGAGACAGCAAAGCCTAGAGAAGACAATGATGCTGGGGAAAGTGGAAGGCAAAAGGAAGAGGGGCCGACCAAGGGCAAGATGGATGGATGGCATCCTTGAAGTGACTGGACTGACCTTGAAGGAGCTGGGGGTGGTGACGGCCGACAGGGAGCTCTGGCGTGGGCTGGTCCATGAGGTCACGAAGAGTCGGAGACGACTGAACGAATGAACAATATCTTCAACAGAGGTGGTGGAACAGATTAAAAAAGGGTGACTTGGAAATGCCTGCATCTTTCTTTTCTTTTTGCATTATTAAAAAAATGTCTCACCTGCAAAACATGTACACACAATAATTTATTTGCTTAGATGAAAAGTGTAGAAACAAAATCTCACTGATAAAAACACAATGCATCTCTCCAAAGTCAGGGGGAAGGCTTTGACCAGGTGACCCATGCGCCTGGTGAGACTATAGTACAGGTACTATTTACAATTCAAAGACCCCTGCTTTTAACATCTTCTTAGAGATCCTTATCTACAGGATACTTTCAGACCTGGAACAAACAGTCCTTAGAGCAGAGGGTGGCTTCAAATAGAGGTCTGACCCCTTTCAGCCCTTTTGAGTAGAAGACTGGTTCTCTGAAAGCAGAAAGCATGATCACCCAGAACATTAGGTACTTTTATAAAGCCCAAATTTAGCTTCCCATTTGTAATATGAACAGCACAAATGATGAACTAGAAAAGACAACAAAGCTTAGTAATGTCATGCGGTTATGTGGTTTATGTAGAAAGGCATTGAATTGTTGCCGCATGTTGCTGTATGTTCGCTGCTTTGAGTCCCACGATGAGGGAGAGTGGGCAGGATATAAAACAAAGTAAGTAAGTAAGTAAGTAAGGTAGAATGAAAATATGACAATTGCATTCCAGATGATGGACTCAATCAAGGGAGTCACAAATTCCCTGAGTCTGCAAGACCAAGGTGGTTGAGAATAAGGCAACTTGGAGATCTCTCATCCATAGGTTCACCATGAGTCAAAATCAACCTGATGGTAGTTAGTAGGGCTGGGTGATTTCGTTCGTTAATTTCATAATTCGTTATTAATTTGTTATTTTTTTTTATAACAAAGCGATATTGAACCATTCAGGAGCAACTAAAAAACGAAACGAATTTTTCAATTTGTTTCATAATTGTTTCGTAATTGTTTTGTAATTGTTTCAAAATCATTTCGAAATCGTTTTGTTATTATTTCTGCATGTCTGGTGCAAGTTTTAGGGTTGCTGTTTGTTTTCTCAGTGAAAAAAATATATAATTATCGCACCAACAGTCAACAACAGAGGGAGAGGGAAGCTTCAGAAGTTCCCCCTGTCCCATTTGGAGGTTTTTTTAGCGTATTGCGCGATCGCGTCCGCCATTAACAAATCGATTCGTTATTGTTTCGTAATTGTTTCGTAATTTCTGAAATTTCGTAAATTTTGAACTTTTTTTAAGGAAAATTTTGGAATTCTTTTAAAAATCGAAACGCAAAACCCCCCTAAAAACGAATCGAGTTTAGAAACAAATTTTTCCGTGGTTGCCCAGCCCTAGTAGTTAGCAATGAAACACTGGCCTACTTTGGTTGGTTTGAAGATGACTGAGAAAATGCATGGGATATCCTTTGGACAGTCCTTGAAAAAAAAATATAATCACTACTAGTAGTAAATGCTATTATCAGTCTTTCTTCTCTTCCGTCCTATTAAAACTTTCAAAGCCTAGATCCCCTCTATTTCGTTCTGCCAGGGAGTTGTGTGGCAAGCAGGATGTGTGTGTGTGTGTGTGGTGGGGGAGCGGTGGTGTTTATTATGTATGGCAAGATGGGAGGGAGCAGGAAAGGGGACATGCTCCTTTTTTGGTGGAACAGCCCAGGCAGTCCTTTTTCTGTGCCGGGCCTGCCATTGCTCTTGTGGCCCAGGCTCGGTTTAGATGAATCATCATTTTGAGTGAACACACAAACCATAATTAGCTTTGGAATATAAATATGGAAAGTTCGGCGAATGTTACTGACCAATATAGCTCCCTGGCTCATTATCTGCACCCGGGCTGCTCCGCACAGCTATTTTCTGAACAAAGGGCCTCACTTTCCAGTTATTTAAATAAAGCTTGGGGAGATTTATGGGATGCAGAGACTGGGGGGAGATGGCAGCTCAGGAGGAGATGCCTGGCTGTTTAGCAAAGCTTCCCTGGTGGCTAGAAGGGAGGCAGGTATGAGCACTCCGTATTGCCCATGCAAGAGTGAGGAGAAAGGCATTACAGCTATGAAAATGGTCAGATATTTGCCTCAGCAAACACAACTGACTGGAAAGAGCATTGTGGACTGTTGGGTCCACACTGAGCTAATCTGATTTAAAAGAAATTCCACTTGAATCAAGTTTTTCTTGTCTTAGTACATCTTTATGCCTTTTTAAACTAGTGGGGTTTTATGGTGATATGCTGTTTGTTATTGCTATTGTGCCATTGTTTATGCACTTGTTGTATTTTGTATGTTTGCACTATTGAATGCTTTTGTAAGCCGCCCTGAGTCCCTTTGGGGAGGTGGTGGTGGGGTATAAATAATGTTTTTTTTATTTATTCCTCTGTTCCTAAGCTTGGGAAAGAAAGAGCTATCCAGCCCAGCTCCAATTCCCACAATGGTTAGATGCCTCTGGGAAGACTAGCAAGGGAAAGCTTGCCCCTTTCCTGATTTGCCCTCAGTACCTAGTAGACTGCCTCTGAACATGAAGGATCTGCTTAATTATCATGGCTATTATTGCTGATAGTTTTTAGGAAGGTTACCGAGCCAATGATCATCACCATATTTTGTGGCTGTGAATTGTGTAAGTCTAGTATGGATTGTTAGGGGGAATATTTCCTTTTGTCTCTTTGAAGTATTTTACTGAGTGTCTCTTAACTATGACCTTATATGGAACATTTTCATGCTGTCAATTTTATTTATTTACTAGCCGTCCCCTGCCATGCGTTGCTGTGGCCCACTCTGGTGGTCATGGGGGTTCTGTGTGGGAGGTTTGGCCCAATTCTAACGTTAGTGGGATTCAGAATGCTCTGTGATTGTAAGTGAACTGCAAATCCCAGCAACTACAATTTCCAAATGTCTATTTTCCCCAAACTCCACCAGTGTTCACATTTGGGTATATTGAGTATTCGTGTCGAGTTTGGTACAGATCCATCATTGTTTGAGTCCACAGTGCTCGCCGGATATAGGTGAACTACAACTCCAAAACCAAAGGACACTGCCCACCAAACCCTTCCAGTATTTTGTGTTGGTCATGGGAGAACTGTGTGCCAAGTTTGGTTCGATTCCATAGTTGGTGAGGTTCAGAATGCTCTTTGATTGTAGGTGAACTATAAGTCCCAGCAACTACAACACCCAAATGAGAAAATCAATTTTTTTGAGTGAAAAACATACATTGGATTGTTAGGTGTCTTGTGTCCAAATTTGGTATTAATTCGTCCAGTGGTTTTTGAGTTCTGTTAATCCCACAAACGAACATTACATTTTTATTTATATAGATTTAGACTATTTGTATACCGCCCCTCTCAGCCTTCCGGCGACTCGAGGCGGTTTACAAGGCAAAAATTCAATGCCATCAAAAACATAAATACAATATACAGTATAAAACATCAACGACAATAAAATCATAACATTATAATTTCTCCAAACCATTAACGACTACATAAACACGCATCTCCTTCTACGAACCGGCACAGGCATTAAGATCTGCAGGGAAGGCCCTTCTTTTGGTTCCACCACTGTTTCAAACATGGTTGGTGGGGACAAGAGAGAGAGAGAGGACCTTCTTGGTGGTGGCTCCCTGGCTCTGGAATACCTTCCCTAAACAAAATAGATTAGTCCTCTCTCTTCAGGTTTTCTGGCTCTTCAAACAGGCCTTTGATCCTGAGTAATCAGTGGCCAATGTGATGAATGTTGATTGATTGTTATGATAAGACAGCCGGCCCACAAGTTCCACTGCATTTTAGGAATTTTATAATTTTCAAATTTTTATCAATTAGATTTTTATGCGCTGTTGATTATACTTATGTCATTGCATTTATACTTATATATTGTTGTTTGCATGTGGCACTTGGAGTGCTTCTACAAGCAACCCCGAGTCACTTTGGGGAGATGGTGGCGAGGTACAAAGAATGATGATGATGATGATGATTATTATTATTATTATTAGCAAATCTTAGGCAGAAATCATACACAGATCCTGTAAAAAGGCAAATGAAATTATTTTGAGTAGAAATGGAGAAGATTGCACTTTCAATAATATTTGCCTGAAAATGGGAAAACAGGTCTGTAAACTTTAGCCTTTCTTGAAATTGTAGTATTTTTGAGTCACACTTCAGCAAATACAGGCATGTAGCCAGGGGGGGGGGGGGCTCGGGGGGCTTCAGCCCCCCCCCGAAATTCTCATGGTGGTTCGCGAAAAGGCCTTATTGGTGCATTATTTAAACTGTTATGTTTATTCATATCATGATCTGATCACCATACTCAATATATCCCATATGCATGGGGGTATTGGGGTAATGATACAAAAGGTTTGCTAGGCTAGACCCTCTTTCACTCAGACTCAGCCCCCCCCCCGAAACTCAGCCCCCCCAAAACCCCCCCTGAAAAAAAATTCAGCCCCCCCCGAAACGAAATCCTGGCTACGGGCCTGAGCAAATAGCATCATAGATAAGCAAGAGTTAGAAATGCAGTTGAGGACATCTCTCAGCTACAGCACAGCAGCAAGCCAGGCATCCATTTTCAGTGCAGATCCTGCAAATGTGCCAACAGTTTGTCTAAAGATGCACTGAAGTATTTTCATGGCTTTTTATGTCATCAAATTACAGGGTGGGGGTGGCTAGAGTTGCTTTCTTTGATTTTGTATGCAGGATTATATGTTTTAGAACAGCGTGGCCTTCTAGATTTTGCTGGGCTGTAGCTCCTGACATTATTCCCCACTGGGAACACTGGTTAGGGTTGTCTAATTCCCTCCTGTGGTTCAGAGTATATCTCTTTTTATGGGTCTTATTTTATTTTTTTTATCTTATTTCATGGGTTCTTACTTCATTGCATTTAAAAATTATTATTCTAAGCCTTTGTAGAATTATCGGTTTCTCTAACTTTCAAAAATATGGAAATAGGCCATTCTGGGAGGAACAGAAATATCCCAGAGAAGACATTTTTTTCCTGCTGGTCATTTCCATGTGTGTGTCTTGGCTAGACCAGGACGCATTAGAAAGATGCTGCTATTCCATATGAACTAATAGTAACAAAGTGTTGGCAAACAACACATCAAGAAGCACACTGCAATTCCAAATCACCTGCTTTTATTTAAAAGATAGAGCCCCCAGTGGCACAATTGGTTAAACCAGTGGTTCTCAACCCTCCTAATGCCAACCCTCCTAATGCCATGACCCCTTAATACAGTTCTTCATGTTGTGGTGACCCCCAATCATAACATTATTTTCGTTACTACTTCATAACTGTAATTTTGCTACTGTTATGAATCATCATGTAAATATCCAATATGCAGGGCGTATTTTCATTCACTGGAACACATTTGGCACAAATACTGAATACTGGTGGGGTGGGGGAGGAGGTTGATTTTGTCATTTGGGAGTTGTAGCTGCTGGGGTTTATAGTTCACCTACAATCAAAGAGCATTCTGAACTCCACCAATGATGGAATTGAACCAAACTTGGCACACATAAAAACGCATGACCAATAGAAAATACTGGAAGGGTTTGATGGGCATGGACCTTGAGTTTTGGAGTTGTAGTTCACCTACATCCATCCTAGTTGCTAGGATTTATAGTTTGCCTATAATCAAAGAGCATTCTGAACCCCACCAATGAAAGAATTAAGCCAAACTTCCCACACTGAACCCCCATGACCAACAGAAAATACTGTGTTTTCTTATGGTCTTTGGCGACCCCTCTGACACACCCTCATGACCCCTCCAGGGGTCCTGACCCCCGGTTGAGAAACACTGGGTTAAACCCTTGTACCAGCAGGACTGAAAATTTGAATCTGAAGAGAGTGCAGATGAGCTCCCTCTGTCAGCTCCAGTTTCTCGTGTGGGGACATGAGAGGAGCCTCCCACAAGAATGGTAAAACATCAGAAACATCCAGGCGTCCCCTAGACAACATCCTTGCAGATGGCCAATTCTCTCACACCAGAAGCGATTTGCAGTTTCTCAAGTTGCTCCTGACACGAAAATGTTTTTTTTTAGATCCCAAAATAAATCCCTACTTTTCCTTAGTAAAAAATCAATCTATTTTTTCTGATACTACTACTCAATTATCACACAAGGACCCAATACTGTCAGCTGCTTAACCATTAATATTATGGCATTGAAAATCAGAAAACATTAAGCATGACCCAGAGGTCTGGAAATATATGGGACTGTAGTCTATAAGAAAAATTAGCATAAAGAGTGAAGAATTAAATTAAGCCAAGGGATAAATGAAGACAAACTTTAAAAACCTAGAGATTCCTAAAGATAAAATTTTCAATTAAATCCACAAATATTCAAATCCTCAAAAGCCAAAACAGCAAATGTGGAGGGATGACTGTAGAATACCGTGGATAGCTTTTATTTCATTTTTCTCATATCTGGTTTTTGAAAACATGGATAATCTTCTTGATTTAGGAAAGAATAATGCAACTACAAGGGAAACAGACCCAAAAGTAAAAAGTAACCAATGACAGTAATAATAATTACATAATTAATCTGGCAATATAGGCAACCTGTGAGTCCTATCCAAGAAGTGTCAGTCTAAAGCAGAGTTGAGGAGACATAGGAAAGGCAAGAAAGTTAAGAGAAAAGAGTAAAGCCAAGCAAATGGTAAGAGTGCTAGAAACTGTCCATCCTGCTATTTGCTTCTCTAGAAATTCTTGCAAGGTTTTTCAATGACGGTGTTACCTATATTGGTATGTGAGTACATGGGTGTGTGTCTGTGCTTAGGCAAGGCTTGCTTCTCGGCTTCCACTGTGCAATTGATCAAAGGAAATAAAAGTGGACAATGTGATCAGTCCAGCAATTAGCCTTATCATAGAAAGGTGTGAGAGCAGTTCATGCTGCCTGAAGGAGAGTTCAAAACCCTTGGAGAGAATTCAATAACACTGTTAGTAAAAACGATTGTCTCGCAAGTTCAGGTGCTGAAGCTTGGTGGAAATTGCTTCCAGGTTTTCCTCAGGAGAGTGTCCGTGGATGGAAATAAGAGGCATTTCTAAAGGCAGGCATATGCTTTGCCATGCCTTTGCATCCACTGCTACAATAGCACACCTCACAATTTAACTTTATACCAAAGCAAAATGAAATTTGGAGACTATGTACAACGTCTAAGGTTGTTTCCGAGCCCCTTAAGCCATCCCCAGTTTTTTTAAATTTTTACGACACCCATTTTTAGTTACAAGACTCCATTTGGGGTCAGGACCCACCGTTTAAGAAGCTCTGCTCTAGAACAAGTCTATTACAAGTTAATTTTTTTTCATGTCAGAAGTGACTTGAGAAACTGCAAGTCGCTTCTGGTGTGAGAGAATTGGCTGTCTGCAGAGATGTTGCCCAGGGGTCTTCTGTTACCATCCTGTGGGACACTTTTCTCATGTCCCCGCATGAGAAGCTGGAGCTGACAGACGGGAGCTAACCCTGTTTTGTGGATTTAAATCGCCAACCTTCAGGTCAGCAGTTCAGCTGTCACAAGGGTTTAACCCATTGCATCACCGTGACTCCTATTACAAGTTGATCACACAATTGAACTGGAGGACTGAAAGATTCCCAAGGAAGTGTCCTCTCAGGTTAAATACATAAATAAATGTTGGTGTATGTGTGCATGTGTGAGTGTGTTTTTCACTTTCATGCTCTCAACCATAGCACGGAGGAAACATTGTATATCTTTAACACATTACATTCTAACTATCTCCTGAGACTAAAAGTATTGTACATTTCCTCCCACATGCTCCATTTTTATACTGACAAAACTCCTGTGCAGTAGGTTAGGCTGAGAAAGCCAGTGTGGTTTAGTGGTTTGTGTGTTTTACTAGTCTCATGGGAGACCAAAGTCCAAATCAGACCTGGAGAAAGTCACAATCTCTCAGAGGAAGGCAATAACAAGCCTCCTGTGAATCAATCTTGGCAAGAAAACACTATCAAGGATCAGCATAAATTAGAGTTGACACAAAGGCACACAACAACAACAACATTAGATTGAAAGGCTAGAATTGGCTCAATTATGGCATATTTGGTATTTTACAATCTCTAATGACAGAAGAGGTGGAAGGAGCTCATGTAGCCGCATCCCTTCAACCACTATCTGAAATTGTTTGGCCACATGTGTCCTAGTTTTCATCTGTGCAACCTTAGAGGCTAGAAAAGGCTTTCCTTTCAATAGAGCTTGTTTCAAATCCTTACTTATACTGTATTTTGGGTGTGTGCACGCATGCTCTGTATTGTGCATCCATCTCTCCAGGTCTCAAGCAGAGCTACATGCTGGTGTGGAACTGACCCCTGGGCAAAGTTTGGGAATTTTGTCAATTGCAAAAGGCCACCCTACTTGGATCTGCACACATCATTCGAAAATACATCACACAGTCCTAGACGCTAGGGAAGTGTTCGACTTGTGATTTTGTGATTCGAAATCCAGCATATAGATCTTGTTTGCTGTGACATACTGTACTTTTGTGTCAGCAAAATAATAATAACAACAACAACAACAACAACAACAACAACTTTATTTTTATACCCTGCCTCCATCTCCCCAAAGGGGCTCAGGGTGGTTTACATGGGGCCAAGCTCAAATAACATAGTTAAAACATAGCACCTTAGAGTGCACAACAACAATTTAAAACAACATTATACAAAATATAAAACGAGCATAAAAACCAACAGCAATAACATAATTCAAGCCTTGATATGGATGGGCAGCCTGGTGCACAACAGTTCGGAGGATAGGGCCAATGAGTAAAGTGCATAGGGCGTGTAGCAGCATTAAGGATAACAGAAATATAAAAATATAATTTTGGATAAACAGTAGTAAAGTGTATAGTCAATTTTTTGGGTCCTAACTAGGGACAATAGGAATAGTAGTACAAAACCTCTGGGGAATACTGGCCTGGGGAAGGCTGCTCTCAAGTGGTTTGCTAGTCTGTTATGATCAGTATATAAGGAGGATCATGTCACACTTTTGAGACTGTTGGTGCTTCTACATTGTAGAATTAATGTGGTTTTATACCACTTTAGCTGCCATGGCTCAATTCTATGGGATCCTTGGGGTTGCCGTTTGGTGAGGCACTAGTCCTTGTTAGCAGACCTTGTTAAAGCTCCAAGTCTTATGACTCCTTACCACTGAGACATGGTAGTCAAAGTGGTGTCAAACTGCATTAATTGAACAATGTAGGGATACCCTGAGAAAAAGAAGTTAATAACGAATTCCTTCTCTCAGAACTATTCTACACTGCCATATAAAATCCAGATTATCTGCTTTGAACGGGATTATATGGCAGTGTAGAATAATAGATTTGGAAGAGACCACGTGGGTCATCTAGTCCAACTCCCTGCCATGCAGGAAAAGCACAATCAAAGAAGCCCCGATAGATGGCCATCCAGCATCTGTTTAAAAGCCTTCAAGGAAAGAGTTTCCACTACACTCCAAGGCAGCGAGTTCCACTGTTGAACAGCCCTTACAGTCAGGAAGTTCTTTCTCGTGTTCAGGTAGAATCGCATTTCCTGTGATTTGAACCTATTGCTCCTAGTCCTAGTTTCCAGGGCAGCAGAAAATAAGGCTGCTCCTTCTTCCTTATGACACCCTTTCACATATTTATACATAACTCTAATGTCTCTCTTCTGCAGGCTAAACATACCCAGTTCTTTAAGATGCTCCTCATGGGGCCTGGTCTCCAGCCTTTGTAGACTCATAGAATCCAGTTCAAAGCAAATAATGTGGAGTATCTGCTTTGATTACCTGGATTATATGGCAGTGAAGGTCTCCTCAGTTTCAAAGGGGTGAACATGGCTATGTCCTTGAATATTGTGGACCCTCTGTATACACTGGGGATTAGTTTGAGGATAATACCAACATCTGTACGTGCTCAAGTTCTACTATATAAAATGGCGTAGTAAAATAGTTTCCCTTATATAAAATGCCAAAATCAAGGTTTGCTTTCTGAATTGGGGAAAGGTGGGCATTTTAAAATCATAGAAGGTGGAATCAGTGGATACAGAATCCATGGATATACGGACACAGTAGATCAGAAATGCAATTGTGCAAAGTTTGTGGCAAACATTTTTGCTTCCCCCTGGGAAACCAAAGCGGCTTCCGAGCAGCAGCATTTCTTCAACCCTATCCTCACTCTATGCACATACTGAGAATGGTTCCCTAATTGCAGGCTCCAAGGAGCGGAGGCCCGGCTCGGCTGAAGCAAGCCACATGAGAAGCGACACGGGGTAAGAGGCGGCCCTGGCCCTGGCTCAGCACCCCCCCCCCCCATCACAGACGTTGTCATGTGGCAGTGATTGAGCTGTGGTTGCTAGACCTCATCAAAGCCGGGCTCCAGCACACAACAAGCTGCATGTGCAGAAGGCAGTGGGGATGGCGGCTGCTAGGCCAGGAGATGATGGCAGACTGTGAAAACAACAGTCAAGTCACTTGACATAAAGGGTTAAACATCCCCAGTCTAAAAATCTCCATTCTTAGCAGCTAAGTTGAGTGATGACTTGTAAAACTGCATATAAAAAGTGGTGTGATTTGAGTGTTGGATTATGACTGGAGACCAGGGTTTGAATTCAGTTGTGGAAACCTTCTGAACAAAACTTGCCAAGAAAATCCTGAGATAGGTTAGAGTAAAGGCCATCAAACGTCGCAAACTACTTGAAGGCTCACAACATTAAAAAGGATTTCCATCTATAAGAATGCTCTATGATCATAAAGGTAAAGTTAAAGGTTTTCCCCTGATATTAAGTCCAGTCATATCTAACTCTGGGGGGTGCTCATCTCAATTTCTAAGCTGAAGAGCCAGTATTGTCCGTAGACACCTCCATGTGGCCGGCATGACTGCATGGAGCGCCGATACCTTCCCACTGGAGCGGTACTTATTGATCTACTCACATCAAACTGCTAGGTCGGCAGAAGCTGGGACTAACAGCGGGAGCTCTCATCGCTCCCCGGATTCGAATCTGCGACCTTTCGGTTAGAAGTTTAGCAGCTCAGTGGTTTAACCCACTGCACCACCGGGGGCGCCTCTATGATCATAGTCTGCTCCTAATATTGTGAACTGGAATTAATTTAAAGGCACTAAAAATGGAAAGCACAGGCAGCTATTAATCTAGTTAAAAATAGGGTTGTCTGAGTGAAAACCAAAGGGGACACTGTTACCTGTAATGGTTGTGCCCCTGGTGACACAATGGGTAAACCCTTGTGCCAGGAGAAGTGCTGACAGAAAGGTCAGCAGTTTGAATCCGGGAGCTGGGTGAGCTCTCGTCTGTCAGCTCCAGCTTCCCATGTGGGATCATGAGAGAAGCCTCTCACAGGATGGTAAAGCATCTGGTGTCCCCTGGGCAATGTCCTTGCAGACAGGCAGCCAATTCTCTCACATCAGAAGCGACGCAGTTTTCTATGCATGTGAGAGGCAGGAAAATGCAGTTTTGGGCAGATATCTGAAAGGTTACTATGTTAAATTGCAATGTGCTGTTTTTTTACTTGACATTGTTGTGTTACATTTAAAGGAGAGCTTGGAAATATTACTTTCCTAAACTCTAACTAAAGCTACTCACCCTTGATGTGTTACTTCTGGTTCCTTGTCTTGAATCTGCCTTCTGAGCCAGATCTCTCTTGTTTCATGCTCTGGCTATGTTGTTGCAGAAGCAAAAACCATCTCTTATAAATGCTCTGGATAAATTCTGTGTGTTTTGTTGAAGGCTTTCATGGCCGGAATAACTGTGCTGCTGTGAGTTTTCCAGGCTGTATGAGACCACAACCTTTGGGGATGCTTGCCATAGATATGGGTGAAACGTCAGGAGAGAGTGCTTCTGGAACTTAGCCATACAGCCTGGAAAACTCACATCAACCCAATTCTGTGAGTTTCAGTGTATTTCAAGCAAGCAGCCTGACCTCTGTCCTCGGCCTTCTGTTTGCAAACCTAGTTCATCCTGTAAGCATTATTTTCATGGGAATCCAGTACCACAATAAAGACCTGCTGCATCTTCATGAAGGTGTCCCAAATGTGCACATACATATCGGAAATAAACTTTCCGATAAAGAAGAAAAGACTATTACATATTCACACACATCTGTAGCTCATTCACACAGATGAGGTGTTCTTGTAGTAACATCCTCTAGAGGTCAGTAGTGCACATTGTAAGCCATTTTAAACATCTGTTCATTTTTGCTCTATTTGTTAATACACAGGACTTAAACTGCTTCTACACTGCCAAATACAATCCAGATTATCTGCTTTGAACTGGATTATGTGGTAGTGTAGATTTAGACCCCTTCTACACAACCATATAATCCAGATTATCAAAGCAAATAATCCAGATTATCTGCTTTGAGCTGGATTATACGCGTCTACACTGCCAGATAATCCAGGCTGAAATATGCCTAAAAGGAAGCATTTATTTATTTATTTATTTATGACATTTATATGCTGCCCTTCTAACTCCAAAGGGGACTCAGAGCAGCTTACAAGTTATATATAAATACAATATATTATATTATTAGCATAGCACAATACTAGTACCATACATTGCCATATTGTATTATACCACAATCCTGTAATATTAAATGTAATATGAAATATATAATTATTATATTGTATTATTATTAGTATACTGCATTGCATTATAACATTATTATCAATATTATATGTGCATACAATATATTAAATTATTAGTACAGCACAATAATAGTATTATATATTACTATATTGTACTATAACACTATACGGTAATATTATTAGTAATATTACATGTAATAAAAATATATAATTATTATATTATTATATTATATTATTTATTTACTACATTTATATACCGCTCTTCTCTGCCCTCGGGTGACTCAGAGCGGTTCACAATAGCAAAATTCAATGCTTAAGACATCATAAAACAGTTAAAAACAATTAAAACAATAACATTATAACAATCCATTAAACATCATATAACATCTGATTATTGTCTCATAATTAAATTCAAGATCCAGTCCCATCATCCAATTGTTCCATATTCCTATAATCGTTACACTGCCTAATCAAATGCCTGCTTGAACAACCAGGTCTTCACTTTCCTCCAAAATGCTAACAAGGAGGGGGCCGATCTAATTTCTGCAGGAAGGGCGTTCCACAGCTGAGGGGCCAGCACTGAGAAGGCCCTGTCTCTTGTCCCGGCCAGACATACTTGTGATGCAGGCAGGACCGAGAACAGGGCCTCCCCAGACAATCTTAACATCCTAGTTGGTTCATAGGAGGAGATGCGTTCAGACAGGTAAGTTGGGCCAGAACCGTTTATTTATTATTTATTATTTATTTATTTACGACATTTATATGCCGCCCTTCTCACCCTGAAGGGGACTCAGAGCGGCTTACAAGGTATATATACATACAATATAATATATTATTAGCATAGTACAATATCAGTTTTAATTATTGCTCTATTATACTATACCAATTATATTGTAATATTATTAGTAATATTACATGTAATATAAATATATAATTATAATATCATATTATTATTATTAGTATTATATTGCATTACAGTATAATATTATAAATATTATATGTTTATACAATATATATTATATTATATTATTAAAATAGCACAGGAGACAAGGTGGAACTGTCCCCTGGCCTCCCCTCTCTTCGCTCCAGTCCAGAGCGGCAGTTGGTGCTGGGGGGAGGGATTTATAGGCTAAAGCCAGCACTTTATATCAATTAAATATAGAAATACATAAATATGGAAATAATATGACTGGATTATTGTTATCAATTATTTGGAATGAACCAATACACCTCAATGGTCACTCCTCCACTCAGCTTAGGGCTGAACTGGATTGTAGGCATTAAATAAAAACAGAAAACCTAGCTAAAACATTGATTTACAAAAGTAAAAAATAATAATATTGCTTTGAAAACATGATTGACAACACTACTTTAATTGCCTCATAGGCCATCCAGTCCAACCCCTGACAATAAGCACGAAAATCACATTCAAAGCACCCCCAACAGATGGCCATCCAGCCTCTATTTAAAAACATCCAAAGAAGGCTTTTAAATGGGGCAGAGAGTTCTACTGGTGCCAAACTGCATTAATTCTAAGGTATAGAAAATCACCCTAAGACTCCAGGAGATGAGGTTTGAATCCCTATTCAGTAATGGGGCTCACTGGGCAACCTCAGGAAAGTCACCCCTTCTCAACCTCGGAGAAAGACAATGGCTAACCCCCTGAAATAGAGTTGCCAAGAAAACCTTATGAATCAATGAATCAGAATTGACTTGAAAGCATATAGCAAGGACGGTATGTTTAACCTTTTCCTCCCCTGTTGTTGAAAATTGCTCCCCTGAAGCTATTTCAATTGGGAGGAAATCCTCCGTTATTGCCAAATAGCCTCAGAGGAGCAATTTTCATTAGAAACATCGTTGGCGGGACGGGGTAGAGTGCCCATTAAATGCAAAGGCACACTTTGCTTAGTTTTGGCTTCAGGGCTTGGTTTGAAGAGGCCATAATTCAGTGCCAGCACAATGCAGCAACTCTCAGGTTTAATACTTGGTGGCTCCGGGAAAGCTTGGGAAACACTCCTAGGGCACATCTACACTGATAGTTTAATGCAGTTTCAAACTGGTATTGAAGAAAGTGGTTCCACTGCCTAGAGATGATTAAATAGGAAATCCTGGAACTAGTTTGAGGCCCAGATGGTGATTACACAAACCACAAAGCCCAGGTGAGCATTAAGGGCTTTCTTTCATGTGCATGTGTGGGTATTTGTTGTCTGGTGACTACAGTTTAAAACAGGGGTCCTCAAACTTTATAAACAGAGGGCCAGGTCACAGTCCTGCAAACTGTTGGAGAGCCGGATTATAATTTGAAAGAAACATGAATGAATTCCCATGCACACTGCACATATCTTATTTGTAGTGCAAAAAACACTTAAAAACAATACAATATTTAGAATGAAGAACAATTTTAACAAATATAAACTTATTAATATTACAATGGGAAGTGTGGGCCTGCTTTTGGCTGATGAGATAGGATTGTTGCTGTTGTTATATGCTTTCAAATCATTTCAGATTTAGGTTGACCCTGAGCGAGGGCCGGGTTAATGACCTTGGAGGGCCGTATCCAGCCCCTGGGCCTTAGTTTGAGGACCCCTAGTTTAAAGCGATTTCTGAACTGCATTAAATGTTCATTGTAGATGGGACAGAGTAATTCTTGCTACTCAACATATGCAGTCCTGGACAAAATGGGCAACGTGCTGTCTGACTCAATAAAAAGCAGATCTCCTGATTGATTCCATAGACATCTCATCTCTTATACAAAGACCCTGTATAGAGGCTAGACTCAGCCCCCCCCCCCCATTCCCCATTCCTTTATACTCTTGCATTTATTTATGGCTGTCATGCATGCAATCAAACATTTGACACCCTTTTGTAGCAAGAGCTGCCTTCCTCATGCTCCATCAGCCGGGACATGCTCCTACTGTACACATCAGGACAGCAAATGCGTCTGAAGGGTTCAGCTAATAGGAGAGCTGATGTCAGAGGGAGAGCGAAGCCTGCAATTAAAAGCCGCATGCTGACAGGCAGAGACTCCAGCGCGTGCCCCATTCCAGTGTGTTAATCCGAGAGTTAGCCACGTTCCTTTGCAGATATCATTTCCTTGGCAGTGATCCACAGCTTCTGACAATGGACTGATTCTGCAAAGCCTTGTCCTTGACAGCCAAGTCTTTTCCCCAAGGGAAGGGCTCATTGCAGGAATTAGGATTTGGGGTGTGTGCGCAAAAGCCGTCTTCCTGAGAAATGCTCTGCTTTCACCAAATGTCTAGATTTGCTGGCTGCAAAGAGGAGATGGAAAGCATGTGTCTGAGGAGGGGTGGTTGAATCACAGAAGATGTGAAGAGCTTGGCTCCTTTGCAGCCAGCGGAGAGCTTCGTCATCCCTTTCCATGGGTGCATCTCTACACTGTAGAACTAATAAAGTTTGACAGCAGTTTAACTGCCATGGATCAATACAATGGGATCATGGGACTTATAGTTTGGTGGGGCACTAGCACTATTTGACAGAAAAAACTAAAGACCTTGTAAAACTACAGATGATTCCATAGAATTGAGTCACAACAGTTAAGGAGTGTCAAACTGTATTAATTCTACAGTGTAGATGTACCTCATGAAGGTGAATCTGTTGTATAAACAGCCGAACCTGTAAGAGAAAAATAATTAACTTTTCTCTCCAAATGAAAGTGACAGTCCTGGTTATTTACTTATTTATTTACAGTATTTATACCCCGCCCTTCTCACCCCGAAGGGGACTCAGAGTGGCCTTACAAAAGGCAACAATTTGATGCTATAACAACATCCAGTATGAAGTAAACATATACACATAGATTGAAAACCATATAGGGATTAAAACACATTGTTAAACCACACGATCCAAGATCATAGTAAAAAAGCAGGTCCAATTGTCACTGCACATTTTCCATCATCACTTTTGCATTGCACTATTGGCCAAAGGCTTGGTCGCAGAGCCATTTTTTAATTGTTTTCTGAATGCCAAGAGGATCAGGAAGGAGGGAGCTGACCTGATTTTGTTGGGGAGGGTTGTTGCTATTCATTTGTTCAGTCGTTTCTGACTCTTCGTGACCTCATGGACCAGCCCACACCAGAGCTCCCTGTCGGCCGTCACCACCCCCAGCTCCTTCAAGGTCAATCCAGTCACTTCAAGGATGCCATACATCCATCTTGCACTTGGTCAGCCCCTCTTCCCTTTTCCTTCCATTTTCCCCAGCATCATTGTCTGCTCTAAGCTTTCCTGTCTCCTCATGATGTGGCCAAAGTACTTCATCTTTGCCTCTACTATCCTTCCCTCCAGTGAGCAGTCGGGCTTCATTTCCTGAAGTATAGACTGGTTGGATCTTCTGGGGGTCCAAGGCACTCTCAGGACTTTCCTCCAGCACCACAGTTCAAAAGCTCTTTCTTCACTCAGCCTGGGGAGGTTAGAACTATATTTATCAATATTTTATAGATTAAAAGCAGTACACGTCTGGCAAAGCGACATAGGAGTATGATCATGCTGATAAAGGTTACTCATGAGAAAGAACACAGATCCTAGGAATGTTTTGCAATAGTTTGCTTTTGCCTCTGCCTGCTCGGAAGTGTAAGATTTTCCCCTCTCCTTCTCTCTCTGAGTTAATTAAGTGTAAACTTTCAGCTTGCAGCAATAGAGGTAATTTTAAAAAAGGAGAAGTGCGACAGGAGAAAGAAAATGGGATATTTTAAAAGCAGCTGAAAAAATGTGACGACAGAGGATTAATTGGGTTTGTTCTTTCCAATTTCATCCTGTGAAGAAGTTGCACTTTCAATGATCTCAATGTTAATGGCTGAACAAGAAGTAAAACCCAGGCCAGTTCTATTCTAATCCAGTGTTTATCAAACTCTGCTCCTTCAGGTGCTTTAGACTTCAGGTCCCAGAAACCCCAACCAGTTTACCAGCTGTTAGGAATTGTGAAAGCTGAAGTCTAAAACATCTGGAGGAGCACAGTTTGAGAATCTCTGGTCTAGAGCAGTGGTTCTCAACCTGTGGTTCCCCAGGTGTTTTGGCCTACAACTGCCAGAAATCCCAGCCAGTTTACCAGCTGTTAGGATTTCTGGGAGCTGAAGGCCAAAACATCCGGAGACCCACAGGTTTTATAGGGGATTTATAACTGGTTAGTACCAACATGCTTGAATGTGCATACGAAGTACTTGTACAGTCGGCCCACAGTATCCATAGTTTTTGCACCCATGTTTTCAGCCATCCATGGCCTGAAAATATTCAAAAAGAAATCCCCTATAGTAAACCTTGATCATACCATTTTATATAAGGGATGCCATTTTACTACAACATTGTATATAATGGGACTTGAGCATCCATGGATTTTGGTATCCACTGAGAGTCCTGGAGCCAAACCCCAGCAGATACCAAGATTCTGCTATGCTGTAACGTGTCTACCAATCCCTGTTTTTGAATTGGCTGTGTTTTTGGATTCTTTACTGCTGGAGCTCTATTAATTTCTTGATAATTTTATTTATACTTTTCTGTTACTCTCTTGCTGTATTTCAAATTGTTAGTATCCACTATCTATTCCCCTTTGTAGAATAAAAAAGATGGGATGTAAGTATTTAAAGAACAACAACAACAAAAAAAAGCCTGGAGAAACTAAAACTGAGGCAAAACCCTTCCCAATAATTTCTCTTCAAATTTTCTCTGAATGTTGATGTTGATGGTTTTTGTAGATATGCGCCCCTCCCACTTCTCAGTATCTTTTTGTGTGAGAGACAGCAAGTTAGAGAGATTGTGCTCAGTGTTATCCCCACCCGCAAAACACATACAAGAAGGGGTTATGAATGACTCTCTGATATAACCAGGAACTGCATTTTTGTGGCTCCAACCAAAATTGCTGGAACCAAGTGGTGGAGCCCAATGGCGCTGCCTTGCCCGCGGCCCAATCTTCAGTGGTTACAGGATCAGGCATTTGTCTTTCTTCCTTTGCCTGACACCCCACGTTCCTTTTCAAGCAATGGAAATGACCCGCTCATTGCTCTATTGAAATGAGGAGTACATTCCCCTTGTCTATATATGAAGGTCTGATTTGCACTTTTATAAAACTGTGGAGAAGAAGTGGAATAAGCTGCCTCCTCGGAGAGTGGTGGAAAAACTCCAGAAAATGAGTTTTTAAAGCAGAGGCTGGATGGACATTTGTCAGGGGTGCTTTGTGTGTTCCTGCATGGCAGAAGGAGGTTGGACTGGATGACCTTTAGAGTTTTTTCCAACCCTATGATTCTAAGCTCTAAGAAGTAGTAGTGGGGTTGCTGCTTGAGGCACAGGAGAAACTGTTGTCCCTGTCTGCAGTCAAAGTGCACGGGGCCAGATTATTTTGGCATCTGGAGCAAGCAAAACCTACTAGTAATTTGAACCCTCGCAAAATGCAACAGACAATAATAAATTAGTAAGAAAGATTTTGCTATGTTTCCATTACACCAAAATTTTTGACCAGAATCACAGAGACTACTGGAGACTATTTTGCCCTTCCACTCAGGAGTTCAATCCCAGGAGATGCTTTTCTTTGATACAGGTAGTGACTTCTGCTTGTT
The DNA here is from genome assembly GCF_037176765.1 of Anolis sagrei. Classification (NCBI taxonomy): domain Eukaryota; kingdom Metazoa; phylum Chordata; class Lepidosauria; order Squamata; family Anolidae; genus Anolis; species Anolis sagrei. Next base: position 190,742,836 of record NC_090022.1, on the reverse strand, counting down.
TATATACTAGAGTGAGAAAAAGCCTCTGAAATGTCCAATATGAGAACAGGGTGGCTTAAAAACATGTCTCCCACAAGGGAGAAACAAAACGATTTCTTTTTCCACCAGTTCTCTTATTTTTGAGTTGCCCATGCTGGCTTATATCAACAAAGTTAAGAGTTCCCTGCACAAGAAAAAGTTGTATGAAAAAGGGAAATGTTGGAAGCAATTTTACAAAACAAACCGGTCCAATGCCACACATAGCTCAGCATATTGACTACATTGAAATGTCATTTTCATGTACATGCAGTGTTCACAGGTTTGCAAGCTCACAGAAGAATTGCAGTTTTCAATATAGCAATGATAAATCTTCAGCTTCGTGATCCGATTAACTAACTATCTTAATGTATTTGTTGACAGGACACTAACAATGTAGACTTTAGAGAGCAGATAAAGAATCAATCAATTTACAAATACACAGCTCATTATATGTGCCGAACTGATGGAGCTTTTTAGAACAAATGATTCAAACATTTGCATAGATACAGCATCATATTTCTAGATGCAGATATACAGTTGTCTGATATGCATAGCCTGCCACATATAGCATTATCCTGGGACTGACTCTAGAGATGCATACTTTTAAAAACAAAGCAATCATTGCTGATGATATATTCCTTTACCCATTGTCATAATATTTCCTGCTCTTGAAACAAGCAAAGAATTAATTTTTTGTGAGGTGTATCAACGTTATAGAACTAACACAGTTTGACACCACTTTAACTGCCATGGCACAATACTTTGGAATCATAGAAGTTGTAGTTTTACAAGATCTTTAGCTTTCTCTATCAAAGAGTGCTGGTGCCTCCCCAAAGCCATAGCAGTTCAAGTAATGTCACACAGAGTTAATTCGACATTTGAGATGCTCTCATAGAGTAATTGGGTCAGTGTTACAAGCCTTCTTGGTCATTGTATTTATTTGTCTTTTAGCAATAGCCTTCCAACTTCTTTGCCTCCTAGAATCTGCCTCCATTTCCTGGTGGATTTGAGGAGCTATACCTCAAAACATTCCTCTCCCCAACTTCTGCAAAGAAGAAGTAGAGACACAGGCAAGTAGGATCAGTGGCTGCAATTTCCAAGCATGCTCTCCCTCCAATACATATACAGAGTGGGGCAGCCAGCAAAATTAATTGCTAACCAAAGACCTTCCGGGTGGCAGATAAGATCCAAAAACAGTAAGGAAACAGACCGGCCATACAGTGTTACTTTACCACCCAAAGAGGTAGATTTGGAGGGACTGCGGCTCCTTGAGTCCTGCCTACCGCCATGCTTGGTCTGGCTCCTATAACCATGCTTTGCCTCCCACCCTCTCTTCTGTTTCTCTCTCCCCTCACACTCTATAGACTGACGCCAGGGGAACAGTGCTTTTTTAATTCTTGTTTTTTTTCCAGAACTACAATCCCTGGGCAAGTGGGGAAGACTTGCCCAGGCCGCAAGTCGACTCAGGAGGAGCACAGCAGCGGAGGAGGAGGGCCGCCAAGCGGGCCACGCTCTTGTCGGCACCCCTTTGCCTTTGTAACAATTTCCGATTGGGCTGCCTGAATAAATCCAAAGAGAGAAGCCACTTCCTGGAACATTTTCTACATCCGAAACCACAGGAGAGAGCCCCCGTCGCCAGCCATGGGGAGGGGAGAGTGATCAAAGCCAGATGGGAGCCTAGGCATGGAGACGACAGTGTTCTCCTGCGACACACACACAGAGAGTGTATATGCATGTCTATATTTGTGTATATTTATACAGGCGCATATATATATATATATATATATATATATGAATGAAAGGCAGATGTCTGGTTTGACATGTGTGGCAAAAGAATCAGTCATGCATTAGCCTTGGCTAGCAGAAGCGGCCATACTAATACATATATGGGTTGACACAGATATACCATGTAGAAGGTTGCAGTTAGAGATAGTTGATACAGTGGGCCATTGGAATCCACCGTGATTTGGTCGCAGGACCTCCCGTTGATACCAAAATCCTTGGATACTCACGTCCCATTATGTATAATGCTGTAATAAAATAGGTGCTTCTAATATAACATAGCAAAAAAAAATCAAGATTAGTTTTTTGGAAATCGTTCAAAAATATTTTCAAGGTATAATTCAAAATCTGTGGATATGGAGTGCTAACTGTACATAGAATGTAAGCATGTGTAGTGAGCAAAACATTTGTTGGTTTTGTAGGCCTGCACCCAGAAGTGGCCCTAGGTAATTTTCAAGGGTAAGCAAAGAGTATTGGATGGACATTTGTCATCCCCCAACCAATCCCCCCCCCCCAACCAATCACTGATATATATTTTCTGTTCGTCATTTGAGTTCTGTGTGCCATATTTGGTTCAATTCCATCATTGGTGGAGTCCAGAATGCTCTTTGATTGTAGGTGAACTCTACATCCCAGTAACTACAACTCATATATGTTAAGATCTATTTCCCCCCAAGAGTGCCTCAAGAGCGCCCCTGGGCAAAATCAACTATACTGCAAATGCTTACTTTGCGTAATGGTTGGGCCACCCCTGCCTGCACCTTTATCATAATCCACACACATGCAACCTTCAATTGTCCCAATTTGGCAGGGGCAGCCCTGATTAATTCTTTCTCTTTGCAGTTTCAAAACTGTTTTGCAAATGTTCCAGTTCCTTTTCCTCCCACATTCCCCTTTCATTCGTGACTTACTTCAGTTGGTGCAAACTAAGGCCCCTTCCACACAGCTGTATAAAATCCACATTGAACTGGATTATATGGCACTGTAGACTTAGATAATCCACTTCACAGCAGCTATTGTGGATTATCTGCCTTTATATTCTAACTTATATGGCCGTGTGGAAGAGCCCTAAGGGCAAATTAATGCAGTTTGACCACCACTTTAGCTGTCCCGGCTTAATGCTCTGGAATCATAGTAGTTACAATTTTATAAGGTCTTGAGCCTTCTCTACCAAAAAGTGAGGGACCTCACCAAACTACAACTCCCAGGACTCCACAGTATTGAACCAGGGCAGTGATATAAAACTATGAATTCCACAGGGTACTGTAGATCCACTCAGAGTTCAAAGGACAAAAGTAGTTTGGACTCAACCAATTGTACAGGAAAGGAGAAGAGGAGAATCTTCCCCTTCTCTGAAAATTCAGGCAAAGGCAAACTGCTGCTGCTTCTCTTAGGGCCCTTCCAGACAGGCCTTATGTCCTAGGATCTGATCCCAGGTTTTCTGCTTCAAACTAGATTATAGGAGTCTCCACTGCCAGATCATCTGGGGTAAACAGAAAACCTGGTGTCAGATCCTGGGATATAGGGTTTGTCTGAAAGGGCCCTTAGGCCTCATCTACATTGACATATAAAATCCAGATTATCTGCTTTGAATTAGATTATTTGGCAGTGTAGACTCATATAATCCAGTTCAAAACAGATAATGTGGATTAGCTGCTTTGATAATCTGTATTATATAGTAGTCTAGAAAGGGACCTAGTTTTGTGCATCCACCCATTAATAACTATTGCTATCTTAACCATACTCTGATGTTGCTTGGCCAAACATATCTTGGTTCTCAGCTGTGAAATGTTGTGGGATGTGACCCAGTTCATCACAGTGCTTTCATTTGAAGCTGCAACTATTTCAATTACTTTCATTGCATGTATTAGTTAAATTCATATTCCACCCTTTCTCAAGCGACTAAAGGCAGCAGAGCTGGATTTTCTCTATCCAACTTTACAATATCATCACAAGTTTCCAAGATAGGGTAAGTTAACAGTAACTGGTTCAACTCAACTAGAAACCTTTCTTACTAAGTGGCGACTAGAAGTAAGCTCTCCCATGCCCTAATCCAACAAAAAAAAAACCCTCTAAATGTTTAAGGAACATATCTGGAATAATATATTACATTACTGCCCTCACGAACATGTGCAAATTACACAGCAAGGCTTCCCTGTTGGCCTGTCATAGGATCCAAAAGCCTTTGCACTTTGTGCAGTCGGAACATCTTGCTATTGTAAAATATACTTCTTTGAGATTGGGTCCATCCTTTTGAAACAACCTATATAATTTAAAATATCTGGGGCAGAATTATTGTTACTTGGGAGGAGGATAATTACAAGTGTTGCTCCTGCTAATATCCCAATTGCCACCAAGTGAGCATTTCTAGAGTCCCCATCATAATCTGAGGTCCTAAAGTGGATGTAGTTAATTTGGCTCATGCATGAATCCAGCAGGGAGCCAGGATGGAGTTTGTGCATTGAACTAGGATTCAACTCTCTGCTTGGCCATGGATGACACTGGATCAGTGGTTCTCAACCTGTGGGTCCCCAGATGTTTTGGCCTACAACTCCTAGAAATCCCACCCAGGTTACCAGCTGTTAGGATTTCTGGGAGTTGAAGGCCAAAACATCTGGGGACCCACAGGTTGAGAAACACTGAATTGGATGATACCTTCATAATAAGAAATAAATACTTTATTCATAGACCACCCTCTCCCTGAGGGGACTCAGAGTGGCACCTTCAGGTAGAGGGTGGTCTATAAATAAAGTATGGCAAACATTCAATGCCATAGTCAACAAAAACACAAATGAAAGCAATAGGCACCTCAGAGACATCACGCTCTCTCAGCCTCAGAGGAAGGCAACCACAACTTCCTCTGAGCCAGTCTTGCAAAGAAAATCCTGTGGTAGGGTTGCCTTCGTTTTGCTCTAAATTAGAAATGACTTGAAAACAAATACAGTAACAGTAGTAAATCCAACACAGGTCATGTGAGCTGTTGTATGTGTGCTAGAGAGAGACACTGAAAGAGAGAGGGGGAAGGATAAGACAGAAAAACATTGTTTGCGACCGCATGCACAGTATTCAGTGATGTCTGGAAAAATACCCTTCTTCAGGTAAATCAATTAATATTGACTAATAATAAGGAAAGCTACTATCAGAATGACTGCTGTATTACATTAGAGACAGCGCTGGCATGAGACAGAATAAAGTAGTCTGTTTTGGCAGCTGATTTTAAATGTCACAAAAGAGCAGTCATTGGCTAGTTATTGCTTTTTTATTTTTGTATTTTTACTATCAGGGAATGGGAGTGGTACTTGTGAGCTTTTGTGTCTCCAGTGCCTAAGAAGCATGATTAGATATCACCCATCTTGGCTGGGAGTATGTATGGGGAGGTATTATTACCAGATGTCTTAACAAGGGACTGTAGTGGCACAGCAGGTTAAACCGCTACGTTGCAGAATTTGCTGATCAAAAGATCAGCGATTCGAATCTGCAGGGCGGGGTGAGCTCCTGGCAGGGCCCCAGCTTCTGGGGCAGGGACCCAGCTTCTGCCAACCTAGCCATTTGAAAACATGTGACAAAACATTAGCTCAATAGGTACTGCTTTGGCAGGAAGGTAACAGCATTCCATGCAGTCATGCTGGCCACATAAACTTGGAGGTATCTATGGACAACACCAGCTCTTCACCTTAGAAATGAGATGAGCACCACCCCCAAGTCAGACATGGTTAGACTTAATGTCAAGGGGAAACCTTTACCTTTACACACACACGTTAAACTGCAACAACTAACACAACAATACCTCAGACAGTTACTCTAATAAACATTCCTAGATATACAACTGCTAGGACTATTCTACCTCAAACTTGTTGCCTGTTGATTTTCCTTTCTTATTTTTCTACTCCCTTTAGATAACAATATATGTCAACAGTTCTTCTTTTAATAACACCCCACTAATTAATAAAGCCAATCTTTGATTTAAAAAAGTGATATATTAGTCATTATTATTATTTACTGATTTAATTATGTCTACGGACAATGCCAGCTCTTCAGCTTAGAAATTGAGATGAGTACCACACCCCAGAGTTGGACTCAACTAGACTTAATGTCAAGGAGAAACCTGTACCTTTACCTTTCCATATGTCTTACACCTAAGAAATATCCAGGATATTAGGAAAACCTTGAAGTATATGATTGGATGAGAATATCTGTCAATCTCACTAACACTAGCTGCATAGGTGGGATAAAAATAAAGTAAGTAAATAAATATAGTAAACACTACAGGTGGATTATATCGGCGGTTGGAAATCTGTGGTTTGAGGACAACATGCAGTTCTCAATTTGGCTTCAAACCACTTGGACCCCAACGTTAGCCATACTTGATCCAGCTCCATCCATCTTTTTGCTCCAGATCTCCCTAACTTTGATGGTGTCAAAAGAAGGACAGTTTTATTCCCTAGCAAGTATGCAATTTAGAAGGACATCGTTGAACAGTCTCTTAAGCATCTGTTCAGTGGCATTCATGAGACATCAGAGTACAGTTTGTACCAGTGTTTGGAAATTATGATAACAGCAGTCCGTGGCTCCCGTGTTTCTGCACAAGTGAATCCACTCTTTGGTTTTAACCTGAACTTCATGGGAGCTGTCCAAGGTCCTACTTTTTTTTTTCATGTCAGGAGCTACTTGAGAAACTGCATCCATTTCTGGTGTGAAAGAATTGGCCATGAGAAGCTGGAGCTGACAGATGGGAGCTCACCCTACTCCCTGGATTCCAACCATCGACCTTTTGATCAGCAGGTCTGCTGGCACAAAGGTTTAACCCATTACGCCACTGGGGGCCCCAAGGTGCTACTAAACCTTTTTGTATGTTTTTGCTCAGCACCTTGGATACTGGCATTTGCTCCACCTTTAAGCTGTGGTCTTTTTCAGTTGATTCATTTACACTACCTAAAAGAATCCCATACCTTGTGTGACTGTGGAGCAGAACAGACAACTCTGCATCTATATGCTTGTCCATTGTGCCCTGCTTCATGTACAGAGGAGGAATTGTTGAAGGCTACAGACAATGCCATTGCTGTTGCCCGTTTTTGGTCAAAAGATATTTAGCCGCCTGCACATCTTTTATTAGTTTTATACTAATTTATGCAATGCTTTCGATACGAAATAAAAATTTACACTGTAGAATTAATTCAGTTTAACATCACTTTAACTGCCATGGCTCAGTGCTAGGAAATTCCTGGGAGTTTTGTGAGGCACTAATGCTCTTTGGCAGAGAAGACCAAAGACCCTGCAAACTACAACTCCCATGATTTCATAACATTGATCCAGAGCAGTTAACTTGGTGTCAAACTGCATTAATTCTACAGCGCAGGTGCACTATATATGTGGATTATTTCTCCATCGCTTATCACAATGCTTTCAAAAGCTGCCTCTGAGCTTCTTTTCATTTCCAATGAAAGAGCAATGACTATCAAAGTAGCTAATTCACTACACAATCTATAACTTTTCCTCTCTGTGATCTTCAGTTTATCTGGAACAAGGCCTGTAGCTTTCAGAAGAAAGAAATTCCAATCTCAGCAGCATTCCTCATCAGCATCCCTCAATCCTGGCCTCGTTTCCACCCTGACAAGCTTCACATATTCCATTCTGAGGGCACTTGGTGATGGCTGATGGCCAGCTGGTTCTCTCCCTAAGCCCCCTGCCTAAGCTTTCCACCCCTGGGCAGAAATTCCTTCCAGTTGCTGAGCAGTGACCTAACACATGCACTACATTTGTGGGATTGACATTAGATCATTTTAACTTCCCAAAGAAACCTCAGCCTCTTACTTCTGGCCACTGTCTGGATCCAAGATTAGCCTCGGCTTAGAGGCTAACAGGCTGCTGTCAGAAACCAAGCCCAAATAGGGTCTCAGTGATAGGATGGCCACTTAGATGTTGCTACAGATCAAAGAGGAGATACACTGCTCAAAAGTGCATTTGCCGATGTCTGTTCAAGATGCATCTTCAAAGGTATTTCTTATTCATGATAATACAACATAGCTCACACCAGTAAGGAGACACCAAAACTACTTCCTGCAGCACTCCATCACTGTTTAAACACCAAAACACATCAGATTCTAGAACAGGCATGGACAAACTTTGGCCCTCCAGGTGTTTTGGACTTCAACTCCCACAAGTTGTGGGCATTGAAATCCAAGTCACTTGGAGGGCCAAAGTCTGCCCAGACCAGGTCTAGAATATTGCTCTGTTACCAGAAATCACAGTCCCAGAAATAATTGCAGGATCAGTCATTCCCAACCAAAGCTTTATTCAAAGTACCTCATGCCCTTGTTTTCCCCATATATGGACAATATAAGGGGTGAGAAGGGATGAATTGTTTGCTGCATCATGGTTATTTATTTATTTTATTTATCGTGTCAGGAGCAACCAGACATTTGTATTACATTTTTAACAAAACAAACAAACAAATAGACAGAAAAAACACACAAAGTTTGCAAGCTTGGTAGTTGATTAAATGTCCTTTGACCAGTAACTCCCCACTTGGAGTGCCTCTGGTGTTACTATAAGAAGGTCCTCCATTATGCATGTAGCAGGGCTCAGGTTGCATTGCAGTAGGTGGTCTGTAGTTTGCTCTTCTCCACACTCGCATGTCGTTGATTCCATTTTGTAGCACCATTTCTTAAGATTGGCTCTGCATCTCATGGTGCCAGAGCGCAGTCTGTTCAGTGACTTCCAAGTCGCCCAGTTTTCTGTGTGCCCAGGGGAGTCTCTCATTTGGTATCAGCCATTGATTGAGGTTCTGGGTTTGAGCCTGCCACTTTTGGACTCTTGCTTGCTGAGGTGTTCCAGCAAGTGTCACTGTAGATCTTAGAAAACTATTTCTTGATTTAAGTTGTTGACGTGCGGCTGATACCCAAACTGGAGCTGGAGATGTCACTGCCTTGATCCTTTCACTATTGGCTGCTACTTCCCAGCAGATGTCAGGTGGTGCAATACTGGCTAGACAGATGTCAGGTGGTGCAATATTGGCTAGACACTTTCTCCAGTGGTGTAGGGTGCAGACACCCCGTGATAATGCAGCATGTCTCATTAATAGCCACATCTATTGTTTTAGCGTGGTGAGATGTGTTCCACACTGGGCATGCATACTCAGCAGCAGAGTAGCATAACGCAAGGGCAGATGTCTTCACTGTGTTGGTTGTGATCCCCAGGTTGTGCCAGTCATATGATATTGTTTCTAGCACCCACTTTTTGCTTGATATTCAGGCAGTGCTTCTTGTAAGTCAGAGAACAGTCCAGAGTGACTCCCATCATGGTGAAGACACAAAGTGACTTTCATCCTAATGCTCTGGAACCTACAAATGGGTTGCAGTAAATACCACACTTACTAGTGTGATGTATTCATTTTTAGGGTGTCATGTCCTATTGATGTCCTGATTACGGCCAGCCTGTATTTTGCTTGTACTTAGAAAATCGTTGCATCAGCTCCCTCCCCTGTTACACTTTCTCTTTTTCTGCTAAACTCCACTTTACCAAGCATTACCACCTCTTATAATGAGTTATCTCTTCTCAAGGTATGCCAAAACATAACAGTCTCAATTTAATCTTGGCTTTTAAGCTTGATTTGCTCTATGACACATTTATCTGTCTTTTCAGCAGTCCAAGTTAACTGTAGAGCTCTTATCAACTACCGCATGTTCTACTCTAGGGGGCAGCAAAGGCTTATTTTTCTATCAATACACTGTCCAACTGCATAGGGACAGCATTATTTTCATACTATTCTGTTTTTTTTTCTAGGGGGTGGTGGTATTATTTATTGCTTTCCTCTCCTTACAGTTTGATAATACATGCATACTTGCCCATAGTAAAGGTAAATGTTCTCCCTTGACATTAAGTCTAGTTGTGTCTGACTCTGGGGAGGAGTGCTCATCTCAATTTCTAAGCCAAAGAGAGGGCGTTATCCATAGATGCCTCCAAGGTCATGTGGCCAGCATGACTTATATTTGCATGTTTTCGAACTGCTAGGGTGACAGAAGCTGGGGCTAACAGCGGAAGCTCACCCCGCTCCCTGGATTCAAACCACCGAACTTTCAGTCAGCAAGTTCAGCAGCTCAGTGATTTAACCCACTGTGCCACCAGGATATAAATATACATATATAAATTTAATACTGCCCATACGCAGTATTAAATTTGTATAGATATATTTATACCAGTTGAGGCTTATAACTGTCAATGGGTTGGTGGATCTTAGTCCAAACATTAATAAAGTTGTTCAGAGTGCACAACTTTGAAGGTTTTGGCTTAGTGTAAGGAACCTGATTCAAATAATTAAGTTACTTTAAGTCAGAACTAAAGTATCTTCAAGACAGTCTTCTGGTAATGTCCCCAACTTAAATGTTTCCTAAGAGCTTATTTTCCCCCTGAGATGATCAGATACTGGTGGGATGCTTTATTGCCATCCAGATTGTCTAAGTCATCTTTTATTTTGTACATGCTATGCATAGAGAAGCTTAGAGAAGACAATGATGCTGGGGAAAATGGAAGGAAAAAGGAAGAGGGGCTGACCAAGGGCAAGATGGATGGGATCCTTGAAGTCACTGGATTGACCTTGAAGGAGCTGGGGGTGGTGACGGCCGACAGGGAGCTCTGGTGTGGGCTGGTCCATGAAGTTATGAAGAGTCGGAAACGACTGAACGAATGAACAACATGCATAGAGAGCCAGTGCACTACAGTAGTTTGTCTATGATTCTGGTGATCAGGATTTGAATCATAACCATGGAAACCTATTGGCTGATCAGCCTCAGAGGAAGGCAAAGGCAAAAGCAAATCTCCTCTGAACAAACCTTGCCAAGAAAACCCATAAGACCCATTAGACCTTAGGATTGCCATAAATCAGAATGACTTAAAGGCACACATTAAGAACAAAGTAACATTATATTTGTATAATGCAAAAGGGGCACCTGGTGAGTTCTTAGTTTGTAAGACAATATTTGATACTTAGATGCCTTTAGGCCTTTTCCAACTTCCACAGTATCTATATAACCCCTAAAGTAAGGGTTATATAGGGTTTGTGAACATAAAACTTGGGTGGGTAGCTTTAGGTTACCAATAGGTTTCCAGCTGTCTCTTTAAAATAAAATTCCAAAGTGAAGATCTACATAGTCCCCAACAATTTCTTCCCTCCTCTTCTAGATGGACTAGCATGTTTGAAAACTTCTTAGCAACCCCTATCTCATTTTTTTTAATTCCTTATAGACTTTTCTCACATGATAATGGTGGAATGAGGAAATTTTGAGCTGTTCAGTTGTGCAGTCAAAATGTGAGGCAGTCCTCAGATTTCGCCAGCAAGTGTCACTAAATTCAAGGGATGCGGGAAACAATGCTTCTTCCCATCAGAACAATATTTTTCAAACTCTGCTGTGATTTTCAGTTTTGTGCAGATTTCTGCACTTGCTTCAGTGTGCATCAAATCTATTCATCTCCTCCAAATAAATACCAATGCACAAAAGAAATTGGAATTCATGTTGAAGTGAAAACAAGAGAAATAGTTCCTGGCTTTGTTCCTTTTCAAAATATCCAATATGGCATACAGGAAGAATAAATAGACATGGCATAGTGCAGAAATAGAAACTCCACAGAATGCATATGCTTTGTTCCTTTTCAAAATATCCAATGTGCCAGGCTATGCAAGATTTGAGTTGGCAGAGTATCACTTTGTATTCCCCCACAAATACTTTCAAATGTGAAAATTTCTGGATTGTTGTAGGTTTTTTGGGGCTATATAGCCATGTTCTAGAGGCATTCTCTCTTGACGTTTCTCCTGCATCTATGAAAAATATCCTCAGAGGTTGTGACCTCAAACCTCTGAGGATGCTTGCCATAGATGCAGGCGAAATGTTAGGAGAGAATGCCTCTAGAACATGGCCATATAGCCTGAAAAAAACCCTACAACAACCCAGTGATTCCAGCCATGAAAGCCTTCGACAATACAGTGAAAATTTTATTTTTTGAGATGTATTTCCACTGGAGGTTTGCTTGCCTGCCTGCCTGACTTCAGAACTCACCTTTTCCAAATTTCAATGTTAAATGGGGAATGCTTTAAAAGAGAAAAAGAACAGAATATAAAAAGGTATATTTTTGAGGATCTTTATGTCTTGAGACATCTCAACTATCTGGGTTGTTGCGAGTTTTCCAGGCTGTATGGCCATGTTCCAGAGATATTCTCTCCTGATGTTTCGCCCAGATCTATGGCAGGCATCCTCAGAGCTTGTGAGGTCTGTTGGAAACTAGGCAAGTGTGGAATGTCCAGAGTGTGAGAAAGAACTCTTGTTTGCTTGAGGCAAGTGTGATTGTTGCAATTGGCCACCTTAATTAGCACTGAATGACCTTGCAGCTTCAAAGCCTGGCTGCTTCCTGCCTGGGGGAATCCTTTGTTGGGAGGTTTATGCTGGCCCTGATTGATTATTGTCTGGAATTCGTCTGTTTTCTGAGTTTTGTTCTTTATTTACTTTATTTATTTCATGGCCAGAATAACTGTGTTGCTGTGAGTTTTCTGGGCTGTATGAGACCACAACCTTTGGGGATGCCTGCCATAGATTTGGGCAAAACATCAGGACAGAATGCTTCTGGAACATGGCCGTACAGCCCAGAAAACCCACAGCAGCCCAGCGATTCCAGTCATGAAAGCCTATAGTAAAACAGTGTATAATTATCTGACACAAAATGCTCTAACCCTGTCCACCTTAGCTTGCTCAACAAAATTGTAGTAATGTTTATATTTGCCATTCCTTGTTTTACCATGTCTGGTTTCCTTTGATTTTTGCTTCTCACATTCCATATAATATGCGTTGTAATTTTTTAGACTTCTGAATATATCAGCCGTAGAACATCCTTTGGCTTTCAGTCCAATTGCATCACTAGTCTCGATGCTACCTGTCGGCATCCTCTGCTTTACCTGATTAGCTTGTTAAGTGTCATCTTCTGACGCTATCTCTTCTTTCATTTTAGATTGTATCACCATAGGGGTGTCAATTCAATAGCACTTGTGTCTCTGAGGTTTGGGAAAGGTTAAAGGACATTTTAAAGCCAGACATCATGTCCTCAAGCCTTTTATCTAAATTCAAACCCCACTCTCCTAACAAAACAAACTGCAGCCTTCCAGATGTTATTGTATCACAACTCTCATCAGCTCTAGTCATGGAGCCCCTGGTGGTGCAATGGGTTAAACCCTTATACTGGCAGAACTGAAGACCCACAGGTCAGATATTCAAATCCGGGGACAGTGTGGATGAGCTCCCTCTGTCAGCTTCAGCTCCCCCCTTTTTATCATGTCAGGAGCGACTTGAGAAACTGCAAGTTGCTTCTGGTGTGAGAGAATTGGCCATCTGCAAGGACTTTGCCCAGGGGATGCCCGGATGATTTGATGTTTTTATCATCCTTGTGGGAGGCTTCTCTCATGTCCCCGTATGAGGAGCTGGAGATGATAGAGGGAGCTCATCCGCCTCTCCCCAGATTCGAACCTGTGACCTGTTGGTCTTCAATCCTGCCGGCACAGGGGTTTAACCCACTGTGTCATCGGGGGCTCCCCATACGAGGACATGAGAGAAACCTCCCACAAGGATGGTAAATCATCAGAACATCTGGGCGTCTCCTGGGCAATGTCCTTGCAGACAGCCAGTACTTTAAACCCAAAAGTGACTTGCAGTTTCTCAAGTCACTCCTGACACAAAAAAGAAAAAAAAAAGCTCTAGTCATGATGTCTAATGATGATGGATACAGGAGCTGTAGTCCAGCATCTATCTGGATACCCATATAAAATGACACGGCAGACTAGATTGGCCCACAGGTCATGAGCTTGACATATATGCCATAGGGTTTTCATGGTAAAAGACATAAAAGGGGTTTACCTGTACCTCTTTTTGTGCAGTGCTGACAAGTGCAAGCTATGGCACCCCTGCATTACTGCTGCTGTCCAATAGCTGTTTGGCACATTGAGTCTGGTTCCTCATCCAAAGCTGTTTGGCATGTGAGACCCTTCCAGCAACTCTGCTGCTATCAACATAGCCTATTGACTCACCCATTCTCACCATCATGGAAAGGTAGTGCCAGTGGTGGGCCATAAAACGTATTCAGTAATAAAATAGATTATGCTTTTGAAGTGCAACAAGATGGTTGTTTTTTTTTTAATTTAAAAAATCCACACGTTACAATGAGGGGGCTAAATACTAGGGAAATCTGTCGGCTTAATGCTCTTGGAAATTATACTTAGGCGATTGCCCTGGACGGCCTTTATAAACAAAAGTTTCATTCCAATCCATCTCCTACTACCTTCAGAACAATGCAGAAATAAAGTGTGAAATGTATTATATACTGTGATAAGAACAGTTTTGCTCCTAAGAGCCTCTCTGTGATAACTATTGCACACAACCAACCACTGTGCGGTAGGTGCAATTTTCCCCAGAAGAACCCTTGATCGATCTTATCACTGGCTTCTTGCTCTCTTATCAACATTCTAAATGAGAAGAGTCAGACTCAAGCAATCACTCTTTTCCCACCAATGAATGTGCAAGACAACCAGTTGCACCAGTACAGCATACAGTCATAGAATCATAGCGTGGGAAGAGACCCAAAGATCTTCCAGTACAACCCCATTTTGCTATGCAGGAACACACAAACAAAGCACTCCCAGCAGATGGACATCCAGACTCTGCTTAAAAGCCTTCAGAGCAGATCCACCATGTTCTGTGGTAGCACATTCCATTGTTGAACAGCTCTTATTGTCAGGGGGTTCTTCCTAGTGTTTAAGTAGAATTTCTTTTCCTGCAGATTGAATCAATTGCTACATATCCTAGTTTCTAGAGTATCAGACATCCTTTCAGATATTTAAATGTGACAATCGTATCTCCAAATTTCTCTTCTCCATGCTTAACATACATAGTTCCCTAAGTTGCTCCCCATTATGGCTTGGCTTCAAGACCTTTGACATTTTGATCACCTTCCCTTGATATGTTTTAGCTTGTCAATAATTTTCTTTAATTGTGTCGCTTAGAACTGGACACAGGGTTCCAGGTGAGGTCTGACCAAAGCTGAATAGAGTGGGACTATGACTTCCTTCAGTCTAGATCAATGGTTTTCAACCTGTGGGTTCCCAAATGTTTTGGCCTTCAACTCCCAAAAATCCTAACAGCTGGTAACCTGGCTGGGATTTCTGGGAGTTGTAGGCCAAAACACCTGGGGAAACACAGCTTGAGAACCACTGATCTAGATGCTAGAAATTATTGTGCATTCAGCTTGTGATCTACTAAGTGTGACTCCCACGTCCTCAGGGGATACATTCCCATGGATACTTGAAACAGCAGATAATAGCAAATCCTATATGTTGAGTATACTTGTTCTGGAAGCATGCCAAATAAAAGGGCCCACAAACATCTTTGGGAGAATATTTTTGGAATGTAAAATGGGATATTGAGTCGTACTGAAATTTGGAGGATGGCAATATGTTCTTTCTCCTTCACAGGAAAACCATTACTTGGCCCGGAAGTCTAGCCCACCAGCTTCGAAATTGTGCCAAATCCATTTTCAGTACTAGTTCCAAGAAGCTTTTCATCAACGCTGAAGGACCGTGCACAGACAGCACCAGCAAAGGATCTGGTGGGGGCGCCACTGCATGTACAGAGTACAACGGGCCTCTGCTCCAGCATCAACACATTTATGCAGCCACCCATCTGGCAGGACTGTGGTTCTCATTCACCTGGCTGCCAGCTTAGGAAGAGTGGGCTGGCTTTTGAAGCACTTCTCCGAGCTCTAGTTAGTTTAGCGGGGACATTTTTTCCAAGATGAATTAGATAACTTTAGAGGTCAAGAAAACATATCAACCTAAAAACTTCTCATAATATCAGGACAGTGAAGAGGAGTGGGAGGCACCTTTACAAGAAAAACCTGTGCTTTTGCCAAGGGAGAGTCATCGTAAACACAAGATCTAGCCAATGTTAAACACTTTGAAGTCCTAGAGATTTCCGTCATAGACATTTAACATATTGTTACCCTCAACTCCCCTTCTCTAAACAGGGAGACGTTCCAGGAGTTCAGTGCTTACCCAAGTTTGGCTTCTTTGGCATGTAGACCGCTAGAGGCATATTGGCATTTTGAAAGGTTTGGGTTTATTTACTAATATTTCAGGTGAGGCACAACTAGAGCAACTGCTCAAAACATTCAAGTGGACAAAATCCACCTCAGCTGTCAAAGCTTCATTATTAACATTGTATTTATACATTCCTTTTAACTAATACTACTACAATACTGCTAAATATGTACTATAAATTACTGTTATCTTATCTATCGATTTACATGGCTTGATGGACCTGGGTCATACTTGGTACACATACCCTTCATGATCCAATGACAAATATTGCTGGGATTTGGGCAGGGATTGATAGAGGATGGTAGGCGTTGTAGTCTAACCACTTCCAGAGAACCATGTCAATCCCAACAATGATGGATCTGGATCAAACCTGGCACATATACCCATTATGAACAACTTAAAACACAGCTGAAATTTGAGGGGAGATTGACAGGGGATGCTGGGAGTTGTAGTCCACACACATACAGAGAACAGTGTCAATCCCACTGATGATAGATCTGTATTGAACCCTGTGCACATATCCTTCGTTATCCAACTTATAATACTGGCATGATAGAGAATAATGGGAGTTGAAATCCAGCCACATTTGAAGAGCCACAGGAGTCCCGCCCACTGGGTATATGTGCCAAAGGTATTCCTATCCTGCTAATAAATCAGGTGCCTCGGCCAATATTCAGGTGAGGTACCATCACTCTTTAGCAGAGAAGACTAAAGACCTTATAAACCTACAACTTCCACAATTCCATAACACTGAGGCATGGCAGTTAAAGTGGGATCAAGCTACATTATTTCTGCAGCCTGACACTGGTTTAACTGTAATAGATCCACCTTAGGTATCTGAGAACCCAAGGTTTTAATTCACATTTGGCCTTCAAAACCAATTGGCAGAACTTTGGCAAGTCACACTCTCTCAGCCTCAGAGGAAGTGAATGTCAAACCTCTTCTGAATAAAATGTTGCCTATGATAAGGTCACCTTAGATTCTCCATAAATTGAAAACAATTTCAAGGCATGTAATAGCATCATTATATTGCTAGCTTTCCATGATTACACAGCGACTATGAGACTAAACAGAGCCAAACACACAAAGACAGCAGAAAAGGAGGAGAGGAAGGAGCTGGCAAGGCAAGGCTTGTTTGCTTTACAGTCTGGCCAGGGATCAAAGAGGAAAATACATTTTTTTCTCTCCTTGAAGTCACTCCCTCTGCCATCACTCCTATTGTGAGAGATTGTGATGATGATCATCCTCCTTAGTCATGTCATTCAGAACCAGAGGCTCTTTGGGAGAATACATGAGGCCTCCTAGCTACTCAAGGCAGCAAGTGATGATTAATATTTTTTACCAAAGACTTAGATTTGGAGGAGGAGCAGGAATGCCCAGCTAGATGAAAGGTCTTTTATTTGGAAGCAGTAAAATGAAAACGACATTGAGGGGTTAGGGAAAGTAGATTAATCTTATATTTAAAAGTCTGCAAGTCAAAACTAGACAGATCTCTTGCTTGATCTCTCTTTTAAAATATGGGTTTGGAATATCAGCAGTAATGTTGCATAGCTGACTTTTATGTACACTTCGGAAGTTTAGAGATTACTTCCTAAACTTTTGATACAGTGTTTTGGTCTGGGTTGGTTTTGCCCTGGATTAAAATGAAAGGCACGCTTCCCTTTCAGGTGGAGTGTGCTGTGAATACTGTTGTGCTGGTATTTGTTGGAAGTGTCAATATGTACTCAGCTGTATACCTTGTTTGTGTAACATCCCATGGGTCCACCAGCCAATGTCTAGTGTTGCACTTGGAGAACAAATGGTAGGTGCTTGTTGGGTCACACCTGCTGGATCATCTCAATTTATAATGTCATCTTCTGCTACCCCCTACTGACTGATAATGCCTTTATGGTGCAAGCTATTTGAAGTCATATGATGTGATATAGATTATTTCTGGGTTCCAATGTTCACTGGGCTATTTGCACAGTTTTGCGAAGGCATTTTGCGAAGAGTCATGTTGGAGTAGATTCACAACATGTTTGTCTCCATTTCCCAGACCAATTTAGACTCTATGGCAGAGGTCCTCAAACTTTTTAAACAGAGGGCCAGTCCCTCGGACTGCTGGGGAGGGCATAATATAGGTTGTTGATGTTGTTGTGCCTTCACGTCATTTCAGAATAAGAGTGACCCTAAAGCAATCCTTTTCTTGTCTTCCCCTGAGTCCAAGACAGTGTGACTTGCTTAAAGTCATCCTGTGGGTTCAGAGCAATAGTCCTAGGTTCAAACCATTACACCTTGCTTTCTGAATGCCTTCCCTCATTATTTCCTACTTACCTTTCTTTCTTTCTTTGTACAGCAAGGTACAAATGGCAGCAGTGGCAGCAAATCCAAAGTTCACAGCGGGGACTAGGTAAAGGACCTTGGTGGGCCGAATCCGGCCTTTGGGCCATAGTTTGAGGTTCCTTGCTCTAGAGCTTGCTTTTGAGCGGTGGCAGTAAATAATAACCAGCTTTTAAAGAAAACCTCTTTTCAGTCTAAAATGGACCAGGAGCCCCAAAACCGTGCCACAAATGCTTGATACCTTTGTGAGACTTTGAGGGAATATTTTAATTTTTTGCAGCAGTTTGGAACTAATGCAGCTTTCTAGCTTTCCATAAGTGCACACTCATATAGTAATGGTTAATAACTCACCTATTATTGAAATGGTGAATCTGATCCAGGTTTGAGTCTACACTTTAAAGGAGATCTCCATGTTGCCGGCAACTTGGATTGCAATTTAAAATTCAGATTAAATGGGAAAATTCACTATTCCATCAATATGGGAGCCGACAGCCACTGCTATTTTGAAGCAACCACCATTGAAGGCTTTCAGATTTATTCCTGAGCAGACATGTAAAGAACTGTGATATTAGCAAAATAGGAGTATTGCCTAAATCCTGTAAAGGCACTGGATCCCAGCTGATCTTGGAAAGGTCAGCAGCAGGGTCAACCCTGGTTAGTACTTGGACTACCAGTTTCTGTTTTGGAAGAAGGAACTGGAAAAACTACTAGTGAGTAATGCTTGCCTAAGAACTCCTTATTAAATGCCTGGGGTTGCCAGCTCAATATTTCACTGGTGGTGGGAGGGAACGAATGAAAGCGTAAACAGAGCAACCTGGAACAGACTTTTCAAACTGTCTTCTTCAAGGGGGAAATGGAGCTGAGGGAGGAAACTTTGATGTCTTTCTCCTTGAGATTAGTTGTTCCAGTAAAACCTACCTAATAGACACTGAAGCAAAATTACACAGCTATGCCATAACTTTTCCGGATGAACGTCTGCAGCTGTTCATAACAGTGTACATGGGCGATGAAAACCGTCTTCCCTGCCAAATGTAAATAGCTGGCCATCAGTCTGGGCAAAGACAACCAGAAATAAGAGACCTCTAATCGCTGTTTGCAAAGCCACTCCTTCCCCTCTTGCCCAAGGGGAAGGCTGGAAGGAAATCTGGCCAAACCAGTTCTGTTGCAAGATTGTGCCACTTGTCCACACAAAAGTCACCAACACATGGACAATGAGCGCAGCCACAAAGAATATATCCATAAACATGTCTGCAAACATATGGGAGTATAAATTCATAATTCACGTGATGACATGTGGGTTGGTGAAGGTGTCATGACCTGTGTGAATGAGCCAGACATTGCAAAATGGCAGAACTATTTTTAAACTAGGAAGGGTTCAGCACCCACAGGAGGCTTTTGCCCATTTTGGTGGTACTGTTTTTTTCTATCCATTCATTTTGAAAACCTTAAATAGGAAAATATTTGTAAACAAAAGATGTCACCTCTTCATGATTTTCTTACAAGCAAATCTAATAAAACAGATTACAGGCAACCTTTGTTATTCCTGGAAACCTCAATGACAATAGCTATAGTGCTTGGTAGTTTTGTACACTTTCTGACTGATAATTCCAGAGGAGGCTCAATTCTTATGTAAAGTATCTTGGTGATTCAATTTTGCCAGATCATTGGGTGTATTTCAGTGTGCTCAAACTTTACAGACTAGTCCTGAGGAAGATGCCAAGCCCATCCAGACCCCACTGTTTTGAGGTTCATGAAAAATACGGAAGGAAATTGAAATAATGGATGGAAAGCAGATCTATAACTATAGTATGTAACTCAGTTAATCATTGCCTCCTGACTTCTCATATTTTGAATAATAATAAATTGTTGTTGTTGTTTATTCATTCAGTTGCTTCTGCCTCTTCGTGACCTCATGGACCAGCCCACGCCAGAGCTTCCTGTTGGCCGTCACCACTCCCAGCTCCTTCAGAGTCAAGCCAGTCACTTCAAGGATACCATCCATCCATCTGGCCCCTCTTCCTTTTTCCTTCCATTTTCCCAAGCATCATTGCCTTCTTTAAGCTTTCTTTTCTTCTCATGATGTGGCCAAAGTACTTCATCTTTGCCTCTACAATCCTTCCCTCCAATGAGCAGTCGGGCTTTATTTCCTGAAGTATGGACGGGTTGGATCTTCTGGCGGTCCAAGGCACTCTCAGAACTTTCCTCCAACACCACAGTTCAAAAGCATCTATCTTCCTTCGCTCAGCCTTCCTTATGATCCAGCTCTCACATCTGTAGGTGACTATGGGGAATACCATTGTTTTAACTATGCAGATCTTCGTTGCCAGTTTGATGTCTCTACTCTTCACTATTTTAATAATAAATAAATAATAAACTTTATTTATACCCCACTACCATCTCCCTGAAGGGACTTGGGGTGGAAACAATACATAAACATATAAATGATGACAATATAAATCTACAACAGCAAACACACATAAAATGTCACATTAAAAATTAAATTCATAAAACGCAACGCTGTCTGCAGATAAAACTGGCTGTCTTCAATTTAAAATCCAAGTGCTGAAGTGAAACAACCACTAAGTCCTCGGGTCTAACCATTAAAATCTACTCAAGGTCAAAGGCCTGTCTAAAAAGCCATGTTTTTAGACTAGACTGAAAAGCTTGGAGAGTGGGTGCTAACCTAATCTCTTTAGGGAGGGCATTCCATAGTCAGGGGGTCACCACTTAGAAGGCTTTCTCTCTCGTTCCCACCACCCATACTTGGTACGGTGGTGGGACCAAGAGAAGGGCCTCCCTGGAAGATCTTAGAGTCCATACCAGTTCATAGAAGGAGATGTGGTCTTGAAGATAGGTTGGACTCAAAGCATATAGAGCTTTATAGGTAATAACCTGCACTTTGAATTGGGCCCGGAAACTTGTCGGTAGCCAGTGAAGCGTGGTATGCTCCCTTTAGCTAGCCCCATTTACCGTAGTAATCTAGCTGCCGATCTTTGCATGAACTGCAGTTTCTGAGCTGTCTTCAAGGGCAGCCCCACATAGAGTGCATTGCAGTAATGCATTCTGGATGGACTGCTTCTTTGGCAATGGTAATGCTCTTTGAACTCTACAGTAACAATAGCTGGAATCTCAGTTGCCTTAGGAAATTCCAGCAATTTTATAAGATGCCATTGGTATGAAGCCATTGCTCAGATAGATCAGACCCTTGGTATCTGCTGGAGTTTGGTTCCAGGACCTCTGTGGATACCACAATCCATAGATCTCCAAGTCCCATTATATACAATTGTATGGTAAAATGGGGTTCCTTATATAAAATAGCAAGATAAGAGGATGCTTTTTTGAGAGGAATATTTTCAAGTCATAGTTGGTTGAATCTGTGGATGCAGAATCTGTGGATATAAAGGGCTGACTGTTTTGGCTGGGGAAGGGGGATCACTTATCATCCTAGATCAGTGTTTCTCAACCTGGTGCCAATCTAGAGAAAAGATACAAATTGGGGAGGGGCAAAATAGAGGAGAGATTTGAGCTCGCTGTGAACTTAATCCTGATTTGGCCCCTACTTACTTATTGGTGAATTGTGGGTTTTATTTTCTTTTTAAGACAATAACCAAGCCTTTGGGGCAGTGGAATCAGGCAAAATGGTGTCCTGAGATGGTTTTAAAGCAACTTTTAATGTGGAGATAAGTGATTTTAATGTTTGTATATATTTATAGTTTTATGTCCCAGCATTTAATGTTTGCCATATATATGTTGTGCTCCGCCCCAAGTCCCCTGCGGGGTGAGAAGGGCAGAATATAAAGTCCACACAATGCATTTAATCTACCCTTGGAACATAACTGTACTCAGCCATGAGTGATTGCCTATGATGATGACATTTAATCTAATTTGTAGTTTGATCATGACAGTGTGACTGAGGGTGAATGCCTGCTTCTTCTGGCCCTACTAGTCTTTTTTTTTTTTTCCTGTTATGTCTTCTAAATTGAAAACCTGAGGGCAGTACAGCAAGTTCTTCTATGTGCCATTATCTCCTGCACAGTGAGACAAAATAATGTTAATGCTGCCACTCATAACAATGTATGTGAAATGGGTGTAAAGGTAAGATAGGGCCTTATCTGGTAGCTAGGTTTAAACCGAAATGATGGTGACCAGGAGCTCAGTTTTTGAGTCTTTCGCTACCCATTTGAGGTCTGGAAAGGTATCTGAAAATCATAATGCCTTCAGACTTTCCTTATAGAACTACGAAAATGGGAAGTCCTAGTATTATTATTATTTTACTGACAGAAAAATAAAGCATGACACAGCAAACGAGGTCTATATGCTGGATTTCGTATCACAAAGTACAAGTCGAAAACTTCCCAAGCATTTAGGACTATGTGATATATTTTTGAATGATGCGTGCAGATCCAAGTAAGGTAGCCTTTTGCAATTGATAGATCGTGATTTTGTCAATGTTTATTGTTTTCAAATGCGGGCTGAGATAGTTTGGCATGGCACACCATGACCACTGGGACCACCTGTACTGGTTTATGCCAGAGCCTTTGCAATTCAATTTTGAGGTCTTGATAACGGCTGAGTTTTTCCTGTTGTTTTTTGTCAATTTGACTGTCACCTGGTATGGCGACATTAATAATCCAAACTTTTTCCCCCCACAATCGTGATGTCTGGTGTATTGTGTTCCAGAACTTTGTCAGTCTGGATTCGAAAGTCCCACAGTATTTTGGCATGTTCATTTTCCACTACGTTTGCGGGTTTATGATCTCACTGGTTCTTTACTACTAGAACATGGTACTTGTGACATAAGTTCCAATGAATCATTTGGGCCACATAGTTGTGCCTGTGTGTAGTCCGTTTGTGTGATTGTCTTGCAACTGCTGAGGATATCATCAATGGTTTCATCAGCTTCCTTGATTGTCTGCATTTTCAGTCATCAACTGATTTTTCGATCCTGGCCTTAATAGCATTTGTTCTGGGCTGCAAGAATCAGGCCCTCTGTCTCCTTCTTCAGTGATCCATTTGTGAGCCATAACCAGGTCTTCTCCTTTCAACTTTTATTTCAATTTTGTCAAGGAACTGCCCTTGTTATTGTTATTGTTGTTGTTGTTATTATTTTACTGACACAAAACCACAGTATGTCACAGCAAACGAGATCTGTATGCTGGATTTCATATCAAAAAATCACAAGTCAAACACCTCCCAAGCATCTAGGACTGTGTGATGTATTTTCGAATTATGAGCGCAGATCCAAGTAAAAAGGACCGTGGTGGATGCTGCTGATTCTGGACAGCCATCACCAAGTGGGCTACAGAATCAAAATACAAATGAACATTCACAGAAGTGGCAGAAATATACAATGCCAGAAAACCGCACAATTATTGTTGTTGTTGTTGTTGTTGTTGTTATTATTATTATTATTATTATTATATCCTGCTTTCTTATCTTCATCAATACCCAAAGCTGCCGACAACATTAAAAACAATGCAATTTAAAACCTATAACATATAAATATTAAAATAGAATTAAATCTACACTTATTAAAAGAAGTCATTTAAAACCACTTTAAACAAGTAAACATTGTTACAGTAATTTCACCACCATACAGCACCCCAGGTTCATTTTTAAAAAAATTCTGCTTTAAAAGCCTGCATAAATAAATGGTTTTGGAAGGACAGCAGGGAGAGGGCCATCCTAGCCTCCCTGGGAAAGGACAAAAAGTGATGGTGGTGAGGATTATGATGATTTTGAGCATGTGTTGAGTGCCTTCTCATTAAAAGCCTGTATCCTTTCCCTGCCTCAAGCAAATAAGGTTCGGCCTCAGAGCTTCAATGGCAAAAGATAGCAAGATAGCCGCTGACTTGTCGCCAGGTACTCAAGAGTTTGAAGGTAAGCAAGAGAAGTTGCATAGTCTAGCTGAGTGGTTCTCAGTCTGTGGGTCCCCAGGTGTTTTGGCCCACTTTACCAGCTGTTAAGATTTCTGGGAGTTGAAGGCGAAAACATCTGGGGACCCACAGGTTGAGATCCACTGGTCTAGCTCATGAGGTTTCTTTCTCACCCAACCATCATTTACCTTCTTCCTTTTCATCACAGAAGGCATGTCCCCACAGATGGGAAAAGTCCACCCCACACCCATCCCCTGCAGTGAGAAGATAAGGCTACAGCTTCTATTTGTTCCCATCCTGCACCATTCCCTTCCTGCTGCCAGTGGCTTATCCAATGACCAGGGCTTGTGTGCTCTCGATGTTCCCAGAATGGCACCCATCAGGCTCAAACCCTGGTGAAGCTTCCAGCCAACACATTCAATATCGAAGCAGGAGCAGAGCTGGGAAATACTTTTAGGGCTGCAGCTCCCACAATCTCCAAGCCAGCAGAGTCATAGAATCCTAGAGTCGGAAGGGATCTCCCAGGCCTTCCAATCCAACCCATTCTGTCATGTAGGATCACACAATCAAAGCACTCCCAACAGACGATCTGATGGTCTCTGCTTAAAAACTTCAAGAGAAGGAGACTCCACTCTGAGGTAGCATTTTCTACTGTCTTACTGTCAAGTTTTTCTTAATGATTAAGTAGAGTATCTTTTTCTTGGAGTTTGAATCCACTGCTCCATGTGTTTGTCGTCTCTGGAGCAGGATAATTTTTTCCCCCTTCCTCAATATTACACCCATTGGAATTAAAAGTGGTGTAGATGTACTCCTTGTAATAATTCCTAACACTTTTCTGATATAGCATTGCCAAGTCTCTGAAAAATGACCAAAGAATTCAAAGTTTCAGAGCTGCATTCTTTGACTCAGAATCTTCCCAGCAGGGTGCTAAATCTCAGGGATGGGAATCCGGATCAAAGGAGGAAAACTACTGTATTTCATTGCATAATAATAACACTTTTTTAAAAGAAAAGGAGGGTGCGACTATTACATGAAGAAAAAAATCTGCCTTTGTTATCTGATTTGTTTTTTTAAAAGTAAAACAGAACGATGGGGACGATGTCACGCAAACTGTGTTATCCTTTTTCTGGATTCTTGGTTTCTGTTGTATTTATATGTATGTATATATTAAAACTCTCAATAAAAATTAAAAAATTAAAAAACAAAAAAAGTAAAATAAAATACCTTACCTATGAAAGGGGAGGGGGGGAGGAATCATACAGCCTCAAACAGCACTGTTTGTTTGTTTGTTTGTTTGTTTGTTTTAAAACTGCTGAGCCATTTGGGACTGATTCCCGTCTCCTTCCTTCCTTCTATCCTTTCTCCAAAAGGCAAGGCAATTGAAACGGAGATCTCTGGAGCTCCACTCTTCCCTCATTCCTCAAAGCAAAGCAGTTTAAAATTCCTGAAGTGGAGGTTTCTGGAACTTAGATTCTCTCTCTTCCAAGTTCTCCTTTCCTCTTTGAATTCCAAAGAACTCCATGCCAGGTTTTGTAAACTGCCTTGCCTAGGAAGAAAGGAAGAGAGAAGAGTGAAGCTTCAGACGCCTCAATTTCATAGTTTTTAAACTGCCTCTTCTTCAGAGAAAGAAGAAAGAAAGGGAAAATCTGCCTGAAATTGGGGTGTGACTATCAGTCGAGGACAACAAAAATACAATTTTTGGCACCCAAAAAATTGGGGTGCGACTGTTATGTGGAAGCGACTATTATGTGATGAATTATGGTATTTCATTTTTCCCAACTCCTTACTACATTCCACTTCCATCTAGACTTAATATCACATCAATTTAAATGGCTTAATTCTTTATTACATTCATACTCTGCCTTCATACTTTATATATTTTATAGATAAATGTTTAATTTATTTATATTTCTCCTTATCCCTGGAACATGGCAAAGCAATATCAAAGTATGGTCAAGCTGACAAACATGAATGAAGAAGGGACAATTCTGAAGAGGCAATTATAGTTTGCTTTTGTCTGAGCCTACTTGGAAGTGTAAGATCCACTCCTTCTTTTCTCCTTCTTGAGTTAATTGAAGGCAAAACTACTCATGCCATTTTCAGATCAGTTTGCAGAAATTGGAGCAAGTCAAAGAGGAAAGGAGAACTTGGAAGAGAGAGAAACTGGGATATTTAAACAAAGCAGAAAAAAACTAGGACAGTAAAGGATTAATTGGGTTTGTCTCAGCCAAACTGAATCAGTTGGAGAGTATTATCTTTTCTCTAATAGTTCAAAGGGGCATTCATAGCCTAGAGTATTTAATCCTTGCATGTGAGGACAAATCATCAAAGCGGATTTCTCTCTGCTGCAAGAGAAAATAAATATTCCTCTACACATTATCATCATATTGAAGAGTCCCAAAGTGATGCAGGGGAAATATTCTCTGAAGACTGGTTTCCTGTACAGGAAACTGTTGTAATTCAAGTGCAATACTTCCTATGAAATACATAAGGACATCAAATAGCAGCAGATGTTGAACAAAATTCTCACCGGTTAATTTTCCTTCCCAAAGGGAGTTCTCAACTGTTGGGAAATCTGTTTTTTAAAAAATAATGAGAAATATGTTTTGTTTCCCAACCACAAACAAAAGACAATCAAATGTGATTTTTTTTGCAAGTTTAGTTTCTTTTCTTTTCTTTTTTTTGTGTGTCACATTCCAGAGCTGAGAGCAAGCGTCAAGAGTAGAATTCAGTCAAAAGTCCCAGCTCCTCTTAGTGCTCTTTAATACTCCGCAAGCATACAAAGCTGCAGCTTAATAACTTATTTCCAACTGTTGATCTGGTAACCCTGGTGGCAGTGGACAAACAGGAGCCTTTGCCTGTCAGAGGAATCCCAGTGTGTTTGCCAAGCACATCCTCTCCCTGTGTTTGTTGCTGGCGGTGGCATGCCGTCTACGCCCTTCCCTTCTGCTGAAAGGTAACATTATCAACAGCTGCTTGAAATAGCTTAGGCCACCCAGGAGGTGTTAGACTGCATCTGCAAGCCTCTCTCAGGGCAAGTTGGAGCAGTTCAGGTCAGGCTAGCAAACCACTCCCCAACTGGGTGCTCCCAAGCTTGTAGGGCTGGCTGGTAGTTTGTTAAAAGGGCTGAACCCAAATTAAGCCTGTCTCTGTGGGCTGGTATTGCTTCTTCAGAAGGGAGGAGACCGGACGACGACTTTCGGGATGTTTCACAGGGTTCATTTCTTTCTTAGCAGGCAGACTCAGAAAGCAGAAACTTGAAGTTACCTTTGGGGATTACAACTTTCAGAAACTATCAGCCAACATGGGAGCTGTAGTTTCAAAAGAAACTTTCACAACAACAACAACCAGCTGATTCATTGGAACTTGTGCCACAAATACCATCTGCCTGAGACAAAGAACTGGTGGGATCAAAAGCCTGAAAAAGTTACAGAAAATGAACACGTCAAACTACTCTGGGACTTCTGAATTCAGACTGACAGAGTTTTCGAGCACAATATTCCTGACCTCACAATCATGTTAAAAAACAAAGTATGGATCATCGATGCTGCACTCCCAGGTGACAGCAGGATTGAAGAGAAACTGGCAAAGCTGTCACAATATGAGGATTTAAAGATCAAACTGCAAAGACTCTGGCACAAACCAGTAAAGGTGGTCCCAGTGGTGATGGGCACACTGGGTGCAGTACCTAAAGACCTTGACCTGCACTTAAACACAGTAAAATCGAAACTGTAATACATGTACTTTTTATTTGCACAGTTTACAAGGATGATAGACTAAGGTTAATATCCCCTCTACTCACCAAGTGGCCAGGAAGAACCCTAAGTTGGTACTGTCTGATCTTGACAAAAGGGTAATGGAACAGGTGACCAAATTTCTCTTTGCAGTGGCAAAAAGCCGCAAGTGCTTCGTGAATAACCTGTAAACGCTAAGAGTATAACAAAGCGTACTCGGGAGACTTATTATTAATTGGCAATCAGTTTCTGTTTTAGATTATAAAGACAGTCCTGCAACCGATACCAAATGGTGATACTTGTTTTCATTAATCATAAGCCAAATGTGATGTTATTAATTATTTAAATATTGTATTTCATTATTCTACTTTCACTTGATTTAGCCGATGGTTTGTTGACCGAAATAAAGGCTACTGACTGACTGACCGACTTAAACACAATCAGCGCTGACAAAAATTACCATCGGTTAGCTGCAAAAGGCCACCCTACTAGGAGCTCACTGCATTATTCGCTGATACATCACACAGTCCTAGACACTTGGGAAGTGACTGACGTGTGATCCAATACAACAGCCAGCAGAGCAATCCGGTTTGCTGTGTACTAATCTTGTGTTTCAAATAACAACAAATTTATTTTTGTATCCCACCTCCATCACTCCAAAGTGACTCAGGGAGGCCCACAATTAACTTGAGATGGAAGAAAGGGGTAGATCATGCCCTTCCAAGCTTTGTGAGAGTTGTCATAAAATCAGAATCATAGAGTTGGAAGACACCACATGGGCCATCTAGTCCAACCTGACATGCAGGAAAAACCTAATCAGAGCACGCCTGACAGATGGCCATCCAGTCTCTGCTTACACCACACTTTAAAGCAGAGAGTTTCACCGCTGAACAGCTCTTACAGTCAGGAAGTTCTTCCTAATGTTCAGGTGGAATCTCCTTCTCTGTCATTTGAACCCATTGCTCCAAATCCTAGACTCCAGAGCAGCAGAAAACAAGCCTGCTCCCTCTTCCTTATGACATCCTTTCAAATATTTGTACTTTATCATGCCTCCTCTCAGTCATCACTTCTTCGGGCTAAACATACCCAGCTCTTTTAAGATATTCCATGTAGCGCATGGTCTCCAGACCTTTGATCATTTTAGTTGCCCCCTTTGGACACATTTGTCATCTGATTATGTAGTGCCATTAAGTCCACTTCAATTTAGGATCAATGTCTTCTCAATGGGACTCTGTTTGGAGTCATCACAGCGAATTGGACATGTTCCTTTGCTCTTCTTATATTGTTGTTGACTTCAACTTATGATTGAGAAACCTACAGGTCACCCTATTCTCAATAACGCTGCTCAGGTCTTGCCGTCTAAGCATCTGTGGTTTCCTTGATTGAATCTTTTCATTTGGAATGCAGTTTTCCTCTTTTCTTGTTTCTACCTTACCAGGATTGCTTTCTTTCCCAGTGAGACATGTCTTCTCATTATATGTCCAAGTACGACAGTCTCAGTTTCACCATCTTGGCTTCTAGGAAGATTTGCTCTTGGACTCGGTTATTTGTTTTTTTAAGCTGTCCATGGTATCCATAGCACTTTTATACAGCACATCTCAAATGTGCTGATATTAAAATGACGTGCTGGAGGAGGATTCTATGAGCATACAAATAAATAAATGGATATGCAAGCCATGATGCCACTTTCACTCTATTACTATTTCACAAAACACAGTGTACACACAAGATTATATTATTTTCATGGTTATATAGTAGCCACAATATAAAAGAAGAAAATATGGATAAGATTCAGAAGCAGGAAGGCTGCTGGAGATAAAAAAAATAGTGAATTGCTGATTGTGATTAGACTTAAGAATCAACACTGACATCACAAACATTGCGCAAAATCAGGCTGACATTATTTCTTGAGAATACGCCTGGGCAGCATCAACTGGGTTTATTACATACTAGATATGGAAGGCTAAAGGACAGATCAAACCGTGATTAAATTCTCCTGTTAACTTTTTAATTTGGTATTTTGCATGGACTTTCATAAACAGCTTCTGTTAATAGACAGGATTCAAGGACTAGAAAATATTCTGGCCTCTCGTTCACCCCCATAAAAAAATAAACATGATGTTATCCCCTGATTCCCATTTATTTTTCACTGACCTCCTTTCTCTCTACAGTGATAATTATTTAATGCAATAATAACAGAGGGAGGCAGTTTAACTCTGAAGTGCCTCCTGAGGGGGATATCTTTGTTGTAAGAGATACTGGATAAAAACTGAATTTTCAGTAAACAAGCAATTACTTGCCATTGTGACTTGTCAGCTTCGTGAACAAAAGCTATTAAATCGAATTTAGATTACAATACTCTCTTTAAAATTGCAGACCCAAACAGCATGTTTGTGGTTTCAACACAGCAGCAGCCCTGAACTCAAAATATTGTTATGTCTCCTCCTGACTACATAACAGAGATCTTATTATATCTAGCAAGACAAAAGGCCTGGACAAATATTACCATATCCTCCTTGATTTGGCTGTAACATTCGTGATTAATCTTCTGTCATCCCACATTTCAGATACTTTTAAATATTCCCATTTCACTGTTGTCCTTTCACTTTAATTTAATTCATACAAACTGAGTTCAAAGTGCAAAAGTAGTTTATTATTAGCAGAGGGAGCGGATGGGAAAAGCAAACTGCTGCAGCACATCCTAACTTGTGTGTTCTTCTTCATTAATAACGTTTGCCTGTTTTACCACACTCAGGGGTTGCTTAGCCTCAAATGTCCCAGTTTTCATCAGTAAAATACTGTGGTCTAGTCACGTCCAGAGCAGACAAAGCTAGAAGACCAGGGGAAGGAGGGACAATGTTATGCAGCTTTACTCCCTTCTATCTATGCTAATGACTTCTAAATTTGATGGCTATTTATTTATTACATACATTTCTATCCCGCCCTTCTCCCCACAAAAGGATTCAGGGCCGCCTTACAAAAGCATCCAATGATGCTATCAACATATACACAAATAAAATTACAAGGAAGACAATAAAATCCATTTAAAACATTATACAGATTCAACAAATAAATTAATTAACAAAAAATTAACGTGCCAATACACCAAAGCCAAGCCAGCAGAATCCAGTTTCGTAATGTCCAAAATTTTCTTTCTTGAACGCCTGTTTCCAGAGCCAGGTCTTCAGTTGTCTTCTAAAAGACAGCAGGAGGTGGCCAACCTAATGTCCTTAAAGAGGGAGTTCCACAGACGGGGGGCTACTGCCGAGAATGGCCTGTCTCTCATCCCCACCAACCGCATTTGCGAAGGTGGTGAGATCGAGAGCAGGACCTCTCCCGACGACCTTAAGTTTCGTGATGGTTCATAGCAGAAGATACATTCGGACAGGTAATCTGGGCCAGAACCGTTCAGGGCTTTAAAGGTTAAAACCAGCGTTTTGAATTGTGCTTGGAAGCTGATCGGAAGCCAGTGGAGCTGGCGCAACAGAGGAGTTGTATGCTCCCTGGACGCTGCTCCAGTTAACAACATGGCTGCTGACCGTTGGACTAACTGAAGCTTCCAAGAGGTTTTCAAAGGCAGCCCCACGTAGAAAGCGTTGAAGTAATCTATTCAGGATGTAACCAGAGCGTGGACCACCATGGCCAAGTCAGACTTCCCAAGGAACAGGCGCAGCTGGCGCACAAGTTTTAATTATACAAAAGCTCTCCTGGCCACCGCTGAGATCTGGAGTTCCGGGCTCAGCGATGAGCCCAGGATCACTCCCAAACTGCGAACTTGTGTCTTCAGGGGAGTATAACCCTGTCTAACACAGGCTGTAACCCTATCCCCTGTTCGGCCTTTCGACTGACCAGGAATACCTCTGTCTTGTCTGGATTAAGTTTCAATCTGTTCGCCCTCATCCAGGCTGACACAGCAGCCAAGCACCGGTTCAGGACCTGCACAGCCTCCTTAGTAACAGGTGGAAAGGAGTGATAAGAGCTGAACATAATCCGCGTACAGATGACATCTGACCCCAAAACTCTGGATGATCTCTCCCAGAGGCTTCACGTAAATGGACAGTATAGAACTGTGCAGGACCCCACAATGTAATGGTTGTGAGGGTAAGCAGGTGTCCCCCAACAACACCTTCTGGGAACGACCCTCAAGGAAGGACTGGAGCCACTGCAAAACAGTACCCCCAAGTCACATATCCCTGAGGCATCCCAGAAGGATACCTTGGTCAATGGTATCGAAGGCCATTGAGAGGTCCAGCAGAACTAACAGGGACACACTCCCCCTGTCTAGTTCTCGGCGTAGATCATCTACCAAGACAACCAAGGCTGTTTCAGTACCATGTCCCGGCCTAAAGGGAGACTGTGCCGGATCTAGATAATCAGTGTCTACCAAGAATCCCTGGAGTTGCAAGACCACCACACGTTTCAGGACTTTGCCCAAGAAGGGGAGATTGGAAACTGGCTGAAAGTTATCTAATTGGGTTGGGTTAAGTGATGGTTTCTTCAACAGCAGCTTTATAACAGCCTCCTTTAGGCTCACTGGAAACTTGCCCTCCCGTAGGGAGGCATTAATCACCACCTTCACCCACTCTGCCAAACCCCCTCTGGCTTCTTTATCAGCCAGGATGGGCAGGGGTATAGGATGCATGTGGTCAGCCTCTCTTGTCCACATCCTCAAGCTGCACAGATTGAAACAAATCCATAAAAATCAGACAAGCAGGTGCTCGTGTTATATCCTCAGAGACTGCAGTTAATATGGGGTCAAAGCCAGAGCTGATCAAAGCAATTTTGTCTGCAAAGAACCAAGCAAATGCTTCACAGCGGGCTGCCGAGTTGTCAGGGATCCCATCTTGGCAGACGGGATTTAACAAACCTCTGACTATTTGAAACAGCTCAGCTGGACGGTTATTTGCAGACAGCAGTATTGGCTGCAAAGAAAGATTTCTTTGCGGCTTCTATTGCCTTGGCGTAAGCCATTAAATAGGCATCAAGCCGTGCTTGATTTGACTTGCTAGGCTTTTCCGCCACACGCACTGTAGTCACCTCTTCATTCACTTCATCGCTGCCAGCTCCTCAGAGATGGTTTAGCTCGTTTACTGAAGCTAAACCAAGGAGATGGTTTAGCTCAGTTACTCAAGAGGGGACATTCTGGAGTGAGTGTGTCTATTGTCCTACTCATTTCCCTACTCCAGTGAGTGACAAGAGCATTGACAGGATCATCAAGCGAGGAAGCAGGAATATCCCCAAGAGCCATCAGGAATCCGTCCGGATCCATAAGCCTCCTGGGGCAGACCATCTTAATGGGCCCTCCATCCCTGCTGAGGGTGAAGGTGCAGTAAGTCTAAACTTGATCAGGAAGTGGTCTGTCCATGGCAACAGAGATGGTTAACTACTCCGCCACCTTCCTCCCATCCCTGACAAAAACCCAGATCTAATGTGTGTCCAGCACAATGACTGGGGCCCGATATCAATTGGGACAGCTCCATGGATGCCATGAAAGACATGAAGTCCTGAGCCGCTCCTGATAGGGTGGCCTCTGCATGAATGTTGAAGTCCCCCAGCACTATAAGCCGATGAGACTCCAACGGCAGGCTTGAGACCACCCCAGCTAGCTCAGGTAGGGAGACTGAAGTGCAGCAGGGCGGTCGGTACACTATTCTATCCTGGCCACCAATCCTCAGGTGGACACACTCAAACATGGTAAACTGCAGGATGGAACCCCTGATCAAGGAGATAGAATCCTTATAGATTACTGCAACCCCCCCCCCCCCCCAGTTCTCAGCTGGTGCTGCACTGAGTATCCTAGTGGACAAAGCTGGGAGAGATTAACCCACCCAACCTCATCCAGCCAGGTCTCAGTTATACACCAGGTCCGCTTGCTCATCAAGAATTAAGTCTTGAATGGTGATGGTTCTCCCATTTACAGACCTGGCATTTAACAGTACCACCCTTAAGCTGGAGGATGCGCCAACCTGGGTACTCAGATTTACCATGTCAGGAGATCATTTTGGAAAAGCCAATGTTCTATTGTGAATTTTGGGCCGAATTGTTTGTTTCAAACTCTATTTCCCGTATCACAAGTATCACAAGTGAGGCTGGTGGGGACGAGGAGCAGGGCTTTCTCAGTGGTAGCCCCCCACCTGTGGAACTCACTCCTGGGGGAAATCAGGGCATCATCATCCCTCCTCGCCTTCAGGAGGAGGGTGAAGACTTGGTTATGGGACCAGGCCTTTGGGCACTCTGGCAATTAAATCAGACAATCAGGCGAGTAAGACCAGCAGGATGGATGAATGGAACGTAAAACTAGATCTAGGTGTTAACGAACGCTGACCATGTAAGAGGAGAAATTGGGTTTGTATTTGGTTTTTATTGATTTTATTGATTTTATGGTTATAATGCATGCATGTCAACAGTGAATTGTTGTAATTTTGTGTATGATTGTTTATGATACAGGCATCAAATTGTGCCTTGTTTCTGTAAGCCGCCCTGAGTCCCCTTCGGGGTGAGAAGGGCGGGGTAGAAGAACCCCAAATAAATAAATAAATAAATAAATAAATAAATAAATCTCTTTCCCGTATCTCCCCTTCCCCATCACTACTTCAATAAAGTAGGGGCTCTTCCCCCAGAAGAGCCCCTCCTCCCTTCCTGTCCCAAGTTCTGGCTGGCAATGTTTGATGGTTGACTTCTGCATTATTATTTAAGCCTAATTCCCACCTTGCCCCCCCCCCCCCAACCTCTACACCTCCTGTTTACCTTTTTTAATTGTACTAGAGCATCTTCTCTCCTGTTTCCTATCATACATTCATACGGTTACACTGGCTATGATGCACTCTATTTTCCTGACAGTACCAACTATTTCTATAGCCAGGTCCTCTCCCATGCGCTGTTAATGTGTTTAAAACACACACACCTACACTATAGCTTTTCACACAGTCAAAAAATAAACTCTATTGCATAAAAACATATAGGGGAGAAAAGTGAAGCAGGAATTGGAGATATGCCTCAGTGACTAGAAAAGTGGGAGTCAGCAAAGTGGTGCAGAAGATTAGGCCCTTTCTACATTGTCATATAAGATCCAGATTATCTGCTTTGAACTAGATTACATGGCTGTGTAGAAGGGGCCTGATAGTGGCATTGTGCATTGTCAAAGCAGTACAATTGTACAGAAGTCTCATACTGCTTCCATTCTGGTAAGTTTTCACTTCCTCAAACGTGATTGCTACAAAACAACAGGACAGTGTGACAGTCCTTAAATAGGCCTCCGCCTGGATTATACTGGTCCTAAAAGTTAGTGCAGTAGTTACTTCTTCCCAAGTACTTCGGTTCTAAACATTTTGCCACAAAATGGGCCAAACAGCAACAGCTGGAGGGCACAGATTAATCACAGACAAGTACCGTCCACCTTTAAAAATATGGTTGAGATTGACATGAAGCAGTTTAACAGGCTTTTTTCCTGACATACAGATGAACTGTCAGGACAAATCTTCACTGTATTTTGGCCTGTAGCAAAACTGTTACCACAGCTCTTCCAATTTAAAGGGGAGGAGTGGCAATCCTTCTACCAGTAGCTGGCAGCCTGAAGCAGTTTGATAAAGAAACCGTTCCCCTGAAATGTTCCTTCCTGAAGGAGACTTCAGTCTTCTCTGAACACTGCTGGAAAACAAGTCTGATAGCCAAGAGTTAGTACTTTCAACACTCACAATTCCCATGTTGTCCCTACCAAGCAAAGAAATGTACTAGGGTTTTGAGTACAATAATATCCTATTGGAACTTCTGAACTTTTCTTCTTCTTTTAATAATACGTCAGTCCTCCTGCAGTATCTTTGATTCACAAGGCTCTTCCAAAACTCTGGTTTATTTGTTAGTGTCCACTGGACTGATAGAAACAAGATAAGAAAAACAGCTGCGTCGCCAGTTATATTGCCTAACTTTCAGTCAAGTCTGTCGACATACACACTAATCCCACGTCCACTGAATTTTATTTGCTGACTTTTTAAAAAACAAAATCTAAAGAAACTCTGTCATTTAGGCTGCCCTCTGATCTTCAAGAGTTATACGAAAACAATTCCCTCTAACAGGAATGGGAGTGTGAGGTCATGCTTGGTAAACGCTGAATCCTCCAGCTGCTGATTTTACATGGATGACAGCTGCTAACATGCTATCATTAAGACTTTCTCCAGTAGGATTTCTACCAAGAGCAGAAGTTTGTCCTTTGCCCTGTATTCTTTAGGAAGTCTACAAAATCAACAACAGAAGGAAAAACTTTCTATCTCATCCTGTTATTAACAGAATTGTATATAGTGGTTAGATAACTGTCCTATATTTTACACTACAGCCAATAATAGAATCCTCTCTTTTCTTAAGCAAGCCTTTTACTCACATGGCATTTGTATACTTACGCCAACCACAAAAAGATACCAAATTTAACCTTGTATGGTTTTTTTCAATCCATCATATTCACCAGTCATTTTCTCAGGGAAGAAAATAACATTTGACCTTCTCCCCAAATTAATGGCTCATCCTTAGGCAGACATTCCAAAAATAGAGTATTTCAAAAATAAATTAGACCAATGGTGAAAGTACTGAATGGATACTTTTCCTAGTACAGTAGACTCTCAGTTAAGCAGTACTTAAAAAAAACAGAACTCTCAAGCAACTGGTTAAAAAAAAAATCAAAGAAATAATAAAGTCTCTTTACTATTTGAAAATTATTACAAAAAGAAATGCAAAGACAAATACGTGGAAAATAGTCTCATTTCATACGTCTCCATATGAAGGATATTGATTTCTTGCCACATTCAAAGTAGCATAGCCTAATCCAGCCATGGGCAAACTTCAGTCCTCCAGGTGTTTTGGTCTTCAATGCCCGCAATTCAACTCCCACAATTCCTAGGCTGTTAGGAATTGTGGGTGTTGAAATCCAAAACATCCGCGGGGGGGGGGGGGGGAGTTTGTCTCTGCCTGGCCTAACCAATGGTGGCAATGTTCTCAGCGATCTTTTGCTTTAGGTCAATGATGTCCAGTATCTCTGTTCAATATACGATATCTTTAACATAACCCCATAGAAAGAAGTCCAGGGGAGTGATGTCTGGTAAACTATCCCTGGAATTGTGTCATCCCTTTCAATCCACTGCTCTGGAAATGTTTAATTTAGGAACCCACAAAAATGCGGTCCCCAATATGGTGGTGCACCATCTTGCTGAAAAAAAATGCAATATGACTAAAAGCGTTGCTAACCACTGAGTAAATAGAATCTGATTAAGATATTTCATCAATTACCTTTGTAATAAAAATGTAAATGGTAAGAACTGATGAACACCCTGTACAATGCTGTAGTAAAATGGTATCCTGTATATAAAATTACAAAATGAAGATTTACCTTTTGGATTACATTCAAGCCATGGATGGTTGAAGCTGTGGGTACAAAATCCATGGCTACAGGAGGCCAATGCATTTAAAAGGAATGGAGAAACAAGTTTAGAGTGTGATGTTGGCCATAATGTAAA
Organism: Anolis sagrei; assembly: GCF_037176765.1. Classification (NCBI taxonomy): domain Eukaryota; kingdom Metazoa; phylum Chordata; class Lepidosauria; order Squamata; family Anolidae; genus Anolis; species Anolis sagrei. The sequence continues at coordinate 190,705,482 of NC_090022.1, read as the reverse complement.
TGAAATCTGGTCACTGAGTGTTTCCATTACGGCAGGCATTCTCAAAATGTGGCCCTCCAGCTGCTTCAGCCTCCACTTTCCAGAAGCCTTAGTCAGCTTGTTCAATGGTCAGGAATTCTGGGAATTGGAGGGCCACAGGTTGAGGATGCCTGCATTCATCGGTGATCCCTCATGTCCGAGTATGATTGCCTTCCAAGTGTAGGGTTTTGGAGGTGGATCCACAGCTCATTGTAGAGGCTTATTCTTGACCTGCATGTTCTTCCACAGTGAGAACATCATTTTCCAGGTGGAATATGGTTCTGACTAGGGTTGTTATTATTATTATTATTATTATTATTATTATTAACTTTATTTGTACCCCGCGAGCATCTCCCGAAGGACTCGATGCGGCTTACACAGGCCGAAGCCACAAACACAATACAATAGAAAACATAACAAACAATAAACAAAGCAAATTAAAAAGCAAAAACAAATCAAATCAAAATTAGCAATACAACAGTAACTATACATCAGGACATATTAAAAACTGGTTCGGCCGGTGAGAGGTACAAGGTTAAAAGTGCTGAAATGGTAGGAGGGGCGTCGGGATTAAAGTACGGTGTGCAGCAATATTAACTGTGCTAAAGTGCTATTAGGACTTGGGATGGGGGTTCCTAATCCGGGAAGGCACAACGGAACAGCCAAGTTTTCAGGTTCCTTCTGAAAACTGCTAGTGTAGGGGCCTGTCGGAGATCTTTTGGGAGGGCGTTCCAGAGTCGGGGGGCCGCTACGGAGAAGGCCCTGTCCCGCGTCCCCACCAAACGCGCTTGCGACGTAGGCGGGATCACGAGCAGGGCCTCCCCAGATGATCGAAGCGAGCGTGTAGGTTCGTAGATGGAGATACGGTCACGCAGGTAGGGTGGTCCCAAACCGTTTAGGGCTTTATAGGTGAGCACCTGCACCTTGAATTGGGCTCGGAAGATGAAAGGCAGCCAGTGGAGCTCCTTGAACAGAGGGGTAGACCTCTCTTGATAATGAGCTCCAGTTAGCATTCTGGCTGCTGCACGTTGGACCAGCTGCAGTTTCCGAGCCGTCTTCAAGGGTAGCCCCACGTAGAGCGCATTGCAGTAGTCCATTCTAGAGGTGACCAAGGCATGGACCACCCCGGCCAGATCAGCCTTCACGAGGTATGGTCGCAGTTGGCGCACGAGTCTCAGTTGCGCAAAAGCCCTCCCGGATACCGCCGACACCTGAGCCTCAAGTGTAAGCGAAGAATCCAGGAGGACACCCAAACTGCGGACCTGAGGTTTCAGGGGGAGTGTAACCCCGTCCAACACAGGTAACCACCCTATACCCCGATCCGGCTTACGATCGACCAAGAGGACCTCTGTCTTATCGGGATTGATCTTCAGCTTGTTCTTCCTCATCCAGATCGACACAGCGGCCAGGCACTTGTCTAGCACCTGGGAAGCCTCCTTGGAGTTAGGTGGAAAGGAGTAGTAGAGTTGTGTGTCATCTGCGTAGAGATGGCACCCAACTCCAAAACCCCGGATGACCTCTCCCAGCGGTTTCATGTAGATGTTGAAGAGCATGGGAGACAGAATAGAGCCTTGCGGGACCCCACAGGTCAAAGGCCAGGGGTCCGAGCAGGCGTCACCCAGCTTCACCATCTGAGTTCGTCCCTCCAGGAAGGACTGGAGCCACGACAGAACCGTGCCCCCAAGGCCCATCCCAGAGAGACGACCCATGCCTTCCTTTTGACATGCCTTCCTTTTGACACATTTCTCCCTTTTGCCCTCCATTCGTGCCTCTTTGAATTTCATAGCACTGTTACTCACAGCTGACCTCCAGTTAGAGAAGGGCCAGGGCTTCCCAGTTCTCAGTGTCTATGCCACAGTTTTTAAGGTTTGCTTTAAGCCCATCTTTAAATCTCTTTTCCTGTCCACGAACCTTCCATTTTCTGTTCTTCAGTTGGGAGTATAGTAACTTTGGGAGATGGTGATCGTGTGTTCAGACAACATGGCCAGTCCAGTGGAGTTGATGGCAGCAGATTATTGCTTCAATGCTGGTGGTCTTTGCTTCTTCCAGCATGCTGACATTTGTCCACGTGTCTTCTGAAGAGATTTGCAGGATTTTTTTTGGAGGCAACACTGATGGAATCATTCCAGGAGTCGAGTATAATATTGGTAGACGTCTCATTTTGCAGGCATATAACAGGGTTGGGAGGACAATAGGTTTATAAACAAACACCTTGGTCTGCCTACGGATGTCCTGGTCCTCGAACACTCTCTGCTTCATTTGAGAAAGTGCTGCACTTGCAGAGCTAAGACGATGTTGTATTTTGGTGTCAATGTCTTTGGGCCCTTCACTGTAATACGCCTGAGTGGACCAATTCAAGGCATTCTGGACTTCAGTGTGACCTTGAGTGGGATCTTTGATCACATGCAATCTCCTAGTCAAAGAGATTTGACTAGGATCTCTTTGCTCCTAGTCAAAGCGATGTTCTCATCTTGTATTTGTCTTTAAAATCCCATGGAATGCTCTGAAAACAAACGAAGGAAAGCCTAATTATATCTTACTTACTCAGCCGATCCCTCGTAGTCCGAGGATGATGGTCTTCCAAGCTCGGTGTTCTGGGTCTGTAGGTGACTGTGGAGCCCTATTCTTGATCTGCATCTTCTCCCACAGTGAGGGCATTGGTTTCCAGGTGGGAGGTGGCCCCCGTTGGGGTTGGCTTGACGTGCCTTCCTCTTGGCACGTTTCTTTCTTTCCCCCTCCATTCGTGCCTCTTCAAATTCTACAGCACTGCTGGTCACAGCTGACCTCCAACTGGAGCACTCAAGAGCCAGGGCTTCCCAGTTCTCAGTGTCTATGCCAGAGTTTTTAAAGTTGGATTTGAGCCCGTCTTTAAATCTCTTTTCCTATCCTCCAACATTCTGTTTTCCGTTCTTGAGTTCGGAGTAGAACAACGGCTTTGGGAGACGGTGGTCGGGCATCCGGACAACGTGGCCGGTCCAGCTGAGTTGATGGCAGAGGACCATCGCTTCAGTGCTGGTGGTCTTTGCTTCTTCCAGCACGCTGTCCGCTTGTCTTCCTAAGAGATTTGCAGGATTTTTTGGAGGCCGTGCTGATGGAATAATTCCAGGAGTTGCATGTGACGTCTGTAGACTGTCCACGTTTCACAGGCGTATAGCAGGGTTGGGAGGACAATAGCTTTATAAACAAGCTAATTATATCTACCTCCCTCCATTTGCCGGCGTTAACTCTAGAAATAATGTAGTTTGATCCACTTCCACAGCTCAATGCTATGAAACCATAGGAGTTATAGTTTTACAAGGTCTTTCGCCTTCTGTGCCAAAGAGGGCTGAGTAGGCCTCAAATTACAATTCCCATGATTTCATAGGATCGAGACGTAGCCATTATTACGTGATGTCAAACTGCACTAATTCGACAAGGTATAGACAGGTCTCCGTATCCACAGACTCCACCATCCACTGCTTACAAATAATCCAGGATGTCACTCTCAAAAGCAAAAGCTGATTTGGCCCTTCTATACATGGGAGTCAATTTCACTACACTATTTATTTATCGTGTCAGGGGCAGACCAAACAGTTGCACCACTGTGTATATATTCACACACATATAGAAGGTCTTGAGCACCCACTGATTATGGTGTGGAGGGGGGGGGGCGTCGTGGCACACGAAGGAAGCCACCTCAGCGGCGCCTCTTACATTATGACCGGAAGTGAGCATTTCTCCAACGAGCCTCAAGGGAGGAAAAACGACCGACGTCAGTTCTGGTTGCATAATCCCTTCGTCAAATGGAGGAAGGGGGGTGGAGTAGGCCCGAGCTAAAATGGCGCCAACGCCCGTCACCCTGTTCCAATGGCCCAAATGAGCAGCCATTCCCATTGGATAATTCAAGGCCATCCTCGATCCTCATTGGAGCAGGCACTGTTTCCGCCTCCTCTCTCCTTGCTGCTCTCTGGCTGCTCAATCCTTCGCTCTGAAACGCTCGTGATGCCGATTGGCTAATCGTCCTGTCAGTCCCCGCCTTCCTCTCCATGACGGAAAGGCCTCGTCTCTTGATTGGACGCCAGGCAGTTGAGTCGGACGAGTTCGTGACAGGGCTACCCGACGCGGTCGCCGATTGGTCGGTTGCGACATCACTTCCCAGTTCCCAAACACTCTCCAAGCCCCGCCTCCCACACTTGGGTGGGGCTTCTTTCGAAAGGCGTTTCCCGAAAGGAGAGCTTTTGGTAAACTGCTCCCCCTTCCACCCCCCCTCCCCGCATTTTCCACACGCCTTCTTTTTTTTTTGTAATTCCGCGACTGGCTGTGCGAGGCGCCAGTCATCCCTAGCCACGCCCAGAGAGGCCTGTGATTGGAGGAGAGAGGCGGGAGGCGTGGCGCTTGGCCTTGGGGGCTGTGTGGGCACAGCTCCCTCCCCTCAGCAGGCCTTTGGCGGTCACCGGTGGGGGTTAGGCTTAGCCGCGTCCCACAAACTCCGCTGCCCCCGCCCAGGACACCCCTCCGGCGCCGCTTGGGCTCGCCTACTTCTTCGCCTCGGCCAACATGAGCGGTAAGGACGGGACTATTTGGGCCGGGCCGAGAGGGGGGCGCCGCCTGCGTGCTTCCCGCCGGCCTTCCCTCGCGCTCTGGCCCAGCCCCCCAGGGAGGGGAGGGGAGGGGAGGGGAGGGGAAGCGAAGCGAGGGGAGGGGACGGCATTGGCAGGGCCAACCTGTGGCGGGGAGGGGCCCCAGGAGGAGGAGGAAGAGGAGGAGGAGAAGGGGCTTCTTGGGAGGGGAGGAGGACGAGGAGGAGGCCGGAAGAGAGGGTTCCGGGTGGGAATGTCTCTCAGGAAAAGGAAGGCCGTCCCTACCTTCTCCTACTACTTCTGTGTAGTTAACCTTCGTTAGAGGTTAGTATTTCCGTGTTGCTGGCTTAACTACCCACCCACCCACCCAGGGGTTAAATGGAACCCCCCCCCCCCCGCTGCCGCCTTTCACCAGAGTGCCCCTGAGCACGTGCAGAGTGCGCCTTTTTTGTGGGCGCCAGGACTCGGATCCCCGCTTGGGAAGAAGTCACACTCTCTCAGCCTCAGAGGCAAGGCCTTCGGGGGGGGGGGTTAAAAAACACTACAGAGTAGGCCTCTATCTGAGTTTAAAACCGTCCTGGCGCCATTTTAAACCGCCGTTTCGTCTCCGTGCTGCGGATTCCTCCGAGGTGTCCCTTTGACAAGGCCTCAAAAGCCTTGCCTTGGCTGTTGGTTGGCGCCTCACCAAACTGCGAAACGGGCGGCTTAAAGTGGGTTTTTCTTCGTGTTAGGAGCGACTTGAGAAACTGCAAGTTGCTTCTGGTGTGAGAGAATTGGCCGTCTGCGAGGATGTTGCCCAAGGGACGCCTGGATGTTTGGATGTTTTACCATCCTTGTGGGAGGCTTCTCTCATGTCCCCGCATGGGGCGCTGGAGCTGACAGAGGGAGCTCATCCGCGCTCACCCCGGATTCGAACCTCCGACCTGTAGGTCTTCAGTCCTGGCGGCACAAGGGTTTGACCCAGGGGTCCGCAAAGTTTTTAAACAGAGTGCTAGTTTAACCCAGGGGTCTTCAAACTATGTAAACAGAGGGCCAGGTCACAATCCCTCAAACTGTTGGAGGGCCAGATTATAATTTGAAAAAATATGAATTCCTATGCACATTATACATATCTTATTTGTAGTGCAACAATGCTTAAAAACAATACAATAATTAAATGAAGAACAGTTTTAACAAATATAAATTTATTAGTATTTCAATAGGAAATGTGGACCTGCATTTGGCTGATGAGATAGGATTGTTGTTGTGTGCTTTCAAGGTTTCAGGTTGACCCTGAGCGAGGGCCAGGTAATTGACCTTGGAAGGCCGTATCTGGCCCTCGGGTCTTAGTTTGAGGACCCCTGGTTTAACCCATTGTGCCACTGCTTTACAGTTCCACAGTTTCGGCTCAGGGCCCTTCCACACAGCCCTATATCCCAGAATATCAAGGCAGAAAATCCCCCATTATCTGCTTTGAATTGGAATATATGGCAGTGTGGGTTCAGGTAACCCAGTTCAAAGCAGATATTGTTGGATTTTATGCTTTGATATTACAGGATAAAGGGCTGTGTGGAAGGGCCTCAACTGGAATGAGGGGCTGGGCTCAAAGTCCAGGCCTTGTGGGAGGGGAGTGGGCTTCTTCCCAATGCCTCGCTGAGGACAACTAGGGACTGGAAGGAAACTCAGATCCTAAAATGCAAGAGCCCACCAACCGTCCACTGTGTCCTTTTTAGGGACCTTCCAGGCAGGCCCCATATCCCAGTATCTGATCCCAGGTTTTCTGGTTTAAACTGGATTATATGAGTCCCCACGACCAGATAATCTGGGATAAACAGAAAACCTGGGGTCAGATCCTGCTATATAGGGCCTGTCTGGAAGGGCCCTTAGGCTTCTTCTGTCTGTAGGAATCAGATATATGTTGCCAGACAGTCTGAGGCCTCTTCCACATCTGAATAAAATCCCACATTTTCTGCTTTTAACTGAGATATATGGCAGTGTGAGCTCAGATAACCCAGTTCACAGCAGATATTGTGGGGTTTTCTGCCTTGATATTCTGGGTTATATGGCTGTGTGGAAGGGCCCTGAGGCTCCTTCCACACAGGTGAATAAAATCCAGCATTATGTGATTTGAACTGCAGTATTGTGTGGACCCATATAACCCTGTTCAAAACAGATATTGTGGGATTTTCTGCCTTGATATTCTGGGTCATATGACTATGTGGAAGGGCCCTTGGAAACGAAATGTGACATGCACTTGGGGGTTTTCCCAGGCCTCGCTTCCGCCCTTTGGCCTTATCTGTGTGTTTCCTCACACGCATAAAACAGAGCTATCCTTTCTCCTGGGGTGCATTTATGCTGTAGAATTAATGCAGTTTGATGCCACTTTAACTGCCATGGCTCAATGTCTAGGGGTTATTTGAACAAGACCTTGAACCTTCTTTGCCCAGATTACCTTCTATGCCTCACCAAACTACAAATCCCATGATTCAATAGCATTGTTCTCTGTCACTTAAAATGGTGTCAAACTGCATTATTTTTCTAGTGCAGCCTAACTTAGGGCCCTTCCAGACAGACCCTATATCCGAGGATCTGATCTCAGGTTTCTGCTTTAAACTGGATTATATGGTCCCTTCCACACAGCCCTATATCCCAGAATATCAAGGCAGAAAATCCCACATTATCTGAGCATGGACTCAGATAACTCAGTTTAAAGCAGATATTGCGATATTTTCTGCCTTGATATTCTGGGATATAGTCCTGTGTGGAAGGGACCTATCAGTCTGCAGTGCCAGATAATCTGGAGTAAACAGAATACCTGGGATCAGATCCTGGGATCTAGGGCCTCTCTGGAAGGGCCCTTACTTTGGACAGTCTGTTGAGAAGATCTTAACAATCATAGTGTTCACCAAGCTTTGTTAAGCCTTTGCTGGTGTTTCTGCTCTCTTTGAGGCCAGCTGAAAGTCAAAAGCCTACATGCCCCTATGCCACTGTACAATTATTACAATTTTTGCAATTGTGTTATTCTGAGTGCACGTTGTGTGGGGCTTTCTGGGTATTTATGTGGTGTTCCACTGTCCTTTAAGAGGAAAAAACAACACCCTGAGGTTTTATTGAAACAACAGTGAAAAACATGATTCTGGGAGAAAGGTTAAAAATGGGCAATAATATCTCCCTTGTTCATTTCCATTTGTGAAAAGGCACAAGGGTACTCAGAAAGCCTAACTTTGACTAGATCCAGATTAGAGAGCAAAAAAAACCAGCCCATAACAAAACATTTTAAACGGCAATAAATGGGCAAGATTGGTAGGAGATTTTTTTTCTCATGAATTTGGGCTGAGTAGTCTGCTCTCTTCTCTCTACAACTTCCAACTCTGTATTTTCCTCTGAAACTTAAACAAATCTTGTCTGCTACTGGGGGGAAATGATCAGTTGGAGCTGTAGAGTACTGCTACTTTATCTTTGAATATGAACATATTACCTATTAATATTAATAAATAAGTAAAATACATAAAATGTATAGGCTGGAAACTGGTGCTGTTCCAAGAACTATTAGCTGCCACTCCACTGAAAAAAAATTAAGAAAAGAAGTTAAAGCTGTGGCAAGTTGCATGTAGCCCCAAAATGAAGCAAGTCCTTGTCAGATTGGAAAGCAAAAGTCGTAGAGCAGTGGTTCTCAACCTGGGGTCCCTGGATGTTTTTGGCCGACAACTCCCAGAAATCCCAGCCAGTTTACCAGCTGCTAGGATTTCTGGGAGTTGAAGGCCAAAAACATCTGGGGACCCCAGGTTGAAGACCACTGTCGTGGAGGGAACCTTAATAAGGTTCCACATTTTTCCTAGCATATTGTCATGTTTTGATCACTCTCTCCCAGCAGAGCTCAGTTCATATAATTGTTGTGACTCTGTAATAACAACATGATTCATTGGGAAGAGATCATTTTGTTTTCAGATATTCCTTAAACTACAGAAACACATCCTGCCAAGTACTGCCACTTCCTCCATCCCGAACTTCCATTGAGATTACATGACACATAACACCTTCATTTGGCATGCTAGCTGATGACTTGATGGGACTTACATTTATTGCACTTGTGCCCCACCCTCCCTTCAGGGAACTTAAAAGGGGTATGTGATTATTATTTCTTATCCTGTGGGGTCATTCAGCATTGTGGCTGAAAAGGATTTGAATGATAGCCTGGTTTCAACATAACCCATTTCTCATACTCCCTTTTTCCGCCATAAGGATGCTATTTGAATAAATATTTGGGATTAAAGATCATCCTTTCAATACATTTAGACATGCTAGTTCCCCACATTACCTGTCCTCTTGGTTGTTGACAATAGTGTATAATAATTTCACACATTTTGAAAGTTGCAGAGAGGAAAAGTCCATACTACCTTAATTTTGTCATTTTATGTAAGGGCCACCATTTTTACTACATTGTTGTATCTAATGAAATTTGATCATTCACAGATTTGGTATTAGCAGAGGAACCTGGATAGCAAGAACCTACTGAAGATGGTTTTGAGCTTAAATTCCCAGTTGAGGTAGTTACTTGACAATGTCCAGGTTTCAGTGTTAGATTCAAAACTGGGTATTTCGTATTGTTTGCAGAAAAGTAAGATATTTTAAAGTGTAAAATGAAGGAGGCACACATTTTTAAAGACTTGTATTTTTGAAATATCTGTGTCCTTTCATTGGACAAATTGCTTATTCTGTACAACTTGTCTGATCACTTGCTTTTTACTATTTGCCTTTGCAACATCCTATCCCTCTATGCAGACCATGATATTTCAGAAGAAATGGTTATTATCAAGAATGAGAAGCTAGAGGAAGGCAGCAGTAATGATGGAGGAAATTGTGAGGGCCAGGTAAGTGGTGGTGTTTCTAAAATAATGATGTTATCTCTCTGCACAGACATTTTGAATCAGTGGAAAATTGTATTTGGGTCTTGAGGATAGGTCTGGTAGCTCAATATCTTTTTCTGCTTCTTTCTGTGTGTTTGGGTGACCATCTAGTGCCTTCATATTGCTTATCAACATGTTCTGAAATTCCAGCATTTTTGCGTGGAGTCCATACTCCACGTGTAACGATAGTATTTGTAGCTCTTGTGTTTAAAACAATATAGTCTCAAAATAGGGTAGTTACATTTTGTTTCTGTAAATGTTAATTCTGAGCATTAGAATATGAACTTCCTCATTAAAGAATGATTGGGTTAAAAGATGTTTTTGTTTGTGGGTTCATAAATGCAGACAACTTGTCAAGGCAGTTTTGAAAGTCACTCTGTTGTGAAAGCTCTTAGCTGCGGCTTTTCTCTGTTGATTGGACTCTTGAGTCCAGTGCACACAGCTTCTGGTAGTGGGAAGGGCACCTGTTCCTAATAGGTTTTTGTTTCTATGTTCTCCATTCAGTTTTACACCCTAGTTTTGTACAGTTCTCTACATAAAGGGGATGCCTGACTCCTACTCTCTCCATCTTTGTCTTTTAACAGGAGTCCCAACATTCCCCCCTGGCGCTGCTGGCAGCCACATGCAGCAGGATTGAATCTCCCAGTGAGAACACTGATGGTTCACAGGGACAACAGGGAAGCTCAAGTGAACTGGACCTTACCAGTCAAATGTCTCAAAATGGAAATGACTGGCAAATAATTTCCACTCCCTCTGGGGCTTCCAACTCCCCCAAGGACCAGGGGGGCAACAGCAATGAGGAGAATGATTCATCATCCAAAAACCAAGCTGCTTCCTCTGGGCAGTATGTGGTTACCACCACCTCCAATATGCAGAACCAGCAAGTCCTGGCAGGCTTGTCAGGAATGATACCCAACATTCAGTATCAGGTGATCCCTCAGTTTCAAACTGTAGATGGACAACAGTTGCAGTTTGCCACCACTCCCACCCAGGTCAGTGTCCAGCAAGATGCCTCTGGCCAGCTGCAAATCATCCCTGGAACAAACCAGCAGCTCATTACAAACAGGTCTGGGGCAGGCAATATCTTGGCAGCTATGCCGAATCTTTTGCAGCAGGCTGTTCCTATTCAGGGAGTAAATACCCTCTCAGGACAGACTCAGTACGTCACTAATGTCCCACTGGCTTTGAATGGCAACATCACATTGTTGCCCGTTAACAGCATTGCAGCCAGTTTGGCACCCACTTCCCAGTCGGTGACTTTAAGCAGCTCTGGTTCTCAAGAGAGCAGTACTCAACCAGCAGCATCTTGTGCTTCAGTCAGTTCCTCGGGTGTGACTGTATCCCAAGCCAACTCTGTTGGTTTTTTTACCAATGCCAACAACTACAATGCCACTACCACATCGAGTAATTTGGGCATCATGAATTTTTCTACAAGTGGCACTGTGCAGAGGACAGGCAGTGCTCAAAATACTGATGCTCTGCAGGTGCCTGGAGCTGCAGTCCAGCAAAGCCAACAGAAGGAAGGTGATCAAAGCCAGCAGCAACAGCAGATCCTACTGCAGCCTCAGCTTGTTCAAGCAGGCCAAGCTGGTCAGACATTTACTACTCAGGATGCTTTGCAGAACCTTCAGATCCAGGCTCTCCCCAATACTGGTCCGATTTTTATTCGAACACCCACTGTGGGGCCAAATGGGCAAGTGAGCTGGCAGACTATTCAGCTGCAAAATCTTCAGGTTCAGAATCCACAAGCTCAGACAATCGCCTTGGCACCAGTACAGTCCCTGGGGCAGACTGGGACCACCAACACAACCCTCACACCAATAGCTTCTGCATCTCTTCCCAGTGGCACTGTTACTGTAAATGCCGCTCAGCTGTCCTCTGTACCAGGCCTTCAGACCATTAATCTTGGGGCCCTGGGATCCGGAATCCAAGTTCATCAGTTTCAAGGGCTCCCACTTGCTATAGCAAATGCTACAGGTAAGTAGGCATATCTACTAATACATACCATTGGTTTGAGATTACTTTTTAAAGGCTAGTTTTCTCTCCCTCATTATTGAGGCAGTACATATGAAAGTTCAAAGAACAACATGGTAGAGAATGGTAATGAAAAACCAAAGCTACAAAAAGCTGAATGTGTTTTGTCCCCAATTCATATCATACTGAAGTTGGCATATACAAGTTTTGGAGGCTTCAGTATATTCTCAAAGCTTGTAAAACTGAAAACCATGTTAAATTTATGAGCAACCGTTATCACATTTTAAAATTAGACTAAATATAATGTGGCTCTTTAGATTTAACAATTTAGCACAATTTTTCATGCAGAAGCATTTTTTACTGCTGCTGTATTCCTTTACTAAGGAATAACGTCCTAATGAATTTATAATGTTTACTCCCCTAGTAGATTAATATGCTTTATAGTTGTTGAAACAAGAGTTGGTCATTTGAAGTGGCTATAAGTCCTCATGTCGAGGGCAGGTTTTAGGATCAAAATTATGGCTTTTGATATCAATAGATAAGTTGAGAGTCATCCTGCAGAGAGGGAAATGTATCAAGGTCACTTCAGAGGCAACCAGGTGTCCACTGTTAATTTCCCCAAGCAAGCATTGAAAAAGACCAGTAATGGTGCCACAGTAGGGTAGGGTGGGTGGTGTTATTGCTTCTTCTCCTGGGATATGCTAATGATAACCTCTTGCCTTTCACCACTCAGAGAAGAGGGCAGTTCTTTTAAAAATAAGCATTAAGGTGTGGTACTCACATTGACCTGTGGATAAGTTGAGTCAGTTTTTTTAGGTTGATTTCACTCAGATTTGTAGACATGCATATATAAGGTATGCCAACAAAGATTATTCTCTCTTCCCCACATGGTTTTGAAATGTGACCTTTTTGGATGGGTCAGGAGTGTCCTTCAGTCACTCACACTTACCCACTCTTGGGAGACACTTCTTTAAGTGCTGTCTCATACAGTTGCTGTACATTTCTAAATTTGTGTGAATGTACTTTCGAATTATTTGCTAACTCATGGCGACCATATACATTTCATAATATTTTCTTAAGGACTACTCAGAGGTAATTTTGCCTGTCCCTTCCTCTGAAAATGTAACCTAGAACATTTGGTATTTATTAATGGTATCCCATACAAGTACTAACCAGAACTGACGGCTTAGTTTCCAAGATCAGGTGATATCTGGTGCCTTAATACCATATCCATTTAGGTAGAATTGGACACTTAGATCTTGTCTATCAATCATTTTATCTTTTCTATTGTAGTGATTGAACAGGAAAGGGAAAAAGTTGCACCATTTGTCTACACACAATAGCTTTGTGGAATATAATTTTAGCAAAGTAGTTTACATGTGAGTCATATACAGTTGCTTGACTGCTTGTAGATGCTGGTGTACAAAACCATCCTTTGCTTTTTCCTGTGCATTTTTGACCTTTGCATTGACAATGAAAGCCTATATGGGTATTTCTGTCAGGCTGAAGACATGATGGTCTAGAGTAGAGGTGTCAAAACTCATTTTCATCAAGGGCCACATCAGCCTTATGGTTGCCTTCAAAGGGCTGTTGAATTAATGGATGGAGAATTTGGACACAGAGGGCCAACTAGAATTGTTTTACATAATTGTTGGTACTCCTTGGTCCCCCCCCCCCCCCCAGTTTGGACTGGGGTTGATGGGAATTGCAACCCAATAGCACTTGTGACTCTGAGGTTGGGGAAAGATTAAAGGACATTTTGAAGTCAGACATACCTGCAAGATTTGTATCTAAATTCAAATCCAACTATCCTAACTAGACAGAAAAAACTGCAGCCTTCCAGATGGTACTGTTTCACAACTCCCAACAGATCTACTCATGATATCTAATGATGAGAAATACAGGAATTGCAGTTCTGCATCTAGAGGGCCACATAAACTGACATGGTGGGCCTGATTCAGCCTGCAGACCTTGGATTTGGCACATGGTCTAGAGTTCTTCCAGATACATTATGATTTTTGTGGATACAGCTTAAAAGTGTATCTCCAGTTTTAGTCCTCCTATGAACACAAAGACCCACATAGGTACAGTTTTCTAATTAAGATTTATAGGGAAAGTTTATATAAAGTGTTTAGTCTGAGTTGGGGTATGGTAGAAATATATTAGTTTACCAAATTGTCTGCTCAATGTTATCTGTGGACTAAAGAATAAATTATGTACAAGTTAAAACCCTTATGACATGGACATTATGGTTTTGTTTTCAAAACTAAACTATGTTCTTAAAGGTGTGAGAAGGAGGAAGTAGCGCAAAGATCTTATCTGTAAATTCTTTGGGAAATATTTACTGCAGTTGAGTGTATCCTGTATTTCACACATGCCTCATACTATGTGAATACTGGATCCAATCACAGCTTTAAAATATTCAGAAAAAAATCCAAAAAGCAGATGTTGATTTTGTGGTGTGCTTACTGCAAGCAGGCCAACACATTTGGAGAAGAATAAGACATCAGCAGACATTTGGAGCAGAATAAGGGAAAGTGTGTGGGGGGGGGGGGGGATTTGAGTTTTAAAGGCTAGTTTAAGTGTGTTATATTTTGTTTTTTACCTTAACCCACACTTTTTTTCATTTTTGTACTGTGAATTTTGAACTATGACCAAAGTGGGATTTTTAGCCACTTTGAGTCCCCACGAGAAGAAAGGAGGGGTATAAATAAAGTAAACAATAATAACCGTAACAATAATTACCCTGCTTTAGCTTTTTGACAGATCTTCAGGCTCTCTCTGGTGCTCATTTTAAGTTGCTCACCATTTTATAGATGAGATGCCATTTTACTATGCCATTATATATGATGGAGCTTGCACATCCATGGATTTTGGTATGCAGGGGTGTATGTGAGAAAGAGACATGGAATCCACCCACCCCCTCAAATAGTGTACTTCAGTTATTGACCAAACTTGTACTTCACTTTGTAGGCCAGTATTGCCGTGTGAATTAAGATTTTCCCTTTGAAATTGAGGGTTTTTTTTTTTTGCTACAACTTTAGTAATTTAAACTGCGGTCCTTTGTGAATATCTAGGAAAGAAAGAAGCATTTTATGTTCAGACTTCCAGTACACAAACGTGTTTACTGAGAAATGAGCACCGACTCTGAAAAACTTTAAGCATTTGTCATCAAAAAGTATAATTTACGGTTTAGCAGAAAAGATACTGCTAAATCTGAGTAGTTATGGAATCAGAGCTATTTAATTCCTCATCTCGGCTGCTTCAGTCACTAGCTTACATCTGTGTACATCATAGATCTTAATTATTGTATGGTAGTAAAAGAGCCTTCTGCTCAGTGAGGCGAGCAGTTCTTAATTGCATTATTATTTTTACATTTGCAGTCACCACTGATACATACGGTGCTTTATAGCAAAACCAGAAGGGAACTTGCAACCTAAAAGTGGTATCAAGTGATGAATGTAAGCTAATGCACTTGCAGTATAAGTCATGGATATTGTTGGCATTGAAAGAAAACTTCGGGGGAAAATTTCAGAAAAAGAAAAGTGGGACACTTTGGTGTTGAAGAACCAGCACAACTATTGTATATCCAGTAATATGCAGCATATGTATAAAATATGCAATAGGGCAATTTTACATCGAGCAGAACTGAAATTAGAGGTCTTAATAAGACCATTACCTACTAACTGATCTGCTGTTTCCTCATCAAAGATAATCAGTGTCAATACTTACATCTAAATTTGTTGAAAATACTATCAACATCACAACTCAATTGATATGTGTTAATATATACCTTCAAATTTTCTGCCAGTTTATGGTGATGTCATTATTTTCATGGGTTTTCTTAGGCAAGAGTTGATTTTGCTAGTTCCTTCCTTTAATGTAGAGCCTACAGTATCTGGTATTCTTTTGTGGTCTCCAGTACTAGCCAGAGCTGACCTTGCTTAGCTTTCACAATCAGAATGTAGCTGCCTCTCTGTATATTATTTTCTTTGTTTTTGGAGATTGGTTTCTAATCCACAAAAAGTCAAGATATATTCAATCTGTTAATCTTAAAGGTGCCAGGGGACTCTTTGTTCTATAATGTTACTTTTGAAATGAAAAGGAAAATTATAAGAAAATATCTTGAATGTGAGATGTGACATAGTGGCCATAATCCTAATCACTTGCTATTAATTCAGACTTCAGTGGTATATATTATGTTGGTAAGACTGTTGGATTTGTAAAATCAAGTGTTTGTTTAAGGATTAAAAATACTGCTTTCAAGTTGCTTTTCAAAAAAGATTTATCTCTCATGAGATGCAGTGTTCCTGCTTCACTAGTGTATTGGACTTTGAATAAATAAACACTTTTACATAGGGAAAATGCTTTTGTGTGGAGCTGGATTATGAGGCAACTGTGTTCTTTCATTAACTCTGCACAGGCATTAAGTGTCACACACATCTGGCATTGTAAGGCATGTTGAAAAGATACAAATCAAAGCTATGTCTCACCCTTTTAAAATATTTTAATCCTTGGTTCATTTAAGACAGGTTTGGGTTTCTAAAAGTGATAATACCATTAGTTTGTGCAGCTTCTATGCAGTTAAATGCCTAGTAGTGCCAAAATAATGAAGTCTAAATTTTCTGTCTATGGAAACAACTATAGACTTCCAGTCTTGATAAGGGGGAAGTGATGAGTGATCCTGTTTTTTTCACACTTTATTTTATTGCCCTTTTGCTATAGAGACTGAAGCAGCCTTAGAGCTTTCAGCTATTCTCTCTGACTTTTATTTGTCGTCATATTTCCATTATACCCTCTTGAAAGATGCTATCAACAGATCTTGTGTGTTAGAAATGTAAATCTGTTCAGAATGGATAGCACGTGTCACTTGATACATAGCAAATATCTTTTTGAAGAGGGGGTGATTTGTGCCACAGGTCTAATAGTATAAATACAGTAATTATATTTTTCTCAAGTAAAATATCTAAAGCACATGGATACTGCTGGACTAAGAATGTGGAAATCTTTCAAGACCTTTAAGTAGTTCTCTTTAATAATTTTATAAAGGCAACACTTTTGAAAGGTTGATAGTATTGATATTTATTTCCTTTAAACATATGGACAAAATGTGGGATGCATCCTATTTTTAGAGGTATAATCACTAGGCATTTGCTATATCCTCCAACTCAACTTTCTGCTAACCTCTGGGAATCCTTGATATTGTCAGGAAATTTCATTTTTGTTGGGTATGGGTTAGTACTGTGGGCATGGGTTTCAAGGAGGGCCTTATTGTATGGCTAATTAAGGTTGACAAATGAAGAAAATCTAGCAAAGGCTTATTGTTTATTTTGAAATTATAGGGTAAATTGTTTTTTAAAAAGGTATATGCATTAATTTAATATGGTACTTGCCTAATAAAGGCAAAATATTTATTTAGTGTTGCAGTTAAATCTTTAAGTATTTTGTCATCAGCTACCATCTGCTAGGGACATGGATTGTGTTCATGGACAGGATTTGACAGCTGTTGCTCTCATGAACACTATAGGCCTTACTATTTGCCCAGCTGGGACTGATTTAGGTTGAAGTCCGTGCAAGGAGTACAGTGCTTCTGCTTGAGGTCCTTTTAGTTCTACAATTAGGAATAATGTGATCCTTCATTAGGCTTATATTGTTAGACTAGGTTAATAAGAATCTTGTGAAAGTGACATTAGTGGTTGCCTAGATTTACAGGCATTAGGATAAAGTTGTGTGTAAGAGATTGCTAGTTGTCCTACTTTAGTGCTAAGAGTTAGATAACAGCGATGCAAAATTCCTGTCACCCTGCTTGCAGAGCAAATGCTGAAGCTTGGACATCAGGATACAGCATGCTTGGGCTTGTAAAGATACTACATTTCATGCATAACTGATTGCTGCCAGCCATTATTATAAGAAATTTACAGCAGTTCAAAAGTAAATTACTAAAGAGAACTGAGGATCTAATGCAGGAACATAAAGTGGGGCAAATGATGATATAAAATGCAAATAGTTTGTATGATCCTAATAAATCTGCCTTGTTGTCTGTATGTATGCCTAGAGGCTGGTATCAAGTTTTGAGTAGTCTAGATACCATAGATTTTTTTGGTCGTCTTAGTCTGGTGTTAGAAATGTAATGCAGAATCTTGAATAAATTCCCAACCCTATCCAAAGGCAATTTGCGCCAGATCACTTGAATGTGAATAGATTTTTGTAAGTAATAAACTGTATAAAATTAGATATAAAAGAGCCCAGGCTACTAACATATCTTAAGGATCAACATCTCAGTCTCATTGGCGTCAGTGGTACTGAGATCTGATCCTAGCCTAACTAAATGGAAGCATTGTATTCTCTGCCCAAAGCTAACTGCATTTAATTTGTTAGAAACTGTTTCAGTGCTTCCCCTTCCCCATGTAAACGTGTGGTTAAATTAACCATTGAACTGATTGAAAAAAACTGTTCGTGTCAAAATATATTACTTTAAATTTGTATATAAGGAGTATCCCATACCTAGAGATGGGCAGTAGCAGGCATATAATATGTATCTTTGGACAGTCATATTAGATATTATAAGTCAGTCCTTACTTTGTATTTGAAAATGAGGCGGTATTAGAGTGGAATAATGCAAGAAAGAAAATAAAAATATTGGAGCTTAGTTAAACGCCTCTTGCCACGCTGGTGCCATCTTGTGTTAACTTACTCCATACTGAGTTGTCGTCTTTCAAACTGTAGCTAATAATTGCTTTGTAA
Organism: Anolis sagrei; assembly: GCF_037176765.1. Classification (NCBI taxonomy): domain Eukaryota; kingdom Metazoa; phylum Chordata; class Lepidosauria; order Squamata; family Anolidae; genus Anolis; species Anolis sagrei. The sequence continues at coordinate 190,687,301 of NC_090022.1, read as the reverse complement.
TTGCTGTATGTTACGGCCAGCTCTCTAGTTACTCTTCATTTGCTGCAGTAGTGTTTATGCCTGTGGTGCCCAGCTACAAATGTACATGCACTTGGATTGCTTTGTGTAAAGCATGATTGGTATGTTTTAAATATCCTTTCCATAATTTCTTTTAGTTGCGGTGTTGTTTTTTATGAAAGGCGAACAACACATATGTTTTTTTACTAGGATTAAGTTGCCCTGTGCCTTCCAGTTGTTTCTGACTTCTGGTGACCCTATCACAGGATGTTCCTGGCTGGATTTCTTCCGTTGGAGTTTGCCATGGTGCTCTTATGGTTTTAATTGCATCATGCATAGTTTTTAATGTTCCTTTGTCCATCCCCCCCCCCCCCCCCAAATTGACATTTCTAGAATAAAACACTAGGCTGTTCTCTGATTGAGAATTTCCCATCCATTTTATTTAACTAGCACCAGCTGCAGCTATAGCAAAGTACAGTGTTTCATTTCTTGATATACAACTTCTACCTCGCCCCAATCCATGCTGATTCATAGTATATAGCTTATTTTACCACTTCATTCCCATTTTATTGTGCTGCTTGGATAGAACAAAGATAGGTCATTTAAAAAAAGGCTGATAATATAGCATAAGGGTGGGCAATTGTGCAAGGTTATGGAATAACATTGCCTCCTTAGAAACCTTGAAATGTCAAACCCTTCGGTTTTGCAAAAATTGCTTCTGAACTTTTCAAGACCCAAAGATTCCCCTGGAGTGCAGCTTAGGACATTCTGGAACACACCATTAAAAGAGATTAACCTGGGCACTACATGCAACTTGCCCAGCCCTGCTATAGCAGAACTTATCTTCATCCTTGTTTGAATGATGAATCCAGCATTATATTGCTAAATGAAATAGGTTTCAGCTGTTGAATGTTGTGTCTTTCATGGTATGTGATTCATTTGCACTTTAAAGGCAACTGGGATTTTGTTTACCCATAGTAACTAATAGTCTATATTTTTGTGTATATGTGTGTGTACACATTCATGCACACACAAATAGCTTTGTGTGTTGATGTGCATTTTTCTCAAATACTTAAAAACTGGGAGAGATAGACATGATATCAGTCTTCAGTTACATATCCTTACGGTTGTTTTCAACTGTTCTCTTCAAGCCAGCGGTTGTTCTAATTCTTTTGGAGAGTGTCAACATCATCCATTATTGGTCTTGTAGTTGTGCGAACTTTTAATCTGAGTACTCTGAAAATCATGTAGGCTTTCCCAGGTATTTAAAAATGCTCCTACAGACCTAATCTTGACCGTTCTTCACAAATCAAGATTGGGTGATATATATTGGTCCCTCCAGATCTGCACGGATTCTGCCCCCCGCCCCCCCCCCCGCCCCGCCAAATGCAAAAAACATAACATAGCAAAAACAAATGCAAAAAAACCAAAACATCCTATACTATTAAATGGTGGCAAAGTTCACACAGACATTTCAGCATTCACGTGGCCACCATTTTATGTATAAGATGTGACAGTCTGCAGCCAGTGGAAATTGTGGATCTGAAACACATGAATCTGAGGGCCCCATCATATATGTATGTGTGCATGCACACATGCACATACATGCAAACATTCTTACCTTCAATCATGAAGCTGGCAGGAGGAATAAACCCAAAAAAAAATATAAGGACCAAAGATCAGCCATTTCAAGGGTTCCACCAAATTTTGCACTTCACAGTATCTTCTTTGTCTGATTAGTGAAAATTAGTGATGAATTAGTAATTAGTCATCAACAAAGTGTCAACAGAATCAATGCAGATGTCTTTAGAGATGGGGTTTGCTTAGTTTTGTTCTGATCTGGGATCAAGGTGCATGATGAGACAACATTATGTCTCATTCCAAAGTTCCTGGGTCACTTGAGTTTGTTAGAACTGTAGTCTTGAACACTGGGGGTGGCTGTACCAGGTTGCCTTCTATTGCCTTAGTGCATTGCTCCAGTGTTGTACCATCCCATACAAACAGGGTCTGACCTGTTCCATATTTTGAACATTTGCGCTGCAAGAATGACCTATCTTGACTTTAAAGAATGATTATGTATCTTCTTTTAAATGGAAACCATGGAGCAACATTTAACCATGTAATAATGATTGTGAGACTCCCAAAGGCTTTACGTATGCCTCAGTCAGACGCAAAGACATGCACTGGACCTTCCTACTGGCATATGCTAATTGCCTCTGCAAACAGATTGCTCAGCCTGCTGTGTTTCACATCTGTTGCGATTTCTGTGGGCTTCCCTCAATCCATGAATATAATCAAATAGCGAAGCTTGTGGGGAAATAAACTATTTGGGAAGTGTAGCTGGAAGTTATGGAAGAAGCAATTAGATGACAGCATCAGCACAGCCCAATAAAAAGGAAACAAAAATTGATAGACTTGAAAGCTTCACATTCCAGGAGTATTCCCTTCCCTTTATGAAATGTTTTATATCCTTGCCTGCACTTGAAACTCATCAGTGCTGTGCTATAATTCCTATGGTTTTTGTAATTGGATATTGGCTTTTGTAAAAAAGTAAAATACAATGTGGTGCACAGCCTGTAAACAGACAATTTTTCAAGTTTATATATCCTTTCTGTGATCACGGTAATTACCCAGCTAGCAGGCTCCCAAAACCCCTCAAAATCTGATATCTTTGTTAAGAGAGAAGCATTCCTTAAACTACTGTCTCTCCCACCCTGTTGTATTTATTGCTTTTCCTCACTTTATTGCTAGGTTGGTTCACATCTGTTCTGTACCTCCCTGGGTGCTTCTACAATCATTTCAAACTAAGAGATACTTCAAGTCTGACAATACTCTTTTTGCTAATCCCAGCATTTTGCAAGTTCCCAAAAAACTTTTAACAAAAAAAATGATAATGAGCAGTATACATGGAGAAGACTTTGAAATTCAGTCTTGTTGAACAGATTGTGTAGAGCTCAAAATATAGTGTAGATTATTTGTAAGGACAGAACATGGTTCTGTTAAAATTATAAACTGCAGTTTATTGTGTTGGCTTGGGATAATTAATCAAGCAAGGTTTACTATGATGTCCAAATGAATTTGTGTAAAAGGACTGTGTACCTTCTGAAACCCTCTTCCTCTGTTATGGTTGCTTCCCCAGATTATAGGTAATGTTAAACCAGAGCATAAGATTCAGATATGCTCCAAACTGGTTAATCAAAACTGGAAGTGAAAGCTGCGGCACTCTATAGCTATGCCAAGAGATAAACACCTGAGGCTAGTCCCAGTATATTGCTGTTACAATAAACGGTTAATGCATTACCATGTCCCACAGTGCACCTGGTATGACAAAGATCTAAAGAACAACTTCTTCGTCTTAAAAAGATAAAATTTGAGAATAAGTAAATTATTAATTTCTTTTCAAATGTGCTGAATGCAAGTTCTGAAATAACAAATTTCAAGAAATTGTAGAGGCCTTTGAGCAAGGACATGATTACTACTCATCTAAATAGCATTAATCAAATTAGTCATCCATTGTACATTTGCTCTGTCTTCCTGATTCTTATTCTTAATTTGTTTTGTGTGTTTGTTTGTGTGTTGTAGAGGAAATATTTGCATTCAAGTGAGATGTTTCATGTTTCCAGGAAGCACATAAGATAAAATAATTCTGATTTCAAAATCTTAAGATTTTGAGTTCTCCATCCCCTCCTCACCTTGGCCACCTTGAGTAATCTGTGCTTTAGTTGTAGTGTGAAGGATGTGATTCCTTTTTTAATTGTACTCCAGAATATGATATGATTACTACTTTTCTTCTGTGCAATTTTACAGTGTAAAGCGCTATTGCAAAAGCAAAAAAAATGTATTGGTCATTTTTCAGGTTTTACCTTTTTTTTTTTTTTTTTACTCTGGTTTGATTTGTGTAGCCATTTTCATAGTGGTATTTTTTTTCACTCCTAGGTGATCATAACACCCAACTCAGTCTTCATGGTACTGGTGGTGATGGTCTGGGAGAAGATACAACAACCCTGGAAGAAGGCGACACCAGTCCAGATGCCCAGCCGCAGCAAGGCCGAAGAACACGCAGAGAAGCATGCACTTGTCCTTACTGCAAAGACAGCGAAGGAAGGTAAGATTGTGTACAACAGCGACTTTCAGAATTTGTCACCCACATGTTTTGAATTCAAGTTCATAACAAAAACAAGTTATCCTGAGGAGCCTCTAATTTAGAAATGTGAAATTCTAAATGAGATCTAGATATTTAAAGTAGATGTTCCCTGTACAACAAATGTAATTTCTGGCAACCCCATACATTTCATACTGTTTTCTTAGTCAAGGAAGACTTATAGTGGAATTTGCCAGTTCTTTCATCTGAAATAATAGCTTGCAGGACATGATACACATTGGCATTGTCCCATCCATGCATCTATCAAGGCTGACTTTGCTGATCTTCCAGGATCATATGGGATATGATACCTTTATGGGACCTTTATGGCAGGCATGAGCAAACTTTTTGACATGGGCCGCATTGCATTTTAAAATTTGACGGACAGGCCTGGCTGTCATACAAGTCCTGTCCTTGTGTTTTCCCCTTTGGAGTTTCCATGATCAAAACTTGCTTCTTATCTCAAAATTGTCATTAATTCCTCTTGTGAATATTAAGAGCTGAGCAGTGTCTTTTCAGTCAATACGTTCATCCAGTGCTAGCGAATGAACGACTCTCCTTAAAAAAAAAAAAAGGTTAGCTATGTCCTCATCAATTAGTTCTACACGGCACATCACTGTCCTGCATGATAAACTCAGCTTTTCAATTTTGTTTTTACTCTCTGGACACAGGAGACCTGATGTCTCTACCATGCATTCTTTCAACCAAAAAAAAAAAAAAAAACCCTTAGGAGAAAGGTTTGCTGACATTTGCTAATTTGCATGCACTGTAGATGCATCCAAAGTGTTCTGTGACTCTCCAAGTCTGGTGTTTGCCACCGCCATAAATATATATTCTTCCAACCATGTTCTGTTGTTGGATTAATAATCCATAGTCATTCCAATAAACAACCTGCTAGGTCTTATTATAGCTCCTTTAGTCATCCTTTATGCTCACCTACCAAAGTTAAAGGGATCCAAATTAATCATGACTAATGTTGGCTTCATTAATTTCATGTTGCCTTCAAAGCACGACTTAAATTGGGATCTAATGCTAATATGTCAGACTGTCTCATTTCTGTGGGCTAAAATTCAACAAATTGGGCTTCTTGTAATGATGAATTTTGGAGATGGAACCTCCCACCTTTCAGGCACATTTGGGGGATCTCTGGAAAATTTCATCTAAAGTTTAATTCACTCCACAAGTCATGCTTTGAATGGACAAATATGAGAGTCCTTGTTCACTTATTTTGTTATCTTGTGGATGGAAACAAACTCTCTCCCATCAGCAATTATTACAGTTTGTATGGATGAGGATACCTGGGAAGGGCTGTTTATTTATTTACTTTGTTTTTATCCCTCCTTTCTCTCAATATAGAAACTCAGGGCAGCTAACAACAAACATGCACAGTATAATTAAAAACAGAGCAAATGCATCAAAATATGAATATAAAAATAAAAAAATTAAATATTTTGTGTCACGGAGCACAAAATATTAAAATACATTAAAACTACATTTTTAAAATTACACAGCCTTCCAAAATTGCACTCATAAACTATCCTCAGCAGTCTGCCTCTCACCATTCCCTAAATGCCTGATGGTAGAGGTACCTTTTCACCTGCCAACAAAAGACAAGCTGGAATGGAGCTATATTGATCTCTCTATGGAGAAAGTTCCAGAGCCTGGGAGCATTGCCTGACTGGTTCCTCACTTTACTTACTACTAGGTAGATTCTGTGAGGGTGTTGTGTGACTACACATTATTTTTCAGGCTGTCACTTGAAAGCAGCTCTTCCGTGGTTTTTAAAAATATAACCTGACGATGCCATGTGAATGTATATTTTTGTTTTTAAATTGCTCATTTTAAGATTTTGTTTTTTGGTAATTATTTATTGTCTTACTGGTTTGGATTTATGTATTTGGATTGTTTGTATGACATTAATATGTTGTAAGCTGCTTTGTGTCCCATGAGGGAGAAAAGAGGGATATAAAGATTTATCATTTTTATTATAAAGTGTCTTCTCTATTGGAACCATGCTTTCTAAGAATGACTAAAAATGGCTCTTAAAATTGGACAGAAATAGGGATGCCCCTCCAAAAGGACAATGTTTGCCTCAAGTTGCTGCTTGCTAATTTGAATTTATTGTTTTTCCAGTGTTTTAGAACTGGACATCCTTAGAACAAAGCATCTTCAGGGGTCTGGTGTTGGTAACTGTAATATACTGATAGGCCTATCAGTGGCATGAAGATTTCAGTAAGGATATCTGCAAGTTGTTTTAACATTGAAAAATACCAAATTGCTCCCCCAGTCCTAAATTATATCTCTGGGCAAAGAAAGCTGAAGTGTATGTTACTAAGAATACATTTTTATATAAAAGGACTGTATTTTCCATAGTTTAGTAATTAAAACAGATAAAGATTCAGAATTCTTTAATTAGAAATAGAAGCAGTCCCCGAGTTACAAACACCGGATTTACAAATGAATTGCAATTACAAATAGGGGTGAAACAGCAAGAACTGGGAGAAATCTACCCTGCAAAAGGGAAATTCACTCTTGAAAGAGTTATCATGGGGAAAAGTTTCAACTGAAACTTTCACAACTATCCATATTTTTCAAAATCCAGTTATCATAGGGAAAGAAAGTGAAGTGAAGGCTTCTGAAAAGGGGTACAGACAGCAAAGCAAACACCACGGAATGTTACACCTTCCCTGTGCTACCCAAAGCTTATAGAGAGACAGAGAGAGAGAGAGCTGGAGTTACACTTAAAAATGTACCTGTTCCGACTTACCTATCTTGTTCATAACTTGGGGATTTCCTATATATTTGGTACATCTTAATGGTTTATTAACAATATATATCTGGTTAACCTGAAGTCTTCCAACTCGCTGTCTTAGATCAACCACTTCATTGAAGAACATAGTTGTCCTTAAATTAAATATATAAAATATGTTCTTAATTGGGTTGTTCTGTCTGGTCAAAAACACGTGGAGATCTTTTGCCTCTAAAGAAAACTCATTTTGTCATATCACAAGTAGTCTTTACATTAAAAAAAATAAACCTACTACTTCCACTTTCTCACCACAGGGCGAGGCAGACATTTAACAAACCTGTTAATCTTTTCGGCTCTGATTTCAGTTCCTTTGCTATTTGTAGGAACTCCGGAGATCCAGGCAAAAAGAAGCAGCATATCTGCCACATCCCAGGCTGCGGGAAAGTGTATGGAAAAACATCTCACTTGAGAGCCCATCTTCGGTGGCATACTGGGGAACGGCCATTTGTGTGTTCTTGGATGTATTGTGGCAAGCGTTTCACACGCAGCGATGAATTGCAGCGACACAAAAGGACACATACAGGTATGTACAAGTATTTCATACAGACCAGAAAGCAATAACAATAGCTTGGATTGACCTACAGTTTGTATGAAGGCCTAGAGTTTATTTTAGCCTTTGGCTTTCATTTTACACTGGATGCAAGGTCTCAGGCAAAACTGCATTTGGGAGAGGACTGTGATATTTTCTTGAGCGGCATCATGCTCCCCCCTCCTATAGTTAATAGTGTGCTAGTCTCTCATTTGTGTGTGACAGAGACCACAAAGAAGAAGAATGGGTTGCCTACTGGTAACTGATTCTTCAAGTAATACCTGTTAATTCCTGCCCGTTGTCTCTTCATGACTTACATGACTGTGTCAAATAGTTGAAACTTCCCCTACCCCTTCTACTTTTTGTGCACTTTTAATGATCTACACTATTGATTCTCAACCTGTGCGTCCCCAGATGTTTTGGCCTTCAACTCCCAGAAATCCTAACAGCTGATAAATTGCCTGGGATTTCTGGGAGTTGTAGGACAAAACAACTGAGGTCCCACAGGCTGTGAACCACTGATCTACACAATCCTTTGACCCTATTGCCACCTATGTTATACATTTAATAGCCTTCCCTAGGCACCAAAATTTTGGCAACCCTTTTCTAATCATGTATGCACAAGACAAACAACAGTACAGCTGTTGAGAAAGTACATATATAAATAAGGGAGGAAGAAGTCTTGTGGCACTTTTAAGACTAAGCAGTTAGTTTTGGCATAAGCATTTGTGCACTATGGCATACTTCTTCAGGTGCATGGGAAGCCAGTTAGACAAATATTTATGCACAAATATGGGGAGAGTTATGTGAAATGTAATAGAAATATAAAATGTGCTAACACGGTGATAGGGTGAAGAATATAAATTTAAAATGTTGGTCACAGAGAGTTGTTGGTGTTATTTTAAGGAGGCAAAAATGTCAGTACAACATCTGTACTTAAATGACCAATACCTCCAGTTTTGCATAACTACATTAGTAAATTATGCCTTCTGCAGAAATCTTCTAGGTTTTCCAGGTGGCTTTATGGTAACTTCTGGTAGAATACCTTCATTTCAGTAGGGTTTGCTATTATCAGGGCCATATCTTGTAGAGACAGAGATTGTACTGGAATGCTTCCTGGACCTCGTAGAATTTGAAATATAATGGTGAAAAGTGAAATGAGATTAAAAGGCAAAAATGCTTTGGAAGTACATTAATTTATACACTTAATTAATTTCCTTCAGACATTTAAAAACAATTCACAACAAGGTAACACTTTTGATACTAATCAAGCCAGGATAAAAATAAATATTAAGACATTATATATGTGATCGCAGATGTGATTGTGACAAAAAAAAAACACAGATGTCAGACTTGTTTGTATGATGATATGAAGCATGCTTGATTGAATTGTAGACTGAAGAGCTGTAAAGATCCCATGATACTGGGAAGGAGATCTGAGTCATATCCTTTTTGTAACTAAGTCTGCCTGGAAGTCATAGCTTTAAATGAAAAGAGACCCTTTCTCCATATGTGTGAAAGACTCAGATAACCCGTGTGACTGTATAACAGCATCCTGAAGAATCAATACTATTCAATGTCAACTTTGCAAAACATAGTTCTGTACTAAAAGCTCTACCTTTGTTACAATTGCCCATGGAAAGGTAGAAACAGGTCATCCAAGGTCACATAGCCTTTAACCGTCTATATAAGACTCTGTTACACTGCTCTTTGCCTAAAAGACTAATCCTTACCAGAAAACTGAGAGGAGAAGAAAGAGAGGCTTATTAGGATATAGGTTACTGGTTTCAAGCCTTACAATGGAAGCGACTCCTGTAGATCCCTTTGCAGAGTTCAGGCAGTGGACAGAGGCACCCAGTGGTGGAACTGAGAGGCCCTTTTCATGTCAGACTTTCACAAAAGCAGGAATTCAGAAATGTGTTCAGTTAGAGAGGGAAATAGCAGTGTAAGAGCTAATTGAACCAGGGTTCCTGGATGCACAGACATGGTGCTTTTAATCAGAAGTCTCTTTTTGAGAAATTAGTTTGCCTATCACTTGTAGAAACAAATTCCATTCCTTTTCCAAGATTTGTTCAGATTTACAAAGAATAATAACTCAGTTCTCAGAACAAAAAAATAAATTTCTGTAAAGAATAAACTTGAAGAACAATTGAAATCTAAATAAAGTACCCCTGAATAAAACATGTGTAAGTTGAATACCCCTGGAAAAAGAAGGAACACAACAAATATGGCTCAGTGGACTCTTTAGAATTTGATAAAAGCCATAGACTGCATTTAAAGTAACTGGTAAGAAGTCAAAGGATTTTTTTCCTTTGACTATTTCCTCATTACTTTGAAGCGCCTAGGCTTGTTCATGGGTCGTAAGTTAAGAACTCACCATATGTCATAACAGAAACTCATAGGTGGCTACTGCATTTTGAGCTGGAAAGGGTGTGTCCTTAAAGACTTGATTGTATCATTCTCTGGTATTCCAGATTGCCTGAAGCTTTTGATTTGAATTCTCCTGTAACATGCACTTCTTTCCTTCAGGGGAGAAGAAATTTGCCTGCCCAGAGTGTCCCAAGCGCTTTATGAGGAGTGATCACCTTTCCAAGCATATCAAGACTCACCAAAACAAGAAGGGAGCTGCACCCAACAGTGTGACTGTAGATGTCTCCACTGTCTCCATGGACACAGGGGCGTCAGGAGAAGGCAATGGAGCAGCAACGCAGTCAGCCCTCATTGCGACCAACATGGTAGCCATGGAGTCTATCTGCCCTGAAGGGATTGCCCGCCTCGCCAGTGGTGGTATCAGTGTCATGCAAGTAGCAGATCTCCAGTCAATCAACATCAGTGGCAATGGATACTGAGGCACTGTAGACTGTGCAGCATTGTGCAAATTTGGGATTGTTGGGGTAGCCATGGGTCCAAGAGGTGAGGTCTCTCATTACAAAAGTGGTGAAAGATGGGTACTCAGCTGCAGTACCCAGCCTTTGAAAACCCATTTCTGACTCCCAGGAATACAGAATTAGGCCTGTTTGTGTTTCAGGTCAGCCCTAATGCAAATGTCCTGGGGAAATGGGGACAGCCAGATTTGCTTGGTTCCTTTTTTTTCTTTTGTTCCTTCACCCGTATAACAGTCTTTCCACCCTCTTGTTTGGTATTCCAGATGCCATCATGCCTTGTTTCTAAATGTATATGATCAGTGAAATACTTTTTAGGAGAAAAAAAATCTATATTATTATTATTATTGTAATTATATTATATAAAGTATAAAATATGTTCATTTTGATGAAAGAGGTTAAAATTGCTGTGACCAAAGTTTTGGTCGTCGTTTTGATGCCTTAACTTAGAATTTCTTGAGCTGTTAGGCTATGCTTGGGCTTATGTTCAGATGCTATATTGCATTTTACACTGTAACTATAAAAACATAAATTTGGCTTTTTGTATGCTTGGCTTTTAGGTTTATCTGTCTCCACCCTCTATCCTCGGTGATTTCAGAGAAATCCCATTTCCATCTCGAAAAGGCTTCTCTTCATTATTTTCTCCATTAATTGCTGCTTTTTCCTAGTTTGGGACATACATTTGTTTCCCATTAGCCATTTTTGCCAGAATAATAAGTGTCCATGATACATAGCATTTTCTAATTTTATAGGAGGGAAGGGACAGCAAGGGAAGTGAGTAATTTGACATTGTTAGTTTTTGACAGAAATTTCTAGGTCTTCAGGTGCTATGAGTTTGTCACCAGAAAGAAAGAATGTTCCCTTTTCCAGGTTCTAATATAAAGTATGATATAACCTGCAGTGGGACAGAAAACTAAGTAACCTGATATGTTGTATATGTGAGGATTAAGGCATGGACTTTAGAATATGTCTTGGAAGTCCAACTATGGAAGCTTCTACTTTGGGGAAAATGGGATCTAGAGCCTTGGCTCCTATTGTGTGTGTGATAGGAAAATACTGTGGCTGTATAAGACCTGGGGTGGGGTTAGCTTCTGCTGATGCCTTGCATTAAAACACTCTACCACTTCTCCAGTTATATTCAACTTGGTTTTGCTCAGTATTCAGTTAAATTGCTGAGCCAAATAACCCTGACTTGGGCTTAGCAGGCCTCCTTTCCCTTGTAGATGAATTACTAAGGTGCTCTTAGATTGCAATTAATTTTCAGCACCGTCATCCTTCCCAGCTATCACATTTCCTTCATGATAGTGTAGCCATGTGGTCACACTTGCATAAAGAAATGGATGAAGTAAGTGAGAGATGCTGGTGGTCCTCGCAGACAGCAGACAAATGTGTGAAGGCCATAATAATGGGAAAGGAAGGGATGGAGAGTAAGAGTGCTGCTTGGAGTGACTTGAACAAGGCCTTGGTTTGGCGCTTCCACTTTTGGTTTACTTTCAAAAGCTCCTCATGCTAGCTACAGAGAACATAGACAGGCTTGCAGAGCCTTTTTGCAAAACTAGAAATTATTTCCTTTTACTTCTGATTTAATCCCTTACATGCACACACCCCACTGCCGCCTCCAAGAGGAAGGGAAACATGTGGCTAAATTGTCCCTGGCATATTTTAAATGGCATGAGGGGCCTTCAATTTTTTTTTTTTTAAAAAAAGGAATTCAGGAAAGCATGCATGGAGGTGGAACTCCCAGACTGCTGGGAATTGCTCATGCTTGTCTTAGAACAGTGGTGTCAAACATATGGCCCTCCAGGTGCTTTGAACTTCAGCTCCCATAATTCTTGGCCATAGGACAAGCTGGCTAGGCATTCTGGGAGTTGGGGGCCTAAACATCTGGAGGGCCACAAGTTTGACCCCCCTGTCTTTGAAGAACAGGGTTTGTTGGCTTGTCTAAATTCAGTGTAACCCTACTGAAATGAAAGTTGGTGCTTGTACCACTGCTTTTGCCCAACCAGTTGTCCAGTGTGGTTGCTTGTCTGGTTGTTCAATCACTTTGCACAGCTGTTTGCACAATGCAATCTGTGGAATATTACCTTGCATCAGAATCAAAATGCTCAAATGCTAGCATAGTGGTATAAAAAGGAGTATGATCTTCTTAAACAGATCTCTTGACAGTCTCCCTCAAAGCACAGTATCTGCTGTGTGTGGATCAGTACTGGTGGTACTGTATTATTTTTGTTTTCTGCCACCTCTTGTTGAATTGTTAGTTAAAGCAAGACAGCTAACCCAGATGAAGCAAAATGCCTTCCCTTAAATATTGAAAGAAAACAGCAAAAACTGTTTGGTAGCACTGACCTCACAGTATTCATTGTGCATTTAAAAAACAAAGCAGATATTTGCCTCCATTGGAGGACACCCGTCTTAAGGATGAATAGTGTATGGCTTGGTTGGGTAGCCTGGTTTTCTCACTATCACTGCCTTGTCCTTAAATTCTGCTATTACTACCTCTCGACACAGACTTAGATTCAAATTCTACTGCAGGGTATCCAATCTTGCCTTCCACAGAGCCATTCCATCTGGCCAATAGATACCGTAGTTAGTTGCTGGTTCTCTCCCTTTTCTTCATCTGCCATGATGAAGACCTTTTTCTTCATCTGCCATGTGGCTATATATCACATTCCTTCTACCATTCACTCAGAATATATAAAAAAGGAATTGCAACATCCTTTCCTGACTACTTCTAAATGCATTGAGACATTGCTCTGGAAGGACAGTTCCTTTGGCGATGGACCAGATTCCTTGAGTACGTTTGACTCAAGATTGGCAAAATTAATATGCACACAAAAGACAATGCAGTTTAATATTTTGGAATGTATTATTCCTGGATTCTAGCAGAACTGTGTCCTGACTGTCCACCTCAAGAAATTTAAAAGTCTTCTTACATGAAAAATATGCATTTTTATGTAGAAGAAAGTTTAGATTTGAAGGAACTACTATACATTTCTTGAACCAGAAATGAAAAAAACTAGTTGCCTAATAGCTCTCCTCCCATGCTGCCCCTCACAGCTCTCCTTTTCCAGCATCTCTTCTTACTTCTGGTGTCTTTCACAGGACCGTCCTCCTCCTTCATGGAAACGTCTCTGTCATTGGGCTTTGATACCAATTGTGGTGATTTCAAAGGCAGAAGCAGAACAAGTTTTTCAGCAGATAGGAGGAAATAAGCTCTGCCACTACATTTCCTCAGAATTTCACTAGAATTAAATGTTAGCATTCACTTTTGGTAGTTGGCTCCTGGTGGCTTGCATTGTGCAGAATTTTCATAATCTTTTCAGATGTAAGGAAATTTGGTCTGCCGTATTTACTGAAATGGGTCAATCAGTGTTTGTGATAGAAAACTGGTGCTCTACTTCTTCCTGTCTTCCAAAGAAAAATCTTCCATGAAATGAAATGTCATATAAAAAAAAAGCAAAGTGTGATACGATTTGAGGTGTGGTGAGTTCTGCAGTGGGAGTGAATGGCCTGGTTTGTTTGGTTTTGATTTCATTGAGACAAAAGTGTGAAGATGAGCTCTGCTCAATTGCTTCAAAAGGAATATGAAGATGGAGTGAAACTTAGCGCCCCTCCCCTCTGCTGTTCAGCATGCTCTTGGTTTGATCATATTGTTTTGCCATGCAGGTTTTGGGTGGGGAAATAACCAAGAAAAGTAATGTGCCAGTGTGCTTGTGAAGTTTTAGGGCTCTTATTATAAATTGAAGGCTTGATACCAACATAAAAAAGGAGGCATTTGTATCCTAATGTCCTCTAGTTTGTCCTGTTACTGGTGAAAAATTCTGATTAGATCAGAGTAAAGGAACATGCCTAGCCTTTCAGATCTTACTGTACTATGTCTTCCATTATTCCTCACCATTGGCTGCTCATCCACATCTAGAAAGTTACAGTTGCCCATCTCAGAGCAACACGTTCCTTTCCACATATTCAACAAATTCCTGAATTAGAAATGAACTGGTATCAAAATAATGTAATGAGCGTGACATATCCTGTGAAATTTAGCAATAAATATCCAGTGAATTTTAAAAGATTGGGAACTGTGCCTGTAAAACCTGACCCCGCTTTCAAACAAAACTAAATGCGAGTATTGCTTTATACACGTTTTAATGACTTTCATTAATAGAAAGATTGTTGATATTTGTAATGGCAAGGTTTGTTCAATTGTTCTGCCACATTGTTGTGGGAAAAGTGGAAATTGTTCCTTGAAAATTTCTTGGTGTTTTTGCTGGATCAGATCTGAGAAAATGTGATACAAATTCTACTGTTGTCTAGTCCACTCCTAACTACAGTAGACCACTGAATCAATAAGACTTATTTTTTGTTAACTCATCATATAGCAATTGATTAAAGAGGCCTACAAACACTTTTCTCAATAAAAGTTCTGTTGGTACCAAACATACCAAGGAATGGTTTAGCCAAGGAAGTGATAGTTTGAACCAAGATTCCTTCAGAGGCAAGACTTTCTGCACAGTAAAGCTTTGTGCTTAATTAGCTGATCCAAAAATGTGGATTTCAAAAGCACAAGTTGCTGCATTTATTTTGAGCATTACATCTTCATTTACAGTTATGCATATCAGGATTCCGCCAAAGAAAAGGTAGCAGTGTTGATATTGAGATGACTGAGCACAAATATTTTTGTATTGGTGGAG
This sequence comes from Anolis sagrei, assembly GCF_037176765.1. NCBI lineage: Eukaryota > Metazoa > Chordata > Lepidosauria > Squamata > Anolidae > Anolis > Anolis sagrei. Next base: position 190,672,255 of record NC_090022.1, on the reverse strand, counting down.
GGAATAAAGTAAGATTAAGCTACCTATCACATGATAAGCAACAGTGTGAAACTTATCAGATCTATGCTAATCACTCATCCCGTTTTGTTTATGTTTCCCATGCATATTTTCTACGGCTAAGTACACTTGTTATTCTTTAAATCTGTACATTATTTCTTTTTTTTTAACAAAAAAGCAGTGTGTGGACTTTTCATTCAGACACTGTGAGGCATGCAGTAGGAAGCGGGTTAATGCTGGGGTGGATACAATTTTGTCCCAGAGCTGCATGTGTCCCTCAAGGCCATTTTGAGAGACATCTTTGAAATGGGTTTATTTTTAAACAAAAAGCACCAATGTAGCCTCTAGAGTGCAGGAACACACGTCTCCCTCAGGGCTGTTTTAAGACTAAGGAATGTATTTTCTAAAACAAATAAGGATCTAGACTAGAAGTCAGGTTTTAATTGGCTTTCAGTTTTTAAAGAAAGACATCTCCTCAACCTAAAATAAGCATATACGGTGGGCAGGGAACTGAAAGAGTAAGAAAAATATCCCAAACCCACTAGAGGGCACAAGAGTATTTGTGTTGCATATTACTTCTCCAGAAAGTTTCTCTTGTTGAATCCTCATGTTTCTTAAAGCGCAGTATTGTTTGGCTTGTAATTGTTGCTCCAGCCAGTGATCGCAGGCCAGAAAAATTAAACTATGAACAGTAAAGAAGGGACAAGATTGCTGATGTAAACCTCTCCACTTGCTTTCTTTCCAACTTTTTAGGTGGTCGTGGTGTGTGTGTGTATATATATATATATATATATATATATATATATATATATAGTAAGAACAAAAGCAATTTTTATTGGTTATAGCAATCTCTCAGTCTTTTGTAGGCAGTGGCAGTGGCATTGAAATATGCCAGTGGCAAGTGTCATTCCTTGCTTGGTGTATGCTACTGGTTTATTTTCCCCTGTGTACTTTTTTGTAATAACTGAAATCCAAAATAGGCCATGAGTAACTTTATGCCAAATGTTTACCAGAGTTTGGGCAAGTGGTCTCTCTACAAAGAGTAGTGTCTTATACACCTTTACCCCTGAGAAACAGATCTGCCCCTCTAATGCTCTTTCACAGGTTTGAGCTATAGAAAAGGAGGTCCATGTATACAACGCTGGTCATACTTTTCCATTCTTATAGATTTTTTTTTGCCTGGGCTCTCTTTTACCATCATTGTGCAAAAAAATCGCAATAGAAACGCCCGGAGTGGGAATAAAACACCCTTATGAGTGCCATTTTTGGAGACTTCTAAAATAAATGTCTAGGTTATGTGTTAATTTAGCTGTGGAACTTATCAAATTCAAGTTGCCTCTGCCATTGTTAAATAGTACTGTGTTTTGGTACTTATAATTTAAGCTCTGATTTGAATTTGTGTGTTTGTGTGGGATATGGACTAATGACTTGTGTCTATAGCATCTCATGTTTTTTTCCCTGTTGTGAAAATGGATTTGGTATTACTTTTTCCACTTTGGTATTGCCCCACTACTCAGGCAGGGTCTCTTGATCCCTGAAGTCTTAATCTGCAGCCACATTTCCTTAATGGAAGATCCTCAAGTGCTTTGATCTGAATGGAAGATCGTAGGCTCACTGTCCCACCCGCAGACTGGAGGAAATAAGCTCTGCAGTGTTTTCCACAATGTACAATAACCCTGTCTCTTGTCCTCCACCCGACCTCAGGTCAGGAATTTCCAGGAAAGCACTGCAAGAAACCTTTGGTGGGGAATGTTGTGTAGTAACTTACAATACTTGTGAAAGCTTGTGAGGTTTTAAAAAGGAACTCATCTACACTGCTAACTGGCAGACCCCGCTTTCTCTCATCTGCCCTGCTTTATCAATTTTCTTTCACATTGTGTTCTGCAGTCATGCAGTTTGTCAGCCTGTGCCAGAATAAGAACAGAGTGATCCTTGGTTATCTACTGGTTGGGAGGGTCTTTGAATGCCTCCCTGTAATTTCTGCACTGCCCAATTGAGATAAATGCATCTTTTTGCTCTCTTATTCCACAAAAAGAACTTGGCTCGGCTAATTTTTTTGTAGTTAACAGAGCAGTTGGGAAGCTTTAATCATTTTTTGAAACCCGTCCAAAAATCCTCTTCAAGGTGAGGATTTTGCTACAGGAATGGCAAACTCCCCTTGTCTACTTTTATGTCAATGGTTCTCAACCTGTGGCTCCCCAGATGTTTTGGCCTACAACTCCCAGAAATCCCAGCCAGTTTAACCACTTTTTGGATTTATGGGAGTTGAAGGCCAAAACATCTGGGGACCCACGGATTGAGAACCACTGGAAGGCAGGAGAAGGGGATCAATTGTCATGCATTGAGAAGACTAGCCTGTCCAGGAAAGGGATCCAAATTTGGCATACTGTGGGTGTGTAAGTGTAAGAGTGGAAGGGACAGTATTCATAGAAAATCCGTTAAGCTTGCAACTGGAAGTTCATTCAGTTTAGAAAAAAGCTTTACCACTTCAGCCTTTTCGGTGTGTACCCGAAATTGAAATCTACAAAGAAAAACAAAGCAGAGAACTATTATAGGATCTATACAGTCTTTATATCTTCTTTAAATTACTTGTAATGCTTTTTTTCAGAATGAAAAATGATTTTTGGAATCAAACGTGCCTTTACTTTTATATACAGTGTATACACGGATTGTACATAGCAAAGCCAGTGCCAATTGCCTTAGGAGATTTCTCTCTATTATTCTGTGCCTTGAAACAGCCTTTTCTAGCTTTAATCTTGTCAGAGTCCAATATAAATGGGCAATAGGAATTCAGTAATTATCTTCTTATCCCCCCCCCCCCCCTTTATCCACTGGTGTGAGGATGTGTGCTTGCTATTTGCATGTTTTGTAAAGGAAGTGGGTGTTGTGGGGGGATCACTGCCCAGTTGCTATTCAAACCTGTCTGCTAATGTTTAATGAGCATTTTACATGATCTCTGATGGCTTATAATTCTCTTGCGTGGTAACATGGCTGCTTCTTTATCCTCTTGGTGCTCATGGCACAATTCTGCAGACACTTAAGCCAACCTGTTAACAATGGCAATAAAGTAATTCTTGTCTGTCTGTGTAAAAGACTGTTTTATCTTGTAATAATGTATGTCCTTTTTTTAAAAAAAAAAAAAACAATTACCGATGTAATGATGTCTGAAACACTTTTTAAAAGTGCTATTTTTGTACAAAGATTTAAAATAGTTTGGCTCCTTTGTATACTGATTACAGTTTTTTTAAATGAAAGGAATAAACAAGTATCTACAGATCTTGTATTTAATCTGGCTGGCCGAATGGATTGTCTGCATTTTTCCATTTAGCACAATTGTTTTGTGAAATGTGTTTTGAGCTTCAAACTTCTCCCTTCAATTTTCACACGTCGCTTTGGTTACTTTATGTTGATCATCTCATATTTTGTACAATGCTGACTTTGACTGTTCTTTTATATCTCCAAAACGTTTAGCAAATGAAGTCTGAAATACTGTGTTGTAAGGTTTGTATTGGTATCAGGCATTCTAATGTCAAAGTCACATTTGGTAATTGCCAGAAGTTTCTTCACATTGCCCTCTGCCTCTATAGTTTTCTAGCAGTTTTTCACATAAATATGTACTGCACATATCTTTTCAAACACACCTAACACATTTTAAAATTTTAACAGATCATTTTAGTTCATGTTACTGCTTGTTCTTAGTGTGTAGTTTGATATGAACATTGCTCTTTGATTAAAACCATCCAAACTCTGCACTAGCCATGCTGAATTTCTGCCACTCACTAACTAGGTGGACCTGCAGAATTGCTTACCATTGTGCACAATTCTGTCACTTTGTATGACAAAACGCATAATGTGCTAGTTTCCTATGGAAAGGATGTTATTCGATCTAAGGAGGGGAACATAAACAGTACCACTTGAGACATAGTTAACAGCCAGTATTAGCAGCAGCGGGAAAGTGTATGTTTCCTGGTCTTGTTAACTGCCATCAGATATAGCCAACATCACCAGTGGTGAATGGTTGTGGGATTAGCAGTCTAAAGAGATTGAAGTCCCTGTGCTGATACATACAAGGCCATTGTACATAAAGCCAGCACCATCAATCCTATACTTTTAATTTACTGTGTCCACCCCTCTTCTTTTTGCTTCTAGTTCAAACCCCAGAAAGACCACGTTACCACCTTCTAAGATGTCCCTTTGCTGCTGTCCTGTAAAGTGTATATGTACATGTGTGTGTCAAACAATGGACAGACTAAGTAAAGGGCTTTTCAGGCTGGCTGTGATTCACTCTGTTGAGATGGGATGAAGCCTTAAATTATAAGGACATTTAGCACTAGTTTCTAGTGCTAAATCACTAGATTGATATAGAACTATAAAACAAAATAGGAAAAAATACACACTGTAGGAAGTGGTGACTGTCTTGCCACTGGTCTATACAGAAAAAAGTAATTTAAGAATTTGAAAGTAGTACAATAGATTAGTCCATGGTGCTTATTTTTATTTCAGACCACATTATCTACTTGGCTTTTGAATATAGAATATCACAAGGTCTGGATTATAGAAGGAAATTATGCTCTGTGTATTATATTCTATGACAGGGATCAGTAGACTGCATTGGACCATCAGCCAACATCTGATGAAACTAGGTGGGCATTTGATTCGATTATCAGTGTCATACTGATGTTCTTGAGCAAAAAGCGTGAAATCACGACACTGAACAAACAGCTAAAGCAGAGATGGTGAATTTGTGGATTCTGAACTCATCAGTCTTTGCATTACTGTGAACAAGACTGGTGGATGTTATGATTATCTTGACTTACAGATTCCCTTTTCCTGAGCAAGTCCAGTAAAATTTGAACTGGTAGAACTTTTCTATATACTTCCACTAGCATCTCAGTCGACCGTAGAGATGGATGAATGGAAAGAGATAGATAGATACCTCCACTTGAGATCTATCAATGCTGTTCAAGTGATGTTTACCATTCCTAAGTATATATAGATAGAAGTCATGGGCAGGGCACCAATGAGAACCAGAAGTGGCAAACTGCTATGTCTACACTGAGGCTGCTTTATCGTTCGGAAGTTATAACACGGCAATGTTGCCAACCGCAGTAAGGAAAGTGGAGCTGGTAATCTCACGTTATGCCAGCTGCAGAAGTGTTTACACAGACAAAGTCTACTCACTGACACTAGCGGTGCAGAAGTGCCTGTGAGGGGAAACCTGGTGAACTTTGTAGAAACAGCTACTTGAATGCCGTTGCTACTGGGTGAGAAAGCTGGTAACAAGAGTTGTAATTTATGTCATAGCTGAAATGTTACTATTTAATCATCGTAGGATTCCTGTTCGCTAAGCATGCATGTATTAAGATAAGCCTCAGAACACAACACTGCTCTGAACCCAGCTCCAAGGTGAGATGCAAATACCAGAGATGAAGAGGGTTTGTAAGGGTGACATCTTTTCAATCTAGACTTTATGCATATTCTTCTTCCACAAGAATATTGTGAAATAGTTCTAAAGGAAGGATATTTATTTATTTACTATATTTATATACCGTCCCTCTCAGCCCAGACTCGGAGCGGTTCATAATCTAATAACAGCACTAAACAAACACATTGAGGGCACAAATTTTGGCTGTCTCTTCCTACTGTATCCTTTTTGTTTGTATTTTTTAAAATTCAAAAACAAATACATCCACTATTTATAAATATAGAAACACCCTTTACTATAATCTCTCTGTCTCAATTTCATTCTGCTATAGCCCAACAGCTGCATCAGTGGCTATTCATTCATTTAATATATGTCCCACTTTTCTCCCCATGGCGCTACCTAGAATTCTCCACCTTATATGACTGTAGAGCAGAACAAACAATTCCAACTCTGTATGCTTGCCCACAATGCCCTGCTTCATGCACAGAGGAAGAATTGTTCAGAGCTACAGACAATGTTGCTGTTACCTGTTTTTTGTCTAAAATTATTTAGCCACTTGTGCTTCCTCTATTTTACCAGTTTTATACTTACTTATGCAATGCTTTTGACATAAATAAAACCTTTCTCCCCATATGTAGTCCAAGTATTATCGAGACCTGGGACCCTAAAATCCACAACCCAGAAAGGTCCGATCAGATGGCCACGGAAGGACCTGCTGACTGATGTCCTTTCCCCCCACATACACAGTTGTACAAGTGGAAACATGGGGCTAATCCCATTCCTCTGGGCAGTTGACCACCCCACCCCCATGACCATCTTCCTTAGCCAACTATTGATCCCTAGCCAGTCCAAAAGGTCATCATCAAGATGTGTTAGCATCCCTTATTCTTCTAGTCCGGACCTGTTGTGAGATCCCGGCTGACAGGATTAAATCCATTAAAACCCATCAGCCCTGGACCTTCCCCACATTCCTTTCCTCATACACCCAAAGAAGGTGGACACAGAAAATGGCCACAAGAGTCAAAGTGAGCAATGAGAGTTTATTAAATTTCCTGCCAGATCAGGGAACCAAACAGCTGTGGCAGCGGATGGTGGTGCGGATTGGTGGTGCTCCACCAATCAGCATGCAAATTGTACTTTGCGCCAATTAGAGGAGCAAAAATCAATTCTTTGAATTGCTATCAAGTCTCTATAAATGTCTATGTATCCATTGCTTTATGTCTGATTTGAGAGGGTTTTTTTCCAACATCCACTTTTCGCGGAAGTGAATAAAATATCTGGCCTTTGCCTTCACTCTACCATGTCCCATTTCTGAATGGAGTACAGGCACACCAGGAACTTGAACTCACGGTGTAGTAGAGCTGAAACAACAACACATGGCATGCAGTTAAAAAAATATGCGGACACAAAAGTTATAATTTCCCCTGTTCACTCCAGAATGTCTTCATCTTGAAGTGAGCAATATATGGTGGGAATTATTTATGGTTTTTCTCTATCATATCATCTCTACCTCAGCTCCATTTTTATGACATGCAGATTAAAAACTAATCTATAAGGCAACAAATTTAAATGAACCATGGTAATAAGAGTATTACCCCTTATCTACAGATTCAATATCCATGGTTTCACTTATTTGCTCTCTTCAAAAAATTATGCTCCTTCCCCAAACATGTTTGTGGGTCTCTCTTGAACTTCCAATGTGATTTTATGGTATACTTCTAGCCCAAACATCTATATAAATAAAAATGTAATGTTCGTTTGTGGGATTAACAGAACTCAAAAACCACTGGACAAATTTGGACACAAGACGCCTACTAACCCAAGGAGTGACCATCACTCAAAAATGGATTTTGTCATTTGAGAGTTGTAGTTGCTGGGATTTATAGTTCACCTACAATCAAAGATCATTCTGAACACCAAGGATGAAATTGGGCCAAACTTAGCACAAAGGACTCCCATGGCCAACAGAAAACACCAGAATGGTTTGGTTGGCATTGACCTTGAGTTTGGGAGTTGTAGTTCACCTACATCCAGAGAGCACACTATGGACTCAAACAATGATGGATCTGGACCAAACTTGGCACGAATATTCCTTATGCCCAAATATGAACACAGATGGAGTTTGGGGGAAAGAGACCCTGACATTTGGGAGTTATAGTTACTGGGATTTATAGTTCACTTACAATCAAAGAGCATTCTGAACCCTACCGACGACAGAATTGGGGCAAACTTTCCACACAACCCCCATGACCACAGAAAATACTTAAGGCCATCCAGTCCAACTCCCTTCAGCAGGACAAGAAAGCATAATCAACGCCCTCCTAACAGCCATCCTGCCATAGATATAGATAGTTATATATGATTCACACACAGAGAGATATAGTATGATATATTTGAAAGGGACTCCTAAAGAAGGACAATTATATGTTGCATGTTCCAGAGTAGGCAAACCAGACACTCTCCACATCAATACTGACAAACAAGAAGTGCTGTTTGCCCACAGGCATAAAGAAATTGCATATATTAGAAACCAACACTTTCCCATTACTTTATTTTCCAGGTCACCAGACTGGGCCACAGCAACGCATGGCAGGGGACGGCTAGTAGTCAAAATATAGGGTTTATATATTGTCCAAGATTTCAGGTATCCATAAGTAGTCTTGAAATGTATCCCATGCGGATATAGAGATACAGGCAGATTGACTGACTGACTGTAGTCACATGTGCCATGTCTGCATTTATCAAAGTGTTTTTTATTATCTCTATTTTGATTTTATGTCCTTTTGTGTTTATGTGTGTTGTTCTTTTAGATCAGGCAGTAAGAGCCATTTCAAAGAAGAGGAACCAACACTGTGGGCAAAGGAAGAACTAGGCAGCAAGGACATAACAAACTTCAAGGCTTTTTGGGGGCCATAGTCCTGTGCTATACTTTGAACAGTGGGTTCACTTCCCAGCATACAACAGGCATTCTTAACAAGCCCTGAGCTAATAGGGATTTTATGAGTATAATGAAGGCTGAAACTGGGACTTTCTATATACAAACTTATCACAGAGCCATCATCTTTCCTGAAAGAAAAACAAACTCTCTTCCCAGACCCCCTGGTAAAGGAGAGGAATAGAAATACATGATTATATATATAGCAGATGCAAATAATACAAGTAATTTTCTTAAACTGAACAGTGAGGGAGAGGAACAGTTGACTTCACAGTCTTGATTTAACTTTGGGCACTGAATAACAAGTGAAATGCTAATATGGTGTGTGTGTTTGCAGTTTAATCTTGAACTGAATCCTCCGAGTGAGTCTTTAAACTTTGTTGATAATCATGTTCTACCCCCAGACAGTTCTTTGCCTCCCACAGTTTCCACTCCCACAAATACTTAAACCTGAAATGGTGTCCTTGGCCTACCTACGATTGAGTTTTTGCAAGGGAGTTATTTTTCCGGAATGAACGCAGCTGCTTTCTTCTTGTGAGCCCAAACATGCTGGCAATAATGGTTAAATCCATCAAAGATTCATCTTGTTCCTCCTTGGCTGTATGTGCTACCTCCCTCCCTCCATCCCTAGCTGACAACAGCTAGCCTCATCCTACTTGCTGTAGCTGGTCCAAGTCCTTCCCACCTGGGAAGGAGGGGCTCCAGAGCGGGCATCGGTCAGCCTACCCAGTTCAGGTCCCAGTTCAAATACATGGGGTCTGGGTGCTCGCTTTGGCCTGGCTGGCTGCTGGTCCTGGCTTCCCAGGGATGGCACACAAGCATGGCTGAAAAACGTAGCTGTCTCTCCTACGGATCCGATGCTCTGACCAATGGGTTGGAACACCTCCATGGCTTAATCTTAGATGGCGGCCGTAATGGCACCATTCAGTGCCCTCATAATCAATGCTGTTTTGGCATCTGGAACCTCACGCAAGGGCGTCTCCAAGTCAAGGTGCAAGGTAAGGACCAGACAAATGCTTCCTAGGGGATATGGGTGATTGTGGAAGACTTGGATGGAAATAGCAAAGACTGGTGGGATTCTGTTGAGTAAGGACATCCAGTTTCAGTCTCTGTTACATAGCATGGCCTTGTATTTCCTTCTGCTGTGTGGATTATGTAAATGTATATTTTCTTCAAAGAAAATAAACTTCTTTAAACTACAAGAAAGGAGATTCCATCTGAACACGAGGAAGAACTTCCTGACTGTGAGAGCTGTTCAGCAGTGGAACTCTCTGCCCGGAGTGTGGTGGAGCCTCCTTCTTTGGAGGCTTTTAAACAGAGGCTGGATGGCCATCTGTCAGGGGTACTTTGAATGCAATTTTCCTGCTTCTTGGCAGGGGGTTGGATTGGATGGCCCATGAGGTCTCTTACAACTCTATGATTCTAGGTCATTAAATATACCTGGTTTCCCTAACTAGGGATTCCAACCAGCCCTGAAATACTAATGGTTTCTGTATCGACAGTATGTAATGCAATTTTTGGTTCTATCATAAAAACATGGAAAAGGTTTATGACATCCTGTAGCATATTTTGCTATAGTTTTTCAATGAATAGCTCATCGAGTCTCAACCAAGTTTCAACACAGTTTGTGGCAGCCACAAAAACAACATTTCTGAAGTATAACAACTACTTTCAAGTAGATACCGCACTGTTAAACAGGAAATAACACTTTCAAACCAGGAACAAAATTTCAAAGTCCCAAACACTTCTGGTTCCAAACATTTTGGATAAGGGATACTCAATCTGTAATGAAAAGAAGCAGTTAGAAAACACTCCAACTGGCAATAACAAACACACAGAGAGAAAGAGAAATGTCGTTTATAACCTTCAGACCAAAGCGTGTTGGTAAGTTGTGGCTATTATGGGGGAAGAAAGAGAAGGAAGGTAGTGAAAGAGCAGATACTATTAATGAGTATCAAAAGTAGCACTTCCCACCTTCCCTTGGTCATTTTGGGAATCACACAGCCCTCCAGATGTTGTAGAACTGCAGGTCCCAGCAGCCCCAGCCAGCATAGCCAACAGTGAGAAGTTCTGGGATTTGTAGTTCAACACTTGGAAGCATTCATGGTTCCTACCCCTTGCCGTGTGCAACTATTCCATACTTTATCCCTCTTAACATATTCTTTTTGAGAGGTAAGAAATGAAAACAAGAAAAAGACAATAAATGGATACTTGTGTTCAGAGGCCAAGTAAATAAAATCAGTGAATGAGGCAGAACAATGTGTCCCTTGCTGTATCAAAAAGAGGTGCATTTTTAATTGTGTTTTCTGTGAAGGTTAGTAGCTGACCCAGTTTCAAATACTAAAATGTGTTCGATTGCAGACGTATGTAAAATAAGAAAACAAATCCCTAACTAATTGAAGGTGGGAGGGTATAAGGGGACAGTAAAAGTGGGGAAATGGCTTTAACAATTTTTTTAATACCCAGATTTAAACTTCATTTGCAATTACACATATTGCAGTCACAATTTCCAAATGCAGATTGGTTATAACCACAGGCAAATTAACACATACCGAAGCCTGCAATTCTCCAATTTAAGAAACACCATAGCAGTACCCAAAAAGTGTGATTATAACTATTACAACAGAAGAAGTGAGAATAGGAATAGCAATGTATTGTCGAGGGCTTTCAAGGCAGGAATCACTGGGTTGCTATGAGTTTTCTGAGCTGTATGACCATGTCCCAGAAGTATTCTCCCCTGATGTTTCACCCATGTCTGTGGAAGGCATCCTCAGAGGATGAGGAGGTCTGTTGGAAACTAGGCAAGTGAGGTTTATATATCTGTGGAATGTTTGAGGCAGGTGTGAATGTTGCAATTGGCCACCTTGATTAGCATTTAACGGCCTCGCAGCTTCAAAGCCTGGCTGGTTGCTGCCTGGGGGAATCCTTTGTTGGGAGGTTATTATCTGGCCTTGGTTGTTTCTTGTCTGGAATTCCCCTGTTTTTGAGTGTTGTTCTTTATTTACTGTTCTGATTTTAGAGGGTTTTTAAAATACTGGTAGCCAGATTTTGTGCATTTTCATGGTTTCCTCCTTTCTGTTGAAATTGTCCACATGCTTATGGATTTCAGTGGCTTCTCTATGTAGTCTGACATGGTGGTTATTAGAGTGGTCCAGCATTTCTGTGTTCTCAGATAATATGCTGTGTCCAGGTTGGTTCATCAGGTGCTCTGCTATGGCTGACTTCTCTGGTTGAAGTAGTCTGCAGTGCCTTTCATGTTCCTTGCTTCGTGTTTAGGTAATGCTGCATTTGGTGGTCCCTATATAGACTTGTCCACAGGTGCATGGTATACGGTAGACTCCTGCAGAGGTGAGAGAATCCCACTTGTCCTTTGCTGAATGTAGCATTTGTTGGATTTTTAGTGAATCTGTATATAGTTTGTAGGTTGTGTTATTTCATCAGCTTCCCTATGCTGTCAATGGTTCCCTTGATGTATGGTAAGTACACTTTGTATGGTAAGGAAAAGTGTTCTTACCATTGCCTAGTTTCCAACAGACCTCACAACCTCTGAGGATGCCTGCCATAGATGTGGGCAAAATGTCAGGAGAGAATGCTTCTGGAACATCGCCATACAGTCCAAAAACTCACAGCAATCAAAGCATAGCAATTTTTATTTTATTGCATTATACTGAATTTCAAGGGCCCCTTCATAATCTGAAGCTCTAAATCAGCCTTATTTAGTTTGTGCTTAAATCTGACTGAGTCTTAAAAGTCATCATTTTTTTAAAAATTAATAATATTACTAAAACATTTTAGGGGAATTTCTTCGCCTCCTTTTCCTAGTAAGTGGTGGTTTACTTAGTTTGTCCGCAAATTATGTGTCGGATGCAATCACAGTGAAGAAAAGGGAACAAAGAAGTAGATAAAGAAGAGTCCAGAGACAGGAGGTATTATTATAAATGCCAATGCACATTGTACTTCTATAGGGATTTTTTTTATAGATCCCATGATGCAGTGCTGAGATTGGTTAGTACCTAGTGGAAGGCTAACGGACGATGCCAGAGATCTTCCAGTAGGACTTGAAAGTTTCCACTTAAAAACTTAAAGAGATAATGCCAGAGTTTGACAATAGTGACCTAGATGGATCATGTGCCTGACCTTTCATATCATCATCATCATCATTATTTTGTCATGTCAGGAGCAACTTGAGAAACTGCAAGTTGCTTCTGGTGTGTGTTTAATAATAATAATAATAATAATAATAATAATAATAATAATAATAATGTATTTATACCCCGCCACCATCTCCCCAAGGGACTTGGTGCGGCTTACATGAGGCCAAGCCCACAGTACATCAGTATACAAAAGCAATAACAAAAACAATCAATACAAAACAATATAAATCACAAATAAACAATAACAGTAACACAAACATTTAAAAATCTATCATATCATCATGCCAGGACTGTCCTGGAGTGCAGCTACACTATATAAATAATGCTGTTTGACACCACTTGAACTGCCATAGTTCATTGCTATAGAACAGTGGCTTTCAACCTGTTGGTCCCCAGATGTTTTGGTCTTCAACGCCCAGTTTACAGCTTGTAAACTGGCTGGGATGTCTGGGAGTTGTAGGCCAAAACACCTGGGGAGCCACAGGTTGACAACCACTGCTATAGAATTATGAGAGTTGTAGTTTTACAAGGTCTTTAGAATTCTCTGCTAAAGAGTATCAGTCCATCACCAAACTATAACTCCAATTATTCCACTGAACCATGGCAGTTAAAGTGGTGCCAAACTGCATTATTTCTACAATGCAGATGCATTCTTGTGTTCTGAGATTTCAGGTCTAAAATCTGAGACCTAGATAAAACCCCTTGTGATTTTTGCCATGCAGGACAGTGTCACAGAAGGTGGACCATAGCAATGCTCGGAATGAGCCTGTTGGAAAGGGCAACCCCTAATAATATTACCAAGCATGGTACAGCAGTGCAGAATACACTAGTTGGAAAATACACCCAGAAGGAAATGCAAAGAGACGCTGTTTTTAAGGCAGCACCCTCACACTGTGTTTCCTTCCTTTTGTCCTAATGATTGGAGAATTGGGGCCAGGCTCTGAGACTCAGGTAACCCTAGGCTAAAAAAAACAAACAAAAACCTATGGCCTGAATGAATGAATGATAATGATGATAATGATGATGATGATGATGATAGTGCTGAAGCCAGCAATATTGATAATGTTAGAAATAACACTGACACATAAAGTGGTCCTTCTTTGAAGCCTAGATTACTTTTTTCCCTTACAAGAGAAAGTCTCCTTTTTGAGATGATGGAGACCCCTTATTTCTCTGTTTTTCCCTACTCTCTCTGTCCCCCACTTTCCTCCTTCTAGGTTGCTGGATGAGCGAAGAGGACAGCTGTGATTCTCCAAATTGCGAGTTCCGGTCCGCTGCTGGCTTGCTGTCCTGTAGGTGCCGTTCGGATCTGTGTAATGCTAATATCAGCTATGTTGAGCCTGGAGAGAGGCAGGGTAAGAGGCCTGCATGGTCTGGGGTCAGTGGAAGGTCTTAGATCTTGTTTGACTGCAGGATCCATCACTCCTAACCACTGGCTTTGCTGTTTGAGGCAAGTGGAAGCTGGAGTTAAAGAACTGGAGATATACACAGGGTAGAATGGCAAGGCAGCAACGAAGGGACCCAGCGATGGGGATCCAGTCCTCTTGGATCTTTTTTGACTGCAGGGCCCAGCACTCTTAATTAACCATTGGCTTAATTGGCTGGCGCCACTTTTTTGTTGTTGTTCATGTCAGGAGCGACTTGAGAAACTGCAAGTCGCTTCTGGTGTGAGATAATTGGCTGGATGTTTTAATGTTTTACCATCCTTGTGGGAGGCTTCCCTCATGTCCCTGCATGGGAAGCTGGGGCTGACAGAAAGAGCTCATCTGCACTCTCCCCAGATTTGAACCTCTGGCCTGTTGGTCTTTAGTCCTGCCGGCATAAGGGTTTAACCCATTACGCCACCAGGGCCAGTGAGAGCTGGAGTTAAACAGCTGGAAGTCTCCATATTCCCTGTCTACTCAAACAACCAAGGGCAGGGAACTAAGTGCTCCCTAGGTATTTCCATTTGTGAGTGATCGTTTCAACCATCATGGCTCAATACTTTGGAATCATCGTTTGAGGAGGCACCAAGCTTTCTTTGGAAGAGAAGACCAAAGTCTTGTAAAACTACAACTCTCTTGATTCCATATCCTTGAGTCATGGTGGTTAAAGTATTTCAAACAGCATTAATTCTATAACATAGGTGCACACTTTGATTCCTGCAAACTGTAGCTGTTACTCATATTTGTTGGAGCTGAAGGGAGTAGGGAAGGTGGTTGGGTAGAGGGAGCTAAGGAGATAAAAGAAAGCTTTTTTCACACATCATTTCTTTCTCTTTAACTAGTTGATTTCTCTGTCCAGCCTCTCCAGAACTCATGGGAGAGCCTTTGGGTCTTTCTTCCTACATGCCATCCACAGGTGTGTTGCCTTTGCAAGAGGGAGGCAAAGCACATGAAGGCCATCTAGTCCTTCTGCAGTGACCTTGAGAGAGCAGAGATGCGATGAAACACACTAAATATCTCTGAGTCAGCCTGATAACCACACATAGAGAAGGAGTAGTTGCCTCCTCTCACCAAAACTAGCAGATCTCGGGACCAGAACATCAAAGCCAGGCTTTGAAGCTGCAAGGCCATTAAATGCTAATCAAGGCAGCCAAGTGCAACATTCACACTTCCCTCAAATAAACAAGAGTTCTTTCTCCTAACCTGGACATTTCACAGATATATAAACTCCACTTGCTTACTTTCCAACAGACCTCACAACCTCTGAGGAGGCCTGCCATAGATGTGGGCAAAACATCAGGAGAGAATGCTTCTGGAACATGGCCATACAGCCCGGAAAACTCACAGCAACCAATTTTCCATTTGTCCTACAAATCCAGCCTCCCAACAGGGACTAATGTGCAAATTCAAAGCTTGGAGCCTCCTTCTCTAAAGGCTTTTAAACAGAGGCCAGATGACCATTTGTTGGGAGTTGTTTGATTGCGTTGAACTGTATTGCAGATTAGGTTGGACGGGATGACTCTTGGGGTCTCTTCCAACTCTGCCATTCTATGTTGAAATCAGGGGGCTTCATTTATTTATTTATTTACAGTATTTATATACCGCTTTTCTCACCTCTAGGAGGACTCAAAGTGGTTTACACAAAAATAACAGCAAAATACAATGTGTTACTAACCCTAACCAAAACCCAATCAACAACATATAACTAGCATAAAATCAACAGGACAATAGAGTACCTTTGTGGATCTACATATCTGGTTCCAAGATCTGGGATCCCCATGCTATACTTTGGTAACCATAATTGAGCAAAAGCAGTACCCTATTATCACTTTTCACACACACACACACACCATTTTTAGATTTACACCTATAAAATGACAAAATAACATGATAAAAGTTTTTTTTGCAAATATTAGTACCATGCAGTCATCTGGGAGGTGTGTGTCACTGAAACACTGCACTTTTTTAGGCTAGCCCAGGCATGGGCAAACTTCAGCCCTCCAGGTGTTTAGGAATTGTGGAAGTTGAAGTCCCAAACACCTGGAGGGCCAAAGTTAGCCCATGCCTGGGTTAGACCTTCAAAAACTAAAAACGCTGTATAGACACAGTTATGTTGTATCCTGAGCTTTTTCTAAAGCAATGTACACAAAAGAGCAGAATGTTTAAGATAAGGACTGTGCTCATCCCCATGTTTTTTCTTCTTCTTTTCTTATTCCACTTTCGAAAAGGAAATTGGGATTATATTTACTTATTGAGGGAGGTAATTTAAACTGAGAAATAGTATCTGGACCAAGAGTTGCATGGCTAAATGTGGATTGGAATCAGTTGTCCAATTTCAAAGGCTTCTTTAAGAACAAATAGTATGCAGAAATCTAGTGCTGTTTTCCCTTTGAAGAAACTAGAGAGTGAGGTATTCTTTCCCTTTCTCAAGGAATATCTTTTTCCCGTGTGAAGTAGAGAAGGCACTGATAAACTGGGCTTTTAAATTGCTGAGCTGAAGGTCAAACTAACATTTGATTTTTGGAACATGCAAAGATTACAGTCCAGGCTGTATTAATTTGTTACACTGGCAAGACACATTTTGGTGCCTCAAATATTAAGCCTGTTTCTGAGTATATTTGACCTGCTGATTCAAAAAATGGCACCAGTTTTCCCCTATGAGCTTAAGTTTTTGAGATACAGAACATATGGCATATGCCACATTTCAATCTGCATGGAAAAAACAGGATATTTTAAAGTAGAGAATAAATTGACATTTTAAGCCTGAAAGAAACATATTAAAAATTAAAAGAAAAAAGTGTACTACGTGAAAATCTACTTATTTCTGACCAAAAGCACAGATTTACGATACAAACTTTCCAGTCATTCAATCCATATCTAAGAAACTAGAGAGGATGTAGTCTATCCATTGAAATGTTCTGAATCAGTGCCCCAAATAATCCCAGGAACAAGCCTAAAAATCAAGACACAAATAATATTTTTGTTGGACTATATGATTATATATATATAGAGAGAGAGAGAGAGAGAGAGAGAGAGAGAGAGAAAGTATAGCATGAGCTAAATGCAGTGCTTATCCTGAGTTTACCACCTATATTTAGACATAGAGAGGCAAAATAAAATTTAAAAACCCACTCACACAATGCATCTACACTGTAGAAATAATGCAGTTTGATTTCCCCTTTAACTGCTCACTGCCATAGAATCCTGGGATTCGTTTTTTTAAATACTGGTAGCCAGCATATTATTTGAGAACACAGAAAGGCAGGACCATTCAAACAACCACTATGTCAGACTACACAGAGAAGCCATTGAAATCAATAAGCATGTGGACAATTTCAACAGCAAGAAGGAAACCATGAAAATGAACAAAATCTGGCTACCAGGATTTAAAAACTCTAAAATCAGGACAGTAAATAAAGAACAACACTCAAAAACAAGGGAATTCCAGGCAAGAAAAAATCAAGGCCTGCTAACAGCTCCCAACAAAAGATCCCCAGGCAGTAAGCAACTAGACTTTGAAGCTGCGAGGCCATTCAATGCTAATCAAGGTGGCCAGTTGCAACATTCACACCTGTGGGTTGTTGTAGGCTTTTTGGGCTATATGGCCATGGTCTAGAGGCATTCTCTCCTGACGTTTCACCTGCATCTATGGCAAGCATCCTCAGAGGTAGTGAGGTCTGTTGGAACTAGGAAAAAGGGTTTATCTAATCACCTTTTAACAAAAGTTTGCTCGAGGTACTGTCAGGTCATTATATGCTAATCAAGGTGGTCAGTTGAAACAGTCACACCTAGCTCCAGCAGACAAGAGTCCTTTGTCTCACCCTGGTCATTCCACAGATATATAAACCCTTTTTCCTAGTTCCAACAGACCTCACTACCTCTGAGGATGCTTGCCATAGATGCAGGCGAAGCATCAGGAGAGAATGCCTCTAGACCATGGCCATATAGCCCGAAAAACCTACAACAACCCAGTGATTCCGGTCATGAAAGCCTTCGACAATACATTCACACCTGTCTCAGACAAGAGTCCTTTCTCCCACACTGGGCATTCCACAGATAGATAAATCTCACTTGCCCAGTTTCCAACAGACCTCACAACCTCTGAGGGTGCCTGCCATAGTTGTGGGTGAAATGTCAGGAGAGAATGCTTCTGGAACATGGCAACATAGCCCGGAAAAGTCACAGCAACCCTCTATTATTCTATTCGAATGGACATAGATCTGTACTATGGAATTATAGGATTGCCAGTTTAGGGAGCAACATTTTGAGTTCTCAGCCAGAAGGTTTCCATGCCTCACTAAATCCCCAATATGTTATATGCTGGAATTATGGCAGTTAAAGGGGAATAATAGCATTATAATAATTGAATTGGTTCCTTGTTGTGTGACCACCAACAGCTGAAATTCCTTCTTCTACACAGCCCTTAAATCAGTGGTTCTCAACCTGTGGGTCCCCAGATGTCTTGCCCTTCAACTCTCAGATATCCTAACAGCTGGTAAACTGACTGAGATTTCTGGGAGTTATAGGCCAAAATACCTGGGGACTCACACGCTGAGAACCACTGCCTTAAATTATAGGAGATCTGTATTGTCGAAGTCTTTCATGGCAAGAATCACTGGGGTGTTGTGTTGTTTCTGGTCTGTATGGCCATGTTCTAGCAGCATGTTCTCCTGATGTTTCACCTGCACTGTGGTGGCATCTTCAGAGGCAGACATTTTCTATAGGAGCCCTCTCTGTCAGTCCAGGGGAGCACTGCCTGCCAGCTCTCAAATGCTCCCAATGTGTGCGTGAACACACACAGATTCACTACATCATTGTAATGCCACAGTGTGGCCTTCAAATGTTGGAAAGCAATGGGAGGAGACAGGAATGTTGGCTACGGAGATGAGAAGGAGTAGGCAGATCCTTTCCCCTCCTTTAATTTTAATTAAAACATCAGAAAGAAGTCCGAAGGGAGCAGATGCTAGGGATGGGCAGAGAGGTCTCGGAGAAGGACCACGTCAGAGCACCTGGAGCTACAGAGGAGTGGCCGCGGGAAGGTTGCCCAAGGCTTTGAGCCAAGGAGGTTGAGAGTGCGCACAGCTCCTTCATGAGAAATGGGTTACAAGAGATTATTCCCCCCTCTGAAATATAGAATGGGCTGTAGCAAATCTTCCTTCACATGGTGACCTCCTCATCTTATCTCTGCAGCTGCGTCTCGGCTTGGTTCCAAGACCCTCTGGATCATCGCAGCTGTTCTTTCTCTGTCCTTCCTGGGATGTCTGGTGTTTGTAGGTACTGTGACTTTGGGGGAAATTTGGGTGAAGTATTTAGAGTAAGCTTTGGGTGGACAATAACTTGCTCTTTTTTTTGCCTCCGTGGGATTTCCGGTGATGAAAGACTGATAATGGCAATTCTGTGTTTCTTACATATTGGCAATTCTATGTTTGCCTCACATGGCAAGCCCATATGCCCAAGAGTCAGCATTGCTGACGACCCACCAAAATCACATCTCAACTAAGTTCCTACTGGTAATGTTCAGAGCTTATTGGCTTCCCTCTCCTTGCCCCTACAACAAAACTACGAGCATTGATCTTTACTGGACTTGTCTTCTGGTGATGCCTTGTGGGTAGAACAGGTTTGCAGGAAGTGGACAAGAATGATAATGGCATGAAAGGGAACACGCCTGGGGAGAAGCATCTGCTGGGGAAGTCTGGCATAGCCTCAGCCTCTGAACTCTGGAGTTTAAAATACACAAACACATTAACATGCATATAACTGGTTGTCAAATTGTGAGGCTCAGATGCTTCCAGAAATGGTTCTCCCATGCTGTGCTGCTGTTGTACCAGAGACTGCATGATGTGTGTGCATACTTCTGTTTCCAGAAAGCAAATATCTGATTCAGCACCCACAAGTCATGACTCTGCCTCTAGAATAAAAGGGACAAATATATGCTGTTCTGGTGACACAACCTAGAGTTTATGTGAAATTCCACCCAACAAGCCTATCTATCATTTTCTACCATCCTCGGGGTTTGTAGGTCCAACATTTCTGAAGGATGATAGGTTGGAAACTATGTAATAATCACAGAAATCAGGTTTCTACCTTCTTTTAAAATAAAAAGGCGTAAGTTATTAGATCATAGAGCTTTAAAACGGAGGTTGAGCAAACTGTGATCTGTGTGGTAGTGGGGGGAAAGTAAGGTTTTTAGATCTTCTTTTATACCAGTAGTAACCAAACTTTTTTTGATCAGGGACCACTTTGATCAGGGACCACTTTGACCAGGGACCACTTTGACCAGGGACCATTTGACTAAGGACCACTTGACCAGGGACCACTTTGACTAGGAACCACATGACCAGGGGCCAGTTTGACCAAGGAGTACTTTGATCAGGGACCACTTGGTCAGGAAGTGCTTTGACCAGGGAACATTTCGACCACTCTCCAACATTAGTACCAAAAGGGTTACGAATCGGTTTTTATTCATCTTTAGATTTAATTTGGGGTGCTGATTCAGAAAGATGCATTGGATAGACCACGTTGGCTCTAGTTTCTGATACAGAACATATGCCATAGTCAGCGACAGGAAATGAGTGGCAAGCAGCACAAAAGGAGCGGAAATAAAATAAAATAAATAAAGAGAAAGGAGGCTCATGGACCAAATTTTCGCCCTCGCAGCCCACTGGTGGTCTGTGGCCCACAGGTTAAGAACCACTGCCTTATACCTTGATGCTTTTCAACAATAGCAGAATGCATTTTGAAAATAAATGTACATTTGCCTAATAGGTAAAGAATGCAAGATCTGGCACATACATTGGAACAGTTGTGTTGTTGCAAGAGAGAATCTCCTTTGTTCTCTCCTAAGGTGTTGGCGTTCTCAGGTACTGGAAAGTCCCTGCAGAGTTATTTTGCACAGAAGCAACTGTGGAGCTTGCCAACGTCACTGAGACAGGCCTGGATCACAAGGAGAAGAGGAAACTGCCCAAACAAGAGCTTACAGACCTACAGTTCATTCGGGTACCATTCTGGTCATGGGAAGGATTGTGGCTTCATTGAGAGACACCATAGCTTGCTTTATTCTCTATCTCAGCAGTGTCAAAACTCCAACTAGAAGCTGTATGTGTCAGGTATCTCCTCTAGTGTTGGTAGAGCACTATCAAGGAACTGTAGGTCATTTGAACCAGGATGCTTGTACAGTAGCAAAGAATTCCCCTCTTCATCCTTAGTAGCAAGTGGTCCATTGATATGGACTTCAGAGCTTGGAAAACACAGGTCTTTTTGGATTGTAACTCTCTGAATCTCTTCTACCAAGACGGCCACTGGCAGGGTCCCAAAAATGAAAATTTCCAAGATCTGGATCCACCATGTCAGTAGTTCTCAACCTTCCTAATGCCGTAAACCCTTAATACATTTAATCATGTTGTGGTGACCCTCAACCATAAAATTATTTTCATTGCTACTTCATTACTGTAATTTTGCTACTGTTATGAATAGTCATGTAAATATCTGATGCACAGGATGTATTTTCATTCACTGGACCAAATTTGGCACAAATACCCAATATGCCCAAATTTGAATACAGGTGGGGTGGGAGAAGATTGATTTTGTCATTTGGAGTTGTAGTTGCTGGGATTTTAGTTCACCTACAATCAAAGAGCCTTCTGAACTTCACCAAATATGGAATAGAACCAAACTTGGCACACAGAACTCTCATGACCAACAGAAAATACTGGAAGGGTTTGGTGGGCATTGACCTTGAGTTTTGAATTTGTAGTTCAACTATATCCAGAGAGCACTGTGGACTCAAACAATGATGGATCTGGACCAAACTTGGCACGAATACTCAATGTTCCCAAATGTGAACACTGGTGGAATTTGGTGGAAATAGAACTTGACATTTGGGAGTTGTAGTTACTGGGATTTATAGTTGACCTAAAATTAAAGTGCATTCTGAACTCCACCAATGATAGAATTGGGGCAAACTTCCAACACAGAACCCCCATGACCAACAGAAAATACTGTGTTTTGTGATGGTCTTTGGTGACCCCTCTGACACTCCTTCGCAGTCCCCCAAGGGTCCCAACTCCCAGGTTGAGAAACACTGCTCTACAGGCAAATCTAGGAAACATTTGGTCTTGCAGACATTCTGTCTTACTACTCCCATAATATTTTATCATCCAGTTCTTTTTTAGGAACCCAGTTCCCCACTGTCTTCTATGATTTTACTAGAAAATGAGCAGAAAATCTAGCTTGAAATTCAACCCTCTTTTCACATTCCACAGGGAAGAGACACATGCAGTTTGTAGATGGCATGCCACATGGGTACAGAATTTTAAAAATCCCCCCACATTAACAGCTATCTATGCTTTTACAGTGTAAAGGAATAGTAGAATCTAGCACTCATACTTTGCTCTAAAGATGCTTCTATGATATAGAATTAATGCAGTTTGGCACAACTTTAACTGCCATGGCTTAATGCTATGCAATCCAGGGATCTGTAGTTTGGTGAGGCACCAGAACTCTTTGGCAGAAAAAAAAGACTTAGAAATGACAATAACAAGAATTCCATGGCACTGAGCTATTGCAGTTAAAGTGATATCAAAGTGCATTAATTCCACAGTATAGTTGAACTCTAAATAAGAAGGGGCTTATAATCTTTCTCATAACTCTTTCCTTTCAGGTTCTGCATGAGGGACAGTTCTCCAGACTGTGGCAAGGATCGTTCCACCAGCAGCCCATAGCCATCAAAGCCTTTTCCCCTCTGTGCCGTCGGCAGTTTATGTCTGAGTGGGCCATGCACAGCCTTCCACTGATGAACCATGACAACGTGGTACGACTAGTGGCTGCTGGGTATGGGGAACCAAACAAGGAACATGGTGGTCTCCTGGTGCTGTCGCTGTACCCATTGGTGAGTGCCACACTCAAGGGTGGCAAAATTGTTCAGTTTGTGCACAGTTAGCAATTTTTTAACATGTGGGCAGGCTCGTAGCCAGGATTTTGATTCGGGGGGTGCTGAGTTTGATTTGTTGGGGGGGGGGGGGCTGAGGATCTACCCTAGCAAACCTTTTGTGTCGTTACCCCAATAGCCCCATGTATATGGGATATATTAAGCATGGTGATCAGATCATGATATGAATAAACATAACAGTTTAAATAATGTACCAGTAAGGGCTTCTCATGGACCACCCTGAGAATTTCGGGGGTGGGGTGGGGGGTGGGCTGAAGGATGTCTCTCCCTTATCTGGGAATCCAAAATATTCCAGAAACTGAAATATTTTGCCATCAGTTGCCCATGTCTGTCTTTGGGGAAAGGGGGCCAGTTACACATTCAGTGCCCACTGAGTTTTCACTCAAAGAGCCCTGATGGGGAAAGAGAAGGGAGGACTCTGGATCTTGTAGTTTCACTCACACAAGACTCCTGTAAAAAGCCATTTCTACACTTGCCTGCCACCAACCAATTGTGGCATGTCGGGATGTGAGTGGTCTGGAAATAGGCCACAATGTCGAGCATAAAATGACCCAATTGGTAGTCACCTGTACTCAGCTGAAAGAGAATGAAAAAGACAAGGGGTGAGAGTTTCCTTCCTTCCCGGCTACTTGCAAATACTGGTATTCCTCCCTCAAAAATTCAAAATTTGAAGAAATACAGGTCCCAAGCATTTCAGATACAGGTTTCTCAACCTGTAATGCCCATGTTGCACTATTTCCACAGTCAAGGCTGATTTTTGTCAGGTACACTTGGAATTTGAAACTCTCTTAACAGATTTCACTGTCCGACATGCTCATTTGCTCTTTAAAAATGGACAAGCTTTGAGGCCCTAAAAATATACCAGCAGTTTCTGATGCAATTTCAGAAATGAAAGGAAGAACAAGTGGCAACAAGATCTGGTCCAGTCTTCTTTGTGCTGTGAAATCTGATTCACACATGGAAATCCAATTAATATTGCAGCCATAAAATGATGAATGAGTTTGACAACCATCCCTGGCTCATTTTCCTCATAGCCTACACCAAGCTGAGTCCCATGATTGGGAAATAGGCAAGGTATACATGAAAAGTTGTTGTTGTGGATGGTGATGTTGTTATTGTTATTGTGACATTATCTTTGCAGGGATCCCTGCGAAATTTCCTCAGCCAGCATATTTGTTCTTGGGAAATTACTATCCGGCTAGGATCTTCCCTTGCCAGTGGCCTTGCTTTCTTGCATGGGCAGCAGTGGAAAGCAGGTAAGATCCAACAAGTCATTGGATGACAGATTGTATTTATATGCCAAGATTTTTTGCATTGATTAGCTGATTAATATCACTGCAAAGTGATGTGTGAAAAGGTCTTTGTTCACAGGAGACAGACTTGAACCTCTTGATGAATACGAACGAAGACCCAGCTTGGTTGTCACCCAGTAATAATTCCTGTCTGTAAATTTGGATTTAAATTCCTTAAAATGCCACTGACACAATCCCCCAACTCTCATTCATTATGGACACATAAGCTTTTGGAAAGGTATGACTTCCAGAGAAGAGCAAAAAAATCATTCGAGTGAATTTTCTCTTTAGTGGTATATATCCACTAGTATTTATGCAATTAGGTTTCTCAGCTGTTAGACTGATATACGTGGATATCTCTTTGAACTGTTAGTAACAAAGATATGCCAATGTACGAAACAAGCAGAGTTTCAGAAGTGTTTCTTTCAGTGCTCAAAAACACCTACTCTCCCATAAAATATATTTGGTTTTAAATCATGTTCTCAAGAGACAAAAATAAAGTAGTCTTTGGTAAAAGTAACACAGTTAGTTTACTTACAAACTTAATGTATTCAGCTTACAGGTATATTGCTTATCAATCTGGTTACAGATAGGATTTGAAGTAGTGGGTTGCTGTGAGTTTTCCGGGCTGTATGACCATGTTCCAAAAGCATTATCTCCTGACATTTCACCCACATCTATGGCAGGCATCCTCAGAGGTTGATGGGTGAGATTTATATATTTGTGGAATGCCCAGGTGGGAGAAAGTATTCTTGTCTGTTTGAGGCAAGTGTGAATGTTGCAAATGGCCAGCTTGATTAGCATTTAATTGCCTGGCAGCTTCGAAGCCTAGCTGGATGAGGGCTGGAGGAATCCTTTGTTGGGAGGTGTCAGCTGGCCCTGATTGATTAGAATTCCCCTGCTTTTTGAGCGTTGCTTTTTATTTACTGTCCTGATTTTAGAGGGTTTTTTAAAATACTGGTAGCCACATGAAGTAGTTTTTCTGAGCAGATAACACAGGGCATCTTTCTTATAATCAAAGTTGCTATTTCCAACAATTCAAGCATGAGAAATAATTTGGAACTGAGATAATATATACTGGTGATAAATTGAACGACAGTCTTTGCAAATTTTTTCCAGTTCTTTAAAGTGCCACACATCCCAAGGGGAACATGTGAATCTGTCTGCATCCTTATTCTTTTTGTTACAAAATAGGACACGTTGAATGACTTTGGACCCAGAAAAGAAATATAAAGTACAGCTTGTTCAAAACTCATTTCTGAACATTCTCTGCTGTCAAAATCTGCCAGTGATCATTTAGAAATGGTTAGCGTGCCTTGGGGGCAGAAGAGTTTTTCCTCCTAACCCGCTTGTCCAATGAAATAGTTTTCTCTATGTAGGTTTTCACCCACACTAATTGGATCTTGGGTTTCTTCCGCTGAATTGTGTGTCCTTTTATTTCCTGAACAGTACAATCACACAGCTACTGCTGTCAGTTCTTACATCAACAAGCCTTTTGCCTCTTTTTTGCCGTACAAAACATATTTTTCTTCTTTTCTTACGATATATTTATAGGTGAGAGCTAAGCGAGGATTTCATGCTGTGATGGATTGTTAAGTCTTTAACATGCCATAGACGGGTTTTTTGTTGTTGTTGCAAAGAGGTATATGTGTGTGTTTGAAATGTGCCGCAGCTATGCAATTCTGCATGCGTTAAGTGTAGTGGTGTCAATTCCTGCAAAGTCTATATTATGGCCTTTTCCTGAATCAGGTATTAGCTTCAGAAAACCACTTAAAGATGAACGACCATAGCCATCCATCCAAAGGGCCTTGTAAAACTACAACTCCCCCTTACTGCAATGCTGATATGCGATGTTATTGATTTTAAGGTGCAAAATATGGAGTCAAAAGTGGGTCTGGCTGTGTATGATTTTTTATACCTCCCTCAAATGGGGAAAGCAAATCGAAGTGTCTAAAGTCCTGAGTTTGAAAAAGTTTTAAAAGTACTATATATACTTGAGTATAAGCCAAGTTTTTATTATTTTAATATTATTCAGTCCTTTTTTGGGGTGAAAAAGTCCCCCTCGGCTTATACTCAACTCAAAGTTATTTATTATTTTACCCTGTTATTATTATTATTTTAATTACATTTATTATTTTTACTCTATTTATTATTATTATTATTACATTTATTATTTTCCCTTTATAATTATTACATTTATTATTTTACTCTATTCATTACTGTTATTATTACATTTATTATTTTATTCCATTACTGTTAGTAATACATTTCCATTATTTTACTCTATTATTATTATTATTATTATTATTACATTTACTGTTTTACTTTCTTTATTATTATTGGAAGGATATATTCACATTGAAGAAGGTTAGAATAATGATTTAATCAGAGTTGGACAGTCTTATCTTAAATTACAGTTTTATGTAAATATTCAAAAATCATTTAACCTATTGATGCCTCAATTAATGTAATTTTATTGGTATCTATTTTTATTTTGAAATATATCATTACCTGCTGCATTTCCCATACTCAATTCAGTATGTTTCCCCAGTTTTTTCTGTGGTAAAATTGGGTGCCTCAGCTTATATTTGGGTTGACTTATACTCGAGTATATATGGTAACTGTGCTGCCCATTCCCACCCTTAATACCATATACATATATAAGGTAGATAGTCAATTCTGGAGGTTTTGAGGAAAGGCCATTCATACCTTCTGTAGGGCCAACTAAAAAAAGGAACCCTTAGGAGGGCAAAGGGTCATAGAACTACTTTTGATGGGCCATATGTGTCCTGTGGGCCACATTTGACCTACCATTAGTATCGATTCTGGAAGAGGTAGGGTTGCCATGCAAATAATAAGACAGGGCTACTATACCTTTAGTAGCTGTATAGAGTAGAGAATCTCACAAGGGATGTATCCACATTGTAGAATTAATGCAATTTGAGACCACTTTAACTGCTGTGGCTCAATGCTATGGATTTTTGTCATCTTTTGTGCCCTTTGGTTATTCTCTATCTCCATCCTCCTGATAAGTCTGTGTGTGTGTGGAGGGGGGCTCCAAAATGCATTTTCATTTTGTCTTCCGTTTCACTCGGGTTAATCCTCATCACTCCCACATTGAGCAATTGACACACTTGGGCAAATACTTACGTTTTGTCTTGCCGAATGCTTGCATGGCTGGAATCACTAGGTTGCTGTGAGTTTTCCGAGCTGTGTGGACATGTTCCAGAAGCATTATCTCCTGGTGTTTCGCCCACTTCTATTGCAGGCATCCTCAGAGGTTGCGAGGTCTGTTGGAAACTAGGCAAGTGGTGTTTATATATCTGTGGAATGTCCAGGGTGGGAGAAAGAATGCTTGTCTGCTTGAGGAAAGTGTGAATGTAGCATTTAATGGTCTTGTAGCTTCAAAGCCTGGCTGATTGCTGCTTGGGGAGATCCTTTGTTGGGAGGTGTTAGCTGGCCCTGAATTATTCTTGTTTGGAATTCCACTGTTTCTTATTAAGTTTTGATTTCAGTGGGATTTACTCTCAAATGGGCCTGAAGCCTCTAAGGATGCATCTACGCTGTGGAATTCATGCAGACTGACACCACTTTAACTGCCATAGCTTAATGGTATAGAATAATGGGAGTTGCAATTTTACAAGGTCTTTAGCCTTTTCTGCCAAATAGTGTTGGTGCCTCAACAAATGACAACTCCCAGGGTTCATTAGCACTGAGCCATGGCAGTTACAGTGGTGTCGAAATACTTACAGGTTCTCTTCCTCCAGTTCTTCTGCGTACCAACAGCTTTCAGGTGTCCCTAGCAGAAAGAGGCCTTTCTCATTTCCTCATACCTGCGTTCTGTCATCTTGAAATCTCTGTCTTGAAATTTATTCATGCAAAGCAGATGTCCTGAGACTGAACAATGCATCATTTTCATCTCCCTGTGGTCTTCATGCTGCTCATATTTTTTATTATTTTACTGGGCTAATCTGATGATTCCCTTGGACACTTGTGCCACTAAAGCCTTTCTGAATGGTTTTAGGATTACATAAACCTGGAGTGGCACATCGAGACTTAAGCAGCCAGAATGTGCTGGTGAGAGAAGACAGGACTTGCGTCATCACTGATTTTGGCCATGCCATGACTTTGCCCGTGTCCAACGAGCGGTTCACAGCAGGCCCCACAGAAGGCATTGTACACAAGGTATCTCCTGCACTGCTCCACCAAAGATGGGATCAGAATGGGAAAGCCATCTTGGAGAGAAGTAGTATCACGTTCAACAATAGTCGACTGGGGAGGGGGTGAATGGGGAACTGC
The DNA here is from genome assembly GCF_037176765.1 of Anolis sagrei. NCBI lineage: Eukaryota > Metazoa > Chordata > Lepidosauria > Squamata > Anolidae > Anolis > Anolis sagrei. Next base: position 190,643,782 of record NC_090022.1, on the reverse strand, counting down.
TGTTTCCTGCTCCTCCATTCTCAGATGCTAGGGAATCAGTAGAAGGAGCCAGACATGTGCACTAAGACTGGATCTATACTGCCACGTAGTGGATTCAGAAACTGGATTTGTTGGCAGTGAAGAGGGGGCCTAAGAATGCATCTAGACCAGGGGTCCTCAAACTTTTTAAGCAGAGGGCCAGGTCACAGTCCCTCAAACTGTTGGAGGGCCGGATTATAATTTGAAAAAAACATGAATGAATTCCTATGCACACTGCACATATTTGATTTGTAGTGCAAAAAACACTTAATACAATACAATAATTAAAATGAAGAACAATTTTAACAAATATAAACTTATTAATATTTCAATGGGAAGTGTGGTCCTGCCTTTGGCTGATGAGATAGGATTGTTGCTCTTGTTATGTGCTTTCAAGTCATTTCAGACTTAGGTTGACCCTGAGCGAGGGCCGGGTAAATGATCTTGGATGGCCGTATCTGGCCCCTGGGCCTTAGTTTGAGGACCCCTGATCTAGACTGTAGAATCTATTTGATACTACTTTAACTGCCATAGCTAAGGAATCATAGAAGTTGTAGTTTTACATCAGGGGTCCTTAAACTAAGGCCCGTGGGCCAGATACAGCCCTCCAAGGTGACTTACCTGGCCCTCGCTCATGGTCAACCTAAGCACACAACAACAACAATCCTATCTCATCAGCGAAAAGCAGGCCCAGGCTTCACATTGAAATATAGCATAATTATTTCTTGTTCTAGGCAGAGATGCTCCAAAAGCATCGTGATCTGTTTACCCACCTTCTTTTCAGGTAGGGGCCCCACGCTACATTGCGCCTGAAATTCTGGATGAAAGCCTGAACCTGCAAGACTTGGGGTCAGCACTGAGGCAGGCGGACGTCTACTCCCTGGCCCTGGTGTTATGGGAAATCCTCATGAGATGCTCAGCACTCTTCCCAGGTGAGTGAGGAAGGAAGGAAGGAGAGAGCCAGGACCACCACAGTTCATTCATAACTGTAGTTGTTTTAGCTTATTACCTATCTATCTTCATTTCGCATGATATCTTCAAGCTGACCTTTTAGCAATCCCTTTTGTTGGTAGACTGTGAGATCAGCTCATTCCCACTTTACCCTTCCTCTTGGCAGTGTTAATCAATAAATACTGTGATTTCACATACTTCACCTCTTCTTCACCCCTGCCCTTTGGAAACCAATACAGCAGACTCTCCATTAAGAGGAAATCCAGCAACCAGCAAAAAGGAAAAAAAATCAAAGAACTAAAGCCTATTGTATTCACAAAGCTACTTTTATAATACAGTAAAACTGTGTTACATTAAGTTTGTCTTTGTCTTAATTTTCCCTTAATTAATTAATTTCAATATTAATATCAAGTCAATTCTGAGTTTAAGGCAGTGGTTCCCAACCTTTTTTTGATCAAGGACCACTTTGACCATTGACCACATTGGTACCAAAAGGGTTACAAATCACTTTTTATTCAACTTTAGATTTAGTTTGGTTATTTGGGATCCTGATTCAGAAAATTGCATTGGATAGACCACATTAGCTCTAGTTTCTGATACAGAACATACAGAATTCATTAGTCGCCATCTGCTCGCCCACAGAAAACCATATTTAATAATCTAGAGCCATGGACCTTATTTTAGGTCTCGCGGCCCAAAGGTTGGGAACTACTGGTTTAAGGTATAGCATAGGGTATAGTGTCAGACCTATATTTAATAGCAACTCTCAAGCAACCAGAAACTGCATTTATCTGGCATTTACCAATCTTCATGGATGCCAATTAACGGAGAATCTACTGCATACTTGTATATTTGCCACCCACTCACCCTTCTTGGTGATAGCTTCTAAAGGAGGGAAGGCAAAGCGAACTGCCTTATCTGCTCTAACAATAAGGCTTTGATTAATTCACTACACAGTCTTAGTCATTCCCTCTTATACAAGTTACTCTTAAGATATGTTGTGCTGTTTGCTGGATTCAGTACCAAGGTGGTAAAGGGATACAACTGATCATAGCAAAGCATTCGCCGGGGCCATGGGACGGAGACAGTCCTGGTTGCCATTACGAATGAACTCCGTCGCCAGTCTGACAACGGTGGATCCGCGTTATTGGTACTTCTCGACCTTACTGCAGCGTTTGACACCGTCGACTACGATCTAATGATTCACCGTCTTGCCATGTCCGGAGTTTGCGGTCAGGCCCTTAATTGGTTCAGCTCATTTCTCCGGAACCAGAGTCAACGCATGGAGTACATGGATCAAGTCTCCAATAGATCCCCCCTCCTATGTGGGGTTCCCCCAAGGTGCAGTTCTCTCCCCTCTTCTCTTCAACATCTATGTTAGACTCCTTGCTAGTTTGGCTCGGAGTTTCAGCCTGGACTGCTACCAATATGCGGATGATACCCAACTCCTTCTGCGCCTGGAGCCTGGAGGAACGTCAATTCCAGACAATTTCACCCGATGCCTGGAAGCTCTGTCGAACTGGCTACGTGCTAGCAGACTGAAGGTGAACCCGGCAAAGACTGAGATTCTCTGGCATGGCCGCCCGGCAGGTCTGACTCATCCGTTACCCACCTTCGATGGTGCCGCCCTATCTCCATCGACCACTGTTAAGAGCTTAGGTGTCATCCTGGATTCACAGCTGACAATGGAAGCTCAGATTGCTGCTGCCAGCAAACAGACCTTTTTCCATCTACGACAAGCGAGGCAACTGGCACCCTACCTATCTGACGAGGCTCTGGCAACTGTCATCCATGCCATGGTCACGTCTAGGCTGGACTATTGCAACGCCCTGTATGTGGGCCTTTCTATGTCTATGACCCGAAAGCTCCGTATTGTTCAGAATGCGGCAGCCAGGTTACTCACAAGGATGCCCATGAAATGCCATATAACACCAGTGCTGCAGCATTTACATTGGCTTCCAATTGAGTACCGTGGCCTGTATAAGATGTTAGTTTTGACCTTTAAAATTCTTTATGGCCAGGGTCCATTGTACCTTAGGGACCGCCTCTCCTTCTCCCATCATCGGAGGTCACAACAACCAGCCCAACGTGACTTACTCTATATACCGGGTCCTAGAGAAGTGCACTTGGAAAGGACCAGATGCAGGGCTTTTTCTATTTCTGCCCCTGCCTAATGGAATTCCTTGCCATCCTATATGAGAGCCATGCATGACTTAGGACCTTTTACTTTAGCACTTAAGACCTGGCTTTTTACTAGAGCATTCGATCTCTGTTAATTTTTAATTGTATGTATTTTATCTTTTACAATTTACCTGTAAATTGCCTACATTCTTGGATGGAGGACGATTAATAAGTAATTAAATATGATGATGATGATAAACCTTGGGTTGTTGTAGGTTTTTCGGGCTGTATGGCCATGTTCTAGAAGCATTCTCTCCTGACGTTTTGCCTGCATCTATGGTAGGCATCCACATCCATTAAATATGGTTTAAATGCCTGCCATTGATGCAGGTGAAACATCTGAAGAGAATGATTCTAGAACATGGCCATACAGCCCGACAAACCTACAACAACCCAGTGATTCTGGCCATGAAAACCTTCAACAATACAGTAAAGCATAAACAAATAAGAGATCCCTGTTCTGCTTGTTACTTGGCTCTGACTTGGATAGCACGGCATCTGTGGTAGATTTAGGAATGGTCCCATTTTGTGTCACAGGGCTCAATGTCCAAAATCTGGCACCATGGTTTTTTCTCTCTCTTTAGGACATCCCATACATGCAAACATGATTATTCATGAAATGATTGGTAATGCTACCACCTAGTGGCATATCACAAGCATAGTAAAAATATCTTTGATGTTTGGTTTTCTGTTTAGCTTCTTAAAATGGAGATGAGCTCATTGTAGATTCCTGGAGTGGGAGAATATTATCTGTGTCGCTGAGATTTACATAAGCTTTTTTAAATTCCCACTTTCCTGTGCTTTTTCTTAACTCTAAGGACCCTTTCACACTAACATACTCATAGTAGTATCATTCCACTTTAACTGATCATGACTATATAGAATTTCTGAGATCTGTGGTTTAAGGAGTGGCATTTGGGATTTTTCAGTGTTTCTCCAAAGTGCAAGTCCCATGTTCCACAGAACGAAGCCGTGGCCATTAAAGTAGAATCATGGCGCTATAACTCTGTAGTGTGAAAGTGTTCATATTGCTCCCGAGAAGATGCTTCACACATTGCCTTGAGAAGTGTCATTTTCAATAGCTGTGGAGGGCCCTGCTTTGGAGAATGAAAATTGGGATCTGAATCGCACCTTTATCAATACTGGGATTCCTGAGAAACTGGCGATGTCCTTATGCCTTGGAGATCCATTTTCATGGTGCTCCATTAAAGGACATTATGGGAAAGTTGTCCAATGTGCAAAACAAATACACAATGCTGCTTGTACACCAGCTATAAAACTATTGGTCTGTCTGAGGCCCCTTCTACACTGCCATATAATCCTGATTGTCAAAGTGGAAATGCCCATTATCTGCTTTGAACTGGATTATTTGAGGCTATACTACCATATAATCCAGTTCAAAGCAGATAATCTGGATTATATAGTGGTTCTCAACCTTTGTTCCTCAAGGTGTTTGGAACCTTAGCTTTATAAAGCCCAAGCCCTCATGGCCAACTGACAGGAATTCTGGGAACCAAAGTCCAAAAACCAGTTTTGTGCTTTGAACTCAGTTTGCAGAAATGCATATTGAGAGAGAGTCAGCATGGTGTAGAGCAGGGGTCCTCAAACTAAGGCCCAGGGGCCAAATATGGCCCTCCAAGGTCATTTACCTGGCCCTCACTCAGGGTCAACCTAAGTCTGAAACGACTTGAAATCACACAACAACAACAACAACAACAACAACAACAACAATAACAATCCTTTCTCATCAGCCAAAAGCAGGCCCACACTTCCCATTGAAATACGAATAAGTTTATATTTGTTAAAATTGTTCTTCATTTTAATTACTGTATTGTTTTTAAGTGTTTTTGCACTACAAATAAGATATGTGCAGTATACATAGGAATTCATTCACTTTTTTTCAAATTATAATCTGGCCCTCCAACAGTTTGAGGGACTGTGACCTGGCCCTCTGTTTAAAAAGGTTGAGGACCCCTGGTGCAGAGGTTTGAGCATGGAACATTTTGTGAGTCACATACTCTCAGCCTCCAAAGTTGCCATGATAGGGTTGCCTCAGGGTCACCATAAGTTGACACACAACAACAAGTGCAAGCTGAGGACAAAATAGGAAAAAGGGAGAAAAAAAACCTGGATTTTTTAAAAAGCAGTTGAAAACGTGTGGATTCATTATTCCTGTGACACCGAGAGACTTAGCACATATTAAGAGTATAACAATGGTTCCTTTTGTAAATAATATAACTGGTAGAATCCTTACCCTCAGTGGTTTATAATATTTGCTGGTTTCATTTCCCAGTTACTTATGGAAGAGCTAAAATGGTGGGAGGAAGTTGAGGGAATGACGGGAAAATGACCAATGACTTTCATTGGAGTCATATTTGGGAAACAGTGACTTAATATCTCCTGCCCATAACCTTAGTCATAGTGAAAATCATATTTCCTATCTTACAGTCAGAAAGTGTATACGTAGGTGGTCCTCATATACTGGTAAGGCCAGAACACCTTGAATGATTTTGCATGACAAAGAGGGCATTATTTGTTTTATAATAATAATAATAATAATAATAATAATAATAATAATAATAATAATTCGACTTGAGTTTGACTTGGGATTTTTGTGATTTTGTGATATAAAATCCAGCACATATATCTTGTTTGCTGTGACATACTGTTTTTCTGTGTCAGTAAAATAATAATAACAACAATAATAATTTTTATTTCTTGCCCGCTTCTCCTCACGGCTCGAGGCAGGTTACAACATTGCTAAAACATATATTCATAGAATCATAGAGTTGAAAGAGACCTTATGGGCCATCCAGTCCAACCCCCTGCCAAGAAGCAGGAATATTGCATTCAAAGCACCCCTGACAGATGGCCATCCAGCCTCTCTTTAAAAGCATCCAAAGAAGGAGCCTCCACCACACTCCGGGGCAGAGAGTTCCACTGCTGAACGGCTCTCACAGTCAGGAAGTTCTTCCTAATGCCCGGATGGAATCTCCTTTCTTGTAGTTTGAAGCCATTATTCCATGTCCTAGTCTCCAGGGAAGCAGAAAACAAGCTTGCTCTCTCCTCCCTGTGACTTCCTCTCACATATTTATACATGGCTATCATGTTTCCTCTCAGCCTTCTCTTCTTCAGGCTAAACATGCCCAGCTCCTTAAGCTGCTCCTCATAGGGCTTGTTCTCCAGACCCTTGATCATTTTAGTCACCCGCCTGTGGACACATTCCAGCTTGTCAATATCTCTCTTGAATTGTGGTGCCCAGAATTGGACACAATATTCCAGGTGTGGTCTAACCAAAGCAGAATAGAGGGGTAGCATGACTTCCCTGGACCTAGACACTAGACTCCTATTGATGAGGCCAAAATCCCATTGGCTTTTTTTCTGCCACATCACATTGTTGGCTCATGTTTAACTTGTTGTCCACAAGGATCCCAAGATCTTATTCACATAAAAACACTATTTAATATACATATATTAAAACTTATTTCCTACAAAATACATATTAAAATACTCAAAAAAAGAGATTAAGCATAAGATGCAAAAAAGAGATTAAGCATAAGATGCAAGGGTAAGCTTGCCGGAAGTCATCGTTCTTCACTTGTGTCTTAAATTGCAACCGCTGATCTAGCTGTCAGAGTTCTTCTAGCAGGTCGTTCCATACACTTCACAGGGCAACCGATGACAGTCACCAGTCGGGTTCTGGCATACATACTTAACAATAATTTCCAGAGTTTATTACAGTCTGATCTGGAGCCTTCCCAAGCTCCCACGCTAAATCCGTAAATAATAAGTCTTCTCTAGGGCAAGCCTGCTTTATCTGTAGGTGTCTGCGACTTTAAGGCCAGCTCCCCAATTTTCGGATTTTAGGTGAGACTTCAAAAATGAACAAAAGCAATGAGCAATATAATGAATCACATCACAAGCTACCTTTTGGAACTGTAATGGTAATGTGTTCCTGTGGAGGGAGAGGCTTTCAAGTAAGATGGGTAACTGATTACTTCCGACAATTATAATTGACAGCTCTGCACAGGAGCTGACACATTTTCCATGTGTCCCTTCCTGCACAGGGGCCAAAAAATGTCAATTTGGTGGCACTCATCACAGCAAGAGTTAATTTTGATAGGTTTCCCCCCTCCCTTGACCTAAATAAAGTGGCACTGTCCTCCTTCACCTCCAGGTGGTGCTGGTGTGGAGGACCCTTGCAAAAATTCTGAGCGCATGGAAAGAAACAGCCAAACATTTAAGCCGCTGCATGGAAATGATGCTGGGGAACAGGCCTGAAGATGCAACACAGTGCTGCGTGGGCAGCAAACATGTCACGCCAGGCAAACAAAAGTCCCATTTCCCTATCAGCCTTTCTTATTGAGTGTGGCTGTGGCAACATATAGTGATTCATCATCATCATCATCATGGAGCTCCCCGTGGCGCAGTGGGTTAAACCTTTGTGCTGGCAGGACTGAAGACCGACAGGTCGCAGGTTCGAATCTGGTGAGAGTATGGATGAGCTCCCTCTGTCAGCTCCAGCTCCCCATGCGGGAACATGAGAGAAGCCTCCTAAAAGGATGGTAAAATATCAAAAACATACAGGCGTCCCCTGGGCAACGTCCTTGTAGATGGCCAATTCTCTCACACCAGAAGCGACTTGCAGTTTCTCAAGTCGTTCCTGAATTTTTTTTAAAAAATCATCATCATCATCGTAGGCAATCCCAATATGGCCCTGAGAAGGTTACTTTGAGCAGATTCTTCAGAAATGAGAATAATAGGATAATAAGGATATGGGTGGCACATGGATCGTAACACATGGTGAGATTGTAGTAGACTCTCCATGGGGATTCGCTCATGCTGGATAAGTCTAATTTCTGGTTGCTTGGGAGTTACTGTTAAAAAATGAGCCTAGCTAGTACTATACCTCATACTATACCATACCATCCACTCTGGATTGATTTTATATTCATATTGGAATGCAGTAATTAAAAGCAAATTAACAACTTCATCAGATGGGCCACTGGAATGTTACACATTGTGTTGCCGTTGCAGCCGGATGTGCCAGTTCATCTATACTTTAGTGATGGAGCCCCACCGGAAGTTGCTTTATGTCATGGGATGGGAGCCAGCGGGCTCCATTGCAGAAGAATAGGCCAACTAGTGCATGCCACCGAAAAGTACCCCATATGATGAGGTCATAATACAGATTAAGACAAACGTAATGTATCACAGTTTTATTGTATTATAAAACAGCTTTGTGAATGCACTATGCAATTTTAGTTAAAATGTTATGCTGTTTGCTTGAGGTGCAGTTAACTGTGTGTCTACTTATTGGAAATTCCATAACCTATTGGAAATAACTGTACCACAACCTTATTGAAAAGGTAAAAATGATGTCACATCCGTTTGGCAAATGTGAATCTCCATGAACATGTGGAGACCATCTTTTGAAAACCACTAGTTAAGAAAAGCATGACCTTGTTAAAAGTCAGCTCTTTGAACAAGTGATATAACCATTCATGTAATGGCACACAGGTAACTCAACTGTTAAACTGAAGAACCATGTCTTTAAACTGGCAAGGATACAGACATGCCACTACAAAAATGTATTGGGTTAGCAGAGGATGTTTGCTTCTTTGCAGTTGTAATTTCTCAAAAGATATACACTTTCTTGAAACCTCTTAGTTAAAATATGCAATCAGAGATTTTAAAAAACAGTCTTCTTTGAAAAATAACATATCTTGTTTACTCACAAACATCTTGTATTAACTCACCATACAGGCACATTTCTTATTGAAGTTCAGTTATGGATAGGATGTAGTTCCCTGTGTTAGGAACACAGGATACCATTCTTTAAATCAATAGTCCATAATCTTTAGGTATAGATGTACTCACTGAAGTCCATAAATCATATTTCTCTACTAAAGTCTAAACACCAACATGCAGAGGCGGCCCTAGGTAATTTTCAACGGTAAGCAAACAGTATTTTGCCCCCCCCCCCCCCCAACCAATCATTGATATATATTTTCTGATTATCGTGGGAGTTCTGTGTGCCATATTTGGTTCAATGCCATCATTGGTGGAGTTCAGAATGCTCTTTAATTGTAGGTGAACTATACATCCCAGTAATAGTTCACCTTGCCACATTTGCTCCCTTGCCTGGCCCGCTTTGGGTCCGGAGGCGTGCCTGAAGACCGTGTGCACCAAAAGTCACCTCTTCTCCTGACTTTCTCCTCAGCCATTGGGACCGAGAGAGAGAGAGAGAGAGAGAGAGGTGGAGATGCCCACCTTTCCTGAAGGTAGGCGCAAAAACAAAGGAGGGAGCGGAGGTGGGAGATACCTCCAGCCGGAGGGGCTCTCTCTCTCTCTCTCTCTCTCTCTCTCTCTCGCTTGGTCCCAATGGCTGAAGAGAAAGTCAGGAGAAGAGGCGACTTTTGGTGCGCACACTGGGGTCTTCAGACACGCCTCCGGACCCGAAGCAGGCCAGGCACGGCAGCTCCGCCCCTTGGCCCACCCGTGGATTGGGGAGAGGAGAGGAGACAGGTGGAGCACCAGGGGATCGGGAAAGGGAGCCGGTCATGGGGAAGGGATCGAACGCGGAGAACGATTGAACGCCGGCTCTGCTTGCGCACCCGGTGGCCGGGTGGAGCAGGAACGAGAGGGGCTAGGTGAGGCTCAAGGGCCCGGCCCCTTTGGGAAGAGGATCGCCCGGCAGCGAGACAAGAAAGCAGAGGCTCCCCCCGGACTGCTAGGGCTGTTGTGAGCTGAGGGGGCGTTCCTCAAATGGCAATTGAGGGGCATTTACAGAGGCGCTTCTGCGCCCCTGGCAAAAAAAGTGTTCTGCGACCGCTTACTTCACATAATGGACGAGCTGCCCCTGCATGTATAAATATGTGAGAGGAAGCCACAGGGAGGAGGGAGCAAGCTTGTGTTCTGCTTCCCTGGAGACTAGGACGCGGAATAATGGCTTCAAACTACAAGAAAGGAGATTCCATCTGAACATGAGGAAGAACTTCCTGACTGTGAGAGCCGTTCAGCAGTGGAACTCTCGGCCCCGGAGTGTGGTGAAGGCTCCTTCTTTGGAAGTTTTTTTTATATATGTTTTTATTGTGAATTTTTAAGTATATAAAAAGTGGTGGAACAATTGGGTTGGGATAGGAAAGTGCAGAAGAAAGAAAAGATAGGGAGGCCCGTAGAGTAGGGCTTCCCTACAAACAAACAAAAATGGGGAAAGGAAGGGGGGGAATATACCTCACTCTCTCATCCTCACACACACTCATTCGCTTGACACATTCACCCGAAGGGGATTCTGTCCGTTTTGTAAGGCACTTCCAAGTTGTCCAGGGGTGGTTCATATTCTTCACCTTCTTGAGACTATTGTCTTTTCTTCTTGTGGAGAGAATGAAGTCCGATTATTATTTAAGTTTTGCCTTCTTTTATTAAGCCAACAATTTTATTTTATTTTCCGGGAAGTTTGTCTAATAATATTATCGTTGATATTATTATTATTATTATTATTATTATTATTAGTATTTTACGTTTTTATTTATTTCTTATTTTATTATTAATATTATTAATTAATTAATTAATTGTTATTGTTATTACTAGATATTCCTTTTTAACCTCCTCTAAGTATTGGAGGAAGTTACTCCAGTTTGTTGTTTTAGTCGTGTTACTCTTTTGGGGTATTCTTTGAGTGTAGCTACATACATTATAGAAAGTTTAATATCCAGTCTAGCCTTTAAAAATGACGATGGGAGAATACTAGGAGTTTTGGTTAATACAAACGGTCTTAAAATTTTAATCTGCAATATATATGCGCCCAATGGGGGCAAAGGAAAATTTATCCAGAAATTAAAAGGGTATATCTTTGGAAGCTTTTAAACAGAGGCTGGATGGCCATCTGTCAGGGGTGATTTGAATGCAATATTCCCACTTCTTGGCAGGGGGTTGGACTGGATGGCCCATGAGGTCTCTTCCAACTCTTTGATTCTATGATTCTATGACTCTTGGGAATTGCCCCAGCTTTTGGGAAAAGCTTTTGGCACTTTGGGACTTTGGTTTTTATCTTGGTTTGAGCCTGAGCTTTCTGAGCCTGAGTTTCCTCAGGACAAGGAGGATGATGGGTTACAGATTTCTGAACATGTGCCTTTCCAGAATAGGAAACTCCAGCATTATGTCCCAGAAGCACTTTATTAGAGTTTTAAGATTCTCTGCACATTGCACTTACCCTGAAATCCGACATCCCACCTGTCACACCCAGCACTTTTTAATCTGTATCCATTACTTGGCCCGGCCCTAGTTTCATTGTGCTATGGTGTATTGTTTTGTTGTTTTATTGTTTTGCTTTAATGTTCTTGATTTTGCTTTTGGCTGTATTTGCTATGCTACTGTTGTTGAGGCCTTGGCCTTTGTAAGCTGCATCGAGTCCTTTGGGAGATGCTAGTGGGGTACAAATAAAGATAATAATAATAATAATAATAATAATAATAATAATAATAATAATAATAATAATACTTTATCCCAGATTAATTCTTTCCCTATTATGTCTTCCATTTCCGTCCTTATTTTACCATAATAGTTCTGAATTTTGATACAATCCCACCAGATGTGGGAGAATGAGCCGACCCCCCCCCCCCCCCCATCCACAGTTGTGCCAACATTTGTTTGAGACATTTCCCATAATGTGTGCAAATTGGGTGGGAGATGATTTGGGCTTCTTGGATCCTCAAATGTTTAATTTTAGTAATATTGTCAATCCAAGACCCAATTAATTTCTCATTGAAGCTTTCCTCTTGTTTCCAATTTTCTACAAGGGTTGTTTTTGTTTTGTAAGTTAAGGTGATTGATTCCTCATAGAGTAGCCCAATAATCCCTTTGTCTATTTCTACTTTCCTTTTTTAATTATTCTGTCAAGTGGGGTTTCTGCTACTTCTCTTCTTTTCATGGCCTGAGCTTTGCTGGACAGGTCTAGCCACGCTATTCAGTTTCCATGACCACATTTGTCTTTTATCTTACCCCACTTTATTATTTCTCCATTGGGTTCCATGAGGTCCCCTATCCTTTTGATTCCAGTGTCCTTAAGTGCCCTAATTATATCCCTGAATGTCTTGTCCTTATTTTCCAAGGTTTCCCATGGGAAAGGGTTGCTTTTGTTTATTTGTAATTTATTGTGCCATTTTCCCCAAATTAACAACGTTGATAAACAGGGGCCGACATTTAAGTTCTTTAAGTCTTTTCTGTCTATTCTCTCTCATTTACGTTCCCCTTTGCCAACTGTTTGCCGGGTGGAGCAGGAACAAAAGGGGCTAGGCGAGGCTCAAGGGCCCGGCCTCTTTGGGAAGAGGATCGTCTGGCAGCGAGACAAGAAAGCAGAGGCTCCCCCCGGACTGCGCCCCTGGCAAAAAAAAAGTGTTCTGCGACCGCTTACTTCGCGTAATGGACAAGCCGCCCCTGGCAACATGAATCCACCTCCACTGAGGTCTGATGCAAACTGAATGCAAAATGGAGTCCTAGTCTGAACATGCTCAGCACAATCACATGTCTGTAACACCTCCCACACCAAGGAGGTAGGCCAAACTGGTAATCAACATACACATAGAATTTGTTGTTGTTCATTCGTTCAGTTGTTTCTGACTCTTCGTGACCTCATGGACCAGCCCACACCAGAGCTGCCTGTTGGCCGTCACCACCCCCTACACCTTCAAGGTCAATCCAGTCACTTCAAGGAACCCATCCATCCGTCTTGCTCTTCCTTTTTCCTTCCATTTTCCCCAGCATCATTGTCTTCTCTAAGCTTTCCTGTCTTCTCATGATGTGGCCAAAATACTTCATCTTTGCCTCTACTATCCTGATTGATTGAGAGAAAGAGTCAGGCTAATTTCACTGGGAGTGCATTCCATAGATGGGGGCCACCACTGAGAAGGCCCTGTCTCGTGTCCCCATCAATCGTGCTTGCGAGGGTAGCGGGATGGAGAGTAGGACCTCCCCAATTATTGTAAACTCCGAGGTGGGTCATAGAGGGAGATACGTTCAGACAAGTAAACTGGGCTGGAACCATACAGGGCTTTATAAGTCAAGACCAGTACTTTGAATTGTGCTCGGAAATGGACCGGCAGCCAGTGGAGCTGATGAAGCAGGGGGGTGGTATGTTCCCTATAAGTCACTCCGGTGAGTAATCTGGCTGCCAACCGTTGAACTAGTTGGAATTTCCGAACAGTCTTCAAAGACAACCCCATGTAGAGTGCACTGCAAAATCTATTCAAGATGTAACAAGAGTGTGGACCACTGTGGCCAGATCAGACGTCCCAAGGCATGTAAGTTGAGGGCCACCCTTTGCCCATCTTGCCCTATCTTCTGCTATTCTTTTCCTCCTCAGAGAACATTGTCCCTGACTTCCAGCTTGCCTATGAAGCAGAACTTGGCCGTAATCCCACATACAGTGAGTTGTGGAACCTGGCTGTCAAAGAAAGAGGAAGGCCAGCCATTCCTCTGACTTGGAAAAGAACTGGTCTGGTAAGTGAGACTGCAATCTTACATTCAGTTATTGGTGTATGAGCCCCAATAGCAGATTGTACCTCTGAGTAAATATGTGCTGGATTGATTGGGCATTTTGCTATCTAAAAGAATCTTCTTACACCCCCTTCACTTTTAAAAAGAAATATTTTATACAACTAATTAATTGATCGATGAGGTTTTTTTGTTTTTTACTTTTTCAGTTATTAAAAGAGAATAGCATGATATTCTTAAAAGTGAGTGTAATAAAAATACAGTGAAATATCATATTGGGAGGGGCTGTGGTGGTGCAGCGGGTTAAACCACTGTTGCAGAACTTGCTGATCGGAAGGCCAGCAGTTCGAATCCACAGACAGGGTGAGCTCCCATTGTTAACCCCAGCTTCTGCCAACCTAGCAGTTCGAAAAATGCAAATGTGAATAGATCAATAGGTACTGCTTTGGTGAGAAGATAATGGCGCTCCATGCAGTCATGCTGGCCACATGACTTAGGAGGTGTCTATGGACAATGCCAGCTCTTCAGCTTAGAAATGAAGATGAGCACCACCGCCCAGAGTCAAACACAGCTAGACTTAATGTCAAGGGAAACCTTTACCTTTATATCATATTAGGGATTTGTCTACACCAACATAATTTGGTACAATCCATAGTAATCTGCCCTGGAGTCTCCAGATTAGTGCCATACATAAATTATGAAAGTGACTCAATGTCATATTGATGGTCCAAACACCATCAATATGACACCATCAAGCCCTGCTGGCAATGGCTTTGTTTGCATTGAGGCCATAAGGAGGGACCCAGTCATGCAATCAGTGATAGGGGATAGCCCAGTTACCCCATCATTATTGGTCACAGGGCTGGGTGGCTTCTTACAATTTCAAAGTGGGACTGTGCTGAGGCCGAGGATGCTGGCTTTGAACACAGCAGCAGCAGAGAACCCAAGGAGATGTAAACCTTTGGAATGAGTGACTGCTTGGCTAGTGGTGCATCTACACTGTAGAATGAATGGAGTTTGACAATACATTAACTACTATAGAATCATGGTAGCTGTAGTTTCACATGGTCTTTAGCCTATTATGCTGAAGGGTGTTAGTGCATCACGAAACTACAACTAGCATGATTCCATAGCATTGAGCCATGGCAGTGAAAAGGGTGTCAAACTCCATTCATTCTACAGTGCAGATGCACCCTCGGTAGTGGATGGTAAGTGCTGCCAGCTATCAGCGCTTGCCGCCACCATGCGATATGGCTGTCCACACTTCCAGGATATTCTGGAGTAGTCTTCCAGATTTCTAGAAGATGGATTTCAAGCTAAAGAAGTGGAAGTGGCCACAAGTCGTGTCATCTGATTGTAGTTCAATGTGAGTGAGAGTTTTTTTAAATTTGTGTAGACAAGTCCAGGGATAAGAAGCATAATAAATCCAGGACCAAGCTAGACATTACAAGTCAGATTTTGCTAAAAACCAAAGCCAGATGTATATAACAGCCTCTCTAAGGGGAAATCAAAGAAACTTACTTAAAAGTTATGTAAGTCTGTAACTTTGAAGAGAATAATTCTAGGGGCGATTTTTTCATGTTTTTCAAGTAAGGAGATTGTTCCTGTCATGTGCTTCTAAAATAAAATTTGACCCTCAAATCCACTTAAATATTTCCAAGGGCTGGTTAAAATACTGTTATGTAGATCCTAATGGAAAATGAAAGTTTCTTCTAATTAGATTATTTATGCATATCCTACATTTTCTTTTCCAACATGAAAGCTACATCCGCCGCATACTGAAATCGTCACCACAGTGAATAAAGGATGGAACCTATTGACTAAGTGTTTCTGGAAAATGAACTAGTAGTCAGCTTATAGGACAGCGGGATTTTCAGTGTGTTTTCAACTTCTTTCAGGTGGTGTAGTGAGAAAATGTATCAGATTTGAAATGCGGTTACCAGAAATTGGAAACTGAGTTTAATATTGCAAATAATCGTTTGCTTAGTGTTTGGCTCACACCACAGTTCTCAGGCCCAACATCCCAGCTCTGTAGCTATCAATATTTCCTTACTGCCTGACCCAGTGCTTCCTAGTGGTGGTGGTTGTATTGAATTTGCTTTGGGATGTAATCCAAATTTTAAAAGTCCTATTATCTTTGAATTCCCACTAGAGTTGGTAATGACGCAAGAGAAGGTGGTTGTTCCTTTTCTCTGAAATTCCCTTCCCAGACAGACCAAAGCCTTTTTATTCAACAGAATTAAAAAACTGCGGCCACTTGGGCTCTTTTCTCAGGCCCTCTTCTCTCACACCATCCTATACTTCCTTCCTTCACTTTCCTTCCTCCTTCCATTCATCCCTTCCTTTCTTACCTCCCACATTCCTTCCCTTCCACCCTTTTGTCCTTCCTTCCTTTCCTCTTTCCTTCCTCCCTCTCCCTCTTTCTCCTTCTCTCTTTTCTACCTCCCTCCTTTCCCTCCATCCTTTCCTTTTCCTTCCTTCCTTCCCTTCCCTTCCCTTCTTCCCTTCCTTCCTTACCTCCCTTTTTCTTCCTCCGCCTTCCCTTCCCTTCCACCCTTTTGTCCTTCCTTTATTCTCTTTCTCCTTCCTTCCCTCTCCCCCTCTTTCTCCTTCCTTCCCTTTTGTCTTTCCTTCCTTCTCTCTTTCCTATCTCCTTCCTTTCCCTCCCTCCCATCCATCCATCCTTCCCTTCCTTGCCTCCCTTTTCCTGCTTCCCTCTTCCCTTCCCTTCCACCTTTTTGTCCTTCCTTCCTTCTTTCCTTCCTCCTTCGCTCTCTCCCTCTTTCTCCTTTCTTCCCTTTTGTATTTCCTTCCTTCTCTCTTTCCCTTCCATCCTTCCCTTCTCCTTTTCCTTCCTCCTTTCCTCCTGGGGGATATTTAGCTGGGAGAAGAGACAGTTGAGAAGGAACATGAGAACCATGTTTCAAAATTTCAAAGGGTGTCCCATTGAGGAGGAAAGGGAAAACTGACTTTCTGCTGCTCTAGAGACCAGGGCACAAGGGAGCAATGGGTTCAAATGGCAGGGAAAGATATCTGACTGAAAAGATTTGGAAGAACTTCCTGAGAGTAAGAGCTGTTAGAGAGTGGCATAGGCTGCCTGGGAATGTGGTGGAGTCTCCTTCTCGGGGCTTTTCTGCAGAGGCTGTCTATCAGGAGTGCTTTGATTGTGCCTTCTTGCATGGAAAGGGGTTGGACTGGATGGCCCTTGGCGGTCTCTTCCAGCTCTAGGATTATATATCAGGAGTAGGCAATACAGGGCCTAATGGATACACCTCTTCTCTCCCATCCACCATCTCATCCTGACCAAAGCCAACCCTTTTGGGATCCAAACGTTTCCTGTCTATCCTTCACTTTCTTCCTCCCAAAGAGAAGAGGAATGGGAGGAAGGGGCAGGGAGGGGGCTTGGGGAGAACCCTTTCCCTCCTGGCCCGCCCACCCTGCTCTGGCCCAGCCATGTGGCCCCCAAGTTAGAAAGTTTGCCCATGCCTGCACGAGGGGGTGCAGAGCCATTTTTAACAACTTTTAAATTTATTTTAGAATTTTCTTTTTATTGAATCATTTTAAGAGTTGATTTAGTTAAATTATCTTTTAATTATTACCTTTTGTATGTTTTTAACTATGCCACTTTCGAAGTTTTTAACCTCTTTGTATCCCAACCTGGAAAAAATGGGATGCAAATAAAATCATCACCATTAGCATCCAAGATGCTGAGCTTACTGGGGAGCAGGACTGACATATTGGATAGCTCTTTTAAAGTGCAGACTAAACCCCAGAGTGGATTTACATGGCAAACCTTAGTCACTACTGCTTCTGCCACAGTCACAAGCCTGCCTGGCCACCACAGAAGCCCAGTTCATAGTATCAGGAACGAACAATAGTAGAGAAGCTGGAGGCTCAGGGTGGAGCCAGAAGCCAAAGCTGCCAAGTGAAGATAACAGGAATTTAGGCATCTATAGTCATCTGTGTTGCTAGAAGTATTCACAGGGGAGGAGACAGGTTGGTGAGGGCACCTGCTGGTATGTTTTATCTAGCAAAGGGGTAGAAGAAATCTTTGGATCCAGCCTGGTTCATCAAATATAGGAAGAGCTATATATGAGATCTGGGTGACTGAAGATAGTAAAACTGTAAGAGTGAAAATCAGGAAAGCAGGGATAGATGACAAAGATAAGACGGAAGGCATAAGGTGGGGCATTGCTGAAGAGGGCTCCTGAAGGCCATTATCTATACTGGATATAAGGAAAGAGGGAAGCTGATATATTTCACAGCTCATGTCCGTTTTCTAACTGCACTTGCAGGACTTTCCAGATGCAAAGAAGGGCAGGGATCTTGCTTCCCTTTTTATACTTGAGTAGAAGAGGGTTATTTCAGCAGGAGTCGCTGGCGTGATAACTAACACCACTTGGAATCCACTTTGCTATACAGGGCAGCAGGAATCTTGTCTTCTTCTGCATCCAGTTGCCCGTTGTCCCATACTCTGAAGTCCTGTAGTTGTCTGGTCCAGCTGTCCCCCTTCTCTTGTTTCCCCCCAGGTTGCTGTTTGCCTACAGGAGCTCCTAGAGGACTGCTGGGACCCTGAACCAGAAGCTCGACTGCAAGCTGAGTGTGCCCAGCAGAGACTGCAGAGGTTGGGCACTGAGGATCTGGCACAAGATTGAGATCGGAGCACATTATGCTTTGCACTATACTGTTAGGAGGGCCCTTTTGCCAAGAACAAGAGGCCCTTAAGGAAAGTCCTACCAGGGATGGCTTCTCAATAGGATCCTACGAGGGTTGAATGAAAAGTAATGCCTCTACCTTCGTAACTCCTCAACAGATGGCAGTACTGGTATGCAGCAGGTACTGGCTTGTTTAGTAGACTCTCCTCTACAGTTCCATTTTGGCGGGAAGCCTTAGCATTGAATGGTTGTGTTGTTAAAGTGTGAATTATGGAACCCTGTGCAGACAGTCAGTCAATGCGACTTAAGCACTGTGCAGTCATTGAATTCTTGACAGCAGAATATGTCACCCCAAAGGAGATTAATTGGAGAATGCAAGCTGTTTATGGTGATTGTGTTGATGTAAGTACCGTGTGTCGTTGGGCAAGTAAGTTTAAAGATGTTGAAGTGGGAACATCTGACGTGTGTAACAAACAAAGAGTTGGATGTCCTTTGACAGCAACCACCGAGTTTCACAAGCAAAAGGTTGACAGATTGATTCAGAACGATCGTCGTATCACTCAGAGAGAAATTTCAAACATAATCGGCATTTCACAAGAACTTGTGGGTCACATTATTGCTTTGCTTGGCTATCGGAAGATCTGTGCACGATGGGTTGCGGAAACAGAGTGTTGACTTCTTCCGTGACAGCTTCAAATAACTTGTTCATCATTGGCAGAAATGTATCCAATTGTCTGGTGATTATGTGGAAAAATGAATAGTGGTAGTCAAAGAGCACATTCTAAGGATTGTTTCTGTGTTTGATTTATTAAAATATTCCCATCCAAACCCAAGTAACGTAGGTGGAGGCATTACTTTTCATTCAACCCTTGTATCTAGAGTCACCACAGTGAAGTGGATATGTTCCTTTACATTTCTCACATTAATTGTTGTTGTTAATTTCTGTCAAATTGACTGTGACTTATGATAACCCTATGAATGAGAGACCTCTCTATCTTTAATAGTTCTACTCAGGTTGCAGAATCTAAAGGGCTGTAGCTTCCTTGATTGAGCCTGTATATCTGCAGTGTGGTATCTTTTCCTCCTGCCTTCTATCTTACTAGACATTTATGCCTTTTCTAGTGAGTTATGTCTTCTCATAATATAGCCAAAGTCAGAACTCCTCAGTGTAGTCATCTTGGTTTGTAGGATTGATTTGCTCTTGGGTCCATTTGTTTGTCTTTTTAAGCTACTTGCAGTATCCATAGAATTCTTATTTAGCATCATATCTCAAATGAGTTTGTTTTCTTCTTATCAGCTTTCTTCACTACCCAGGTTTCACAACCATGTATAGTCATGAGAAACGTGGTGACATGGATAATCCTAACTTTAGTATTAAATGATAAATCTTCACACTTCAGTATCTTATCTAGTTCCTTCAAAGCTGCCCTTCCAAGTCCTAGACTTCTTCTGATTTGACTGCGGTCTCCATTCTGGTTAATGTCTGAGCCAAAGTATGGAAACTCTTGAACTATCTCAATGTATTCACAAACCGCTTTAAAGTTATGTAAATAATGCTATAGAAATAGATTTGAAAGTCCATGGGTAATGCGTATCAAAGGAAGGGCTGGAGGCCCAGCCAAGATAGCTAATCCTTAGCATGTGGTCTTGTTGTGTGCAGGGAGAAGGAGACGTGGCATGAGAGAGGAAAAATGAAAGGAAGAGGGAGAAAAGAATGAAAGCACAGAGAGGAGAGGATTGAGATGAAGGGATTGTGTCAATGTCTTTATGATGATAGACCCTATTATTCTGCCCACTAAAATCACTGTCTTATTTGTCAAAATAATTTGCAGTTTCTATTCCTTGAAGGCTGTAGAAATGTGTGTGTGTTTGTGTACTGTGCACCTGGGTATGTGGCTACAAAATATCTTGGCTTGATGTATTGTCGAAGGCTTTCATGGCTGGAATCACTAGGTTCTTGTGGGTTTTTTCGGGCTATAGAGCCATGTTCTAGAGGCATTTCTCCTGACGTTTCGCCTGCATCTATGGCAAGCTTCCTCAGAGGTTGTGAGGTCTTGGCTTGCATTGCCATTTGTTTGAAAGGGTTGATGATGGGTATGTAAGGTAGAGCGTATGGGGTGCAGTGAGGATCTTAAACCTAAAATAATCTGCAGAATACTTTCCCCCATATATCTAGATCAGGGGTCCTCAAACTAAGGCCCAAGGGCTGGTTATGGCCCTCCAAGATCATTTACCCAGCCCTCCCTCAAGGTCAACCTAAGTCTGAAATGACTTGAAAGCACACAACAACAACAACAACAACCTTATCTCATCGGCCAAAAGCAGACCCACACTTCCCATTGAAATACTAATAAGTTTATATTTGTTAAAATTGTTCTTCATTTTAATTATTGTATTGTTTTTAACTGTTTTATGCACTACAAATTAGAAATGTGCAGTGTTCATAGGAATTCATAATTTTTTTTTCAAATTAAAATCTGACCCTCCAACAGTTTGAAGGACTGTGACCTGGCCCTCTGTTTAAAAAGTTTGAGGACCCCTGATCTAGATAATACTTGTAGCTTTCACAGTGGCCTGCCACAACCGTTGTCAGTATTGTCATGAATGATCCCCTGACAATGGTCTCTCTAACATTTGACAGAATGCACTCTCTGTGCATACAGATGTGCAGAATGCCCACAGATGTCAGAAGGGACCCTTTTTGCCAGGTCTAGAAGCTCTCTGCATCAACAAATGTGCTCAAGCAGAGAACTTTTCAAAATTATGGTTCAATTTATTCTCGACAGCTATCATGGCTAGAATCACTGGATTGTTGTAAGTTTTCTGGGCTGAGGTCACAACCTCTGAGAATGCCTGCCATAGATGCAGGTGAAACATCAGGAGAGAATGCTTCTGGAACATGGCCATACAGCCTGAAAAACTTACAACAACCTAAAAATATGGTTGCCTAGCAGCAGTGTATAGTGAGGGTCATGTTTTATTTTTCTGTGCCATTTTGTGTGATGTATATCACCAGGATTTGGTTACTGACCTTAAAAGAGAAAGTGGGGTCACTCTGTGTCCGACCACTACAAGCCGATTCTTTCAAGTTATCTCTGAAGGAATAGGGCCTTTTGTGATTGTAGTTGTGACCATGAGGTTGAACACTCATACACTAAAGTGAGAGACAGAAGTTTCCTTTTAAACTGTAGCCTCTGGCTTGTAATCCTGTACTCGTTGAACCCAGAGGTACACATATTTCTTAACAGAGATATGTATCTTTGTGCTGTCACTCTGACTTGATGGAGAGCTTTACATGAGATTATGAGGTTTGATGCTGATTTGAGTGCCATTTGGAGGGATGATGCAGAGGAAGAGTTAAGCCACCTGTTCAATTCTGACAGTTTCTAACACTAGTATCTTGCAGCAGCTCTAAGAGTCAGGTGCAAGCCAATATTAGAAGGTTCCCAGCTATGTCCTGTATTCTCTGTTCCTTTCCACTGAGATTAATTGATCTTCCTCATGCTATGGAGAGAGTATTTCCTCCCCTTTCTTTATAAGTAGATTTTGCTTTAACCACACATTCCCAGAACGATTGCCCTGTATTTTTGTCTTCTGATAGTTAACTCCAATGATTTACAGTGGCATTGAATGAGCATGTGTGACAGGTCTAGAAGCTACTTCTGTGCCCTGAGAGCCCTCTGGAAGCCACATGGACTTGTCAGAAATAAAGTAGCCCCTAAAGTGGCCAAATGTTGATTTTTTTAAGGTTAAAAAGTAGAGGTAAGCTTTGCAACCTGTTTTAAAAGTAACTTAATGCATGTTGCTGCTTACAGGAGTAGCAGTTCTAGCCCCCCCCCCCCCCAAAAAAAAAGAAGAGTTGGGGAGTTTTAAAAAAACAAACAAAAATTGAGAAGAATGGCCAACTGGGAAAAGTGATCAGCAGCGTTGTGCTAAAATAATTAAGACGGAAGGTATGGAAGACACCAGTCCTGGGTAATCTGGAAGATCGCAAGAAGATGGCATAAGACCCCTAGGGGAGATAGGGCAGAATACAACTCTTCTTCTTTCTTCTTCTTCCTCTTCCTCCTCCTCCTCCTCCTCCTCCTCCTCTTCTTCTTATTGTTAAGTAGCTTCTTGGCAAAGACCACCAGCACTGACACGATGATCCTCTGCCATCAACCGCTGGACTGGCCACGTTATTTCAATGCCCGATCACCATCTCCCAAGAACAGAAAATGGAAGGTTGGTGGACTGGAAGAGAGATTTTAAGATGGACTTAGAGCTAACTTTAAAACTGTGGCATAGACACCGAGAACTGGGGAGCTGGGGAGTCCTGGCCCTCGAGCATTCTAACTGGAGTTCAGCTGTGACCAATAGTGGTGTGAAATTTGAAGAGGCATGAATGGAGGGCGAAAGGGATAAACATGTCAAGAGGAAGGTGCATCAAGCCGACTCTTGTTGGGACTGCCTTCCCTTTGGAAATCAACGTCCTCACCGCGAAAGAACATGCAAATCAAGAATAGGTCTCTACAGTCACCTACGGATCCAGCATCAAGACCCTGTACTTGGATGCAATCATACTTGGCCATGAACGATCGCCTATGATGATGACAGAGGGGTCAAGATAGAAGGACATAGAGGGAGGATGCTTCAGGTCACTCAAACTCTCCAACCCTATTACTTTTGTCCATTGCGAAGCATTCTTCACTCTTCAGGGCTAAGTTGTTGTATTTCCAACAGCCCCCATTTTCTATATTTCTGTAATGGATCCCTTTCAATCCGAATTTTATACTTTACAGAGGCAGCTCTTACAAAAACCCCAGATGGTTTCCTTTCAGGCAAGTGAAAAGGTTCAGTCCCTGTTTTCTTTAATGTCTCTGCAATCTTTCACACAGTTTATCATGCTCTTTTGTGGGTCCTGCTTCATGGCCTCGACTTTACTGATTCAGTTTTCGGATGATGCACATCTTATCTCTCTGCCTGGTCATTTAGTGTAGTAACTGGAGAGCAAGTATCTTCTTTTCCCTTTTTGGTCGGGGTTCCACAAAGCTCTCTGTTCTGGACCCTTGTTTGTATTCTCTTGCTGCACTATCTTTAGGTAATCTTATCCATTCATATGGGTTTCAATGTCATTTTTATGCTGATGATACGAAGCTGTATTTCCTGACTCTAGTATTTTCTTTTGACATTGAGCATCGTATTACAGTATGATGCTCTGTTATTCCAGCATGGATACTTCATAGCCATTTAAAATTTAACACTGCAAAAGTGGAACTGTTTATTTTTCCTCTAAAACCTCTTCTTACAGCATACATTCTCAATCAGTTTTAATAATTTTCCCATTTATCCTATGAAAGAAGCACATTTTTTCTTTATTTTTGACTCATCTTTGTCTTTCACGCTGAGGACATAGCAATTATGCCACCATTATGGTGGCGTAATGGGTTAAACTCTTTTGCTGGCAGGACTGTTGACCAACACGTCAGCGGTTAGAATCTGGGGAAAGCGTGGATGAGCTTCCTCTGTCAGCTCCAGTTCCCCTGCAGGGACACGAGAGAAGCCTCCCACAAGGATGGTAAAACATCAAGACATCCAGGTGTCTCCTGGGCAATGTCCATGCAGACGGCCAATTCTCTCACACCAGAAGTGACGCAGATTCTCAAGTAGCTCCTGACATGAAAAAAACCCACATTTTTTCTTTATTTTTGACTCATCTTTGTCCTTTGTCTTTCACACTGAGGACATAGCAAAGTCATGTTGATCTTCCCTTTATAACATTGCCAAAATAAGACTTTCTTTCTGCTTCCTCTGCTAATGTTCATGCATTGATTATTGCAGTTTTCTTTTGATCTTCTGTTATCTCACCCTTTAGTCCTTTGGTTTCAATGTTCAGTTGTCAAGATTATTTTGGCCAATAGTTTTGATTGTGTTACTCCACTTTTGATATTACCAAGTTCTTCTAGAATTCAGTATAAGCTTCTTGTTTTAACATTCAAACCCCTAAGCAAGAGCTGCCCCCATTTTTCAGCCCTTATTTCTTTTACTTGCTTGGGATCTGCATTTCAGGACTTCATCCTTTCTCGTTCATTGATCCATTCTCTTGAAATTGCCTCCTTAAACATATGTGGACTACTGCTTCCCTTGTTATTTTTAAATCCCAGTTGAAATCCTTTTTGCTTTTCAAAGCCTTTGGAATTTTAGTTTGACATTGTTTTGTTTACATGTATATTTTGATTGCATCTATTTGTCAGTTCTCTTTCTATTATATTGGGGTGTGTTTTTTGCATTGGAGTGATTTGTTTTGCAATTGTATCTTTCAGCTTTGTGTTTTCAGCTTTGCCCTTCTGTGTGTATGTGTTAGCACATATCTTTTAGATTATATACCTTTGGCA
This sequence comes from Anolis sagrei, assembly GCF_037176765.1. Lineage (NCBI taxonomy): Eukaryota > Metazoa > Chordata > Lepidosauria > Squamata > Anolidae > Anolis > Anolis sagrei. The sequence goes on along the minus strand of NC_090022.1, from coordinate 190,619,109 downwards.
GGACCAACTGATTATGATTCTTTTGCCATAAAGCATCATGCACATTTGCTGGTGCTACTGAAGTAAACAACAGCAGCTACAGTAGAGTCTTGCTTATCCAACAAAGCTGGGCTGGCAGAATGCTGGATAAGCAAAAATGTTGGATAATAAGGAGGGATTAAGGAAAAGCCTATTAAATGTCAAATTACATTATGATTTTACAAATTAAGCACCAAAACATCATGTTTTACAACAAATCGACAGAAAAGGCATTTCAATACACAGTAATGTTATGTAGTAATTACTATATTTACGAATTTAGCACCAAAACAGAATTGAAACAGCTGTAGATCCAGATGGGAGGCAGACTGCATTGCATATTTATTTATCATGTCAGGAGCAAACCAAACAGTTGTATTGCATTTTTAAACAAACAAACAAACAAAACACAAAGTTTGCAAGCTTGGTAGTTGATTAAATGTCCTTTGACCAGTATCTGGCCACTTGGAGTGCCTCTGGTGTTGCCGCAAGAAGGTCCTCCATTGTGCATGTGGCAGGGCTTAGGTTGCATTGCAGCAGGTGATCTGTAGTTTGCTCTTCTCCACACTCGCATGTCGTGGATTCCACTTTGTCTGTTCAGCGGCTTCCAAGTCGCCCAGTTTTCTGTGTGCCCAGGGGGGAGTCTCTCATTTGGTATCAGCATTGATTGAGGTTCTGCGTTTGAGCCTGCCACTTTTGGACTCTCGCTTGCTGAGGTGTTCCAGGGAGTGTCCCTGTATTGCATAATGTTGGATGAGTGAAGCTTGGATAAGCGAGACTCTACTGTATTATTATTTCTAAATTTAATCACAGGTATATTTACAGCACATGAAATGTTATGCAAATCTGTACTTCTTCGCTTTCCCAATTTTATGATGATGTAAATGTGGCCACCTTTTTTTGTACCTTCCTTCCCCTTTGCTAGTCTGTCTAGTTTTTATTTTAGACTGGAAGCCTGCAGGCAAGGCCAAGTGTATTTTTATTTTTATACTTGACATACAGAAGGCATTTCACATGAAGAGCTAAGTGATGAATGAATAAATGCTGAGAATGTATAGTATTTTTATTGATTTAGAAACACTTCACTCTGCCATTATAAGGTTTGTGGCAGCTTACAACAGCAGTTTAAAATAACAGCAAGACATCAGATAAAAAAGATTGTTAAGAAACAAAAGAGAATGTCAGAAAAAAGAGAACATAAGTATTTCAAACACCCGCAGTTTGACAAAGCAGACACCTGCTGAAGGAGTCTTTCGTAGTTGGAGGAATGCTATTGTGAAGGTTGCCAGGTGAGTCTCCTTCAGAAAGGAATTCCCCAGATTTGAAGTGTGTGACTATAGAAATGTGATTCTAAACTCTTTTGCGTAGGAAAGGGAAAACATATTTGAAACTCTATCGCACAACGCCACATGCATCCCACTACTGCTCTGCCTCCTCCCCCTAATTAAACTGTAGTCCTGCTATTGTTGGGGCAAACGACATCATTTGCTGCCATTTTTGCAGTGGTCCCATCAATATGCTCAATATGCCCAAATGTGAACACTGGTGGAGTTTGAGGAAAATAGACCTTGACATTTGGGAGTTGTAGTTGCTGGGATTTATAGTTCACCTACAATCACAGAGCATTCGGAATCCCACCAACAATAGAATTGGGCCAAACTTCCCACACAGAACCACCATGCCTTGAAGGGAGTCACTGGCACAAGCCGCCCTCGCAAGCTCTCCCTTGCCTGCACGTGTGCACCATACTGCCATGCGCCAAGCACGCCTGCTCTCCCCTTCCCACTTGGAGTCTCAGAAACAGCCCTCCGCTTGAGTGAGAGACTGGCAAATTGCAGTGGAAGAGGGCTTTTGGTGGGAGGATTCACCATTTGTTTCCAAAAACCAAGAGAAGGACAGTGAAGAGATTGTCAACCTTCTCTGCCAAAGGGGTTCCTAAGACCATCAGAAATGTATGTTTTCTGATGGTCTTCAGCAACCCCTCTGAAACCTGCTCATGACCCCCCCCCCCAGATCCCAACCCCCAAGTTGAGAAAGTATGCTCTGTATCATACTTGCAGTTGCAAGAAATATACTAAGTAGGAAATAATATTTCCCCAAAGACAGATCCATAACATGATATTCAGTTGCTTCCATTTTGAGCTGTAATGCAACACATCTATTTACTTTCTGAAACAGGGTAAGAGCCAGTGGGTTGAACAATAGGCTTGAGTCAGGAGGAACTGGTTACAATCTCAGCTCACATAAGAAACAAATGGGGGTGGTCTTACCTAGGTCAACATGATCCTACCTCTTGAGGACGCTGTATAATTCAATAGTATATCCCTGTAATAGGGAGTCTCCTGAGTTCCTTGGGGAGAGGGTAGGGATAGAAATGTGATCAAATAAACATCTCGCCAGCTGTTTCAGGCCTTCAGGATATAAAGGGAAAAGAGAGAGAGAGCAGAAGGGGTCTGGCTGCTCAGCTGCGTTCTCCTTTTGACCTTCAGCTGTCAAGCAGAATTGCATTCTTGCAACCTCATCAGAAGGGGAAAGCGTGGCTTGTTTCCATATCATGCATCAAACTGCTTGGCTGGAGGCCAGGACCCACCAGAAAATGCAGGGCCTGTGTCCTTGACACAAGTACTCAGACACCCAGACTCTGCTCACCGCACTGGATTTCTCCTCAGTTCTAAAAGAAAGTAAAAGCAAGAGTGTTACCACATTGTGAATCATTATTTTAAATGTATTCTGACACCATTTTAGGCAAGCAGTATTTTAAACATATATGCAAGACTTTGCTGCTAACCATAAAGGAAGGCAATTCATATTGACACAAATGGCATTGTCTCAGAGCAGAATGAGATATGGTGCTGAATATAAAATTGGTACTAAAAATGGCAACCCTGTGTCAAGCGCAACCTCTGTGGTACTTATTTATGGAAACACATAAGTTGACCTCATCATGCTGCCTGTTTCTCCATCCTTGATTCCAACCCCAGTACTGCAGCCAACCACATGGGCTGAGGAAACGGATGCCAAGTAAGGTTGCCAAGTCTACAGGTGGCAGATGAAAGGCCAGGAATTGTTATGCTTTTCTGGATCTCTAGGTGTGGAGACAACAATCTTCGCAAGTCACACTGATGGGGAAATTAATCTGGTTTTTGTCTACAAGGTAGCTTTTAGCCTGAGTACTCACCTCCAACCATTCTGAATGCTACCAAAGCTTTCTGCCCTGGCATCCAAGCTGTACAGCATAGGTGCAGCAAAAAGCCAGGAGTGAAAGGAAAAGACTAGGAAGAGAGAAGATAAGTGTGCGCATTTGGTTTCATCAACCATTTGGAACCAGGCAAGGGAATGAAATATCAGTTTTTTAGTTAATAGCTTCTCTTATTTTATAGATCTGGACATCATCATGGGCGATCCCTCGTGGCTAAGTATGATTGTCTTCCAGAGGTAGAGTTTAGGCAGTGAATCCATCAATTTCCATGAAGACCTATTCTGGATCCACAAAGTCTTTCACACTGAGGACATAGGTTTCCAGGTGGAAGGCTGTCACAACAAGGGTTTGCTTGATATGTCTTCCTCTAAGCATATTGTTTGCTTCCTTTCGCTTTGTATTAGTGTCTCTCCAAAATCCGTAGCATTGTTGGTAACAGCTGACCTGAAGTTACAATGCTCAAGCGCCAGGGCTTCCCAGTTCTTGATGTTCATATTACATTTTTAAAGGTCAGCTTTAAGCCCATCTCTAAATCTCTTTTGTTGTTTCTTAGTTGATGAGTTGTCTTATTGTACAGATCTAGTCAGTAGCAGCTCAAAGCTGTCTGGTGTGGGACTCCTCAAGGTCTGGCAATGAATCTTCTACAAGTCCCAGCAAAATGGAAATGTGCTATAGGGAAGAATATCAACAATACTAGCAGCCACTGTATGTGCCTGTCCAACCATTTTTAAAAACATTTCCTCTCTCTCTCTCTTTGGACAGCCATATTACCTGGTTTGTCAGATTTTACACAAATGTTGGGCTCATTGACCTAATGCTTATTTCTAAAATCTGCTGGCTTAGGCCATATCTACATGGCCAAAATAAAAAAGGACTCATTACTGAGCTCCTATGGCACATAGCTGGAGTTACAGTACAATCACTGCATCCAGATGTTAATCCACATCAACAGAACATGGATTGATCCCACAGTTTCAAAGCTTTGACCAGCTATTTTTTGACAAGCTGATGGCTGCTTGCCACCAGCAAGCAGCTCCATCCCGGAGGCTTGCTGTTGATGCCATTGTGATGTCATTTCTGGTGCCAAGCAATGTGACCTTAAGTGTGTGTCCCTTCATTCTGAGAGGAAGCTGCCTGCTGATAGCGATGCACTGACAGCCCCAATGCATTCTTGGGACTGATCGGCTTTATGGATAGCCAAAATGTTCCAGGATGCTACAAAGTTAGATTTATCTGGTTGATGTAGATACACTTCTAAATCTGGTCAGCCTCTCCAATCCTTTTCTGCACTATCTCTGTAACTTCACAGAGAGAAACAGACAGGAAACTTGATATGGCTGGAGGGTTTTTTGCTTTGTTTTTTTTTTTTTTTTTGGATAAACGTCATCCCCAACATGAAATTGGAAATTCACTTGCTAGCCCGAATTATAGCAAACCTATAGAGTTAACAGATCCAACTCACTCAATGGGTCTATCTGAGACTAATGACGTGAGTTAGGCAACCATTTTTATGGTTTGTGGATGGGGCTCATGATAGTTATATAATTTTCAAATAGGTTTAAATTTATATTGCGATTGTGCTCTTATTTTTGGACACCATGTAGCAAGGGAGCAACTAAAACCAAAAGATTTCCTGAGCTGTATCAAAGTCACAGCATCAGTGTTGCTAGAAATTCAAAGGTTTTTTTTTCCTGGGAAGCTAATTGAAAATCAGGAGCAAAGAGCCCGGGGTGGGTTTTTTTTAGCAGTAACCTTGATGGCGCAATGGCTTCCAGGTATTAATACAAATATAGTGCAAAGACGTATCTGAGTGACTTTGCAACATACAAATCTCTTTTCCAACAAGCCAAATATACTTCACAGACAAAAAAAAGAATGGCCCCATGCAAGCACTATGATTTGTCCATGACGACATAACACTTTCTTGAATTGTTACCGGAAGATGAACGACAGCCAGTGGAGCTCCTTAAACAGGACGATTGACTGCTCTCTGTAATTTGCCCCCGTTAGAATTCTGGCTGCCGAGCATTGAACCAATTGAATTTTCCGGGCTGTCTTCAAGGGAAGCCCCACGTAGAGTGCATTGCAATAGTCCAATCTAGAGGTAACTAAGGCGTGGACCATCATGGTAAAGTCAGACTTCGCAAGGTATGGTTGCAGCTGGCGCACGAGTTTTAATTGTGCAAAGGCCCTCCCAGCCACCACTGACACCTGCGCATCAAACATCAGTGCTGAGTCCAGGAGGACCCCCAAGCTGTGGATCTGCGCCTTCAGGGGGAGTGCAACCCCGTCCAGCACAGGTTGCCACCCAATACCCTGGTCAAGTATATTGGGTGTCTTGTCGGGATTGATCTTCAGCTTGTTTGCCCTCATCCAGGTTGATACAGCAGCCAGGCACTGGTCCAGCATCCGAGGGGCTTCCTTGGATTCGGTGGGAAAGAGTAGTGGAGCTGGGCGTCATCCGCATAGAGATGGCACCCAACTCCAAAACTCCGGATGACCTCTCCCAGTGGTTTCATATAGATGGTAAAAAGCATGGGAGACAGAATGGAGCCTTGCAAGACCCCACAGGTCAATGGCCAGGGGTCCGAGAAGGTGTCACCCAGTTTTACCATCTGGGAACGACCCTCCAGAAAGGACCGAAGCCACAGTAAAACCGTGCCCCCAAGTCCTATTCCGGAAAGCCGACCCAGAAGGATACTATGGTCGATGGTATCGAAAGCTGCTGAGATATCCAAGAGAATCAGCAGGGTCACACTCTCCCTGTCCAGTTCCCTGTGGAGGTCATCCACCAGAGTGACCAAAGCCATCTCGGTACTGTGCCTGGGTCTGAAACCAGACTGTGATCGATCTAGAAAATCGGTGTCATCTAGGAACCCCTGGAGCTGCGAGGCAACCACCCGCTCCAGCACTTTGCCCAAAAAAGGGAGGTTAGAAATTGGTCTGTAGTTATTCAGCATGGATGGGTCAAGGGAAGTCTTTTTCAGTAATTTTACCACTGTCTGCTTAAGGCAGGATGGGAATTTCCCATCCCAATGATGCATTGATGATGGAGATAAACCAGTCCAACAACCCACCCTTTGCCAATTTAACTAGCCAGGAAGGGCAAGGGTCCAGAGCACAAGTGGTTGCCCTCACAGCCCCCAGGATCCCGTCAATGTCATCAGGCAAAATAAGACAAAAAGAATCCCATAAGATCGGACAGACGGGAGCCTCGGTTACCTCATTTGGCATTGCATTTAAATTGGAGTCCAGCTCGAGACGTATCCGAGCGACTTTGCCTGCAAAATAGTGCGTGAAATCGCTGCACCGAGTTGCCGTGTCATCAGGGATGTCCTTCACCTCAGGTGGGTGGAGGGTGTCCCCAACAACCCAGAACAACTCTGATGGCCTATTGGCTGCAGACACTATGTGGGCAGTCGAGAAGGTTTTCTCGGCTGCCCGCCGAGCCGTGGAGTAAGCCCTAATAGTGTCTTTAGCCTGTGCTCGGTCAGAGATGTCATCCATTCTTTTTTATCACTATCCTGCTATATCATGTTGAACCCACACAATTTGTCAGATTTAAGCAGGACTGATTTCAGATAAATGGTTCTGCATTTCTTCCAAAACATTGTTGGTTTTTGAAGTCAACCTTGTAGAACAGGCATGCAGTCGTTCAACTTCTTTTAATTCTTGGTGGCACTCCTATTTCTCTCTCTCTCCCTCTGGTTTCGCTTGTTCCAATGCAAACTCTGCTAGTGTACTAAATAAATACCGTGTCCCTTTGTTCATCAGCTCCGCCTTTTGATATGGACTTTGTTTTCATAATAAGCCAGTCAGCCTGTTCAGGAGAAACGACACACCTGCTGCAAATCCCTACTTCAACACACAATAATATTGGGTTGCTGTAGGTTTTTTCGGGCTATATGGCCATGTTCTAGAGGCATTCTCTCCTGACATTTCGCCTGCATCTATGGCAAGCATCCTCTGAGGATGCTTGCCATAGATGCAGGCAAAACGTCAGGAGAGAATACCTCTAGAACATGGCCATATAGCCCGAAAAAACCTACAACAACCCAGTGAGTCCAGCCATGAAAGCCTTCGACAATACACAACAGTATTGCTTTATTTCTCTATTAATGCAGTTCCAAACCGATATTGAAGAAAGTGGTTTGGTTGTGTAGATGATTACATATAAAGTCCTAGAATGGGTTTGTAGCCCAGATGGTGATTATATAACAGACCAGTGATGCTCATGAAAGAATTTCTTTCAAGTCCTTTTGTGGAGTTTATTGCCTGATTGCTGCAGTTTGAAGCTAGCTTTTAAAAAGGTAAAAGTTTCCCCTGACATTAAGTCTAGTTGTATCCGACTCTAGCGGGTGATGCTCATCTCCATTTCTGGACCAAAGAGCCAGCGTTGTCCATAGACACCTCCAAGGTCATGTGGCCAGCATGGATACATGGAGCACTGTTACCTTTCCACAGAAGAAGTACCTATTGAGCTACTCACATTTACATGTTTTTGAACTGCTACATGGAGTGCTGTTACCTTTCTGCAGAAGCAGTACCTATTAAGCTACTCACATTTGCATGTTTTTGAACTGCTAGGTTGGCAGAAGCTGGGGCTAACAGCGGGAGCTCACTAAATGGCCTTAAATGGCCCTGCTTTCCAAAAGTGTAGTTCTGAAGCTTGAGAAACATCTACAAAACCCAACCACCCATAAAAGTTTAGGGGTGCATCTACATCGTGGAATTAACACAACTTGATACCAACTTAACTTCCATAGCTCAATGCTATGGAGTCCTGGGTGTTGTAGTTTGAGGAGGCCCCAAAACTTTTGATCAGAGAAGGCTAAAACCCTGTAAAACTATAAATCCCATAGCATTGAACCATGGCAATTTAATTTTTGCAGTGTTGATACAGCTTAACTTCTGTCTTAACCAAAGTCTCAGTCTGTATTTATCAACACAAAATCTATGACGTCTCCTTTACACACACCCCATTTCTCAGCTCTTTGAAGCATAACTGTTGATGGACATCTTCCTTAGCCTATAGGAAGAGGGCGTTGAGAGCCGCAAGCCAATGGGAATGAAAGAGGTGGAGATAGAATCAGGTTCCAGGAAGTGGAGGCTTCAGAGTTGCAGAGAGTGAAGAAGCAGGAACAGAAAGGGCTGAAGGGAGGCAGGTGGGTGCTCTTGTGATCAGGTGTAATTGTATGTATTACAGTATACACTTTTAATCAGACGTATATAAACTCTGGCTTTTGTATTGTTTTTCATTTGTATAGTTGAAAACATGTTGTTAGCCTCCTTGAGCCCTCCTGTATGGAGAAAGGAGGGAATATCAATGAGTATCATAATCATCACCATCAAATATCCTGTTTCTGTGTTGAAGACGCAGTGTCTCCCTGCACTGCCTGGCTTGTAACACGATTTTTGTCTCTGGGTTATAAATGTCATTTCCTAATTGACTCTATCATAAAAACATGAGGAAAGTTTATTTAAATGCAAAAACTTTGTTTATGGTGGACATCCTGCCGCACATTTTTGCTATAGCTTTTCAATGACTATTTCATCGAGTCCTAACCAATTGAACATAGTTTGTGGCAGCCACAAAAACAAAGTTTCTGGAGTATAACAACTACTTTCAAAGTAAGTACCGCACAATTAAACAGGAATTAATATTTGGTGTGGTGGAGGCTCCTTCTTTGGAGGCTTTTAAACAGTAGCTGGATGGCCATCTGTTGGGGATGCTTTGAATGTGATTTTCCTGCTTCTCGGCAGGGGGTTGGACTGGATAGCCCATGAGGTCTCTTCCAATTCTATGATTCTATGAAATCAGGAACAGGGGTAAAAATCAAATGTTGTTACATAGTGTTATTAAAGTGTGGCCCTTTTTGTTGTCGATTGCTTTTAAGTAAACTTTGGCTTATAGTGAACCTATGGGTGAGAGTCTTCCAGTAGCACTGAACAGTCGCTCTCACTGACTCAAGGCTTTGGCTTCCATAAGTGAACCTATCCATCTGTAGTGTGATCTTATTTTCCATCTGACTTCTAACTTACCAGTCAGTATTGTCTTATTTTCTGGTGAGCCATGTCCCCCCCCCCTTTTTTTTGGTCGTGTCAGGAGCTACTTGAGAAACTGCAAGTCGCTTCTGGTGTGAGAGAATTGGCCGTCTGCAAGGACGTTGCCCAGGGGACACCCTGATGTTTTGATGTTTTATCATTCTTGTGGGAGGCTTCTCTTGTGTCCCCGCAAGAGGAGCTGGAGCTGATAGAGGGAGCTCATATGCTCTCTCCCCAGATTCGGACCTGCGACCTGTTGGTCTTCAATCCTACCAGCACAGGGGTTGAACCCTCTGTGCCATTGGGGGCTCCATGTCATGACAGGGCTAAAATATGACAGCTTCAGTTTAGTTGTCTTGGGGCTCTTCCACACAGCCATATAACCCAGAATATCAAGGTAGACAATCCCATAATATCTGCTTTGAACTGGAATATATGGCACTGTGGACTCAGGGCCCTTTCATACAGCCGTATAACTCAGAATATCAAAGTAGACAATCCCCAATATCTGTTTTGAACTGGATTCTCTGAGTCCACCCTTCCATGTATCCCAGTCCAAAGCAGAAAATGTGGGATTTTATTCAGCGGTGTGGAAGGGGCCTTAGTTTCTAGGGAGCATTCAGTATTGAACTCTTCTGGGGAGGCCCTGCTCTCAATCCTGCCTCCTTTGCAGGTGCGACTGGTGGGGACAGGGCCTTCTCCGTGGTGGCTCCTTGGCTGTGGAACTCCCCAGCAACATTAGATCAGCCCCCTCCCTCCTGGCCTTCAGAAGGAAAGTGAAAATGTGGCTTTGAGATCAAGCCTTCGGAGAATAATTGTAATGTAATAATAGATACAGATTATGTGCAATGACTACTGGAATGGCCCCAGATTAATGATTGTCGATGGTATGGTTTTCAACAGTGAATAAAATGTTTTCTAAATGTTTTGATGTGCATTAGTTTATATTCATAATTTAAATGTTTATATTATTTGTATGTTTTAAAGCATTGAATAGTTGCCTATATGTAAAGCCGCCTTGAGTTCTCTTCGAGGTTGAGATATGCTCTTGGGCACCCATTTATGGTGCCCAAGAGCATATCTCAACCTCGAAGAGATTGAGATATGGGCACCCATTGATATGCTCTTGGGCACCCATTTATGGGACTTCTTAGCAGTCCACCATATCTGCAGAACTCTTCTCCAGCCCCACATTCAAATGGGTTTAATTTGCTGCTGTTACTTTTCTTCAATGTCCAGACTTTTCTCAGAGTGTTTGAATATGTTAGATAAGCAGATAAACTAAGAGAGACTGAGAGTACAGGTGCTGGTCAAGTGTTCTATGCTGAAGGATGCGTTTGTCTGGAATAAAGATGGAAAAAGTGAATGTTCCAGCAAGATTTGTTGCTTAATTCCACACATTTTGGGAGATCGGAGGGCCAATCTTAATTGTTCCTATTGTACAGATGGGAAAATTGAACTCTGAATATAAAAGGCATTTTCTGACAGCTCAGTTATGGATCTAGGATTTGAATCCAGCTTGTTGTCTTATATATTGGATGGTTGGATTATAGCTTGATTGCTATTTGCACTACAGTAGTATTACTGTACTACTAGTGCTATTTGCACTACAGTAGTATTACTACAGTAGTATTACAGTAGTATTACTGCTGCCGTTCATTTTCCGATCCCAATTCAAGGTGCAGGTGCTCACTTACAAAGCCCTAAACGGTTTGGGACCTGCCTACCTGCATGACCGCATCTCCGTTTACGAACCCGCACGTTCCCTTCAATCATCTGGAGAGGCTCTGCTCTCGATCCCACCTGCGTCGCAGGCGCGTTTGGTGGGAATGAGGGACAGGGCCTTCTCTGTGGTAGCCCCCCGACTCGGGAACTCTCTCCCCAAAGACATCAGACAAGCCCCAACGTTGGCTGTCTTTAGGAAGAGCCTGAAGACCTGGCTGTTTCAGTGTGCCTTTCCAGAATAGGAAACTCCTGGTTTCAAGTCCCAATTGCACTTTGCTAGAGACTCAGGATTATCTGCACATTGCACCTACCTCCATATACCTCTACATATTACCTGTCAAGTTCAGCCTTTTAATTTTTGTCCATTACATTTGGCCCGGCCTTTGGTTTTAATTGTGTCACGGTGTCATCGTTTTACTGTTTTATTGTTTTGCTTGATGTTTATTATTTGCTTTTGAGTTTATTGTGTATTGTATGTTGTTGATTGTTGACGGCCTCGGCCTTTGTAAGCCGCATTGAGTCCTACGGGAGATTCTGCGGGGGTATAAATAAAGTTAATAAAGTTAATAATTAGGTCATGTTGTTATGTAGTTACTTTTGAGATTCTGATGCATCACTCCATCTTCTTGAAATTAATTCAGATGGCCTGGCCTGTACCTTAAGGTTGCTGTTGGTAAAACAATGATTCATTAATTTCTTACTCTCAACTATTAATGGTTTCATTTTAACAAGCAGGCAACTAGGTTTGACATAGCGTCTTGCTTAATGACTCTATACATTAGTGATGGGCAAAGTGCAGCCTTCCAGATGTGCTCCTAATTTAGATGGCCATGGCTGATGGTCTCTCAGACTTGGGTCCTTGCTCCTAAAACTGGAACATAAACTATTTACCAGAGTGCAGCAGAAACAGAACTGAGGGCCACTCATGCGAACAAGTGTTTATTATTATGCAGTATCTGAAATAACCACAGTGCCATGGGAGTTATCTGCTATTAAGGTATCTTATCAGTTACCAAGTTGCTTTTCTTCCTCTCTGGCGCTATTTGGTTGATATCTCTGATTGCTCAATTTCCCTACTTCTCCTTTATTTTAAACTAGCCATCCCCTACCACGCATTGCTGTGGCCCAATCTGTGTATATGTGTTTTGTGTGTGTATATGTGTGTGTATATATTTATGTATATGTGTGTTTGCATATATGTGTGGTTTTGCGCATACGTTGTAATGTATTTTTTATTTTTTGACTTTTTAAGTCCCTTCCGCTGTGTTTTTAAGAGTGATGGTCACTCATTGGCCAGATAGGTGTATTTTGTCCAAATTTGGTCTCAGTTCGTCCAGTGGTTTTTGAGTTATGTTAATGCCACAAACAAACATTACATTTTTATTTATATAGATGTGGCTCTGCAGATATTTTCAGCTGCTAGCCAGTAACATCTGGAGGGCAATACTTTGCCTACTCCTGATTTTAATCAAAGGTGAGCAATTTGAAACTTTCCAGATTGTAGACTACTCAAGATGGGATGTTCCCCTGAGTCCTAGCCAGTTTTGCCAACAGTCTGAAGGACCGCAAGTATCTAATGCTGATTTTTTTTTTTTTGCTAAAGAGCTGCAGTGGGTTAAACCTTTGTGCCGGATGAACTGTTGACTTGAAAGTCGGTGGTTCGATTCCACAAGACGGGGTGAGCTCCTGTCTGTCATCCCCAGCTTCCCCTGTGGAGACATGAGAGAAGCCTCCCATAGGATGGTAACACATCCGGGCATCCCCTGGGCAATGTCCTTGCAGACGGCTAATTCTCGCACACCAGAAGCGACTTGAAGTTTATTCTCAATTCGCTTCTGACATGATTTTTAAAAGTTTTTTTGCTGTTGGGTAGGACTGAAATACCCTCCTGTACTTCTAAAGTGAAACGCGGAGCTGGAATGAGCCCTGAAACTGAGCAGAAAAGCAAACGGACAACAAATAATAACTTTGGCTAAAGGGACTACCAATCGCCAGCATTAATTTCAGTCCAGCCTACTCATATCACTGATTGACACAAAGTTTATTCTAAATGTCAGTGTTTTCTAACACTTCAGGGTTAAGCAGACAAAAACACAGTCCTCATGAGCACTATCTAATGCATGTATGGTAATCCTTATCTGATGACTGTGTGAGCAGTGCACAATGTAGCCAGAGATTGTTTGCTCTTTGTTAGGAAGTTCTCAGGGCCTGGGACTTGTATGTAGCCATAACATCTGGTTGTTTGCCCTGGGCACATAATGTTGTTCTTATGCCATTTCTAGCATAACACAATTGACAGGGGAAACAATAATCAAATAATTCAGACCAAGTCAGCTGTTGGCAAAATGGAGCAGATCAGGATCACTCCAACAGATCAGCCTGCAATTGGATCTTTAATTCTTATTTTACACCAATACTTCAATAAAATAAATGGGTTGGAGTATATAAAATCTTATATTAAATTACATTGTAGCAGTTTGTCATAAAAGTGTCACCAGACTATTTTGCATCAGACTAACACAGCTGCACCCCAAGGAAAGGGTTCATAGGATTGCAAATTAATGCAAATAATTTGGTTTGTTCCATCATTTGAGATGGTGGTGACTAGGAGCCCTCTAACAATTCCCAAGCTGAATCTTCAAGTTCCTCTATCCTGCAAGTCCTGTCCAATTTCTCTTGCTACCTGATGGTTTGTGTTTTTTTCAGGGTTTTTCTTTCATACTCAGTCCTTTTCTCTTTCATTGTTGGTTCCTCTTCTCTTTGCTTAAGTGTACTTATTGCAGTATTTAATTCAAACCATTTATGTTGGCTGGGCAGACCTTCCTTAGTTCTTGTAGACCTAAATAAGCATGTCTTCCCCTTCTTGTCGTAAAACTGTTCTGGTTGTACCTTATGTAAGTGTCAGACTGAGATATCATACTGTAAGAGAAGCCATGCTTTTAGCTGCAGCAGCAGAACAACTGCTTTTGACTTGGAACAAGGAAAGATATCATAGTGACACAAGGAAGTGCTCACCACAAAATCTTAGTAAAACTAGTTTGGTTGGATGGGATGCCATTGGATATTAGATGTCCTGTCTATAATATGGGGAGGAGAGACGTCTAAGTACAATAGTTATGTTTCAAAACACATGAGTTTTATTATTAACAACTAGCTGTGCCCGCCACACGTTGCTGTGGCCAAACTTCCTCTTTCTCTCCTTTCTTTCTTTCTTTCTTTCTTTCTTTCTTTCTTTCTTTCTCTCTCTCTCTCCTTCCTTCCCTCTCTCTTTCCTTCCTTCCCTTTTTTCTTTCCTTCTCTCCTTCTCTTTCTTTTCCTTTCCTTCCCCCCTTTTCTTTCCCTTCACTTTTCTCCCTTTTCTTCCTTCTCTACCTATTCTTGCACTGCAATTCCTAGCAGTCTACCTGATCAATTGATCTACCTACCTATCTATCTCCATCTAATCTATCTATCTGGAGGATTGCTGGGAGTTGCAGTCCAGGAATAGGAAATTGGAAATATGCAGGAATTGGGATGCTCTCAAAGAAATCCAAGTAGAAGAAAGCTTGCAGTTTGGAAGCAGTACATTTGGGTCATCCTTCTCTCCTAAAGGGCCTGGCCTAGGTGATGCTGGGAGCTGTAGTCTGGAAGCAAGTGTGGATATGCTATTGTGTGTTTTGTTTGCCAGGGAAAGTTGTTTTTGCTCATGCGCTGTAGCATCTTTTTGCTTTTTTTGGGCTTTTAAGTCAGAATATGAGAAACTGTGTTTTTATGAGTGATGGTCACTCATTGGTCACACTACTGATACATGTATTGTGTCCAAATTTGGTGTCAGTTTTGGACTTCAGTTCCCACAATTCCTAACATCTAGTAAGATGGCTGGGATTTTTGGGATTTGAACTCCGAAACACCTGGAGGACCAAAGATTGAGAACCACTGACTTACACCAATAGTGCGTAATCCATGCATCCTTCCTAGTAATATCAAAACCCTCTGCTTCATGGTCATTCTATCATGTTTACAAAAAGGATTTGTTTGGCTTATCTGCTTCTACCTGACAGGTCTTGTGGATTCCTGCTGGTCCTAACACTGGCTGA
The DNA here is from genome assembly GCF_037176765.1 of Anolis sagrei. Taxonomy (NCBI): domain Eukaryota; kingdom Metazoa; phylum Chordata; class Lepidosauria; order Squamata; family Anolidae; genus Anolis; species Anolis sagrei. The sequence goes on along the minus strand of NC_090022.1, from coordinate 190,604,046 downwards.
TACTGATTTCAGATCTTATCCTCTGCCTCAAGTTCTGCTTTCAGTGCTTTAATATGGTTTAAAGTGTTTGAAAAGCCTATACTGTGGAATGTTACTTTGGATTTTTTTCAGTTGAATGCATTATTTTATAGCAAAATCATTTGTTAGACACTGTGGCCAACCACATGGAAAATAGGCTTATTTATTTCTTTTATATCTTGGTGTTCTTTCCCCCACAAGGGACCAAAACCAACCCACATTCTACATTAAAACAATAGAGCTAAAAACATTCTGAAATACAAAAAGGCAGCCCAAAACATTAAATACAAGCCATTCTAACATATTACTTTAAAACAATTTCAAATGTAAACATTCTATACATTAAATGATATAAATCATCTAAAGGCTCACTCTAATATTGGAATATTTTAACACAATAATGACAGTGTTGACTATAAAATAAAGTTTTTGAAAAATATAAAAAGATAAATGGATAGCGAGAAGATCCAACCAGTCCATACTTCAAGAAATAAAGCCTGACTGCTCATTGGAGGGAAGGATAGTAGAGGCAAAGATGAAGTACTTTGGCCACATCATGAGAAGAAAGGAAAGCTTAGAGAAGACAATTATGCTGGGGAAAATGGAAGGAAAAAGGAAGAGGGGCCGATCAAGGGCAAGATGGATGGATGGGATCCTTGAAGTGACTGGCTTGACCTTGAAGGAACTGGGGGTGGTGACGACCGACAGGGAGCTCTGGCGTGGACTGGTCCATGAGGTCACGAAGAGTCGGAAATGACTGAACGAATGAACAACAACAAGTCATCTTATCTTTATTTGCAGTATTGGAAACAGCAATAGTGTTGAGGCTCAGTTTCCAAATATCTAGTCTCTTATTCCCAATCAGACACTAGAAATGAGGAGATTAAAATGCAATAGTTTACTCTGCAGAAAATAAACACTATCAGGTGGGCCACACCAGACAATCTGCATCATGGGTTTTATAGCGCATCAGAGTCAGATTAAAGTAAACACACACTCAAACTTCCCCCGCTTTCCTGTCTGCACTTTTCTCCTCCCAGCTCTGACCTTCAATATGGCGTCTTTCTGTTCCCCTTGTTCCAAAACTATTCCATGAAAGAACGTAGCATTTTAAAAATCATATTTGGCCTGTCTTGTGCAATTTGACCTAATGGTGTTGATTCTGATCTGAATAGAAAACTTGATTCCATCTGTATTGAGTTATGCCGTATTGGTGGCCCTCTACTATTACTCTGCTGATCTAACAGAACCTTTTCCCCAGCAGGTGACAGAGACTTCTCTTCTGTAGGACCATGTGGGATCCCAATGCAGGTAAAAGGGGACAACGGGTCTTGTGGGATTTCTCTATTCTTGGTCAGCTTAATCTTGGAGCTTCAACACTCAGAATTTCTGACAAGGATTTTGGAAGATGACATCTAAAACATCAGGACCAAACCTTAGGGGACATCGCTTTAGGCTACTTCATCATAGGGAATGTGTGGCCTATGCCCTTCCATCCTGATAGGTAACAACATCATGGTTGTTACTTCTGGCTCCTTCTCCATACCATTTATGAAACAGCATAAAGGTTACTCAGGGTTATGTCAGCTATCTTTGAGCCCCAGGCATAATTGAGATATTAACTGGAAGCAAAAGCAAAAAAAGGGTGCATGTGCTTTTTATATAATAATAATAAAATAATAAAACTTTATTTATACCCCGCTCCATCTCCCCCAAAGGGACTCGGTGCGGCTTACATGAAGGCTACACCCATCAGTACAATACACAACAATATAACACAAAACATAATAAACCAAAAAATAAAATGTATGAAATACAAAACAATATAATAAGCAACACAACAATATAAAATGGGACATTAAAACAAAAAAATGTTTTGCAGGGCAGGACCAAATTCGGGATAAAATTTTAAAACACTGGGAGATAGGACAATGTCAAACATCAGGCGGAGGATCCAGGATGAGGAGGGATTTAATTGCACGAACCATAAAATAAAGTGCTATTGAGGTCATTTTGTAAAAAAAAATAAAAAATGGTCAGGGAGTATCTTACATTCAATCACTAAAGGCACATTGGAATAGCCAGGTTTTCAGATTCCTCCTGAAGATTGCCAGTGTAGCGGCTTGCCTAATATCTCTGGGGAGTGAGTTCCAGAGCCGAGGGGCCACCACAGAGAAGGCCCTCTCTCTTGTCTCCGCAAGTTGCACTTGTGATACGGGCGGGAACGAGAGAAGAGCCTCTCTGGAAAATCGAAGAGATCGTGTGGGTTCGTAAATTTTTAGAAAGAGACAAGATAATCACCAATATATATTTGATGCCAATACATCTTACTAGCATTAAAATTTATCCGGATGACAATAGCAAGTGTTTTGCGACAGTAATCCTATACAGAGGCAACCACAGACAGTTGGTATAGACCTTGAAAGAATTGTGGAATGTAACTTCCAGAATTCCTTACAGTCTTAAAAATAATATTTCCAAACAGTGGATTGATTACAGTGAGCTTGGTTATATTGCTTTCTGGGAAGGAACTGGCTTGCCTCAGGTTGTTTTGGAAGAACTGCCCACGTGCGTGGTTTTCGCTGCATGCAAGATGCTTTCCTCAGTGACTCAGCAGAGTGCATTGACTGCACCGATGCATCACAGGTGGCTCATTCTGAGCTTGCTACTAGAGATGTGCATACACACACACACAAAACCTTCTGTCTGCCTTCTCTTTTTTGATGCCATTCAGGCCCGTAGCCAGGATTTCGTTTCGGGGTGGGGGGGGGGCTGAATTTTTTTTCAGGGGCGGCTTCAGGGGGGGCTGAGTTTCGGGGGGGGGCTGAGTCTGAGTGAAAGAGGGTCTACCCTAGCAAACCTTTTGTATCATTACCCTAATACCCCCATGCATATGGGATATATTGAGTATGGTGATCAGATCATGATATGAATAAACATAACAGTTTAAATAATGCACCAATAAGGCCTTTTCGTGAACCACCATGAAAATTTCGGGGGGGGGGGGCTGAAGCCCCCCGAGGCCCCCCCCCCCCCCCCGGCTACATGCCTGATGCCATTCAAATCGCCACCTTAAGAGATATTAAAGAAATTGAACCTCTTGTCTTTGGGACACAGAAATCATGGTGGTAATTCAGACAGGAGCTCTTTTTTGCCCAAAGAATAATCGCTTTAGCAAGTGTCTCTTGGCTGGCAACCAAATCACTTCAGGCAACCTAGTTCCAGGTGAAGGTGTCCAATGGACTGTATGGTGGCTACTCTGGGCCATGCACATTCTTCAGTCATGACGGAGAAGGGGGAGATATTTCCTGCAGCTTTCAAACTTGATAAGAAGATATCCCTAAATTGTAATAACAAAATGTACGAAGACCCAACATATCCCATGAACACATTTCATATGTATGCATGCACACACACACACACACAGGATTTATTTATTTATTTACAGCATTTTTATCCCTCCTTTCTCAGCCCGAAGGCGACTCAAAGTGGCGTACAGATTGACAATGATTTTATGCCACAACATACATATATAAATATCAATTTAAAATGTTTAATATAACATAATAAAAATCCATATAAAACCATTAAAACAATAATGGTTTTATAGTTTATTCCTTATTTATTCCTTATTTCACACAGACTCAGATGTTTCTCATTACATTTGTGTGACACAACCGACACACTAACCTGCCATGACACATAGTTTGGAAAGGTCTGGGCTAGATACTGCCATTATTGGCCTGAAAGATTAGTACTTGGGAGGCCTGGGATTTAGCCCAAGGAGTAAAACAATTTTTTTTTCTCCTGGCTTCAACAATACCAACTCTGGCAAAGTTGCCGGGTACAGCTAGACTGCAACGTCAGTATCTGCCTTAGGAATTCATCACCAAATGATTGGATACCTCTTGCCTTGCAGCTCATCACACTTTCTTTTGTGTTTCTCTCTCTTTTTTTTAATTTCAAGGCCAGCCAGGCATCTACCCTGGAGCAGCCTATCCTCCCAACCCTTCTTACCCATCCGGCTTCAACCCCGCACACCCTCCTCCCGTGAACCCTGCTTTCCCTCCAGGGTCTGTCCCTGCTGGTTCCTACCCTGCTCCTCCCGGAGGCATCCCTGGGCAGCCTGCTTATCCACCAGGGCACCCCGTTCAGCCTCCCTATCCTGGGCACCAACCTGGTTACCCTATCCCACCTGGCGGCCCCTACCCTCCACCTGCCCCTGGCATGCCTGGAGGAATGGGGGTTAACCCTTTGCTGCCTGGGGGCGTTGCCATGGGAGCCCATGTGATGGATAAGAAGGCTGAAAAGAAGATGAGGAAGAAGATGAAGAAGGCCCACAAGAAGATGCACAAGCCACACAAGCTTCACAAGCTTCATGGGAAGGTTAGTAGAAGAGATAGGAAGGGAAGGGATGGATTGGAAGTGGCAGAAGCCTGGATCAGGAGCTCCTCTCAGTTGCTGCTAAGGAGTGCTATACTGACTAAGCAAAGATGGCTTGTTTTGTCAGTGTCAACTTTTGCTTGATGGCCCACAGGGTATCAATGACGGAGGCCTTCCATAGAAGCCAGGCAGAGTTTCAGGGTAGGGAGGGGAAACAAATTGAGACATTCACATTCCCGGAAACTAGTCATAAACAATCAGAGAAGGAAAAACTCAGGGTGAGGTGAGGCTTTATTAGCAAAAGGAGATGTTCCTGTGTGACCTAGGAATGGCTTCCTTGATGATGTTGAATTCGGGCTACCATTGGCTTAAGCTCCATCTACATTACCATATAATCCAATATGTTAGGAAGAACTTACTGACTGTTAAAGGTGTTTAGCAGTGGAACTCTCTGCGTTGGAATGTGGTGGAAGCTTTTAAACAGAGGCTGGATGGCCATCTGTCAGGTGTGCTTTGATTGTGCTTTTCCTACATGGCAGGGGGTTGGGCTAAATGGCCCACGTGGTCTCTTCCAACTCTATTATTCTATGATTCTGTCTGCTTTGAATTGGGTTGTATGGCAGTGTAGAATCATATAATCCAGTTTGGAGCATATAATCTGGAATAGGATACTGGATTATATGGCAGTGTAGATCCAGCCATAGGCAGACCCTATGATAAGGTTGAATAAAAGGAAGTATTAATCTACATTCTCCCACACTTTCTGTAAGGATATGCCTAGGGGGTCTTGCTTCTGTACATATGTGTCGCTAACTCATGGTCCTCAAGGCCCTGTTACATTTATATTTCATCAGCTAATTTCCATTATGTTTACCCCAAGCACATTTCTGCAGTCAGAGGAAGTGCAACATCCCCCTCTTTTAAATAAAAAAACATATTAACAAGCTATTTTGAAAATAAAATAAGCTAATATCATGAAGTCCCCAGGGGTAGATACTAGATTCTGGGCCATCACATTTAGAATACAAACACTGTTTAAAGCATTGTTAAGCTGTGTTATTCTGGTGAGTCTATTAGGGCAAGAACAAGATTTTCAGGATTGTTATGCACTAAAACAACTTCTTTAAAATGCTCCTAGCACATTCAGTGTGAGAAAGCACTCTCACTGCAGCCTATAAAAATAGCCAGCCTTTTAACATACCTTAAGAATGGTTCCTTTTCTTCTATCTAGTTAAGGTTAAACCCTTGTGCTGGTAGGACTGCTGACCGAAAGGTCAGCAGTTCGAATCCAGGGAGCCCAGTGAGCTCCCGTTTGTGAGCTCCAGCATCTCATACGGGGACATGAGCGAAGCCTCCCACAGGATGGTAAAACATCCGGACGTCTCCTGGGGAGTGTCCTTGCAGACGGCCAATTCTCTCACACCATAAGCAACTTGCAGTTTCTCAAGTCGCTCCTGACACGAAAAAAAAATCTAGTTTATGATTTCAGTCATTCTGAGATTTATTTATTTAGTATATGTGTATGTTTCCGCACTTGGATGGACCTGTGTTAAAAGCAGTTACCAGTAAACTTTCTTGCTCCAGCCTCTTACTCTCAAATTGTAAAATGGAATTTATTTTAACCAATTATCTATTATTTTGAATATAATTTCACTTGTATTTATCTACTTCTCTTGTTCCTGTCATTTTCCCTTGCATATTTCTCCTTTTTACTCTCCTTTCCCCAAAAGATGGACATCTTATTATGTCCAAAAAACATAATACGATCAAAATACGATCAAAAAACCACTCATTGCTCTTGTTTTGTATCAGAAGGACAATAACAAGATGAGCTCAGTTACTAACTGGATTATGAAGTTAGGTTATTAGCTCTGCGTGGTTCTATTGGAGCTGAAGGTGACAATAAGGATCCTTGGCAGTGACAGTATTGGCAGAAGAGGTACAAAAGGGGGAAAACAGAAAAACAGCAGTAGAAAGAGAGAAGGAGAGAAGAGAAATAAGTACAATTCAGAAAATGTTAAGTGTATTTTAATAAAGTCTGAAATCAGCAGAAGGCATCTGCTTGGTTTACAATTCATTTGCAATATTTTACTGTGTCAAATTGTATTTTAGTTTCTAAATTCTCTAAGCCAGATATGGAAGTTTATACAAATATAGTTCGGAGCACAGTGATAAGCTCCTCTGCATTCATTGGTTTTGTTCGCAATTATGTACATATGTAAAATACTACACTTTAAAGCACTGCTTCTTAAACTGTGGGTCCCAAGTCCAAATGGGGTCCCTTTAGCTCAATGTTGGCGTCATGAAAAATTTGGCAGTAGTCAAAGGTTTCTGAACATCATCCATTTGCATAAATCTTTTAGCAACAACAATGCAGTGTTTACAGTGGATTCTGCAGTAAATTTTCAGCTGTATTCCACAAAAGGTAAATCAGTCTGTTTCGCCTTGCTGATTTATTATCAGTGAATGTTTGATTTGATTTGTATACCTATTTTATATACTTATACATCTGGGATCAGAGCCCCTGGTGGCGTAGTGGGTTAAACTGCTGAGCTGCTAAACTTGTTGACCGAAATGTCAGCAGTTCAAATCCAGGGAGCGGGGTGAGCTTTCGCTGTTAGCCCCAGCTTCTGCCAACTGAGCAGTCTGAAAACATGCAAATATGAGTAGATCAATAGGTACCATTTCTATGGGAAGGGAACGGCGCTCCATGCAGTCATGCTGGCCACATGACCTTGGAGGTGTCAATGGACAATGCCAACTCTTCAGCTTAAAAATGGAGATGAGCACCAACCCCCAGAGTCGACTAGACTTAATGTCAATGGGAAACCTTTACTTTTATACCTAGGGTCATATAAATGTTTCTTGACAAAAAGGGGGCATGAGTAGAAAAGGTCTGAGATCTTGATATGCTTAAACCTCCTCTCGATTTTGCTCAGTGGGCGTCACAGGAAGAGGATGGTTCAATTGACAATGGTGTCTAGAGCCCAGTAGTAGCAATGTGACCCATCAGCTGTCACTTAGAATATACTACAGTGTTTTTGAGGTGGGCGAGGAGAAGTTGTGTTTTATGACTTTTTGTTAAATTTCTGGAATGCTGAAATATCATGTATATTTTCAGAATCTTGCTTTAAAATAAATAACCAATCTGCAAATATAGGAAATGGGTTTTGATGATTGTATCATGCTAACTTTGTCACCTGATATTTTCTGGAGCTGGGAGAGAAGAGAGCTTGATTAGATTTCAGCAATGAAATATTAACATTGACATCTCATGGAGTTTTCCTATCTCTCTCTCTCTTTCTTTCTCTTGTTTACAGCATTCCTCCTCCTCTTCCAGCAGCAGTGACTCCGACTGAGACCAACACTTATTTCCAAGCTGCATTCTATCCTTGCACCCCCTTTCCTGCCTCCCACTTGAATCTACTGAATTGACATTGGATAAAAACAGCACCTGCTTGCTGCCTTGCAGAGTTGAGCCAAATATCAAGCTTATCTCATTGGCCCATGGACTCTTCTACAAAGCTTGGGGTTGCTGGTTGATCAGGGATGGTGTGAGTGCACTGCTGCATCTTTAAAAAATCTAAGTGGGAGGCCATCCCAGTCACCTTAAAAAGACAGCACATCTGCAAACCTAGTAGCACTCTTTAGCCTCCTGTAATGCAAATCGTAGAGCCATACAGGTTTCCCTCAACACACCTGAGCTTTCCCAAAGGCTGCAAGCTCCTGGGGTCCAGTAGAATGATCCCTTTAAGCTGAGGTTATGATTTCAGGATCCTGAACCTAAGTGCTATTAAAAATTATTTGCACTCCCCCCTCTCCCTATTTAAAGGAGAGAGGATCTCATGTTTGAACTGCATTTGGACAAGGCTTTTTTGCTTATTCAGCATAAACAACAGCAATAGGTTTTGCTAAATGACAAAATATGTTTGATCAGCAATGATCTTTATATACTCCTTGAAGGACACATATATTTAGTGTTTCCATGATGCAATTTAGAGTCTGATTTTTTCTTTCTTTCATGAAATGTCTTGTTTGGGATGCATCTTACGAAAGTTGCTTTGTTTTCTTTGTTTTTCTACTTCAGTGTGAAAAAACCAAATGAGCAAGTCAGTAACTCACTGCCCTACACCCCAGGATCTGATCCTATATTATCTGATGATCCCAGATTATATGACAGAGGAGACTCATATAATCCAGTTCAAAGCAGATAATTTTGGATCAGATCCTGGGATATAGGGCAGTGTAGACCCCCCTCAGTGAGTTTAACTATAGCATTATATTTGTGGGGATGTATTTGATTGGAGCAAAGACTATCTGATCTGAGGTGGTTAAGAGTGTCTAGAATGGGATAGTGTGATAATAAAGGCACTCTTTGCAGATTTTATATATCACATGCTCCAAGCCATTGCATCAGGAAGAAGCCTGTTCTTTCTGTTTACCCCAAGGTGTCTTTCTTATGTGGAAAGGGTTGCTTGGATAATACCCAGATCTACTTATAGACTATCAGGAGCAAGATGGTCAGCCAATTAAAAAGTATATGTACTACTGGAATGGGTACAGTTTTACGCAAGCTGTGTTGGACTACAGCTCCTACAGTGCCTTTGGGGCTGATGGGAGTTGTGGGCTAAAATGATCTGGACAGCCGAATGTTCCTGCTCTCCAGTATGCTTTATCAGAGCTGTATGGACTATAGTGAAGGAAGGCTTCTGAGAAGTAAAATTCTGTGACTTTCCTTTCCTTGGGGAAAAGATATTGAATCAAAATGGGACCATGTCTTGGTATGAATGTGTGTATCCTATGTCATACTCTTCCCTCCACCGTCCAGCACTCTGGCAATGGAAGCAGCATGGCCAGTTCTACCTGCCTTGTACTTTTTGTCTCTCAGTAAAAGATACTGATATTAATACTCAGCTGAAGTTGATGTGTGTTACTTTTTATGTGTTAATCCTTAAGAAAGGAATCAAAGTCAAAACATAAGGGCATTTGTAGGAAGTCATCTTTTGTTCTCAGAGGCAGAACTGTGCGACATAAGGTCCAACAGATCCTCCCCTGCTCTTAGCTCAAGCTGTGATCGCTTCTGCTGTTAGCACAAACTAAGCAAACACATATAAACTGCAAAGAGCGGGTATGAAAATGCCACGACACATGGACCTGTATCAGGTTTAATATGTTTCACCTTGGAATCAACATAAAGGGTCTCAGTGCAAAAAGAAAAAGTGAGGGGAAATGAGGCTTGAATTTTGATTCCTGCATCTATTCATTTAGGCAGAACATACCTTATATACTCAAGTACAAGCTGACCCAAATATAAGCCGAGGCACCTTATTTTACCATAAAAAACTGGGAAAACGTATTGACTCAAGTATAAGCCGGGGATGGGAAATGCAGCAGCTACTGGTAAATTTCAAAATAAAAATAGATACCAATAAAATTACATTAATTGAGGCATCAATAGGTTATCCTCACTACCTCTGAGGATGCTTGCTATATGCAGGCGAAATGTTAGGAGAAAATGCCTCTAGAACATGGCCATATAGCCCGGAAAACCTACAACAACCAAATAGGTTATATGTTTTTGAATATTTACATAAAACTGTAATTTAAGATAAGACTGTCCAATTCTGATTAAATCATTATTCTAACCTTCAATGTAAATGTGCTTATGTATCCATCCAATAATCACCATAGTTTATTTTAACTATACATTTTGGGGGAAATACTGTGTGTATATGAATAAGGGAAAGTGGGAAAGCTGGCAGCAAGAGAGGAGGAGAGGAAGGCGCGCTGTATCGAGAGAGGAAGGAGAGCTGGGTTGCTGTGCGAAGAGGTGAGGGTTCTGGCAGGAAGGCGAGGGGTTGAAAAAAGCCCTTTCAGCCCCATGCCTTCCTGCCGGGACCCTCACCCGAGTATAAGACAAGGGGGACTTTTTCAGCCTAAAAAAAGGGCTGAAAATCAAGGCTTATACTCAAGTGTATATAGTAATTGCTCATTTTGCCCTCTTGCTAGCTAGTTGCATTTTTGAAAGGGCAGAAAGGATGTTTTTTAAATGATGGTCTGGAAATTAGATTACTTGTGGTGTCCAGAATTGTGGCTTGTGGCTGTCTTTGATCAAGTAGCCTCATTTGAAAAACAGCTGCTTTGTATTTGACAGCTAGAAGGGTGACAAGTGTGAGTTTGGTTCAGTTTCTTAAATTGTCACTCTAGAAATGAATGCATACACATTTCCATCCACATAGTCACAAAGCAGAGATGTGTCACTTTCTAGATATTAAACTGGAACTCCTATCATCCTTCATTGGCTATGGAAAAACGGGCTGAGGGAAACCGTAGACTAACAACAGTTAGAGGGTCATTCATTGGTGATCTTTGATGGGGAAAGAGAGGAACAGAACAAAGTGGTACATCTCTGTAAGGTCGTACTGCTGGTTAGTGTTGCTATATAATCCAAATAATTGAGTTATCTGGAAAGTTATTATCTTCACTGTACACAATTCATCTTCTCCCCAATAGCTAGCCAAGATGGTCCTCAAATGAATGTTCCACAAGCAAATACAAACAAAACAAAAAACTATTTTGCTTTGGCAGTAATTATATTAACCACTAATTTGTGGCTAAATCCAATTCTAGTGGCAACTATAACAGACTGGGTCAACTCCAGTTGGAACCAAAAAAGAATTTAGATTCTGGCATCCTGAAGATACCTTGCCTCAGAGCAAAGGTTGTGGGAAGGGCCAAGCAGTATTGGTGAATATGAAGGCTACAGCAAAGATCTTGTGAATGTGAATACTCTTTATTTACTGTCCTGATTTTAGAATTTTTTAATACTGTTCATTTTCATGGTTTCCTCCTTTCTGTTGAAATTGTCCACATGCTTGTAGATTTTAGTGGCTTCTCTGTGTAGTCTGACATGGTGGTTGTTGGAGTGGTCCAGCATTTCTGTGTTCTCAAATAATATGCTGTGTCCAGGTTGGTTCATCAGGTGCTCTGCTATGGCTGACTTCTCTGGTTGAAGTAGTCTGCAGTGCCTTTCATGTTTCTTGATTCGTGTTTGGTCACTGTGTTTGGTAGACTTATCCACAGCTACATGGTATACAGTAAAATCAGGAGAGTAAATAAAGTACAGCGTTCCAAAAATGAGAATTCCAGACAAGAATCAATCAGGGTCAGCTAACACCTCCCAACAATTAATCCCCTGGCAGCAGTCAACCAGGATTTGAAGCTACAAGGCCATTAAATGCTAATCAAGATGGCCAATTGCAACATTCACACTTGCCTCAAACAAAGAAGAGTTCTTTCTCCCACCCTGGACATTCAACAGATATAAACCTCATTGCCAAATTTCCAACAGACCTCACAACCTCTGAGGATGCCTACCATAGATGTGCGCCAAACATCAGGAGAGAATGCTTCTGGAACATGGCCATACAGCCTGGAAAACTCACAGCAACCCAGTGATTTCAGCCATGAAAGCCTTCGACAATACAATATTTTATTCTGTCTGAACTACGCCTGGAATACGCACGTCTGCCAATGACCCATTTCTCTTCAATAGGAGATTACCCTGCCTGTGTCAACACTGTCATGGTTATTATGAAGTGTAACAATAGGATGATCACAACTATTCAGCTGCTGACCTTTGAACACTGATGAAATTTTGCCCCTGTCACTTCTGTGTCGCATGCCTATACATATTTTGGTGGATGTTCGGTGCCTTCAATCCATTTCCATCTTATGGCAACCTTATCATGGGACTTTCCTGACAAGATTTACTCAGAGAGGAGGTTGCTATGGTCTTGCACTGAGACTGAATGTGACATGCCCATGATTGCCTAATATGCTTCCATGGCCGAGCACAGATTTGAACCATGGCCTCACAGAATCCGAGTTCAACACACAAACCACTAGACCAGCTTGGCTTTCGCCCATAAGTAGTTGTTCAATGCTTTCAAATCCTATGGTTTTCTTGGCAGAATATGTTCAAAGGAACTTGCATCTGAGGCTGCCAGAGCATGAGTTTCTCAAAGGACCCCAGGTGTTTCTATGACTTGTCTTCCAGTCCAATACTTAAAGCACTATATCATGCTGTAGTAATGGTTTATGGAAACTGGGAACATAGAAATGGGAAATGATATATCATGTCACAAGTCTGCAGTATTGTGGGGCTGCTAAAAGGCAAATGTTACATTACACACCACATATAAGTAGCTCTCAACAAGGATTATTTAGTAAAGTCCTGGGCTTTGACTCCAATCCTTGCTAAGAATGTCTTCTGTCTTGAGGAATCTGCCTGCAGCCTCAAGCCTTTTCCATCTGTAACATAGGAATAAAAGTGATTGACCTCATAGGTTTGCTGGAAAGCTGAAAGAAATTAAAGCTCTTTTTGCATATGTTGAGTTCGTTGATTCATGAGAAATAGTTTGACACAGCTGTCTTTAATGCTCTTTCTGTTCTTTAATCTCTTTGGTGTATGTTTGATTGCAGGCGGGGAAGCTTTATGAAGCGTAAAAAGGGAGTTGGAGCATGTTGGGGATTCACCAGACTGTGCAGCAAAGAATGGGAGAGCACTGCAGTTCCACATCCATTGCCCATTAGCAGATCATAATTGTCAACATGCTAATTACTGTGCATCAGAATGAGTCATCTTCTGCTTGTTTATTTCTGAATGACATTTTGCAGTTCTAGTTCAGTATGTGGATAATGGCAATTACAAAAATCATAGTTAATGCTGGGCCTGATTCTGTTATCACTGTAACATTGTTTTATACACAATGCTTACATTGTTCATTTTGCAAACAAAACAAGGTTCGGCAGTTTTATCCAGCATTCAGGGATAATGAATTCAAGTATCACCTATTCACGAAGCCATAGATTGTGTACAGTTTTGTAGGTAGTAAAGTATATAATTCTGTAGATCTGATCTACTTCATGCCCAAAGGCCTAACAGCAGAAAACCAGCAAGTTGTAGCTGACTTCACACAGCCGGCTTAATGTTAACTGGTTTAATGGAATATGTAAAAAAAATTACAATTCAATATGATACACATATATATACACACACATAAATTTTACTCAATTAACGAAGCTGGTAACAAGCTCCTTTTTATAAAGTATTTTGTCTTGCCCCCATTTATCTTCTTTTCCTCTGGCTAGCTGGGGTTTTTTGGCAGCATTAGCAATGGCAGGATGATGAAGAAAGAATGAGCTGCAGCAGTATCTACAATCAATCTATTAAAGCTCGAACTGGGAATGAACAGGATTCTGCTCCAACCAATCCACCTGGAGTTGTGTGAACCTGCCTTCAACAGGCAAGATGAACAGCAGCTGCCTTAAGAGTCTCTTACTCTGATGTGTAAACAGCAAAACAGGGGGTGGGGGAAAGCAAAAAGCAGTTTAGCATGCCTCATTAGCCCCCCCCCCCACCTCACCCCAAGCACGTTTTAAAAAAAAAAGCAAATATCTATAAACAAAAGTAGAAATCATGAAAAGTGGAGAATTTCAAGTGTTTTCTAGAAGGTTCAAATTTTTGTTGTCTGCTTATGCAAGGCTCACCTCATTGTTTTGTTTCACAAATGGATGTTCATTTTGAACAAAAGGTTTTTGCAGAAGCATGTTGGAACTGCTCTTTTTGAGTGGTGTTGGAATGAATCCAATGCTTTGCATTTTATTTCTATCTCTGGCATCAGATTTTCTGTTTAAGAAATAATGCCCAAGAACACATGCATCTTGCTAACTGAAGTATGCTGCAGGTATGAATATTCCTATAGAATAGTAATTTTATGAATTTGTGTGGAATATTTATTGTTGGAAACCGGCCTGAGTCCCCCGATAGAGGGGAGAAGACCGGTATACAAAATTGCTAAATAAATAAATAAATACAAAACCAATGGTTTTCAATTTTGGAAATGCATATTTTGACCTATAACTACACTAAACCCTGATCTTTGAGTGTGCTGCCCTGTCTGACAACAACTTGGATCCTAAGACAGAACAGCACCCTTAAATATTTCAATCACTACATTTTTTTTTTGTGTACACACATTGTTAACCACTTGCATATAGTCTTATATGGTATTTTATCTGCTGGTTGCTAGAAAATTCCTTAATCTTTGCTGACATAGGCAAGCTGCAAAACTAGGTTTATCCAGACCAGGGGTCCCCAAACTTAGATTTGTGGGCCAGATGCGGCCCTCCAAGAACATTTACCCAGCCCACCAGCCTACACTGTAGACTTAGGGTTACTCTATGTCTGAAAAGACATGAAGGCACACAACAGTGATCCTAATTAATTTGACACACTTCCCATGGAAATACTGGTAAGTTTATGTTGGTTAAAATTGTGCTGCATTTTAAATATTGTATTTTCTCTCATTTTTTGCACTACAAATAAGATATGTGCACTGTGCATAGGAATTTGTTGATGTTTTCTTCAAACTATACTCAGAGGGACTGTGAACCAGCCCTCTGTTTTAAAAGTTTGAGGAGCCCTTATTCAAACCATGGGATTATGGGCTTTAGGGTTATAGTTGGTTACTTGATGGCGGTTACAACAAGCATAGGCTTTATAACTAATAATAGGGCTGAAGCTGATCCATCAGCAAGTCACTTGGTGTTATTCTGGGATTCAATTGCAATCAGAAAAATAGAGTGAATTTGCCTCTTCACTGTTGGAAAAGATACTCATTGCTCCTTGACACATAGCCACTTTGAGTCTCCTTGTGGAGAGAAAAAGCAGAGTATAAACAAACACAATGACAACAATAATAATAACCTTGTGAAATATATATGGATGAAAAGGCTGAGGACCAATCATATAAATAATTCTACACAATATGACCCCCCCCCCCATTTATTAATTACTATATCGTAATTTTTAAAGTGTTAAATAATTTGTTTGTTCCAGATGATATTCATGCCATGTCAACAATGTGAGAAAAGAGTGGTCCATCTAAAACTGGAGAAGGGAAAGGATGGACAAAATTCCCTGTATTCTTATCTATTGTAATTTAATAGCCCCGCTGCACCAAAGCAAAGCTTTGACTTCATACTGCTAAACAGATACATTTAAACTAAGAGTTAAGAACCTTCAGTGTGTCAGAAACTGAATTATTGCTGCTCTTGTCACTATTCACCATTAGCCAGAGTTGATGGAAAACTGATATGGCTAGATTATCAATAATTCAATTGGTGATATTGCTCTGTGAGCTCAGCACTGAAGACCACAGATATGACTTGCTTCCTTTGTCTTCTTTCCTAATCAATGCCTAAATATTTCTATATTTACGTGAGAATCATCCTTTTGTGCACTACTTCAGTAATTTAGTAAAACTGTATGGGATTTAGATATTTATCTCATTGATGTTGTAGGGTTGAAAATGTGTTTCCACGTGCAGGCTATATTACTAGTTGCTGGGCTGTTTTGATTTTTGTGCCACCGCTCATAGAATAAATCACATATCTGCATCAGACACGGCTGTTTCGGGGAGACAACCATTTTAATATAGTCTTTAAAATCTGGAGGGCCATAGGCTCTCCAGCCCTGAATGATACCATTTTAAAGCTCATTCTCACTCCTGGAGGAACTGCCGTTCTGTGAATCTCTGGCCAGGAAATAAGACAACTCTTTGGAGGAAGCCATGATAGCTAAAGCAGTCTCATACACATTAAGAAGTGTGTCCATGTTGCAGGCGATTAACTTTTGGTGGACTGTTATAGTTCCATATCTTGAAACATAGTTTCAATATGCAAAGAACCAGACTTCCTCTGGATTGTCTTCTCTGGACTGATTATACTCTTGCAAAATGTGGGTCATTTTGGAAAAGTAAATTCTGTTTTCACTTTTAGGAAAAGTAGCCAATGTTTTTAATTGGGCCAAAGATACAGTTGTCTTTTGCTTGCCCATACGGATACAGAACTCAACTAAAATCAACTAGAGAATGAATCCACCTTAAATCCGGTTCCTTCCTCCAGCAGAATTCTGGGGTTTGTAGTTTAGGGAGGAGCCTTTAAAAGCCTCACTCAACTACAAACCCCAGAATTCTGCAGGAGGCAGAAACTGGATTTAAAGTGGATTCATTATCTAGTGTGATCGACATACAGTGGGTCCTTGGTATCCACTGAGGTTTGGTTCCAAGACCACCAATGGATACCATAATCTGGGGATGCTCAAGCCCCATTATATACAATGGCATAGTAAAATGGCATTCTTTTTATAAAATGGTGGAATGCTCAAACTGGAGCGAGTGTGAGGATCTGAAATGGTGGGAGGTTATAGCAGGGTTTGCCTACAACATCAGCACAGTGCTTGGTGCATGGCAAAATCAAGATTTACTTTTGGGAATATTCCAGCCATGGTTTGTTGAATCCATGGATGCAGAAGCCACTGATATAGAGGGCTAACTACATGTGTGTGTGTAAAAGTAAATAATTAACAAACTTACATAGATGTATATACTTTGATAAGAGATTGAAGAGAGACAAGCATACCCAGAAGCTTCTTTGCTGCTGTTATCAAGTGTAACTAAAGCAGCCCTTATCAATGTCATTCTCCTCAACTCTCTTTAACTGTACCTCTGCCAGCTGTTGCTAGTAATAATACACAATGTATGTAGCCTCCATAACACTCTTGTCTGAGTGAACTCTCTTCTGCCACATGCTAGTGATGATCCTGAGCATTTAGAAAGCATCAAGGGCAGAAGACATAACTATGAGAGAATTCATTTGAATGTGATTTGATTACAACTCTTTCTTTCGGACTCAAAAAATAAATCTGAAAAATGAACTATTCAAAATTATCCTGAATGATACTCCTTCTCTCCCATAATTAAGACGGAAATCTGAAAGAACCCTTGTCTGTTTTGGTGCTAAATGTGTAAATACAGTAATTACTACATAATATTATTGTGTATTGAACTGCTTTTTCTGTTGATTTGTTATAAAACATGATATTTTGGTGCTTAATTTGTAAAATCATAATGTAATTTAACATTGAATAGGCTTTTCCTTAATCTCTCCTTATTATCCAACATTTTCACTTATCCAACATTCTGCTGGCCTGTTTGTGTTGGATAAGCGAGACTCTACTATAGTTCAAACCAGTATCGAAGAGCATAGTTTCGCTGTGCAGATGATTACATTGACAATCCTGGAATCAGCCTAAGGCCAAATGGTGGTTACACAAAACCCTGTGCACCGATGCATATTAAAGACTTTATTTTGTCTGAATTGTGTGTTTGGCTGCTGAACTTTGATGATAGCTTTAACTTGATCATCCAAATCAATTGCTGAATGGTACAGCAACACTTACATACATCCCTCATATTATTATTATTTTAATCTCATTACAACTAGCAATGAGATGTAGGCTCTTGGGTCCAGATCCTATATACTCTTACTTCAAAAAAAAAGTCTCTTAGTGGGATTTATGTCTGAGTACGTTTATGCTGGAATGGGCTGCATGTCTGTTGTTTAAAACCAAACATAGTTAGCATTGCCGCATAGAAATAGTCTCACCAGTGAGTTTATGGAAGAGTCTCAGGGTGCATCTACAAGGTAAAAGTAATGTAGTCTGACACTACCAATACTTTTTGCCACCAACGGCTAAAAACCTTGTAAAACGACAACTTCCATGATTCCACAGCATTGAGCCATGGCAGTTGAAGTGGCATTAAACTGCATAAATTTTAAAGTGGGTTCGCAGATTGTTTGCTCCCCAAATGTTGTTTAACAGTGGCCTCCTTGGTTGTTGCCCCTTTGTTGTGGAATTCACACCACTTTATTTCATTTTAGAAAGATGGTGAAGATATAGCTATTTTTGATTGCTCTTGCCTTTTGAATTTTACTTTAAAATAACATATGCAAACATAGAAAGCACTTTCTTAGACAAACATACTGGGATAATTATGTCCTTCTCATCCAAATTGTTTTTAAGGGATCATTTTAGTCAGTTTACTTTATAGCCACATGCGACCTCTATTCTACAAAAGAGATGCTGAAAAGAGTGGGTCTGCAGCTGTATCCTTGAATAGCTAAATGTTCCTGTGAGAATAAATTAGCAAGTGGAAACAACACTTACACTGCAGCTGTGAGAACTGACACCTATTTAAATAAGGAGAGCTGATCACACCCCTCCAACCTTATTTGTTTAATGCCATTGTTGCTCCCAGAGCCTAGATTTCTACCCATTCACTACAGGATTAATGCAAAAGGAAGGGCACCAAGTGTTTATGCCTTAATTCCACCTGCATGTGGTTTTTGAGTAGAGAAACAGATGTGTACAATCAGTGGTTTGCAACCTTTGGTCCCCCAGATGTTCTGGACTTCAACTCCCAGAAACCCCAGAATTGTGGGAGCTAAAGTCCAAAACATCTGGAGGACCAAAAGTTGGGAACCACTGTTACAACATTGACAAAGATGATATCAATGTCTGTTTATCTGCAATTTCACTTTTGGGAGCTATCCTCCACACTTAGAGGAAAGAAGAGCTGCTTTGCTGCTTCCACAAGAACCTCTTGCACATTCTCTACAAACACCTTAAAGAGTAGTGAAGCGTAAGCTTTACTGAACTATGGGTGACTTCAGGAGATCAAACTACTTAATTTAAACCACATGGAAAAATGTTTCATGAGCACAAAGTTATTTTTCGTGTCAAGTTGAAGCCGGAAAAACTGAAGTTTGAGTTATCCCACAGATACCGAGAGGAAAAGCCTGGTGAGTTCTGCTAACCATGAATGTTACGAGATGAGCAATCAGGATCTCACCAGCGTGAAGGCAAATGGCGTAAGTTTTTATTCAATTTGCAGAAGGAATGCTCACATGGTCACAGAGGCTTAAAATTTGCAAGCGTACCGAATATGGAAAAGGCCGATATCTTTATATACAAATAATTCCATGCATTAACATTGCTACCCACTTGAAATTTCCTCCCAGCCCTTTGATTAGTCCATGCAAAAAGCTGGCTGGCATTTTCTTGGCCCCTGATTGGTCTGGAGGCGGGGCACCAAAGACTTGCTCTCTGATTAGCCTGGGAAGCAGCGACATGGCTGGGATTCCCCACCCAGCTGGGTAGGGGCTTCCAATAGTGAGATGAGGGAGAGCTCTGGGTGGAAAGGTCATGTCTGCCCTTGGGGATATTGAAAAGTTAATCCAAAGATAATGAAAGTCCAGAAAACTGAATGAAAGTATTATACGGGTATCGGGTCCAGGATTCGGGAACAATGGTGACTTGTCAGGCCCAAAAACTTTCCCAGGAGAGAGACAATGACAAAGTCCAGTGTGTCAATAGGAGACTTGAGTGGATCATCTGTGCCTTCTCTTGTCATTGTCTTGTGGTGGTGAACTCCCAGAGGGAAGTTTCAGGTGGCATATTGGAGCCCTCCTGCCGTTTGCCAGGAATTGTCTTTGTCACCTTGATGGTTATCCAGAACTGACCCCAGACAAGGAGAGGGCCTGGAGTGAGATTGTTCAGAGGTTACTGCACTTCACCTTCAAAGTTTATATTTCATAATAAATAGAAATAAAATGAGAATGTGGTTTATTTCATACAAGGTTAGGAAAGGCTGGCTGGGGAGGGAGAGTTGATTGCCTTATTTTTGTTATATTTTATAGGATGCTCACACATGCAGATTCACGCGGGGGTGGGAATAATAAATAGAAAATAGTTATGGACAGTAGGGCGAAGTGGAGGGAGAAGCAATGGGTTATAGTAAGGGAGAGAGATTGATATAATGTATCTACAGCAGTGGGGTTGGTTGATAGTCTGTGGTGCCGGTTCCACTGATAGTGGGGCAGTGGGAGTTATGTGTTACTGGTCAGGGGGTGCTTGGGTGCAACTAGGGAATGGGGCGAAGGCTATGGCAACTCATTGAGGCCCTCCACCCTCGGGAGACTATAACTCCTGTGGATACTGAGTCTCCACTTTATGGAGGGAAGGGGGGGGGGTATTTCTGTTAGACAACAAAGTCAGCTTCTTCCAGTTAGGATGGTTAGTAGTTAAGTTGAATGGGTATGTGTGTCATTATCTTTTTTACAAAAGTAACATTTGCATGTTTTGGTAGCAGGTATATGAAGAAATGCCTTTATGCATGGCTAGTTTATACATTCTGTTTCCATTTCT
The DNA here is from genome assembly GCF_037176765.1 of Anolis sagrei. Classification (NCBI taxonomy): domain Eukaryota; kingdom Metazoa; phylum Chordata; class Lepidosauria; order Squamata; family Anolidae; genus Anolis; species Anolis sagrei. Next base: position 190,583,531 of record NC_090022.1, on the reverse strand, counting down.
TCCTAACTATATGTTGTTGTTGGCTTTATCTACATCAGTGCTACTTAACATTCTGATCCCTGCAGCTTTAGGAATGAAAAAGAAAGAAAGAAAGAAAGAAAGAGAGGGGGAGAGAGAAAGAGAGAGAGAGAGAGAGAAAGAAAGAAGGAAGGAAGGAAAGAGAGACAGGGTAAAAAATACTTTTTAAATATAGTATCAGGGCCACATGGGTGGATAGGGGGAATTTCCAGATTCTGAGAACAAATGGCTTTAAAAGGGCTGGTCTATGCCATTGAGTAACAATTGCTGCCTTTCATACTTCTGGGATGTAATGGTCAGGCTGTTGCATTGTATTCTTTGTATTTATTTACAATATTCCTTACTTGGATTTTTCAGTCTTGCCTAAGGCAGCATTTGGACTGAAATGAAGGTATTTGGGGATTAAAAGGAACATAACCTAAAAAAACAACCCTTCAATTGGTTCAAATATTTGTCAGAGTAGTCATTGCCCTGGCAGGCCTTGGAAAGAAGAAGAGATAAGTGCAGCTGCATCATGCCAAGGGAGAGAAGAAGGGGCCATGTCTGCTGGACTTCCTACACTGCCAACCACTTTTCCTTTTGTGTCATGTCCTAATTAGACTGGAAGTCCAAGGGTACGGAACTGTTTTGTTCTTTTCATTTGAAAGCACCGTGTACCAAGATGGTGTTATATAAATAAATGACATCAATGACAACTATAAATAAATAGTCAATGGTCAACAACTTTCTGAAAGTCCGATCTTTTGTAATTTGGCTGTATTACTTAGGGAAGGAGTTGCTTGACTGTGACAGCAATGATAAAAAGGCCTACCTCATTGATCGCATATGTCAAAATCAAGGCCTATGAGCTGAATCTGGCCCACCATGTCATTTTGTGTGTGAGGTCTAAATGCCAAATACAATTTTTATTCGAGTCTATCTAATGCACCTTCAAATCTAATGAGCACTCCAATCTTAAAAACCCCAAAACAAAAAAAAGTATTTGCTGTAGAATGTACTCAACAGCAGGCTGGTTAATCTGTTGTCCCATGTATACTACAGGCAGTCCCTGAGTTAAAGACTTACAAACAACTCATAGTTAAGAATGGAGGTGACACAACAGGAAAGGAGAGAAATCTATCCCTTGGAAGGGAAATTAACTCCTCGAAGAGTTATCAGGGGGAAAGGTGTCTCCACTGAAGCTTTATCACCAATCCTTGTTTCCACAACATGCCACATTTTTCAAAATTCAGTTATCACAGGGACAGAAAGTAGGATGAAATATTCTGAACAGGGGCACAGAGAGGAAAACAAACACCATGGGTGTTAACCCTTCCCTATGCTATGCAAAGCATCCATACGTGTGTGTGTATTTGGCTGGAGTTACACTTAAAAAATTGACCTGTTCCAACCTACATACAAATTCAACTGAAGAACAGATCCACAGAATCGATATTGTTCATAACTTGGGGACTGTGTATTAGAATACCAAAGCTTCTAGCAACAGAAAAGAAAACCTTGGAGTGCATCTTTACTGTAGAATTAATCCACTATAACTGCCCTGGATCAGTGTTATGAAATGATGTAGCTTTACAAGGCTGTGAGCTTTCTCTGCCAAATAATGCTGGTGAGTCACCAAACTACAAATTTAGGATTATATAGCATTGAACTGTGGCAGTTAAATAAGAGTTGACATCCCTCAACTAGGAGCTCCAGGTGCTCCTGAAGCAGCTTCCCCTTTTGATTTGGTTCAGCACTAATATTATTGTATTACACAAATCTAACTCACACTCTAATTTTGGCAAAATAATTTAGTCAAAAAAAGGTAAGCATTAGATTTGTGTAAGTTTGGCACTCAATGTAGTAATATACTAGTATAACAGTATCATTTTTTGTTTGTTTATTTATTTAAAATATTTATATTCTGCCCGTCTCACCCCGAAGGGGACACAGGGCGGAGCACAGCATATACAAGGCAAACATTCAATGCACACACAAATTCACATACAATACATAAACATTAAAAAACATTGATCAAAATATTAAAATACACAATTTAAAACCGTCATAGTTATCCGCATCAAATCTAACTGGCCTGGTCATCTTTCTTATTGCCACTATGCATAAATATATGTATACACACATATACACACATGTTAGTTTATATATATTTCTCTGTGTATTTATATTTGCATGTGTGTGTGTGTCTGTATCTATACACACACTTCTCAACAATCCTAGATATTTGAATGTATTTGTATATTTGTTTGTGTCTCTATACGTATCTTCCTATAGTATGTGCATTCAGGGTGTCCCTCCAAAAATATACAGTCTTACAATTACGTGCAGCCCTCTGAAGGCAACCATATGGCTGATGTGGCCCTTGGTGAAAAGGAATTTGATGCTTCAGTAATCAAGTAAACTACCTTCAAAAGTGGGACTTGGAACCCACTCTTCCATATTTTTCTGATCTCAGTATGCATCTACACTGTATAATTAATACAGGTTTACACTACATTACCTACAATGGCTCAGTACAATGGAATTTATGGGAGTTGTAGATTCAGAAGATCTTTAGCCATTTTCTGCCAAAGAGTACGAGCGTCTCACCAAATTCCAGCCCCCAGGATTCCATAGCATTGGGCCATGGCTGTTAAATTGGGGTCAAACGTCATAATTTTGACAGTTCAGTCATGAGCAAACTTTGGCCCTCCAGGTGTTTTGGACTTCAACTCCCACAACTCCTAACAGCCGATGGGAGTTTGCCCATGCCTGGTGTAGATGCACCATCTGTTTCTAGTTATATGGTCTAATGTCTAGGATGGCCTGGTTACATCTCTATGTTTATATCTATAAATGGGGTGGGGGTGTAAAATTTTAAATATTTTCGAGGACTGCCAGGGTGCATGAAGACACTGGCTGAACTGATGCTACTAATGTCAGGATGCAGCCTTAAGTAGTGATAAGAATAGGCCAAATGATGGGCAGGACCTTTCCCACTTGTCACTGAGCTGCCATTGTCTGAGTGTACTTCAGGAATACGGGAGAGAATCCAAGATCCTCTTCAGAGAAGCTGGCTTCTCTTGGCAGGCCTGTGCTTGGCAAAACCTTTTATGCTAAAAATTGACCACAATTCGCCAACTCCACCCCCACAGACCTGCCAGGAATACTCTTTTCCCCTTTGAAGATTAATGAAAAGCCTAGCATCTTTCAGAGCACTGGAAGATGGGAGGATTATAATTTCACCCTATTGCTTTATATTTTAGCAAATAGTTTTTTAAAGCTGCTATTTCATTTATTTTATTTTCCCCGATTCTTTGGTCATACGATATATTTGTTGCTGTCCTTTCTGACTTATGATAGCTCTAAAACAAACCTATCACTGGTTGGCAAGATTTGTTCAGAGGGGCTTTGCCTTTGCTTTCCTCTGAAGCTGAAAGAGTGTGATCTGTCCAAGGTTACCAAGTGGGTTTCCATGGCTGAATGGGCACTTGAACCCTGGTCTTCCAATGTCCTTGTTCGCCACTCAAACCATTACAACATACTGGATTTAGTTTGAATATGTTTTTATGGATTTTAACTGTTTTTTAAAATATCAGTGATATTTAATTCTGTTTTAATGTTTGTATATTGGTAAATTTTAAATTGTATTGAAATTCTTTTAATATAAGCTGCTTTGAGTCTACTTTTGAAGAGAAAAGGTGAGGTAATAATAAGAATGATAATGATGATGATGATGGTAATAATAATAATAATGGGGTGTTTTGGATATGGAAACCATTATCTTTTTCTAGTATATGGTAGGCCCTTAGTATCCTAGGGTTTGGTTCCAGAACTCAAGTCCTATTATTATATACTAGCCATCCATGCGTTACTGTGGCCATCTGTGTATATGTGTTTTGTGTGTATATATGCGTGTATATATTTGTGTATGTGTTTATAGTGTGTTTGCGTGTATATATGTGGTTTTGCACATGCGTTGTAATGTATTTTTTAATTTTTTTTTTTGCTTTTTAAGTGTTTTCTGCTGTGTTTTTCAGTGTTTTTATGAGTGATGGTCACTCGTTGGCCTGATAGGTGTATTGTGTCCAAATTTGGTGTCAATTCATCCAGTGGTTTTTGAGTTATGTTAATCCCACAAATGAACATTACATTTTTATTTATATAGATACAGTGGTGTAGGAAAATGGCGTCCCTTATATAAAATGGTCAAATCAAGGCTTGCTTTTTAGAAAATACTGTAAAGATGTGGATGATTGAATCCATGGATACAACATGTGCGAATATGGACGGCACACTGTATTTTAATTTCTGCAGTACACTAAATTCCAGTGTGTTAAATAAGGCTTCCACTAAAGTAGGTATACACAAACTCACAGCAACAGATGAGCAAAACCTCCTGATGCTGGTTGATGAAAGAGACCATACAGTGAAAGAGAATATGATCTTGTTTGTGAGGAACCAACGTTTTGTTTTTCATTTGGGTTGACTTTAATCGATGGTGATCCTGTAACTGAGGCCGCATATACACTGGCGAATAATCCAGATCATCTGCTTTGAACTGGATTATATGGCAATGTAATAAAAGTGTAACTGGATTCAGAAACTGGATTATATGGCAGTGCAGATCCAGCCTGAGGTCCCTTCCACATAGCTGAAAAAAAATCCCATATTATCTGCTTTGAACTCTGATATACGGCAGCGTGGACTCAGGGCCCTTCCACACAACCCTGTATCTCAAAATATCAAGGCAGAAAATCCCACAATATCTGTTTTGAACTGGATTATCTGAGTCCACACTGTCATATATGCCAGTTCAAAGCAGATATTCTGTGATATAGGGTTGTGTGGAAGTGACCTATGATAACCCAGTTCAAAGAAGATAGTATGGATTATCTGCCTTGACATTCTGGGACACCATCCACACAGTGATATAAAATCCACATTGAACTGGATTATATGGCAGTGTGGACTCAAATATTCCAGTTCAAGCATATATTGTGGGTTATTTGCCTTGATATTCTGGGTTATAGGGCTGTGTGGAAGGGCCCTCAGGCAATGGCTGGACAATAGGAACAGGCTAATTTATTTACATAGCCATGGTTCATAGCTTTTATTATGCCCATTTAACAGATAGGACTGGGCTAACACATAGTTTAAAATAATTCATGAATAACCTGGAACTTTTATATGTGTTTGTTCATAGTTTATTTTCTTCATATAAGCCACACTGGTTATATTCAGGATAAAGGTTACAGATAGCCCTTCCACACAGCCATATAACCCTGAATATCAAGGCAGAAAATCCCACAATATCTGCTTTGAACAGGGTTATCCTGGAAACGTGGGAGAAAACGTGGAGGCAGTGACAGACAGTATTTCTAGGTGCAACGATTACTGCAGACGCAGACTGCAGCCAGGAAATCAGAAGATGCTTACTTCTTGGGAGGAGAGCAATGACCAATCCCGATAAAATAGTGAAGAGTAGAGATATCACACAGACAAAAAAGATCCGCATAGATAAAGCAATCATATCCCCCATAGTCACCTACGGACCATAGGGAAGGCTGAGTGAAGGAAGATAGATGCTTTTGAACTGTGGTGTTGGAGGAAAGTTCTGAGAGTGCCTTGGACTGCCAGAAGATCCAACCAGTCCATCCTCCAGGAAATAAAGCCTGACTGCTCATTGGAGGGAAGGATAGTAGAGGCAAAGATGAAGTACTTTGGCCACATCATGAGAAGAAAGTAAAGCTTAGAAAAGACAACAATGCTGGGGAAAATGGAAGAGAAAAGGAAGAGGGGCCGACCAAGGGCAATATGGATGGATGGCATCCTTGAAGTGACTGGCTTGACCTTGAAGAAGCTGGGGGTGGTGATGGCCAACAGGGAGCTCTGGCGTGGGGTGGTCCATGAAGTCACCAAGAGTTGGAAGCGACTGAACAAATGAACAACATCCTGAGTCCACACTACCATATATTCCAATTCAAAGCAGTTCATGTGGAATTTTATTCAGCTGTGTGCAAGGGGCTGAAGACACAGTAGTGCCCCTGAGTACATGCTGTATTTGTTTTCCTCCTGAAGATCCATCTACACCAAGGGTCCTCGAACCTTTTAAACAGAGGGCCAGGTCACAGTCCCTCAAACTGTTGGAGGGCCGGATTATAATTTGAAAAAAAAAGTGAATGAATTCCAATGCACACTGTACCTATCTTATTTGTAATGCAAAAAAAAAACAAAACCTTAAAAACAATATAATAATTAAAATGAAGAACACGTTTAACAAATATAAACGTATTAGTAATTCATTGGGAAGTGTGGACCTGCTTTTGGCTGATGAGATAGGATTATTGTTGTTGTGTGTTTTCAAGTCATTTAAGACTTAGGTTGACCCTGAGCAAGGGCCGGGTAAATGACCTTGGAGGGCCGTAACGGCCCCCGGGCCTTAGTTTGAAGACCCCTGATCTACACTGTGGAGTTAATGCAGTTTAGTGCCACTTGGAACTGCCATGGCTATGGGCCCTTCCATACAGCCCTCTATCCCAGAATATCAAGGCAGAAAATCTCACATTATCTGCTTTGAACTAGGTTATCTGAATCCACACTCAGATAATGTGGGATTTTCTGCCTTGATATTCTGGGATATAGGGCTGCCAGGGAGTCATTTCACACGTCCCTTGGCCTTCTCTGCCAACTACAAATCCCAGGATCCCGTGGCAGTCGAAGTGGCACCAAACCGCGTTAATTCTACAGTGTAGGCGCACCCTAAGAGGCGCCAATAGGGCGCACGCGCTTCAATGGAGACAATATCAAATCCCTCAAGGGAGCTTTCTGTGTGGACTCTCCTAGGCGCCTTGACTTATTTCTCCCCTTAACACTGAAGCCATTTCAACCCTTCGCCCTTTGGTGAGATCTCTTTAGACCTCCGTGCTTGGAAGCCCGGCGTGACAAGGAGAAGCCAGGCGGCGAGGCTGATGGCGGCCTCTCCTTTCTTCTCCGTTCTCGTCCTTCTCCCTCTTCCCTCCTCCGAGCCACGCTGCTCCGGGAGGACTGTGCGGCGCGAGGCCGGAAGGGGGATCGCGTCTAGTTTGAAGGACTGAGGCCACTCTAGGAGTAGCCCTGCCTCCGCTCGGCACGGCCTCATCTTTATGGCCCGCGCCGCTCTAGCCGCAGCCTCTCTCTGGCACGAGCGCCCCAAGGGGAGGAGACGGGAGGGAGGCGGATCATTTCCGGGTCAAGGCGGGGTTGAAATCGCCCCGCTCTCCAGCTCCCCCTCCCAGACCCGCCGAGGCCGCCGCCGTAAGAGCAGCTGCCGCAGCCCCTTCCCGCTGCCCTCGCCCTCCTCCCGCCGCCGCCCTCCCGGCTCTCTCCTCTTCCTCCTCCTCCCCTCCCCCGCCCCGCTCCCTCCGCCCGCCCCGGAGACCCGCGCACCGCCCGCCCTCCCTCCTCCCGCTCCCCTCGTCCCGTCCCCCTCCCCCACTGAGGGAAACGCGCGCCCGGGCGGGCCCAGCCACCTCGCCAGGTAAGGGCGCCTCCAGTCCAAAACGGTTTGGCCCCCAAATTATTAATTTTTAAAATATATATATTTATTCATTTTTTCCCCAAATCCCCGGTCTCGAGTTATCCCCATTTCCCGACGACCCTGCCCCGGGAGCCCGCCCGCATGGGTACGCAAGGCCGTGGATGCGTTTGCGGCCTACTGCGGCCTAGTGGAGCGCGTGAGGCGGCGCTGTAGTGACTGGCGCGCGCGCGGTGGGGGGGGAGGAAAGGGAGAGAGGAGGGGGTAGCGGCGCTGCTGCTTTGGGTTCCACCTGCGGCGCGTGAGGGAAAGGAAGGGGGGGGGCTTGCGCGCGAGGGAATGAGAGAGATTGGGAAGGCCGCAGTGGGCCGGAGGGTGGGGGCGCTGTTGCTGCGTCACATTGGGCGGGATCTAGGCCTGGGCCTCGCGCGCAAAGGGAAAGGGGGGGGGGCGGCACGAGGGAGGGAGAGAGAAGGGGAGGGGCTTCTGCTCTGGGCGGGGGAAGGAGGGAGAAAGGGAGGCTGACGCGGGTGAGAATGGAGGAGGCCCGCTGGAGGAAGAAGGAGCCAAGGCTTGCGGAGGGAGGCGAAGGAGAGTGGCGTCGCGTCGCTTCCAATCCCGCCCCGCCAGCCACACAGCGCCCTCTTCTTCTTCTTCCCTTAGCTCCCTATTTCATCGTAGGATAGGAATCTTTGTAAGAACTTTTGCCATTGGGAGGGCTCCTCTTCATAGCGACAATAAGAGTAATGTTTCGACAGGGAAGGAATTGTTTGAGAGTGACAGGGGGGTTTCAGTGTTTAATAATTTCCATAGATATTTTTTTAACCTTTTTAATCGACAATATTGTATCATGTACAGAATATATAAGAAATACATTTACATTATGTGTGAAGAACCAAATCTTGTAAATGGCGTCCAATATTGTGCCATCACATAACACAGTATAGATCAGGCCTGGGCGAACATGGGCCCTCCAGGTGTTTTGGACTTCAACTCCCACAATTCCTAACAGCCGGCGAACATGGGCCCTCCAGGTGTTTTGGAGGCTGTTAGGAATTGTGGGAGTTGAAGTCCAAAACACCTGGAGGGCCGAAGATTGCCCAGGCCTGGTATAGATCCATTCAGCCTGCAAGTTACAAACATCTGACTTGCATTTGACTCCTAGTTACAAACAGGGAGGGGGTGGACAACAGGAAGTGAGGGGGAATCTACCCCTAGGAGGGGAAATGCACTCCTGGAAGAGTTATCATGGGGAAAATGTGTATTTTGGCTGCAGTAACATTTAAACAATGCACCTGTTCTGACTTACATACAAGAGCAAACCTGCAGAACTATCTTGTTCATAATCTGGCGACTGCCTCTACAAGGGTGTTTCAAAAAGATACGATTTGAAGGCACATTGAAATTGGGTCCATCATTTTGAAGCCCTTTCTTTAGGAGACCTTAGGGCCTTTTGGCCCACCCTGTGTAACAGTGAGGATGTGGAATTAACCTCCTCCTCTACGAACACTGGTAAGGGTTATTGACAAATCCCCCCTGAAAAAGAAATCATAGGATTTAAGGAAGAAATGTTCTGAAATGAAGGTAAAAGTATGAGCAGGTATAATTTTACCACTTCACTTAGGTTCAGGATATCAGGTGGCCTGAGGTCTTTGAGGAAAGTGAAATGATTTAAATAGGAACTGCTCTTGTCTTGTACTAAAGCAGTGGTTCTCAACCTGTGGGTCTCCAGATGTTTTGCCTTCAACTCCCAGAAATCCAAACAGCTGGTAAACTGCCATTTCTGGGAGTTGTAGACCAAAACACCTGAGGCCCCACACGTTGAGAACCACTGTACTAAAGGAAAGAAAAAAATGTGTCAATTGAAAGAATGACAGGCATAAACCCAAAACTTGATTTGGGAGTATGTCTTCTTTCCCAAGCAGTATCAGTTTTCTTTTCCAAGCATTCGGTTTTCCTATCTGTGTCATGTTCAAGCTGTTAATTAAGGTGGAAATGTCAGTCACTGCATTCTTTGAACACAGGAAGTTAAAAGGAAGAGAGAACAAAGCACTGAAGTGTGTTTTAAAATATATAGATCAATTTCTATAGCAGAAATATATGGTAAAGCTAAATCTTAGGTTCACTTATGTATGTAGTATTTTGTCATCTGTAATTTAGTTCTTTTATTTTGTCTAATGTTAAACAATAACTATATCAATAGTTTTAACAATAAAGTGTTTGTAAGTTGCTTGCTGTCACCTTTCATATACTTAGTATTTTAATTTAATGTCAAATTGGAGACTTAAGGCTACTATTAGTGGGAAATGATATTCCTTAAAATTGGGTTTGCACTGACTTCCTTTGGCCACTGCATAGGAGTTATGCTCAGAAGTTGCTCCTAGGTGATTTCAAGGTTGAGGCTGCTAGCATTTCCAAGTCATGGAGTTTAGTGAATAGTCACAAAACCAATCCCTTGAATGTCAGTATCTTTAAATACTAGTGCACTTGAATCTGTGAAAGTAACTGGAGACAGCCTTTGCTGAAGCTGTTTGTACTCCAATGGGCTATGAAGCTGAGAACTAAAAGTGTCAGCTGTTCTCCCTTAGCAAAGGGGAGAAAGGGAGTGAGGTCAGGTTGTTCAGGGGAGATGTTCCAGAGATTAACTTTAATCAATGGATTCCCATAAGGATTAACACATCTGGGTTAAGTGCCTCATGCCCAATTTATGAATAAACACCCAGAAGGTGCAAACATTTAGGTATCTTGTGGTTAGTGATAAGAATCTTGGTTTGGAGAATTAGTAATAGTCATCTTGGTTACTTCTTCCCTTTCATATAGCAGTAGGGCTGTAGTAAGAATACAACATGTTGTGGTATGTTCAATATTGTACAGTATAAGATCAAAAATTTTCTGGTGCCATCTTAAAAGGGTGTGTGTGAATGAGCTCATTGTGTGGTAATAAAACAGTATAGGTGGTCTTTATCTGTTCTAGTTTGATTTCCTCCCAGCGACCAAAGATTTGACCACTGACTAAGCCTGACAACTGAACACAAGATGGACACCGGTGTTATCGAAGGAGGTTTAAATGTCACACTTACCATTCGCCTACTTATGCATGGGAAGGTACTTGTGCTTCTTCATCTTGTTTGCTTTAGACTGAAAGTAGGTCACAGCAAATGTCTTGGAAAACCCAGTTGTCTGATCAAATTAAAGCATCACTTTGCTCTTGGCAAGCCTTGCTCTTTGCATCAGAGCATTCCGTTAAGAATAGTAGAGGATATCTATAACTTAGTACTTTTAAATAAATTAATTGGGTAATACTGTATTAGTGTAGTATCATTCCATTTTGAGTACTATATGGTGGAGATGGAAATGTCAGATTTTAAATTTATCTCTTCAATTATGCTTTTGAAGGGTGTGCAACTTGTAATCTATTAGAAGTAGGGTGAGGGGTATGGCTGTATGAATGTCAGAATGATTGAGAACTACACCTTTCTTGCATTTGCTGTTGCAGGAGGTTGGAAGCATCATCGGAAAGGTATGTGAACCCTCTTAATTCTTGTTCTGTTACATGAATTCAGATTAGTAATGTTAGTAACCAGTTTCTCTCTGCTTTTTGTGTGTTTGTGCATGTGTAGAAAGGAGAATCTGTAAAGAAGATGCGTGAAGAGGTAGGTTTGGGGGACTAAAAGCAGGAGACAAAAACCAATGAAGAGAACTAAGATAGACAGTAAGGGGCTCTTAAGATGGTAGGCATAGATCTCGAGGCAAACATTGTTAATTGTGAAAGTTATGGGGTAGTCTTGATGTATATTTGGGTATGTGGTTGATGGCCTTTCCAAAGAACCGGCTGTGGATCAGACACATCTTCATGTGAAGGAATGGCAGCCTTTTGCATTTCAACATCTGAAAGCCATGATTATTGATTTGGCTGCTCCGGTGCTAGTACTTACAATCTGCCTAATGAGGTAAAGCCTACAGCCTCATTAGTTGCATTTTTCTAAAGCATTAAGTCTCACTAAATTCAGTGAATTTTTTAGGAATAGGTTTGCTGTAGTCAAGTAGAAGGGAGGGATCCTAAAAGACATTCCTTGTTTTATTTGCAACTCTATTTTGTTTCCTTTCAGAGTGGTGCTCGCATTAACATCTCAGAAGGGAATTGCCCAGAACGGATTATTACTCTTGCTGGACCCACTAATGCCATCTTTAAAGCATTTGCAATGATCATTGACAAACTGGAAGAGGTGTGTAACCTTTATTCAATCTTCCTGATGCATTGACTTAACCAGAAGAAACACTGTTCTGTACTTCTTTTGTAACAACTCAGGAGTGATGTAACAACTCAGGTCCATCCATTTAACTTTCTGGCAGTATTGAGTGTGGCAGATAAATTTATTTCAAACATGAGATGAGATTGTTATACCTGTGTAAGCATTCTTAACAGCATAGTGTATTCAGCAGAAACATGGAATTGTAATTTTCCAATTGCAAATTGGCTTGTGAACCTTATAATAAAGAGTTTGTGAGAATGCAAGTACAAATCAAAGGAACTTAGATAGGCAGTAAGGGATTCTTAAGCTGGTAGGCATAGCTCTCATAAGAATGACCATTATGTGACAAAGAATATGTCGTGTATGTTGTATGTAAATCTTGGTGGTTATCTAGGGATGTTGACTAGGATCCTGAATTTACTGTCACAGGTAAGAGCTCCCAAGGGAAAATTATTTGTGTCATCTGTCAGTGTCTTTTAAATGATGTTTGAAGAGATTGAGGATCCATTGGGACCAAGTGAGATGGTGCTCTATGGAAGAGGTGTTATGGGAACTCACTCTACCTCTGTATTACAGATAGAATTTTCCTTTGGATCATAGTTCTGTTCCTGATGTCTGTGGACATTTAATGCTACCTAAGATAATGAACTCCATTTCAGATTAAGAAGTTGTTGGCAATTCTAATGTGTTTTGGATGTATTGTAGCTTCTAGTGTTTCTCAGAGCGTTTCTTGCCTGGAGGAGACATTTATCTATTGACTCTTGTCTTGGGACAAAGTGAAGCTGAGAACTGAGCTAAGTGTTTGGATTTATACAGCTAATTTCTTAAAAGTGTAAATTAGCATAGTGAATAGCTTGGCTTACCCTGCCACTCAACCCTAACCAGCAGAACTTGTAAAAGTGCTTTATTAATCAGAATTCTGCATCTCTGTGTACTGATGCTGTGGCCAAGGGAGCAATTTACTGACATTTTTGCTAGGTTTCTGCCTTCCTTCCCCACCTTGGGACTTAAAATGTCCAAAGTATCATTTTCCGTTGAGCTGCCTTAAAGTTGTTTACGGTTATTTTTTTTATGTTTTTCTTAGTTACAAGTTCAAATATGAAGGTCAATGGGTTTTAATGACCAATGAATTTCAGTTAAAGTAAATATCCTGGTTTGTCAGTTTTGAGTCTACAGGAATCAGCATGAGTTGCTTCTGAATTTAGCCTGCTAAAATTGTGATCTTACTCAATATCATGTTTTTTTCCCTTTGCCAGGGTTATTTGCCCTGCTGTTTTAGAAGAACCGCCCCAAACTGTTTTGTTCTATAATGCATAATACTGGTATTTCAATTTAACAAAAAATACAGAATAGAGGTGTAAAAGGCTACATGTCCATTGGAATCTGAATGTGTTTGTACCCCTAAAGCCAAGAAGTTAAATCAAATGAACCTCTGCAATACGTGTGCAAAGCTATGTCTTTAACTTTTGAAATGCACTGCCTAAGCATTACCAGAACATTAGTAACTTGAGAGGGCTTTTTCTACAGTCTCCACCTTCTTTTGAAAAGCTTGTGAACTGTCCTTGACAAGGGCAAGATGGTGTCTCTTTGCTCTCGGCAAAGAGATTTGCAGCTTGCTCAACACAATAATTCTTGTAGTCATGGCATTCTTTTACTCCATCGTGACAATGCCTGAACTACAGTAGGAATCTGATAGATCATACGCAATAGTACAAACCAAAGGTTTTAGTGTCTAATTGGTATGCCCTTTGAAGAGAAAGTGACTGCTTAGTTCTTTTTGTCAATTCAGAATTGCACTTGGCTTCAGCACATTGCCCCCCCCTCCCCAAATAGCATAAGTCTTCAATACCTCTGTGGCTTTGTGAAATGCAATTATATATTGAATAAAATTTTGTTATGTTCTTGATTCAGACTGTTGGGGAGTTCTCTTGGAAGGGGGAGCTGATTAGGTGACCCAAAGCACATGTGTCAAACGCTAGGCCCATGGACTGAATGTCATTATATGAGGCTCTGCATATTTTGCATCATTAGACATTGTGACTGCCCTGTTTGCCCAAAAATAAAATCTGCTCCAACAATAAGCCCTAGTATGTATTTTCAGAATTTTTGAGGATGCTCAAAATAAAATCCCTACTGCAAAAATAAGCCCTAGGTTCAGTTCATAAAAAGTTAGTGTCCAGACAGCTCCTAATGTAAACTCAGTTGGCAATAGATGCAGTACCAAGGAAAGCAGACGCCCTCCAAAGAATCACACTCAAAATACCCTCAAGAAACCCAAGAAAATAAGGGTTGGTGAGTGCCAGGCTCTCACACGCAGATTGGGTCGTTCCGCTGACATCACTCCTGTCACAGGCGTGTGACGTTCTATCATGTCCCTTGGCGTTCCACCTGCTCATCTGCATTCCACTGCATCCAAGTGTAGAGGTTGGCTCCCCCTGTTAACCAGAGGCAACCACAATGCTCTAATGTAATGGACTCAGGTGTGGAGTGACCCCAGCAGGACTACCTGGTCTGTGTGTGAGAAGTTAGTACTCAACAACTCTTACGTTTTGGATTACTTGGGGTCATTTGAATGCGATTCTTTCAGGGTGTCTGCTTTCCTTGGTAAAGGGTTTATCCACCATTTACTATGGTAGAGAACCATATGTAAACCAATGAACAAGACACATGACTATATTTGAATAAATGTGGATTTTTGTTTAAGAATAAATGCAGGTTGTTCATATAAAAATATGATACCCCCTGAGAATAAGCCCTAACACATCTTTTGAAGCAAAAATTAATGTAAGACCCTGTCTTGTTTTTGGGAACACGAGGTAGATTTAATGGGAGTTGTGATACAATAACATCTGGAAGCCTGCTGTTTGTTCTCTTTAGTTAGGATATTGTGGTTTGAATTTAGTTACAAGGCTTGTAGATATGTCAGATTTTGAATGTCCTTTAGCCTTTCCCCAAGCCAAGTCACAAGTGCTGTTAGGTTGCAGTTGCATTTATCCCCCAGTACACATGGCTTATAATCAAAAGTAGTGGGAGTTGTCATTCAGTAACATCTGAGGACCCAAATTTAGTAAAACCTAAAGAGCACCAACCTTTATATAGAAAAATATAGCTCTCATTCTGTATCCACAAATTCTGAGTCCATGAATTCAACTTTGAAGGCAACTATAAAGCTGATATGGCACTTGGGAAAAATGACTTTGATACCCCTGACCCAAAGGTATCACCAAGAGTATTTCCTTCGTTTAAATATGAATAACAGCTTGGGAGAAAGGCACATGCTCTAGTTTTGACTGCTTCCAAGCTGATTTATTGAATATGTTTTAGTGCATTCTGTCCACTTGCGGGTGCAGGAGAATCTAGGTATCAGACACCTTGGCTGATGTTGTTGATTATTGCCTCAGTAACATTTGCTAGTCACTGTCAGACCAAGCAGGTTTTGGAGTAGTTCCTCAACAGAAGATGTAATAGAGATATTAATTCTGCATAGATGTTGAAACAGCAGTTTCCAGTGACAGAATGTACATATAGTTTGTGCCTCTCTCTCAGCTGAAAGCGTGTATTACCTGAATTTTACCTTTTCCCCTAAGCATTGTGTATTCTTTAAAATGTGACTATGGCTTTCATTTGAAGTTTCTGTAGTTTGAAGTTTTTTAACATATTTTTTTCAGGACATCAGCAGCTCAATGACCAACAGCACGGCTTCAAGCAGGCCCCCTGTTACTCTGAGACTTGTGGTACCTGCCAGCCAATGTGGCTCTCTCATTGGGAAAGGAGGCTGCAAGATCAAGGAGATAAGAGAGGTGTGTACTGAACTCAGCTAGGGCAATGAGACTTGTTTGCTACTTGCCTCTGTTGCAGATGTTACATCAATTCCCCTTCATGGTGACTTCATCATGTGCCAAATGTGTTGAGGGTGAATACCACACATAGACTCTGTGTCATTCTACTTAATACAGCCATTTATATTTAGTGCTCATGAAACTGAGACTCAGTGGCTAGAGTCAGACTTGGTATAGCTGGGTGCTTTTTATAAGTTATCTCTCATTTCTTTGTCTCTCATGTTTTACTTTCAGGATCAGTTGTTGTCAGATAAGTGAAAGAGGTTTCCTGATAGTAAACAGTGCTCTCAGTGGATGACTGGTCTCAGAACTAGACAGTGCTGGGACCCTACCTTGATTTGTTTAAATAATTGTTCAATTTATAAAGACAGGTTAACTATTTTGGAAGTCAAGTATGTAGATTAATTTTTAATATTCAAAATGTAGGATTCCATTTGAACATAAGGCAGAGTATTATGGGCAACTTGTGGTACAACTATTTTTATTGAAGGGTAGTATCAAGGATATCTCAATTTTTTTCTTAATTGGAGTCTTTGGGTACAGTGCCATTTTGATGGGAAAAAATACTAAGTAGAGTGTTTGAGTTCTTTCATACTCTTATCAGATGCTTTCTATTACAAGATATGTCAAACCAAAGCTTATATTGCTGTATCGAAAGAGTTGTGACATTCACAGAAGTGAAGCTGACTGTTTTATACAGGCCCCTTCACCAGCCTCTCAGACTATGATTGTCTATTCTGCTCTTGTCTCCTTCCCCGTCTTCAGAGTTTAGCTAGGCTTAGGAATGCCTGCTATAGATCATCCATTTGAATTTGTTTTTCATACTGTCACTGTTAGAGCTGCCTGGGAAATAAACACTGGCTGATAGTCCCACTTAATGCTGACTCTCAGCTGGTGATAGTTAATTCTACATTTTAGCTGAAGGCACAGTATCACACACTGGCCATTTAAAAAAATCTTTTGGCATATTATTCCTAAACTTAAGCATTAAATAGGTGCACTGTGAAGGTAAGAAGTGGATTATATCGATCAGATTATTTGTGGCATCATATGTTCCCTGATAGGTAATACTGAATATGAGATAGATTGTCTCATCAGTATTAGGATGCTTAACCTCGAGCTGCCAAAAATGGTAGTTGTGAAATAGTAAAGGATATTCTTGCAGTTCATGATGGAAGAAACCCTGCCCAATTGGTTCGTTATAGAATCTGTGGAATCTGGAAAACTAGGTCTTTACCTGTAAAGCTGTTTATGAATATTGAATGTCTAAGGAATGTGAAGCCATGGCTCTCATGCTGAATCAAATACAGTGATATGTAAAAATAGTTGTAAACATGGAGCCCTTTTCTTTTGGCTAGTTCCAAATTACTTGGAAGATGGGGAAATGGCCATTCCACTGTGCTAACCAGCTGTCATATTGTAAGACCAATAACTCAGGGAGGCAAACTATGTGACTTGGTATTTTTAATCTTAAGAGCACAGGGGCACAGGTCCAAGTGGCAGGAGACATGTTACCCAACTCTACTGAAAGAGCGATCACCATCGCTGGGATTCCTCAGTCCATCATTGAATGCGTCAAACAGATCTGTGTGGTCATGCTGGAGGTAAGTAGGAAAGGCAGAGTACCCTATCTTTAAGATACTGAAAAGTTGTTAGTGCAACAGAAGGGCTACTGTTACTGGATTTCTGGTGGTTGCATTTTAGTTTTGAAACAGCTGAGACTGAATTCCTGTGCTGACAGCTGTCTGAGTGTTTTTACTTCATAACATGTCTGGGAGCCTGCATATGTGAGAATCCTCTCTTTCTACTTGTGTGTTTGAAGTCAGCGCTACTCAAAATGGTGCTCTGTACGTTGGTGCTAGTCCTTGACATGTTTCCAAGAATGAAAGAAATGATTGTGGTCTGTGGGCACAGGTATGATATTGTCCCTGGCACTTTGGGGGGGGGGGGGAGTCAGTCTGTCACAATATATTGTCAGAGAAACTAGGAAATATTTTCCTGGTTTCAGGTTCATAGGGACTTGATAGTGGAGAAACAGGGTTTTTAAAGGGGCTTACATCCAGTTTTAGCACTTCTTTAAATAGAACTGTGGAAGAGGAATTGCTATTGTAAAAGCAGTTGAATGTGCTTAAAATGAACATCTGTACAGAAGGTAATTCTTGCTCTAGCTTACAAAAAGTAGTGTGCTTCAGGAACCAACTCAGTAAAGCTAGTAAAAGTGGCCGACACTTGGTACAAGACCATATAAGAGTGTGTGTTGTAAGGCCCCATTTTAATGTGTTGAATGGGTGAGGGAAATATTGGCTCATTATATCTCTGTATCTTTGCTTGTGAGGAATTGTGGCATAATGGATTAAGAGTTGGACAGTGACTGGAGCCCTGAATTCAATTCCCCATTTATTCAGGGTAATTCATTTGGTGACTTTGGACTCTCACAGCCTCAGAGGGAGGCGGTGGTAGACCTTCTTTGAACAAGTCTCATCAAGAAAATTTCAGGATAGGGTTACCTGTACTCCGAAACCTGAAACACACAACAGCAGCAAATGCCTGCAGTGTTTATAGCCTCAAGTGATTCTGCTTGTCACAAAATAATAATAATAATAATAATAATAATAATAATAATAATAATAAACTTTATTTCTACTCCGCCCCCTCTTCCTGAAGGAACTCCGGGTGGCTTACAACAGTCAACAAATACAGAAAATAATATAGGCAATAGATAAGAAACAACAATAACCAATTATCACTACATAACATTAAAATAGCATACTAATAAAAACATTAATAACAGTGCATTTATTATCAAAGCAGTATCGTGTACATTGGCCTTCACTTCACAGTGACTTTGTATTTGGTTCCCAAAATTTTCATTTGATCAGGCTGTATGATGCTTTTTAAAACAATGCTTTCCCTCTTATTCATATTGGTTGAAACAAGCTGCTCTTCTCTGGAAGTTAATGCTACAAATAAATGAAATACACTAAAAACTGCCAGAGTTAATCCTCTACTATAGAAACCAATATGATTTCTGTTCAGGGACAGATCAAAGGAGGAATTGTGCAAGTTTGAGTAGGTAATCAGCTTAAACACCTCACAGAGCTCTACAAGCTTCTGCCAGATACAGAACTATTTTGGCATTAGAATGCCCACCAATTAACCATGTTTTTCTTTGCCTCTTCCTTAATCTAGTCTCCCCCAAAGGGCGTCACCATCCCTTACCGACCTAAGCCATCCAGTTCTCCTGTCATCTTTGCAGGCGGTCAGGTAAGGCCATTCCTCTTGTTGATTATGGGTAGGGGCAAGAAAACCGTAGCCTACCAAGCTTCAACACTGCCAGCACACATCAAACCACTCTGCATGCTTATCACCTGTGCTGCCCACCTGGCCAGCACAGTGCTACTTCTGCTGCTTTGGTTTTGTTCTTTGGAGGCTGCTCTCGAATGGTCAAGACGCTCTGATATTCTTTGGGAATTCATGTAGATAGCCATGTGCATTGGGAGAGTTAGCTGGAGTTGGCAGTCCACTTCAGACATACCAGCAAACCAAATGTCTGTTGCTTTCACTTTTGAGGCAACACTTGCAATTAGTGATTGCAATTAGCTTGAACTCTGCAGAGCAGTAGTTTAAAAGCAGCAGGGGATAATTATTGAGACAAACAGGTGTTGTGACAACTAGAACCCAGCGGACTGGGGAAGTGAGGAGATCCTGATTGCCACCATGATAGTTATAGGCCAAAATCTGGACTATTGAAACAAGTTTCTTTAACAAGATGACGGTGCCTAGAATGGCTCTTTGCTGTCGTCAAGGATTTTACATGGCTAGCTTAAAACATGCTGAGTATACTGGATCTGACTCTTTCTCAGACACAATTACGTAAGTTGCTTAAGGCATATGGAGGTGAGGCACAAGTGTAAATTTTTGGGTAAGGTTAAGCATTATTATGGCCAATGCAGGATGGGGCTTCAGTCTCCCAGCTGGCTTGAATCCTATTACTATTTTCAATGAAATCTGTTTGCTTGATGGGCTGTAAGAGTTCAGGTATTTTCTGCAAGGCATTTAAAAAATTACAACTGAACTTGCCAATACATGAAGCCAAATTAGCCAGATAGATTTTGTGTGAGGTTGAAACATGCAGTTCTGAGAAGCATGAAGCCTTTTGGAACTTTGTGTCCAGGGAAGACTCTTGCGTGAGTATCTGGAATTGGAACGCCCTGAAGACTTGGTCATTCAAATGACTCAATATTCATCTGTAAACTTCCTTTAAAGGGGCCAGAATTAATAGTTCCAATGCTTCCAATGTAGATTTGACTTAACTGATGGGTGGGAGAGGGGTGAGCTAAGCAAATTGAAGACTATGAAAGTTGTGTGTTGGTGTGCTGGGCATTAAATGGATAGTGTCAGTCAGCAACAGAATGTAGAGGCAGCAGCTGTACAGATCTGGCTGAGGTGTACCCAGTGCTTGCACATTGATATGCCACTTATGTTGGGAGATCTGTCTGATAACCTCTTGCTGGGGAAATGGTGCTGTCCTGGTCTTGTTCTTGCCTCAATCCCTTCCCTCTTCTTCCTTGCCCTGTTCATATTACCTACTCTCCAGAGGCTCTTGACAGCTTGCTAAGCAGGTGATTGGCAGCGGAACGGCACATGGGAGGTTATGGAAGATATTTGCAGTTGCTCGCTCGCATCCTAGAAGTTGGTCTTGTGGCAGGGTAGCTCTATTAGCGGGCAAGGCTCATTGTATCCGTGCAGACTCCCCCTGCCCCTGAGGGTGCCAATAATTGGGGTTTGCCCTCACGGAAATCTCACACTGTTGTCTTTGCTACTGATGTGACTTGAATCAGAGTAAGGCAGCATCTCTCTAGCACAGGTTAGCCCTTGATTAGAGAAAGTTTTATATGACTTTGGTGTTAGCGAAAGGTTTCGGATTGACAGCCCTGGAGACTGAAGTCCTCTATTTATCCACAGGACAGGTACAGCAGCGGCAGTGCAAGCTACCCCCACACCGCCCCATCAATGTGCCTCAACTCTGACCTGGAGGGACCACCTCAAGAGGTGAGAGGGGAGTTCAGTCTCCATGGCCCATTCAATCCTTGGCCTCTTTGAGACTGCCAACAAGGGTGGCAAGACTGGTGGTGGCGGCTTGTGCTGTGAACTCCTGTTCACTGGGAACTGGATTAAGGCCACCAAACAGTACTCGGCAGGCCAGTAGGCAGCCCTGCAAGTGGTTACAGCTTGGTCCTTTCCAGCTTGGGCTGCAGTTCTCCCCATGCCCTACAAGTGAGAGACTTGTGCCCCTAAAGTTTCACTTAGTCTTAAGCCAGTCCCCACACAGTCACTGCCTTGCTGGGTTGCTTCAGTAGCGTAATTGCCAAAACCATCCTGTTTGGCAGCTGCTTTCTCCCTCTTTTTCAGATGTAGTTCTGCCATCTAGCGCCTGGCAATAGTGTGTCCACCGTAGGTTCCTGAGGAGCATGGAATGCTGGGCAACTAACTTAGTGGGTTGGGGCTGAACACTCAGCTGGTTCCTTTTAGCTTTAAAAGCAGTTGGAGCATAGGAGGTAATTAAGCTTCCCTGTGGGGTCAAGTCTGGGTTGTATATAGGGCAAGAGGGCTTGTAGCACTGTCCAGTCCTCCACTACACAACAAATCATCACCGACAACCAGCAGTTAACACTAATCCTTTTTGTGGCAGGGGACCAGTTTCCCTTTTCACACTTCTATACACTTAGCTAATTCAAGCAGCCCCCTTAGAGACCTGCCTCCAGGCTCCCACCAATTCTCCCCCTCAGCTTTCTGGCTTCCTGGCTAGTTGAAATCTATCTGTCACTGGGTGGCTGTCCAATGGTTTTTAATAGGACTGTTTTCCTCCTTTTTGTAGGCCTATACCATTCAAGGACAGTATGCCATTCCACAGCCAGATGTAAGTTTTGTTTACACTTCTTGTCTTGAAACCACCCGACTCCTCCCTTCAAAATTTCTCCATGCTTTCTTAATAAGCAGCTTTAGCAATCTGTTTTGATTTGAAACCACAATTTGATCTAAAACGATCCTCAAATTTTGTTCAGTGCTTCTTTGCGTAGCCAGTCTTGAGCTGTCCTCCTTTTCCTGCCGGCCTGTGACACTTGCACAGCAAAACTTGGTACACATTTCCAAGTTCCAGTTTCCTCCCACTTCTCTCAATTTGACATAAACCCTTTAAAACAAGCAAGACAAAACTCCATGGTATACTGTCATTGTGGTTCTTGGTAAAAAGGGCATAGGTGTAGTGCATTTCACTGGTGGTGGTGAAGGGGAAGCTCGCTTCAAACCTCTGCTTTCCTCTTTAAGCATGATGCTCTGTACATCATGTTACTGTGCAGGTGTGGCTAGAAGGTGGTGGAGCGTTTGCTTGGGGTGCATTTCCTTGCCACGCTTCCAGCTTAATATAAAAGCCGTTAGCCATTTTAATTTGATGTTTAAAGGGTGCTTTACCTCCCTATTCTTTTTACTGATAATGTCTGTGTTTGAGTTAGATGTAGCACTTCTCATGGAAGGGCCCATAGGACTTAGATTTCCGCTTGTGGCATACTTAGGAAAAGAAAGAGTGGGCTGGGCTGAGTAGTGGAAAGATCTAGCAAATTGTGTTGTTTAATATAGGGGAGAGCATCTGGCTCCATTTAGTCACTCTTCATGATATACCTCTCTCCTCCAAATGCTTGACAGAGTCCTGCATGGTGTATCCCAAGCACCACTGCAAATCAGTCTCTGTGTTACTTTGCCTGTTCGTGCTTTGTCTCCTAGTGTTTGTCACAATTCACTGCAGATGCCTCCTGTTTAAACCCAGGGTACTTTGAGATGGGGGTTGGCTCCACACCCCTTCTGTCTGCACCCATTTCTGCTCAGGGCAGCGCTTGTCCTTAACCCTTCTCCTAAACTCCTGCCCCAAGGGGCAGCACTTCATGCTCAGCTTGCAGTGTCTGTTTATTTTCCTCTCTTTTGAAACTTTATGCAGAACTAGTAGGCTTTCAAAATTCCTAACATCATCTCTCTTTCTCTCCCTTTTAGCTGACCAAGCTGCACCAGTTGGCAATGCAACAGTCACACTTTCCAATGTCTCATGGCAACACTGGATTCAGTGGTATGAAAATCCCTTCTTTCTTGTATAAGCTAGCAGTCCAAGAATCATCACTTGGCCTTTAATGCAGATGCTGGCTTTAAGCTCCATTATCTCACTTTAAAAAGTCAACAGGTAACAAACTTGGGGAGTGGGTGGTCTTCACTACCCATGGAAATGAGACATGCGATTGCTGCTAGGTAGGGTGTTTATGCTATTTCCCCCCATAACCCTTTCAGTAGCTTTGCCAGTTATTTCTTGCCTCCAGCTGCTGCAATCCTGACAGTTGTGCCAAATTGTATAAAAGTTTGTCTTGTGGCTGAAAGTCTGATAGGGCTTCAGCTAGGACCACCACACTTATTGTCCCTTGTATCTTGACAGGCGTTGAATCCAGCTCTCCAGATGAGAAAGGCTATTGGGGTAATGACTGAAAAAAAACTGTAGTTACTCTATTGTGTGTTCATATTGGTGGGAGATTCTTTCCTTTATAGCCAGTTCTGCTAACCAGATACAGTGCAAGCAATTGCAAAATGTAGAAAGTAGTAGAGGTACAGATATTGATTAGGTTTGATTCTCTCTTCTCTTACAAAAGAAATCCAGCTGGAATCTATGGACAATCGAGTGTAATAGAAAGTGTCTAATTTCTCACTTAGGAGCAAAGTTGTTCCTTTTTTAAAGTGGTAGGTTAGCTATATGTTATGCGATAGCTACATTAGGTTGCTAAATTTAAAGGTCAGATCACATGATTTTGATAACAGTATCTGTCCTCCATTTGGTCAGTGAAGATTGTGCCTTAACAGTATTTGTGTCAGGAAGAACTCTGACATATGATTAAGATCTGAAGAAAATATGGGAGTGCATATTTGTTTTTGAGCCTGTATTTCCTACATTTTTGTGAGAGAGTTTCATAAAGGGTGACTCTGGTTCCTTCATTTGCATATTTGAACAGATATGCTATGTTCTCTTCACCCTAACCAGATAGAAGCTATTTTTTTGTTGTCTGCTCAGAAACTTTAATTCTCAGATACTTAGGAAAAGAAAGAAAGGGCTTGGATATAGCATCTTACATCTTGCTGTTCTGTCTGAATCTCTTCAGGATAGCAGTTTTTCCGGCAGCAAGTGCTAACCTGACTGGTCTGGTCCCTACTATCTCTGCCTCATGCTAAAATGTACTTTGGTCTCTTTCTGTGTTTTAGCAGGTCTGGATGCATCGGCTCAAACTACTTCTCATGAACTCACCATTCCAAATGATGTAAGTATTTTCAGAGTTGCAGAATACGTAGACATGTTGGATCTTACTAGAGCAATTCCACTGGTCTTGAGCTCCTGTGCTCTTTTCCCAAGAATCCCATCACAGGACATCGTAGCATTGTTCTTGTGCTATAGCCTGGATAGCTATCTTCAATTTGCTACACATGAGTGGAGTTTTTATATTCAGGACATTTGCATATTTGTATTCGACGAGGCAGTTGAGCTATAGTGCTGGAACTAGGGCACCATAACATCTTGTACTCTTCCTAAAGAATAAACAAACAAACAAGCTCTAGGCCTAAAGTGGGCCTTGACTCTAGATAATATTTTGGGGTTCTTGGGCATTTTTGAAACCATGCAACTTGCTTAAAATATGGTAAAATGTATTTGTAAGCTATTTTTAAATGAATTAAAAGGTTTGGGAGGCTTGAAGGGGAGGGATTTTGCTATTTTTATAGGAAGAGAAAGAGCAGTAGTAATAATTTAAGGGGGTCTTGCTTTATGGTCCAGTTCCATGACTAAAATGAGAGAACAGTTGTACTTTCTAATTGCAGTCCTGAAGCTCATCCTAATGTAGTCTTTACAACCTAGAACTTGGGAGGTGAATGCGTTGGCAGACACAATTTTATTTCAGTGCTTTTAAAAAGAAATTTAGATACTTGAATTGCTATGAGGGTCAGAAAGTGGCGTGAAAAATTCTGAGTATCCCCAGACACAGAAAGAGTTAACCTACTGCCCTTCAGATCTTTTGAAGTCTCACTAAATCTCAGCCTCTGTGGTTATTGGTCAGGGATTTTGAGTGTTGCAGTATAGCATCAAGTGTCATTTCCTACTTTCTATTCATATGGTTTACAATTTAAGTAGAAAATTGCAAACCACTAAATCTTTTGCTCAGGTAATGATAGAGCTCTCTTGTAGTGAAGCCTTGAGCATACAGATACCATGAGACTTATATGTGCTCCAAAATTGATGCAACAGAAAACAATGTTTAGGCCTCTTTGTGTTGTTAGGTTCGTGTTGCAAACAATAGAACAATTGAACCAATGTAGTTGTTCCGCTGTTGGAATCTTGAAGCCAATTTGGGGTGATTTCACATCACTTTGAGTTAAATGGCAAACATTGAAGCTAAGCAAGCTGTTTGGACAATCAGGAGTCTTTAAGTATAGTCTGAATTGAGGCCAAAGGTTTTGTTGAATCCTAGTGCATTTCTGTTACATTTGCAGTTATTTTAGTGCTGTATAGTGACTTGTGTTGCTAAGACTTCTGCGCTCATCAGGTTCTGTTCTGTCTACTCTGTATTACTGTCTGCATTGTGCACTCTTGCTTTGTTGTAAAGTTACAATATCAGAACATATTAGTGGGCAGATCCCTAATTGAAAAAAACAATATAATTACATTATGCAAGAAATATCAGTAATAACATGTTTTTTTTAAATTTCTGAGAAAAGTATAGTTGTTAATATGACTCTAAAAAATGGGAGGTCATGCTGACAAACAAAAAATACCCCGTAAGAATGATCTTGAATGCTAGGCAGGGTCAGCCCTTGTTAGCACTTGGATTGGAGCCCACTAATGAAAATAGTTGCTGTGTGCTGTATTTCAAAGGCAGGAACTGGCAAAAGTCTTGAGTATTCCTTGCCTAAGAAAACACTACACCACAGGGGTGTTAACCCTTCCCTTTCCTATGCTATCCAAAGCTTGTGTGTGTGTGTGTGTATGTATGGCTGTGGTTACACTTAAAATGTACCTGTTCCAATTTACATACAAATTCAACTTAACAAATTTTCAGAACCTATCTTCTTCGTAACCCGGGGACTGCCTGTACAAAGAACATAACTAGATCAGTTCTTCAGTTGATCTTGGTCATGATTTCAGTTTCCTGAATGATAGCATGGAAAAAGTGCTATTGCTCTTTCTAATAACTGGTTGCCACAGTATTTCAACACATTGTGTTTGCCCCATATGTTTAGTATAGTTGTATCAAGGCAGGGATGCAATGGAAGTTTCTCAAACGGCTGTGTAGAAGTGATAATGTGAGGAAGATAATAAGAAAGCTAGCTTAATGTTTGCAGTGTGTAGCAACATGAATAATAATGAAGGCAGAGTTTGTAAGGCTCAATAATCCCTGACCTAGACCATGTTAACTGTGTCTTAAGAGAGTTGTAGTCCAAAACATTTGCAGAGTGCTAATTGCCTGTTCTTAATTTGAATTTTTAGACTAAAATGTTACAGGTGATTCTTTGGTCTATCGGTAGTTATTGTTTGTTTGCTGGAGAAGCAAATTTAGAATATTCTTTTAATAAATATGCAGTTATAGTTTACTTTCATTTGGTTCTATAAATATGAGGACTTATAGGAACAAAAGATTATTTACCAAACATGAGATTAATGAGTTGTTTACCTAGCTTCATACATTCCTTGGTCTGTAGAGAAAGTGCCAGATAATGTTGGACTCTCAGGCTCCATTCTGACCCCCTCCCTTTTTTTTTAAACCACTCAGTTGATTGGCTGTATCATTGGGCGTCAAGGCGCCAAGATCAACGAAATTCGCCAGATGTCTGGGGCGCAGATCAAAATTGCCAATCCAGTGGAAGGATCTACTGACAGGCAGGTTACCATAACTGGATCTGCAGCCAGCATTAGCCTGGCTCAATATCTAATTAATGTCAGGTAAGTCTCTTCAAATTGTATACTTTTTCCTAATGCATGTATCAGTTTGCAGAAATGTGAATGTGAAGTGTCTCTAAAATCAGGCAGTATTCTGAAAGGTGATTTCTTAGCACTGAAACATTTCCCAAAACACCTGCCCTTCCCCTGTACATTGGTGGGTAAATACTATTGTTCCATGCCCCATTCCCTTCTTTTTGTGAGAATATTGAATGAAGATTGAAGGAAAGGAAGCGATTGAAGTAAATGGGGGGAATATGTGGACAGCCTTATCTTTAGCTAGCAACCCAATATTGATCCTGGCTGATGACAGAAATATTTACCACTGTTTTTGGGAAGCCGTGTATCTAACATTGAGGTAGATTTAAGTTGAAACCTTATAACAAAGCCTGTCCAAAAATAAGATTATTTGCTGGGTCTCCAGAAAGGCAGTTGATGCCTTCCAGGAGTCCTAGAAGCTGTGCAACCCCACTGGTTGGAACTGGAGTAGAGAGTGAAGACTTAGTGCTGCCTTGTGGGATGTGGCTATGTGCACTGAAAGGGCTCCTTCAGTTTCTTTTCTCCCTTCCAATGTTGCTAGCAGCAAAGCTTCCGTTAAAAGCTGCAGCAGTACTCTGCAGCAAGCAATTGCTGCTTCTCGGGTCTTGTCCTTAAAGCCTACTTGGCAAGTAGCCCTCTGTAGCTTTCGAGCAGGTCAGGTGATCTCATAAGTCAAAAGTAAAAGCACCAGCTCAGTGGGGAGAGTGTTGACTTCAATAATTTAAAACCCAAGCCTGAGCAGATGGCATGGTGTGTCCTAGATTTCTGCTCTTCCATCACTTCTGTAGTCCTGCTGCTCCTTTCAAAATGGCTGGACCAGCATTGAGAATCTGGCAGAGTGGCAAAGAGAGCTGAAAGCTAGCAGGAAATGGATTTTTCCGTCAGTCATTTTAGCACCCCATTGAAGAGTTGATGGTTCATTCTATCATATGAGCCACTTGTCAATAAATACGTACCTTCTCAAATCTGTGCATGCTAATACTTGGAAAACTGCACTAGTTGTCAGAGTGTCTTGATGCATTATTTTGAGCAACTGAAAGTACCTCCAGATTCTTGGAATGGAGGGGAATGTTTCAGGGTGCCCAGGAAGCTGTTGCTTCTTTGTACTGATCGACCCAGTTGTCTTCTGAACTAGTTATAGGAAGCTTGTTGGAATGTTTGCTCACCAAAATTGAGAGTCCTGTGTAGCAAAATTGAAAGTTCTACTCCTGAACAACTCTTTCATGTATTGGGCCTGCTTTGTGGGGATGGCAAGCATTATTCTATAACACAGCACCTTTGACTGGGAGGGTAGGAAACCCCTCAGGAAGTGGTTCTGCCTTGTGAGTGTCCTGGTGACACTTGCAAATGGCTACCAATGGAGACAAAGATGAAAATGCAAGGATTTTGAGTGTCTTTTGTGTAATAGCTGAGGTCAAGTGCTTATCATAACGAAAAACAGATCCTGCCAACTGGATTGCCTATTGCCTTCTAAATCATGTCCACTTGATTAGAGACTTCCAAAAGTATTTGCAAGACTCCAGTTTACTCAGGTCTGACCCACACTAAATAGTGGCGACCAGCACAATCACTCCACCTCTAAGCTTTCTCTCTGGGTGACATTAAAATAAATCCATCTGAGTTAGAGGCAGGAAACTGTGTGTCATTTCCAGTTGATTGAATGGATTGTGCTCTTTTATTGTGATAAAATTAGGAAAATACAATAGGTGCAGAAAGGAAAGGTTGGTGCCTGTTGGTCTTGGTGTGCTGAGCATCCTGTTAAATCTAAAGGTCTTAATCAAAACTGGACTTCATGTGCAGAGGGCATTGAGGAAGAATATTTCTATCAGAATCGTATAATTTGGTTTAAATGTGGTTCTGGTCTTCTCTTGAACTAGGCCACATCTCTTAAATCAGCTACACATCCTAGAAAATGTAATTGAGAAGCACACCTAAAAACGCAAGAGATGAAGTCAAATATATTTTCTATCACAAGTAAATTAAACCTTCCTTTAGTTATTTGGCTTGGTTTGAGTACTATATTTTAAAGTACATTTTAAAATGGTTCTCTCACTAGATAAAGGATTACTTCTGTTCAGCAATAGAGAAAATTGGTTTGTGTTAAGCCTCTGGCAGTTGGCCTAGGTATTTCTTTCATTAAGACTTCCCAGTTAGTTATGGTGCATGATACAGCTAGAACTAGTTTTCTGCCCAAGTGTGTGTGTTGAATGCTGAGAGGGTCTACGGAGTATCCTTACTCAACCTGAAGAAACAGCTGCATGGATTGCATGGGGAAAGTGGTGCATTACAATAACTTGTATAGAAGGTCTAGAGTTTCATCTGCCTTGGCTGTATTAAGTGTGTGTGTGCGCACTCTATAGTTCATTACTGAAGTAACCAAGTTCTCAAAAGCCAAAAAAAATAAAAATATTTTTTTTTATGATGGGTTTGAGTCTGGGATTTGGCAGGGAGGAGGGGGGCTATGTTTTGGGAGGCCTGTTAGCGGCTATTGGTACACTAAGGGAGTGTTGAGGTTCCCTTGCAGCCATATTCTCTCCCTATCCCACCTTTCTTCTGGCTATGCTATTTCCAAATCTTCCTAGACTAGGCTCTTGCTATTTAAGCTGTTTGTGTCCTGTGCTTTTTGTGTGGTGTTCCCACCCACCCACCCGTATTTTTGTTCCTTTTTTCCTCTGTTACAGTTTAGAAAGCGCTAAACCCTCCTCCCAGGCAGCCTCCGTCACGATCCCCGACCACCTCAGCATCAACCTCTCTCAACCCTCCACCCCTTCTTCTTCTTCCTCCTCCACCACCACCCCCTCGCTTGCGACAGCAGGGGTCTCCGACGCACCCTCCAGTCTCCCCAACCCTCTTCCGACCGCCCCCTGTGTCTCCAGTCTGCTTGGCATGAAACCCGTCCCTCTCCTGGCTCTAAATGTTGTGTCTGCTGCTAAGGGTGCCTCCACCACCTCAGCTGTGCCATGTGTTACTAACAAACTGAAAACGGAAAAACAGAGATTCTCTCCCTACTGAGTATCTGCTTGTGGCCTTAGAGGAACAGCAGAATTTTTTTTCAGCAATGTGGGGAATCCTGTAGAGGAGACTTGGAAGAGATTTTTTTTTAAACTTCAAAGCAAAGTGAGCTTGTGATTCCTTTAGGATGGAGTTTCTTTTTGCTGGCGACCGCTACTAGGTCAAAGACAATTGAGCAAGTGTATTAATAAGATTTCGAGTCCGGTAGTGATCTTGATTATGTAGCTTGTAGTAGTTTTACTTTTAGTAGTCTTGTTTTCATTGTTACCTGGAATAAGGTGGGTGGGGAGGGAGTGGGTGGGCTGGGAGTTATGCTAGCGTCTGTTAACAAAAGTACTCATTTGCAATTCCTTGCTTTAAGCTGTGCGAAGAGGCTACTTTGGCCAAACCTGTCTCAATGTCTGTCTTTGTAATAAAGTTATCACAGTGGGAACGTACACAGATGTGCCTGAATTGGGACTGAACTCTGTGGCCACAAGCTGGTTAAGTGATCACATTGCACCCCCCAGGCTAAAAGCTTTCAATACATACCCAACCATTGCACTACAACAGCCTTCACTGACTTGGCGTCCTGTGTATTGATTTGAACTCTACGACCCTTGGGCATTGGGTCTGCTGGCTAGTGGGGAGTATTAGTCTGAAATATCTGCATAGCACCAGGCTAGGCTAACATATATAATTGATTATATATATATAAACCATATTCTTTGGAGATTCTAATGCTTAATAGAATAGATTTTGCATACTGTCCTGCTTTCATGTATCTTGCCATTTTTCCATGAAACTTATTGCCCTGCCAGCCTTATAGTTCATCTGCTCAGTAGAACTACAGTATATTCTCTGCAGCCACATCATTTCCTTCGTATAGCTTATGGCAGATGTGCAAAGTCTGGTTCAGACATCTGGCTTTCTCCACATTGAAGACCGTTTTGGCCACTGAGGAGGTGACTGCATCTGGAGCAGTGGACACTTTGCAGTGAAAAATTTGAATGATGCTTCAGGTGCCCCCTTTTTTAATGTGAATTCCTAAATGGCACTTAATGTCAGGCGCTTAACCCTTAAAGTGAGTAGTTTAGTAGCCTAGCACTGTTGTTAAAAACAGTTGTCTATTGATGGCAGTATTGGCCTTTGACTAGTGTCAGGAACATCTTAACAGATGCTCCTTGGAGCATGTAATCGGTATTGAAAAACAGTCGTCTGGCCAGCTGGCTTCAGTCATTCTCATTTTTCTTAATCTTTGAGACTGGCAGCTGCTGGTTTTCTTCACTAAGGGCTCATTGAAAGCTGATTGCAATATTGTGCAGACAAAAGGGATATGCAACAAGATGATATGTTGGTGCCTTTAGCATGGCATTCATGTGTTCGTTCTTTTGTCTGAACATGAATACACATGATCTTTAGCCTGGGGTTGCCACACAAACATTGCTCATGTACTTATACTTTTTGAGTAGCCTCCTGTGCGTATAAACATTCACAGACTGAGGCAACATTGAGCAAGAACGGTGATGGTGGGACTGCTAAGATGCTAAGTGTTTATCCTTTGTATTTTAAAAAAGTTACTGGAACACATTCAAAATGGTGGCTGATGGCTGGCGTCTGTACAATGTCACTCTTTGCAATTCAGGGAGATGGGGGGTCCTGTTATGGGGGAGGGGGAGACCCTCAACTTACACAGCTCTGTCAAACTCTTTTTCCTAAGTAGCAGGAGTCTTTTAAAGTACTTGTTTCTGCAGTTTGACTTTCACAATTGTAACTTTTTTTAAAAAAACTGTTCTGCTCTGTAGTGTAACCACATTAAGTAAAAATTGTCCACTCTTAACCAAGTTTTTGGGCTGGCCGTTTGTTTTCTAGTGTCATGTCGAGGCTAACTTTGTCAGGTATATGTCCATTCTTGACTAGTAAGTGTGATTATGTGTTATACAAAAGCTATTGGTTCAGGGTAGCACCAACTTCTAAGCAATTTCAATAATCGTATGGAGCTGTAATGATGGGAAATGGGGATCTGAGTTTCATTCTTCTTCCTTTTTCTATCAAGCTGCATTCATATAAAACTCTGTTCCTGTACCCATTTTAATGTCATTAGCTCGGTGTTAAAGTAGGGGGGTGGTGTCCTGTCTCCCTATTAATAGGGAGAAACATTGGCATCCCTTACTGCTGAATGATTTGCCCAAGAGTCCTGGATTTTCACATCCTTTAGGATCCTATCCTTGCTCTTTGACAATTTCCACTATAGTTTCATTCTAAACATGAGAACTAGAATTCTTACGTTCTCTGTTAAATGAAGTCCCTTGTGCCCTGTCAACAACTCCAGCTTAGAGTTCTTTTGCCTCCCCTTTGGCCATCAGGTTATAGCTGCTTAGACCATTCTAACTATTCCTCATTGCATTCCAATAGGATTGGGTGGGAGAAGGTTTACATACACATACTCTGCTCACGTGGGTTTCCTGACATCAATCTGTGTCCTTGGGTCATCTCAGCCTCTTGAGACTTGGTTATTAAATATCACTCCCAGGCGGGGTGGGCCTGATGTTAGATGAGCAGTACTTGCACTGCTGGGAGAGTCTAGATAGAGGACATCAACCAAAAAGGTAAGTTTTGTGTACCTAGGCTTGCGCCTCTTGGATGTAAAGATTACAACTCCTTGAAGACTTGAGAGGGCTGAATGGAGAAATGTTAAAGACAACTTTTTTTTCTTTCCAACTCCCTTAAAAATCAACCATAAACTTTGGTATACCAAGTGGCGCAGGAAAACATGTAAACCCTGAATTTCAGGACCTTTGACTCCACACTTATTTGTTCCTGTTGGCTTGGCTTTAGGACCGGGCTATTCATTTTACTGAGGGTCACATAAGCCTTATGGTTACATACAAAGGGCCATCTGTAATTATAAGACTATATGAATGTAGCTATTTTGCTCTGGTATTGAAAGCCTCATGGGCCACATTAAAATGATGTGGAGGACTAGATTCAACCCACCGTCCTTGTATTTCACACGTGTGGCTTCGGCTAAAACTGGGCAGGCAGAAGAAATGTAGTTTAGCTTTAGCCTTTAAGCCCCTGACTGTTAAAAGGGTTTTGAACTGATTATATATTGCTACTGATACTAGCATTAGTCTGACTCACTTGAAAGAGGACCCTAGCTTTTACAGCAAATCCATATGTACTTTTTCCTTTAAATACTTGATTGTATTTATTCTTACTTCGCTTGGTAACTGTCACATAATTCCCATATCATTACTGGCTTGTGTCATCTATGGCTTCCCTCAGGGTCAGGGCATTCAGTCTTCAAGGGAACAAACCACATCTTCCTTGCTACATATCTGGCAGATGGTTGTAGGGGTAGAGGCCACTCAGTTGTGTCTGCTGTTAACAAAGCTCAGGGCATCAAAGGGCATTATGATGGCATGTCACAGCATGGGAGAACGTGGTTGCATTGATATTGCTGCAGTCTGAGCTCCTCAGTAACAAGAAGATACTTAGAACCATTGCTGATGAAAGCCTTCCAGCTGCTTTATATGGGATTGACAGTTATCACTGGGTCCCTCATTGGGAAAAAGGTGGAGTATAAATAAAATACCAGTACAATAAAGTAAAATAAGAAGTACTACAAATCAGTTTCAGCTCTTTATTAAACAGTAGACATTGGGTCTTTTAAATGCTAATACTGTACAGATGGAATTGAGTTTGTCTTGCATTAGAACTGTGGCTTTAACCAGTCCAAATTTGCTAAAAGGCCTTTAACCTCTGTTCTCCTTGTAGGCTTTCTTCGGAGACTGGTGGAATGGGAAGCAGCTAGGACAATGCAACCGCCTCACTCATTACCCGTTTCTGCCGTTCATCCCCATGATCCATCTGTGTAGTTTCTGAGCAGTCAGCGATTCCAGGTTTTAACTAGTTTGTAAATTTTCAGTTCTACATGCTTTACCCATCCACTCATGATTTTTTTTAATTGCAGCATTTTAATTCCTTTTCTCTGTTCAGCTGTTAAAATGCTGATCCATATTTTAGTTTATAAGCTTCTCCCCCTTCTTGGCTCATTGAAGTTTTTCTGTTATGTCATGAAATGTAAGAGTGGAATTAATACATTTCAGTTTAGTTCTGTAATGTCAGAAATTTTTCAAAAAAATAAAAAGATGGACTGGAGCTTTTTCTTGTGAATAGAAATGTGTGGTACTCTCTTGAGTTATTTCCTCTGGCTTTCGTTGTATTTTATGTGACTTGTTAAGCCTTCCAAGAAGCCATTCCCCTTAGAAATGCTCAGATTGGTTGTATGGGTCTGGTCTGTGTGGGTTAGGGAGGAGGGGGCCCTAACTCAAGAAGAGGAAATGCCCCAAGTGTCTGCTGCATCCAGATTCACACTGCTGTGGTCTGCAAGTTACTAGATACCACACACTTCTCTAGCAGTGGTGTGTGTGTGTGTGTGTGTGTGAAGCGACTTGCGAAACTGCAAGTTGCTTCTGGTGTGAGAGAATTGGCCATGTGCAGGGATGTTGCCCAGGGGATGCCCGGATATGTTACCATCCGGTAGGAGGCTTCTCTCATGTTCCCACATGAGAAGCTGGAGCTGACCAATGGGAGCTCACCCCACTCCCCAGATTCGTACCGCTGACCTTTCAGTCAACAGTCCTGCCGGCACAAGGGTTTAACCCATTGTGCCACCGGAGGGCTCCAGCAATGTGTTAGAAGTGCAACCATTTGGGATTTGAGGGGTAGAAGGAGACACCCAACACATGTCAGACGAGCCCTCAGTACAAGGACAAAGAAGCTTTTATAGTTAATGTCACTACTGAAGCTGGATAGCTGGTGTAGTCTTTCACTTCAGGTGAGCACTGTGTATACAAATGGTCCTGAAATCATGGAATCTGCTTCTATTTTAAAAGTAAATAATTGGCCCACCAGTTTTTCTAAGGTCTGTAATTCTTGTTCTAAAAATTTACAAATATGGTCTACAAGCTAATAGAGACCAAATTTAATTTGTATTTAAAGCAAATCCAGTGCAACTCTCCATTTCATGGCTCTTTAGTCCTGGCTCTGGTGCTTCACAATGGGGAAACATGCATTGCTCGGGATGGTAAATGTTTTTGACTGTAGCCACTACTCCGTCAGCTGGTATAACAGTAATTGTATAGGAAGTGAAATATTGGCCATGGGCATCATGAAGGCGAGTGAGTGGCTTCCCTGTCAAGAGAAAATAAGCTGCATTGTCAGCTCTTGGGAGCTAGAAGGGTGATGTTTTCTGATGACATTTTCTCATTCCCCTGCTGCTGCTGGGCCCTGCTTCAGAAATGCCTTATACTGATGTAATGGAGTTTACAAAGTTGTGTACTATGGCTAAAATTTCTGGGAATTAAAATCTGAAACAGGCCTGTATATGTGGAAAGTTTTTTTAATCTGATCTGTGGAATATTCAAGATACCCACTTGACATATTTGAGGCATGTACAAAAATGAAAGGCACTATGTCTCTTGCTTCCAGACTGCCACCTTTTGAAGCATTTGATGTGGTCCTCAGTGCCAAATAAAATGCTTCTATGGGTTAAAAATGTTACCTTTTAGGGCCAGCCCCTATTTTAGAGAAGGCGATTCTAAAGCTGCTGCTTTCATTCATTCAATTGTTCTGTTTTGTTTCACCTCGGTCACTAGTTGAACCTGCCATGGCAACACTTACCTGTTTTTTGGAAATTTTCTTAACTTGCCCCAATGTTTGGTGAACGCTTCCCATTACAGTAGAAACAGACTGACATGTCAGTATACAAAGATGTTTGTAGAAAAAAAAATCACTACACATTCTTGTGTGCATTAATACTTGGTGAAGGTAGAGCAAACAAATATCAAAGTATATCAGAATTTGTATTCACTTGCGTTCTTGGCATAATTCTGCTTTCCCTGCTCTATGTCTTTAGCGTCTATGGCAGCCTGAGAGCTAACCAGCTGCTATTTAGATTTGATTATATGAAACCTAGACCTCACAGAGTATCACCAGAGTATTATATTCCTGGAAATTTCACGATAACTTCCTTGGAGATGTTTAGAAGAAGAGTGGAAATCCTGTGACCCTCAAGATAATATTGGACTGCCAAGTTGCAGTATCCATAGCTCCCATATCAGTGGGATGTGTAATTCACTGTTTGAATGGCTGCTTGAATACCATTCCTGGTTTAGGAGCATCTCAGATACTGTGCTAGAGGTCAGCAGTGTTGTTCCTGCAGTGTTTTTTAAATCAACAATTTGAGTGCTTCTTCCTTTGATCTCAAAGATTTAGAAAACGTCTACCATGTTTCCTCATTTGGATTTTAGCTGTAGAAAAGAGGTTGATGCTCAGTGCAGCTATCACTTGGGAACCCCTCCTCCCTAACCTTAGAAGGGCAGAAAATGGGGTTTTGGTAGCTGATGAAGGTAAGAAGAGTGAAAGTAGGCTGCAAGATCCTACCTTATTCTTTTGAATTTTGAGAAGCATTACATTAAATTATTTGCAAAGCCACAGGACTAGAGCAGTAAGTAGCGTCTCTGTTACTAGTTGTTACAATATGTCCTCCAATTCATGCTGCTACTGAATGTGAATTGTAAGTGTTGTAGTAATGTAGTATGTAACAATTCCTTCTCTGGGATGTGGTGGCATGGTTCAACACACTGCAGAGAATACTGAATGTCACATAGCTTTTAGAGATTTAGCAAGTCTTGACATTTGTTTCCATGCACAGAACGTCTTGGCATAGATATTTCAGTTGCTGGGAGTTTTCTGTGTTTGATCCTTGTGCTTGAGTGTGTAGATCTTTCAACAAACATGACGGTATTTCTGGTATCTTAGAGACATTTCAGAAGGCTGCGACATAGAATTATAATGAATAGGCTTGGGTTTTTGCTGTTTTTCACAAGTCCCTACTTTTTTCTCTTGGTTTTTGCTGTTTCTGAGTCACCAAATCACATTCCTTGTGCCTCTTTCTTGTTGCAGGTAAGCTGTGGGTAAAATAAAGTGTTCGAGATTTTGGATTAAAATTCCCAGAATTCCTCACTGTTGATTGTGCTGGCTATGACTGCTTGTTCAACTACATCCTTAGGGATGACCATGGCTCACTCTTGCAATAGGTCTTCATCCATAAAAATAGAATGTAATAATAATAATAATAATATAAAGTTTAAGTATTAGTGGGTTCATGTTCCATTATTTAAGATCTTGAATATAGATTTGGCTGGTAAAGGTGATTAAAGACGAAGGTGTGTGTGTGTAAATAGATATAGTTGAGTGTACATTGTGCCAAATTAATTTGCTCATTATCATAATTTGACCAGAAGGGCAACAAAGTAGGTTCATTCATTGTCAGTTTTCTTAAGTTGCTGCTCAGTTTTCTGAGACTTAAGTAGGCAATACCTTCATATTTTCAACCATACCTTCAGAGCCTTAAAGACTAGACATAAGCTTCATTGATAGAGTCATTGTAAGCAGCAATTCTTAGGAGCATAAGGAAATATAAATAGAGCATTTCTCTATAAATTTCCTGCTTCCACAATCCACAACATTCTCACACACAAGCATACTGTGCTTGCCTTTGGAAATCTGAGGATCATATAGAGTTACATAAAGAGCATGCCAACGTTGAATACAAAATGGTCTTTAATTGAAATCTGCAGTGCCATTACTCATCTAGCAATGTTATTACCATACAGACATGATCTATCTTACAAGGGTGGATGTTAAAACAAGCGTAGAGGACACACAGATCCAAAGTGGTAAGACATATGGCTTCACCTAAGAGACTGAGAACTTGCCTTCCACAGGAAGAATGACAAACTGGGCTGGGAGTGTTTGGGATGGGTCAGATGTCATGCTCGCTGTGCAGTGCAACCTTTTTTTAAAGGGCAGGCCCTGTGATAGCTTGATTGGGAGGGGTGGATGGAAAGAATGCAGCTATGAAAAGCTAAATGGCGACATTGGGAAGTTACATAAGAGAGGCCCAGGTTGACCCAAGCAGAAAAAGGAGCACTACTGCCCTAAAATTTAACCATCCCGACTTTCAGAAGAGCTTATACCATCTGCAAGACTGGCACTCTGTACAGAAGACAAAACTGTTTCTAGTGATTTCATTCTAGGGGCTAAATGATCATTTTGGTTGCCGGTGAGGTTCCTTTTTAAAAAAATGCAAATTCCTACTGTCGAACCACTTGTCAAAGTAGTCTATTATTTTCTCATCTGTCTGGCAGCCGCTCTCCTAAGATGCTGACATTCCTTAAGTGCTAGCCTTTGAAAGTGGGCATTCGTGCATGGGAAGCAAGTGCTATACCCCTGAATAATGGTTCCATGCTACTCCATTTCAGTAGATTGGGGTTGCACCCTTATTCCTCTAGTGCTAAGGTCATTATTAGTTATTATGGCTGTATGTGGATTTGTTACATTACTATCGGGACTAATATCTGTTAAGGCCTGCTCTGTTCTAAGTGAGGCTCACAATAATCCATGTCCTTCAGATTATTTTTTTTTAAAAAAGACATGTGGCATGTTTCATGGTACCCAGAAGATGTGTCTGACCTCTAGCATTGAAGTGGAAAGTCATTTCCCCAGCATGAAAATGGTGAATGAAAAACAGTAGCAAGGCCTTGTATCTTGCAACCTGCCAGGACATACAATTTCTTTTTGTTTTAGGGATCTAAGAACTACTTTGGTTGGGGCTGATATACAGTTAACCTGTCTTGTTTGTCTTCTACACAGCACCCTCTAAAGCAGAGCACCTCCTCATGAAGACTATTCCAAATACTATTCTACTTGCCCAGTGGATCTGATGGCATGAGAGGCCATGTAAACACTGGATATATTTGCCTTCAACTCAGTGAATGCACGAAGCTAGTATCTCTAGAGATCTAGCTAAGCACAGATTAATATCTTTATTGTAGAAGGCACTAAAGACAGCAAATCCTTTTGTAATCTGCCTTCTTCTCTACACACAATTTGGTCAGAAATATATTAAAATGTGGTGTCTTTATCACTGAGAATTTGGCCCTAAAATATGACATATTTTGACATACACTCATAAAAGAGCCATTCTTCACCATTATAAAAGAAGGAAGAAAATGGGAGATGAAAATAAAGGAAATATAGCAGGAACTTTAGGGCTAGTTTTTATTTTCTCATGAGCTTTTGTGAAAACCTACTTTTTAGATGCAATTCCTGCATCATTCAGTATGCCACTACCCAAGTAGTACTGCATCCAAAAAAGTTTGTGTCCATGATAGCTCATGCGAATTGAATGTTGTAATGCTGTTGGCATGTTTCCCTCCCTCCTTTTTATATTGCAAGAAACTTAATATGGCTACTTTGAAATCAATAATCAGTGCACCATGTTTTGATGTAGATGCTTGGAAGCGCTGTCTTCCTTTTGAAGACTTTCCAGGATG
The DNA here is from genome assembly GCF_037176765.1 of Anolis sagrei. NCBI lineage: Eukaryota > Metazoa > Chordata > Lepidosauria > Squamata > Anolidae > Anolis > Anolis sagrei. The sequence continues at coordinate 190,544,478 of NC_090022.1, read as the reverse complement.
TTTGGAAATCAGTCAAAATTGTGGTTGACTTTTAGGGAACTTGCAGTAAGCTGTATGGACACTGCTAAGAAAGATCAAATTTGAATTCTATGCATGTGAATGCTCTGACTAGCAAATATATACATGGGCATAATTTTCCTGATTCCCATAATTTATTCTATTTGGAACTAGCTATGAGAGTAGGGCAAGGAACTAGAATTATGCTTTTTTTAAAAAAGAGATTTTATTTTCTAATAGATTTTATGCAAATCATTAATGCCTTGCTGCAAACCTTTAGGACTGGGTGAGCCATGCGTTTAAACAAAAATGAGAAATGAAAATATGAAATAGTCAGAATAGAATGCATTTGATTTTGTTGAATTGTCGAGGCTTCAAGGGTCATATCAAAGGTCATCCCTGCCTGCTTAGATATTCTATATGCTTTCACTCCCTGTTTGTGTAATCTACTGTGTGGACACAACCACCCTGTAGGTGGCCACGACCTAAGCTGCAACGTGGTCACGGGTAAGGGAGATCTTGTGTACTGGTTCCGTTCTACCTGCTTGCCTTTGAAACATGTTTTTCTTTTGTTTTAAAGTTCAGCAAAGGTAATTAACTCAACTGTTAGTGAAGGATGTGGTATGTGGACATCTTTGCCACCCTTTGGAAAAGACAGCGGCACTTGAACTAACGGGAGCCACAATGGATCAGAAGGTTGTTGGAGATACTGGGGAGATAACCTCTCCCATTTCAGTCTTTGTTTTCTGGAAATCATCTCACTAACATTCACAATTGAGAATGTATTGCGGAGGGAAAATTACATTTGCTAGGGGTCCAGATATTGCCAATTTTGCCCTGCTTTTTTGGATTGGGGATAACTTCCAGGAAAATATCACATCACTTCAGGAACAATAGTAGCAGCATCCTTCGGATTCAGGCTCTAAGGTGCCTTCTTACTCATGCCAATAGTCTAGCATCATGAACTCGGATTGGTGGCCAATCTCAAATCTTGCACAAATAGCAACTTTCTTCCCCCACAGCTGGTCTACCTGAGCTCTGGTGGATTGAAAGTGTTTCAGCCCTTGCGTAATACAGATCTTACTTAGCAGTACTGCTCAGGACAAGTGCAATCTCTCCTACTGCTGCTATATGTCCCCTTTCTCTGGGAAAGGTTTATTGGTGGCTGTGCAATGAAACTAACCTTTTGGGGAAGCAACAGCTGCCTTGGCACCTAAGGTGAGCCTTATCTCCTTGTGGGCTGCCAGGAATTAGCACCAGGACACATACCTGCCTATGTTTGATCAGTGTCAGTTTTAACATTTGAGTCAAGGTTAAAAATGGAACTCTTCCTGCTTGTGATGAACTCTGGAAATCACGGATGGATACAAAAGGTGAGAGGACCCTGGCTGATGAGAATGAACAAAAGCATAGCCATTTCTGTGAATCCCACTAAACAGCAGGCTTGGTGCCCCTTCCATATAAACTACTGTGAGCAACACAGGGATGTACCTCTTTAAGTTTCAGTGCTGCTCTGATATGGGAAGAGAGAGGACTTGGAAAGGAAAGGGGTGAGATTGGATCCCACTCCCCGCCCCATTCCCTCCCTGGATTGGATGAAATTGGGTCTTGGCATTTTTGCGCACAGGCTAATGAGCAAAGGTCCCAGCCTATGTAAGGGAATTATTCATTTGAAAACCCTTCCTTGAGCACAAGCTAGCACAATCACACAACTTGTGTTGTGCAAGCCAAAGTCGCCCTACAGCAGACCAGGCAGGTTTATTATTCAGGAAGGCCTTGTTCCCTTCTTCCAAAGGAATGGCCCACAGACTGCTTTTGAACAATAATAGAAAAGCTACAGTTAACCCCAAAATTTTCACTTTTTATGAAGTCCTGCCATCTTACATTGATTTTTACGTCAGGACAAGGGCCTTTCTGACCACTTTGGCGTATAAACTGACTTTAAGCTCACATCCCTGGGGTATCTCAAACATAAATAAGCGACAAATGTCAAAGGGAACAAAACAACTTTCCTAACCCAAGACCTTCACCTGAGAAACCAAGAGGAAAGGAGATTTCCCCCTGCAAGTGTAAAACCTGAGGGTGCCCCCTTTCTCCTTTTAAGCAAGTTCAGGCAGAAGTGGAGTCAGCGTCACCAACATCCCTCTCTCCCCCCTTTGCGTACTCCTCTGCTGCCCCCTTCGTCCCCTTCCTCTCCCTCCATTGCCCCACCCCACCACCCCTCAACCACAAAAAAATCCACCTGACAGGGACACACGTTAAGTGCAAATGTAAACATTCCTCATTATAAATTAAGAAAACCAATAAATAAATAAATAAATAAATTAAAAAGTGCAGTGCATGTTGGTGCCAGCAGACAGCAGAATGGAGCTGTTTTCCCCATCCCAACATTGTGATGGGCCACGTTGAGTGTATATACATGTGTGGTGGTTGTGCGTGCATATATCTACACCTGCCCACACCCACCCAGTAGAGTTGAGTGCTGGAAGGTGAGGGATGGGAGCAGTTTTTGAGCTCTGAGCCCCATTCCCAAGAACTGAAGCGTGTATGTGTGCGTTGGGAAGAAGAGAGGTTGTTACACTCTGGCTTTGGTTGTGTGAAGGGCTACAAGGGATGAATGAGAAATACTTATTTTTCACGCTGTGGCTTAGTGGAACACGGGGAAGGGGGAGTTTCCATGCTGACTGTGGTCCAACATGCATTAAGTCCCTCTCAGAGAGTCTGGCTGAGGCCCAGGATACACACGCTCCATCCAAGATATGGCAAAGCACTTTGGAGCCCTGTTGATGCATGTTGCCACTTCCTCTGGGAGACAAAAACACCAGGTTTCCAGCCAAACTCTTTTCTCAATCAATCTCTCTCTGTTCCTTGGACCCATCAATGGATCCTGGTAGAACAGGTGGGTCTTTTGGAGCTTACAACATTCAGGACTTTAGGAAGCAGAGAAGAAGGGACCGATTCCTCCCGCCGTAGGACACAAGCTGTTCTGCCGAGTTGCAAGGGCAATGGCTACAGGTTGGTTTGTTCTGTGTTCATTTGTTCTGTGTCTTCAGCTGCCCCGAGTACAAACAGCGAGCCCCGATGGCAGGGCATGACCCTCGCCACCCACACACGCATACCCAGCCAGTCCGAGAGAATGTAGGAACCAGAAGTGAGGGAGGGGAGGGAGACGATGAGGCGTGCTGGCTCTCCTTCCAGAGATTATGCGATAATATAGATTTATATAGATCTTTATAGATTATTTATATAAATATCTAGGGAGGCGGTGTTGGTGCAGGGAGGTGGAGGAAGGGAGGGGGTCTGTACAACCTGGGGAAAGGAAAGCCGAGCAGGTGAGATCACAAATTGGGCATGTCTGGAAGTCTCTGCACCTCTCCACTGCCTGAATGGTCCAGTTCGGCAATGTCGCAGTCAGAATCCTCATAGGCAGTAGGGTCCTGGGATGAGAAAGAACAAGAGAGGCGTTGGAGAGGAAGGAAAATCAGTAGGATCTATCTCATCCCTCAAATATCACAGGTGAGAAGGCTAACAACCAACCCAAAAAACATGGGACAACTTATTTACAGGCCAATTTGAGTACTGCATCCTAACTCATCCAAAAAGGAAGCTTCTCTTAAGTACACGGGCAACATAAGACAGCTTATTCCATCCCAGGATAATATAAAAGAAGCACCGACCCTCTCTATTCTTTTTATTGCCTGGGAAAGGAAATGGCAGCAATGGCTAGGACAACTTGCCCTTGAGTTGGCATTAGGTCCTCTTGCCAAAGAATGACCCTCAACTTCTTCATGGGTCATATTAAAATCCATAATTTTGATCTCCAAAAGTGCCCTAAAATATATATGAGTTTAACTGATACATGAGTATTTACAGCACTTCCAGTCATGTCAATACTGTATGTACTCAAGTATAAGCCTAGTTTTCAGCCCCCTTTTTTAGGCTGAAAAAGCCCCCCGCGGCTTATACTCGCTCAGGTGAGCATCCTGGCGGGAAGCCGTGGGGCTCAAAGAGGCTTCTTTCAGGCCCACTCGTTCGTGCCAGGACCCTCACCTCTTTGCAAAGCAACCCAGCTCTCCTTCCTCTCCTCCTCTCTCAGCCGAGTGCATACCTTCCTCTCCTCCTCTCTCGGCGCCAGTCTTTCTCACTTTTCCTTATTTATAGACACACAACATTTTCCCCAAAATGTAGTTAAAATAAAATATGGTGATTATTGGAAGTAATCACATTTACGTTGAAGAAGGTTAGAATAAAGATTTAATCAGAGTTGGACAGTCTTAAATTACAGTTTTTTGTAAATATTCAAAAACATTTAACCTCCTGATGCCTAGATTAATGTAATTGTATTTATTTATTTTATTTACTATATATTTTATTGGTATTTAATTTTATTTTGAAATGTACCAGTAGCTGCTGCATTTCCCACCCTTGGCTTATACTCGAGTCAATATGTTTTCCTAGTTTTTGTGGTAAAATTAGGTACCTTGGCTTATATTCAGGTTGGCGTAAACTCGAGTATATAAGGTATGCAGGATCTCCAGTCTCTAAAGACCTCTAAAAACCAGTTGCTGGGGAATGCCACAGAGAAGGTGCTGTTGCTTTCCTACCCCTGGGCCTCCCAGAGACATCTTTGTGGGAACAGACTGTTGAACAAGAAAGGCTCAAATGGGCAAAATACAGCCTTCCAGACAATGCTGGAGTCCACACCAAGCATTCCTTCTCTAAACATGGTTGGAAAGCAGAGAAGTTCTTGCTGGTTCATACATTGTGCTTTAAAAGCAAAGGTTCTGTGCTGAGAAAAGCTGAAAACAGAACCTTATACATTATGTAGATAAAACACTTCTGCATGAATGCTTACACTGCATAATTTATTTCAGTTCTACAAGTCATGGGCGAAAAGGTATTTGGGACACACACTTTGCATTCTCTTGACCACTAGAAATCCTGCTCACCTCCTTTTGTTTTGTAATTTTCACTTGGAAAATGTCCGTACACTTTAAAAATTCTTTTTGCAGCCCCAGGAGCTGGAAATTTGAACATTTACATGTAAAAATGGCAGGCAATTCCCTCAAGGTGGTGAATTCCACTTCCATATTTGGTAATGACACTGTCTAACTAGCTAGGTAATAAATGCATCCTCAGTTGTTGGAGTCTAACTACTGTCATTCCTCACAAATGGCTATGCTTGCTGCAGGTGAGAGTTGCAGTCAGGCAGGATCTGCAAGGCACAAGTTACCCATCCTTGCTATATACCCATTATAGTAATAATAAACAACACTGCAATGCATAGATCAGTGGTTCTCAACCTGTGGGTCCCCAGATGTTTTGGCCTTCAATTCCCAGAAAGCCTAACAGCTGGTAAACTGGCTGCGATTTTTGGGAGTTGTAGACCAAACATCTGGGGACCCACAGGTTGAGAACCACTGGCATAAATTGTAATGTATGTAGGTAATGTATGAATGGATTTCAGTTGCATTAAAAACTGGAACTGTTGCCCAGAAGAGTCTTCCAAATCTCCAGGTTGCCCACATTCACTACCTCAGTTGTTCCTGGGGAAAATAAAGCCGACCCATAGTCTCAAAGAAGCCTTGGCAACCCCCCAGATTCTCCCTTTGCACCCACCTCCCCTCCATTCTGCTCAGCACTGAGTTGGCGTTTGACAAGACGGATGGCCGCCTCCTTTTCAGACAGCCCATCCGAGTGACCCAGGATATCATCATCTGAGCGCTCTGCGTCCAGCCGCTCGTCTGTATTGGTGCTGGCCACGTCTGGTGTGCCACCGCTGTGGGAAGCCGTGGTGCCCTCACTGGCAGTGCCTTCTTCGCCATCCGCGTCAGAGAAGTTCTCAGAGCTGAAAGTGGAGAGTGACTGCCGCTTGCTCATGGCCTGAGGCCACCTGGTCAGATGTAGAGAGGGAAAAAGGCTATTAGCTTGGGAGTCACAGCAACCCACACTCGACTTCCTGAGACAACAGAACAATGACAACCCCATTGCCCAGAAAGAGACCAAAGAACACGGCGCATCCAATATGGCTGTCATTGCACAGGGCCACAACAGCACATCCAAATTCAGAGGGAAGGACACAAAACTCCCCAACCCACAACCACCTTAATTCAGCTACTCAGTTTCCACCTCCTTTTGCTCTCCAGTGCTCTTCATTGGGTGAGGAAAGCCTCTCTTATCCTGGCATCCAGTGAGGGGGAAGCTAAATCCAGATTAGGACTTGTAAGCCTGGCTGAAAGCACCTCACTAAGGATGTTCTTCTTCCCTGTCCCATTGGCCTTCCCTGTGTGGAATATGCAAGACACAGAAGAACTTCCATCTGAAACATGGTCGGTGATGAGAGAAGACACAAGGATACTCTTTTTCCACTGCTTGTCAAAGGCTGAAGGAGAATGATGTGCAAATGGGTAAGTGCTTTGTGGAAGGAATCCCTCCATGTCTCATAGATGGGACACAGTTCCTTTGTGGGCTGATTGTGTCCATGAGCAGAGCTTCTTTGACTAATGGCGTCACTGAGACCAAGAGAAGCTCCTAGAGAGTTTCTAGCTCTGCCTTGTACAACTTTCATGCCTGCATCCCCCATTATTCTGAAGCCAAATGGGCCAAAAGTGGCAAAGGTTCTTTTGCGGGCAGCTAGCCATCCAAATCTATGATAGCCTCTACTCAGTAGAGTTCAAGACCAAAACCAGAATTTGAATGATAATGGTTATTCCTGATTATTCCATACGAATGTGGATTTCCCAAATAATGAGTGCAAACCTATAAGTATGTATCGAAACTGAGGAAATATTTATGCTTTAGCCAACAAAAGAACAGTTGATCAAGCTACTGCAGCTTAAAGTAAGTATATGTATTACATAGAAGCGTAGAATAATAGTGTTGGAAGAGACCACATGGGCCATCTAATCGAACCAGCAGTCATGCAGGAATAGCACAGTTAAAGCGCCCCCCAAAAGATGGCCATGCAGCCTCTGTTTAAAAGCCTCAAAAGAAGGAGCTTCCACCACACTCTGAGGCAGAGAGTTCCAGTGTTAAACAGCTCATACGATCAGGAAGTTCTTCCTAATGTTCAGGTGGAATCCTGTTTTCTGTAATTTGAACCAATTGCTCTGAATCCTAATTTCCAGGACAGCAGCAAACACGCCTGCTCCCTCTTCCTTATGGCATATTTTCAAATATTTATACATGGATATTATGTCTCCGTTCAGCCTTCTTTTCTGCAGGCTAAAAATCCCCAGTTCTTTAAGGCGATCCTCATAGGGATTCATGGTCTCCAGATCTTTGATCGGTTTAGTTGCCTTCATCCTCTGGACATCTTCCAGCTTGTTGGTATCTCTTTTAAATTGTCGCATGCACCTCGTCCTCCAATTTTTCACTTATGAAAAAGGTGCACCACACCTTACAAATGTCCCATTTTGCCCTTCCACACAGACCTGTATCCCAGAATATCAAGGCAGAAAATCCTACAATATCTGCTTTGAACTGAGTTATCTGAGTCCACAATGCCATATATTCCAGTTCAAAGCAGATGTTGGATTTTATTCAGCTGTGTGGAAGGGGCCCTTGAATGCACATAACCAAGCAACAGAAGGTGAGGTCAAGATGGAAAAGGTATTAGTAGGGTGAAAGGAAAAGTTAGAAGAGACTACAATAGTTTACTTTTGCCTGAACCTGCTGAGAAATGGAAGATTTCACTCCCACCCTCTCCTACCCAGTTTTCAGCAATTGAAGAATGCAGAGGACAAAACGGGGGGACTGGGATATTTGAAAAGCAATTAAAAGTGGGATTACAAAGGAGTCATTCATCAGGAGTGTCCTTGCCAAAATGGGACAGTTGTAAGGTGTGATGCAGAAGTCTGGATTGACTTCATTTATTTCCCAGAACTCGTCCATTATGGTGCTAAAGGCATTTTTTCACAGGCTTGTGAATGCTCCTTAAATGGAAAAATACGGCCGCAATGCCAGTTTGAGCTAATATATTATTTAGCATTTCCCCGCACAGGCAGCAAATGTTTAGTTAAAAGAATTTGTTGAATAATTTGTGCAGCGTTTTGAGAAATGGATGACCCAGTTTGTGAGGAGAACTCTGCCAAATGCCGTCTACACCTCTGGTGCAAAATAAACAAAGAGGAATGATGATGGCATATCCATCAGTGCCCTCAAAAACTGCACTCAAAATGATGAGAAAATGGAAGAGGTTGTTTCTAAAACCTTTATCTCTACATGCTCCATAAGGCAGGCTGCAAATACTTGAGACTCACCTTTGCCGGAGTGGAAGCTCTACTTCACTGTCCACCTCGCCCTCCTCCTCCTCTGAGGAGACCCCACGCTTCTAAGGAAAGAGGAAGAAAGAAGAAGATGCCTCATTATTCTTGTCAAGGGAGAATAAAACCTCAATCCACCGTCCATGATTTTCAAATGACATTCTACTAACGGGAATTCTTTTGTCAACATGTTTAGCGCTGTTGGATTTATGAGCCTAAATCTGAATTCACGCAGGCACAGCAGTTGGGACTGAATGTACCCGGTCTGGCTGAACAGCACATATCCTCCAACTGTCCTGATTTGGCAGGGAATATCCCAGGGCCCTTCTATACAGCCCTATATCCCAGAATATCAAGGCAGAAAATCCCACAATATCTGCTTTGAACTGGGTTATCTGAATCCTCACTCTGATAATGTGGGATTTTCTGCCTTGATATTCTGGGATATAGGGCTGTGTGGAAGGGCCCCCACTTAATACTCTCTCTTTCCACTCTTCTAGCTGATTTGAAAATGTCCCAGTTTCCTTCTCTTTCCACTTTCTCCCTTTGTCCTTTCACAGGAGGGGAGGGGTTTTTGCCCTTTCCATTCATTTCACAAAAGAGCAAACTGCTGCAGCCTCTCTTAGCTGGTATCTTTTCCTGTGTTCGTTTATAAAGCTATTGTCCTCCCAACCTTGCTATATGCCTGCGAAACATGGACTGTCTACAGACGTCACATGCAACTCCTGGAACGATTTCATCAGCGCTGCCTCCAGAAAATCCTGCAAATCTCTTGGGAAGACAAGCGGACAAATGTCAGTGTGCTGGAAGGAGCAAAGACCAGCAGCATTGAAGCGACAGTCCTCTGCCATCAACACCACTGGACCAGCCACATTGTCCAGATGCCTGACCACCGTCTCCCAAGGCAGCTGCTCTACTCTGAACTCAAGAACGGAATACGAAATGTTGGTTGACAGGAAAAGAGGTTTAAAGATGGGCTCAAAGCCAACCTTAAAAACTCTGACATAGACACTGAGAACTGGGAAGCCCTGGCCTGTGTGCACTCCAGCTGGAGGTCAGCTGTGAGCAGCAGTGCTGCAGAATTTGAAGAGGCACAAATGGAGGGTGAAAGAGAGAAATGTGCCAAGAGGAAGGCGCATCAAGCCAACCCTGACTGGGATCGCCTTCCACCTGGAAACCAATGCCCTCACTGCAGGAGACGATGCAGATCAAGAATAAGGCTCCATAGTCATTTACGGACCCACCCTGGAAGATTATCCTACTCGGACAATGAGGGATCGCCTAAGTAAGTAAGTAAACATTTGTCATCTTGATTGACTCTTTTGTCATCTTCATCAGCACTTGGCTGCATGGGTCGCAGTGCGAAGTGCTGGAAGGCATGCCACACCAATCAGTCCCACCTCACTTCCCAACCTGAACCTAATTAGCAGAATCTGATATCGCTAATGAGGACTAATTAGGGCTACATGCACCGGCCCTGTCTGGTAGTTAAGCCAGGAGGGCAATTGTGCAAACAGTAACTTGTTCAAAGAGCATCTGTCTCCCTAGCCGCTTTTTCTGTGAGCGTGAGGTGTATCTGATTAGGGAGAGGAAGCTGAAAAAATGATCAGGAACTGAATTTAGAAGCAATGCTGCTGCTTTAGGACCCTTCCACACAGCTATATAAAATCCACATTGAGCTGGATTATATGGCAGTGCGGACTCAGATAATCCAGTTCAGAGCAGATATTGTGGATTATCTGCCTTGATATTCTGGGTTATATGGCTGAGTGGAAGGGCCCTTAGCATTCATTGAGGGATTCTTCTTCTTTTGCAAAGTACCCTTAAGAGCTGAAGCTCAAGGGACAAAAACATCTTGACATTTTGTTTCTGCTCTGGCATATCTGCTGGCCTTAAATCACTGGCTTAATTTAGGCTGCCATGGTATGGTCCCAGGAGGTGGGCATGCCAGAGGCTCTTCCTCTTTGACGCAGAGATCTTCAAGCAGATTTCCCTCTTACAAATCAGACTTCATCTCAGTGAGGCAGTGGCAAGGGGCCCTTCGACACAGCCCTGTATCCCAGAATATCAAGGCAGAAAATACCACATTATCTGAGTGTGGACCCAGATAACCCAGTTCAAAGCATATATTGTGGGATTTCCTGCCTTGATATTCTGGGATATAGGGCTGTGTGGAAGGGCTCAAAGACTCTTTCTGTACTTGGGAGTTCGGGAATCTGAGGGCCCTTCTACACAGCTATATAACCCAGCATAATAAAGGCAGAAAATCAATATCTGCTTTGAACTGGGTTATCTGAGCCCACATTGCCATATATTCCAATTCAAAGTAGAAAATGCGGGATTTTATTCAGCTGTGTGGAAGGGGCCAGACAGCAAGGAAGCTGGAGGAAGGGCTGTGAATTTGCAGGATCCCAGACATTTTTATTATTCTAATATTTTCTGAATTTGGCACGTGGGATACACCTGCTTTGAACTTTATTATCTGCGGGCTCTCCACACAGCCCTATATCTCAGAATATCAAGGTAGGAAATCCCACATTATCTCAGATAACCCAGTTCGAAGCAGATATTGTGGGATTTTCTGCCTTGATATTCTGGATTTTCTGCTGTGTGGAGATGCCCTGAGTCCACACTGCCATATATTCCAGTTTAAAGCAGATAATGTGGGTTTTTATTCAGCTGTGTGGAAGGAACCTGAGCTATAAAAAAAGGAACACCAAGAAAAAAGAAACATACAGAGAAGACCCATACGCATAAGGAAAGGAGCAACATTCAGTGATATTCTCTAATGCTTCAGTTCAAGAGTATTAGGTAGGGGAAAACTCATCTTACAAACACAAACCCTACCCCTTCAATGAACGTTTGGGTGATCTCCAAAGCATATTCCGTCAATGGCAACTGGAGTTTCTACTGAATGACTGCAAGCATAACTACTGTAAGAACCTAGTGATTCCAGCCATGAAAGCCTTTGACAATACATTGAACATCTCTACGGGGAGAAACTGTTCCAAGACACACGGAAATTGGAGAAACTAAGGACCAGGAAAGCACATTTACTGTGCTCCCTGACTTTCCTTCTATGCTGAGGAAAAAAACGCCTCTAGAACATGGCCCTATAGCCCGAAAAATCCCACAAGAACCTAGTGATTCCAGCCATGAAAGCCTTCGACAATAAACTACTGTAAGGTTCAGATGTCGAAATTTCAAAAGTTGGACTGCTAGCAGTCAAGGAACTTGGGAGTACTCTGTAGTCTCTCACATAGATCATTCTCCAGGTGCATGCCCATCATAGACTAGCTAAATTAGAATGACATAAAATGAACATATTTGCTAAATGTCTATATTTTACTAAATATAGGAAGGAAAAGAAGACACTGCCATCACCGCCACTGCCATTAGGTTTGTAGTGGTTTGATTGTTGGAATAGGGCCCTTCCACACAGCCCTATATCCCAGGATATCAAGGCAGAAAATCCCAGAATATCTACTTTGAATTGGGTTATCTGAGTCCACACTCAGATAATGTGGGATTTTCTGCCTTGATATCCTGGGATATAGGGCTGTGTGGAAGGGCCCTAGGTCTCTCGAAGACCGGTGTTTGAGTCTCACTCAGCTATGGAAAAACACTGGGTGACCTTGGGCAAGTCTCAGCCTCAGAGGAAGGCAGTGACAAACCTCCTCAGAATAAATCTGGTCAAGAAAGTCCTGTGAGAGAGTCGTCATCACTCAAAGTCATTAACAGAGATGGCATTAGAATAATACATTATTTCTAGCACTTTGGCTATAATTTCTCTCCAAACAGTTGACAATAAAAACATTGGATTTCTGGGAAGATCTCATTGTCCTCAGTGTGCTAGAACTGGCTACCAAGGGCATCAAATGGAAGCATTGTCTGGATCCTTGTCCTGCTTTTCTTAAAGGTGCTGGCAGGAAACCTGCCTTCTGAGAAAGAAATCTGCCCCATTCCCTGGCTGTTGCGTCCAGGGAAGTATAAATAGTACAAATAACTTCCAACCTCATGGGCAATTGTCACTGGAGGCTCTGAGAGCAACAGTTATGTCTCTCCAGTGGTAAAAATGATAAATCTGAGAAGCAAGAATGAAACTGCAAATTGTAGGAGCAAAAGCAGGACCCAAGGAACAAAGAATGGGACAATATATTAGAGGAAAGAAAAAGATGATACATCCAAAAAAAATAACAACATGACAAACAACCACAAATGATTACTCCCTTATTTTCCAGGCTTGATTCAAGCTTAGGTAGATCTTTAAGAGCCTCCCTGTATGAACTCTGGAAAGCTTTCTCTTGGGTTATTTACTTGTTGTCTTCCCTGTCCTCTTTCTAGAGCCAGGAGAAAGACTTTCCAAGGTTCTTGTTTATAAAGCTATTGTCTTCCCAACCCTGCTCTATGCCTGAGAGACGTGGACAGTCTACAGACGTCTCATGCAACTCCTGGAACGATTCCATCAGTGCTGCCTCCGAAAAATCCTGCAAATCTCCTGGGAAGACAAGCGGACAAATGTCAGTGTGCTGGAAGAAGCAAAAACCACCAGCATTGAAGTGATGGTCCTCTGCCATCAACTCCACTGGACCAGCCATGTTGTCCGGATGCCCGAGCACCGTCTCCCAAAGCAGTTGCTCTCCTCCGAACTCAAGAATGGAAAACGGAATGTTGGTGGGCAGGAAAAGAGATTCAAAGATGGGCTCAAAGCCAACCTTAAAAGCTTTGGCATAGACACTGAGAACTGGGAAGCCCTGGCCCTTGACCGCTCCAGTTGGAGGTCAGCTATAGCCAGCAGTGCTGCAGAATTTGAAGAGGCATGAATGGAGGGCGAAAGAGAGAAACGTTTCAAGAGGAAGGCACGTCAAGCCAACCCCGACCAGGACCTCCTTCCACCTGGAAACCGATGCCCTCACTGTGGGAGAAGATGTAGATAAAGAATAGGGCTCCACAGTCACCTATGGATCCACCGCCAGGACACTACACTTGGAGGACCATCATGCTCAGACCTCAGGGATCGCCTAACTCAACTTTCCAGACTAAGTACTGTTAGAGAGTGCTGCTGCTGCTATGTTCACATTCAGATCTATGGCGTTCTCACCTTATTTGTATTTTTGAATTTTGTTTTTTCAATAGTCTTATTTTGACACTACTTTGAAAACTTAAACAGAGGAAAATATAGCCAAGAAATATAACAAGTTTAGCAACCAGACAAAGAAACAAAACCCTCCTCTACACCAATCCCGAAACTAATCATGACAGGGATGAATGACATATCCATGGATTCTGTATTCACAGATTCAAGTATTTACAGCTTGACTATAATGATATATAATTCCAAAATCACAAATCTTGGTTGTGCCATTATATATAAGGGACACGATCTTACTATAATCAGAATAGCTTGTAGGATAAGACATTCTATTCAGGCAGCCTAAGAAAGGAAGTTAAGAATAGGCCAGTAGGTGCTGTATAGTGTTGGTTGATCCCTCCCTCCCTTGATCTATCTATCTATCTATCTATCTATCTATCTATCTATCTATCTATCTATCTATCTTTATCTTCTTCTTCTTCTTCATCATCATCATCATCATCATCATCATCATCATTTTAATGACCTTTTGACTCTATTGTTTTAATTGTGGATATCAAGGACCCACTGTAAACAGTCCATGTATCTGATTGACAATTTTATGAATTTATTGCTTCTTGTAGGGGAGGAAGGAGGTGGAGGAGCTTCCATTAGAACAGAAGACCCCTCCCTTCAAATCCCTGCATCCACAGGCAATGATGTCTAGTTCCACCCAGGAACTCTAAAACTACACTGGCTATTACTATTCGTTGTCGAAGGCTTTCATAGTCAGAATCACTGGGTTGCTGTGAGTTTTCCTGGCTGTATGGTCATGTTCCAGAAGCATTCTCTCCTGACGTTTCACCCACATCTGTGGCAGGCACCCTCAGAGGTTGTCTATTGGAAACTAGGCAAATGAGGTTTATATATCTCTGGAATGTCCAGGGTGGGAGAAATAACTCTTGTCTGCTTGAGACAAGTGTGAATGCTACAATTGGCCACCTTGATTAGCATTTAATGGTCTTGCAGCTTCAAAGCCTGGCTGGTTGCTGTCTGGGGGATCCTTTGTTTGGAAGTGTTAGCTGTCCCTGATAGATTCTTGTTTGGAATTCTCCTGGCTTTTTTAGTGTTGCTCTTTATTTACTGTCCTGAAGCTGTATATAAACCCGATATATAAACCCGACTTGCCTAGTTTCCAACAGACCTCACAACCTCTGAGGATGCCTGCCACAGATGTGGGTGAAACATCAGGAGAGAATGCTTCTGGAACATGGCCATACAGCCCGGAAAACTCACAGCAACTACACTGGCTACTGTCCGTATATTTTCAAGGCTTTTTCACATAATAATAAAAAGAAACAAAGAAAAAAACCTTCATGAAAATTCACTTGTGTGACTGCATATCCCACAACCCACCAGTTACCATATTTCCTGGCCATTCTGGAGAGGGAATATCAGGAATAGTAAGTCCATACAAGAAGAAATCAGTCAAACTCTGTTCCCTGTCCTACCTGGCTCCGAGTGACAGCTGCCCGATACAAGAGAGCTGCTGGCGTGAGGTGCTGGGATTGAGAGGCGGCCCCGGCTCGACTGCCTCGGCCCTGGTCCCGCTCAGCCTCCTCTCCCGGCTGCAGCCTCGCCTTCCCTGATGGCCCTACAGCACCCTGTCGCGAAGAGGGAGACTCGGGGCTGCTGGAGCACGGCACTGAGGCAGTATCTTCACTGGGGGTCTCACTGCGGGGCTGCTCCGTCGGCGGGGATTCGGGCCCGGTTTCCCCTTTGCGGCTCTCGGCCCCCAGAGTCGTGGAGATGAGGTCAGGGCTGGAAGACGACATCTTGCGGAGGAGGAGGTCGTGCTGAAGGCCTCGCAGCGCGGCACAAGGCTCCAGGCGCTTGGCTCCCGCAGGTTCGGCCAGCTCCCCACAACTGCCCCGGGAGCTGACCTTGCGGTAGCGTGACTTAGCTCGGCGACTGCGCCCCGGGGAGGGAGGGCCTTTCTGGCACACGGGGATGGCAAGCTGGGGAAGAGTTGGGTCCATGATCACCTCTGTCTTCAGAATGTCAGGCCTGAAGAAAAGATGGAAAGGCGTTGGAACAACTATCTTTGCTAAAGTTGTTGTGATGACGAAGACTGACAAAACAGGGATGATGGCATGATATAACACAATTTTTGTTCCTAGGTTACAAATGTAATTTCCTAATTGGCTCTATCATTAAAACATGGAAAAAGTTTATTAAACTGCAAAAACGTTGTTATTGCGGGACATCCTGCAGCACATTTTGCTATAGTTTTTCAATGATTATCTCATAGAGTCTCAGCCAATTCAACGTAGCAGCCACAAAAAAGCAAGTTTCTGGAGTATAACAACTATTTTCAAAGTAAGTATTGCACTATTAATTTTTGTTTTCATGACCACACTATTGACCTAAGGGGATCCTGTTTGGGGATAGGGGCCATAATTTAAGAAGCATTGCCCTAGCACGACTAGGGCAATGTTAGAAACTGAGGTTGGGCTGGAGATTTCACCAGACACTGCCAATCCACTTCCAAAATTAGAAGAAAAATATTATTTGAAAATAATAATAAAAATAAATCTTTATTTATATCCCGTTTTTCTTCCTCAAGGGACCCAAAGCGACTTACAATATATTAAAATCATATAAACAATAATCAAAATGCATCAATAATAAATATAAATGTCATAAAATAAGCAAATCTGAGGAACAATTACAATGTACATTCAGATTCATGTGGCATCATGTTGAGATATATTTCACTTTACTGCAGTTCATAATGTATGGTGTTTTCTGTCACTCCAGATTAATTTCCTTCACTAAAGGTCTGTCTAAACAGGAAACAGATTCTTAAAAGAAGAAATAGAGGGAGCTGCTTTAATTCCTTTTAGGAGGGTGTTCCAAAAACTGAATTCTGCACTCAGTGGTTTCTCTTGTAAGTTAATTCCTGTGGAATCATGCCACATATGTTATGAACTTATTTCCTTTTTCCCATAGGCACAACCAGTCTGCTTGCTCAATCCCAAAAGATGGATGGAGAACCTCTGCTCTTCTAAATGTTTTGGACTGCAGTCCCCAGAAACCCCAGTCAACATGGCCAATAGTAGGAGACTATAAGAGTTTTAGTCCAAAGCGTCTGTTGGGCCCAATATTCCCTCTCCCTATATGAAGACTCCCTCCATTTTTCCCTTCTCCATCATCCTTTCTCTGCCACTTCTCACCTCTTGCTGTGTGGAGAGAGTTTCTGAGGCACGTTCCTCTTCTTGATCAGCTTCTCCACTGTGTTGCCATGGAGGAGGCTCCGGGATGGATGATGCTTAAAGAGCCCTGGATACTTCTTGTCCAGAGCTTGCTCCCGCCTGAGAGATGTAAATCACATAATTGAACAGACATTGAAGAGTCAGAAAAACCCAACAGCAGAAAGACAAAATAGATATACAGAAGGATATCCATGGTAGTCTTTAGACCAGTGGTTCTCAACCTGTGGGTCCCCAGATGTTTTGGCCTTCAACTCCCAGAAATCCTAACAGCTCATAAACTGGTTGGTATTTCTGGGAGTTGTAGGCCAAAACACCCGGGGACCCACCGGTTGAGAACCATTGCTTTAGACCGTCACTAGAAAGCTGAGGCTGGATCTATACTGCCATATCATCCAGTTTCTGAATCCAGATTATCTGGTTTGAATTGGATTATGTGAGTCTATACTGACATATAATCCAGTTCAAAGTCTGGATTCAGAAACTGGATTAGATGGCACTGTAGATGGGGCCTGACTTGCCAGAGGGAAAATTGGAGAGAGTTAATGTCAGGGAGTAGGAATTTTAGTAGCTTTCGCTTGCTAACTATTTGCCTGCTAATATCCCCTCTTCTCCACAACCATTAAAGGTACAAAATTGCTTCCCAGTTTTTACTTTGGCAAACTCAATAATAAAGGCTAGAGATCATTTTCTCGGTGTCCTGCCTCACATCAGAGTGATTTGGCAGTTAGAGAAACCATCACGCAATGGAAAACCTTCTTCCCTGTGTAGCCAGACTAGCAAAAATATAGCACTCCATCCCATAATGCCTCACCGGAGCAGCTCCTTCTCCTTGAGCTCCAGCTGTAACATCAGGGAATTGAGCTCCATATAAAGATTGTTGGCCCGCTCCAGCTTTCTCTCGTAGTGCTCCCGGATGTCCAAAGCATGCCTGTAGATGGAGAGAGGAAGAAGGATGCAATTGGTCTTTTCCTGGTAAAGAACTGTGTTTATGCCTGAGCAGAAAGGTTTGCTGAGACACTGCACTTATAATGTGTGGCTCTGGGCAAGGACTCGTCAGCTCTTAGTCCTCTGTAGTGACTCAATGAGGTTGGGCCAGTATTTGATCTCAGTAGCTCAGTATGCAACTGCCAAGTCTGGTGTTTTTTGGGTTTTTTTGCAGCTGAGAAGGCCTGAATATGCCAAAGGCACCAGATCCTGTCTCATAATGGAAGCTAAGAAGGGTCATTCCTGGTTAATATTCGGATGGGAGGCTGTCAAGGGATACCAGTTGATGAAAGATAAATTTCAGAGGAAGTAACTGCCAATACAACCAATACTACCAATAGTACAGAGCACCTGATGAACCAACCTGGACACAGCATATTATTTGATAACACAGAAATGCTGGACCACTCTCACAACCACCATGTCAGACTACACAGAGAAGCCATTGAAATCCACAAGCATGTGGATAATTTCAACAGAAAGGAGGAAACCATGAAAATGAACAAAATCTGGCTACTGGTATTTAAAAAAACTCTAAAATTACAACAGCAAAACAACAGAGAGGAAACAATCAGGGACATCTAATCACCTCTCAACAAAAGATTGCCCCAAGATGGCACTGTTAGGCCATCAAATGCTAATCAAGGTGGTCAGTTGAAACATTCACACCTAGCTCTGACAGACAGGAGTTCTTTGTCCCACCCTGGTCATTCCACAGATATATAAACCCATTTTCCTAGTTCCAACAGACCTCACTACCTCTGAGGATGCTTGCCATAGATGCAGGTGAAACGTCAGGAGAAAATGCTTCTAGAACATGGCCATAAAGCCCGAAAAAACCTACAACAACCCACTATCTCTTATTCCTTCTCTAAGAAACACATTTGGAATGATGGGAGTCATCATAAGTCTACAGATGACTTGAAGGAACAGAAGCTGGATGACCATCTGTCAGGGGTACTTTGATTGCATTTTTCCTGCATGGCAGGGGATTGGACTAGATGCCCCATGTGGTCTCTTCCAACTCTATGATTCTATGTGCATACACACACACACACACACACACACACACACGCACACACACACATACATACACATGTTTCTTTAGAAAGCTTCCAAGAACTACAAAAATGGATGGGCTTCAAATACATAAATTCACACTTTAAAAAACCTCTAAATCAGTGGTTCTCAACCTGTGGGTCCTCAGATGTTTTGGCTTTCAACTCCCAGAAATCCCAACAGCTGGTAAACTGGTTGGGATTTCTGGGAGTTGTAGGCCAGAACACCTGGGGACCCACAGGTTGAGAAGTACTGCCCTAAATGAAGAAAACACCTAAAAGTATCTATCTATCTATCTATCTATCTATCTATCTATCTATCTATCTATCTGCCAAGCAATCTATAGTATATCAATTATGTGTGAAAAAACAATATCCAGCTGCGACAACTTCAACCACAGCTTCAATCAAGGTGAACAATATTCAGGACTGGAAGATTTTTACAATGCCTATGTATTCTCCATACTATTGGAGTCACATAAATTGTGAATACAAAGTAGTCATGAATGCGCATCTCTAGGCTCTGCATTTTTAACTGTGACTGATGTTGTTGTTATTAACTTGTAGTCCACCTTCATGACACATACAGATGCTCATAAGAGCAAGAAACTTCCTTCATTTAGAGGAAAAATGAGTACTGATATTTTAAGAGAAGATAGAGAAGAGTTCCTCACTTACATCAGAGAGGCATAGAGTCATCAATGTATCCACATCCACACCCATTTTACCTGAGTTCTTCTCGCCGTCGGTGGATCAACTCCTCCTCCAAGCGGTGTAGACATGTTCCCTCTGATTTAATTTTTTCAAAATGTAGTTTTACTTCCTCCCGCCATTCGGCCTATGAGACAGAAGAGACACCCATGAGCTTTCTCCCTGGATACTGAATCAATGTAATAAAAACCCACAGAGAATAAGACACGTTGACCTTCTGATGGCATATTATGAGGAACGTTGGATACACTGAACTGAATTTAACAATGTATTGCTTAGAAAATAATCCCCAGGTTCCAGCTGAGAACAACCCCAGCAACGTCTGACAGATTCCCATTTTCTTTCACTTGCAAAAAAACTCTTCTAAAATGAAACTGGGAGAGGAATTAAGTCAATGGAAAGGTGGGAGCCCCCGGTGGTGCAGTGGGTTAAACCCTTGTGCTAGCACGACTGAAGATGACAGGTTGGAGGTTCAAATCCAGGGAGAGCACAGATGAACTCCCTTTGTCAGCTCCAGCTACTCATGCGGCGACATAAGCAAAGCCTCCCACAAGGATGGTAAAACATCTAAACATCTGGGTATCCCCTGGGCAACATCCCTGCAGACAACCAATTCTCTCACACCAAAAGCAACTTGCAATTTCTCAAGTCACTCCTGACACGAAATGACCCAACCATTGCCTCTTTTTCATTAATAACTGCAAAACTGCAGGGCAAAAATGGCTAAATGGAGTGGAAAGAAACAATAGCTGAAATGTGTACCACCAACACCTTCAAGTATCACATACATAATGAGAGATGCCTCCCGCAAGGATGATAAAATATCAAAACATCCAGGAGTCCCCTGGGCAATGTCCTTGCAGATGGCCAATTCTCTCACACCAGAAACAACTTGGAAGTTTCTCAAAGTCGCTCCTGACACGAAAAAAAGGGAAGGTATGGAAATAAATGGGAAAACAGATGGAATTAGAGCATTAAATAGAATGAGGTAACCACCAGTATGATTGCTTTACCTCTGAAGCCATCCTGACTGACATTGTGTTCTATGCATCTTGATGTGTGCAGGTGGGGATATTTGTGACTTTGCTGATCCGCTTTAGGCAGCAAAATGTTTTGGGCCAGCCCTAAGTCAGAAACTGAGTGCAGATTATTATGGTCTGAATCGAACTGCTAGTTCCAACTAGAGTCAACCTATTAAATCCAATAGGATATTTCTAGGTGTTGACCTCCCATTCAACATCAATGCATCTAACTCTAGTTGAAACCCGCAACTCGATAATTTAGAATACACCTGGGAATCATGTGGCCCTTTGAATATTGTTGGCATCACAACTGCCATATATCCTAGCCAATAGTGAAAAATGCTACTGGAAGTGGCAGTCAAACAGGGTCTATTCTGATTTAGATCTATCTCTGTAAAACAACAAAATCAATGCTCTATTATAGATAATCTTATCCTGATCTGGCATTGGTCAGTGGATTAAACTTTTAGAATAAGAATTGTTATGTAAACATTCCAGAACAAGGGAAAAAAACCTCTAAGAAGGATGGAGGAAGAAAGGAAATGAATAAGTCTCACCTTCTTTGGAAGCTTTTAAACAGAGGCTGGATGGCCATCTGTCAGGGGTGCTTTGAATGCAATATTCCTGCTTCTTGGCAGGGGGTTGGACTGGATGGCCCATGAGGTCTCTTCCAACTCTATGATTCTATAATTCTATGATTAAGCTGAATTTGTCTACCTTGGACAATGACAGTTTTGCCATGCTGTGCCTGAAGGTGGCAGCAAGCTGAAGCACTTAAGTTTTAAGTTGGTACCTCAGTGTGTTGTTGTGGTTTGAGCAGGCATCCGCAAACTGCAGCCCCCAGCCGTTTGGGCCTCCAACTCCCAGAAGCCCTACCGATCTTGTTCAATTGTCAAGAATTCCAGCGGTTGAAGGCCCAAACAACCGGAGGACCACAGTTTGAGGATGCCTGCTTTTGAGCATTTGATTATGATTATGATTTTGACTGGGGTGTGTGTGTTTTCCTCTGCCTTGCATTGCTTTCTATTGATTCCATGCTCAGCTATGGAAACCCACTCTCAACCCAGAAAGTCCCATAATAGGATACCTCAATAATTGCAATGTCAGAAATGGCTCAAAGGCAAATAGAGCTGGCATCCTGCTAGTGACAGATCCAAGCTTCAGTCAATTTAATGCTTGTACCCATCTTCTTTTGTTCTCTTCCTCTCTCCATAACAACAACCAAAGCTTTTCCCTTCCCATGAGACCCATCATTTAGCTGCCCCCTCCCTCCGCCCCCATCCATTGGGTGGCTGAAATGGATTGGAAAAGCACCTGGTTATAATTTCAATCTTATACCCACCATCTTAGTGTAAATATTCACATGGTGATTTATGCAACGTTGAGCCATGGACTGTCAGACTTACTGAAACCCCCCTGAAGCCACTCCACGCGGCTGTTTCATGCTTCATTTCAAACAGGCAAGTGGGCTCAGAGGAGTGCCTGGCTACGTCTTCAAAGCCAGATGCAAAATGAGCACAGCAGCACTGAGACCCTTGGAGGACTTGGCAGATCTCAATGCTGATGTCGTCATTTTGTGTCTGGCTCAGGGGGGTGAGGACAGATGCTTCTCCAAGCCTGACTGCTTGCAGCGAAGCACCGAATGATTGTGCAGGATGGCTTCAGGGGCTTTTCAGTCAGTTAGGAGGGCAGCTTTGGGTGGTGCGGAGGGAGAGAAGCAATACCTTGCAGTTCTCAAAAAAGGACATCTGCAAGTGTAAAGGAACCATACATGAATGAATGTCTCTAGGCCTTATTTCCATAGCCAGATGAAGAACAATGACATCATCTGCCAAAACCTCGCAAAATTCTGACAGATCTCATCAGATACATTGGACTATTGATTCCCCCAATTTTCATCAGCCAGTGAAGGTGCATCAAGTTGGGTCAGGAGAAGGCAAACAGTGAGACATGGGGTGCATTTACATTGTAGAATGAGTGAAGTTTGAAATCACATTAACTGCTGTGGCTCGTGCTATGGAATAATCAGAGTTGTAGTTTGACAACATTTTTAGTCTTCTCTGCCAAAGAGTGATGGTGCCTTACTAAAGTATTGTGGGCACTGAATTTTGCCCTGTAAACCGCCTTGAGTCGCTTGTTGGGCTGAGAAATGTGGTATACAAATACAGTAAATAAAAAAAATAAAAATAAAACTACAGCACTCAGGATTCCATAGCATTGAGCCATGCCTATAAAAGTGGTATAAAACTGCATTCATTCTTCAGTGTAGATGCACCCCTGGAAAAGGTGAGAGCGGTAGTAGTATAGTTCTGCCTGTCAAACTTTAATGCTGCAGTCCTTGAGTCGGGATCTCTTCCCAAGAGTGTTACATGTAGGGAGTGAAATCAGTGTGGGATGAAGGATACCTTCTCCTGTCTGCAGCCTCATACAGAGCCCATTGAAGTGAGCAGATCTTTTCAGTAACAGTCAAAGAAATGTGTTGTTGAAGGCTTTCATGGCCAGAATCCCTGGGTTGCTGTGAGTTTTTCCAGGCTGTATGTCCATGTTCCATAAGCATTTTCTCCTGGTGTTTCACATACCTCACAACCTCTGAGGATGCCCTACCATACAGGCAGGCGAAATGTCAGAAAAAAATGCTTATGGAACATGGTTATACAGACTGGAAAACTCACAGCAACCCAGTTAAAAGAAATATCAGAAGAAAAATTTAAAATGTACAGGGGAAAGGGTGAGGGTTTACACATTAACATTAAGGGAGGGAAACAAACAAACCAAGAAATGATGAAACATCCTGCCCTCAGAAAGCCAGGATGCCAAATTAATGGCATGTTTGGAACATCAAGAAGTGGAATCTGTGGAGGGAGGAATTCTGACCAAGCAGTTTTGGCCTCTGAACAAAATCAATACCAGAGATGCCAAACACAAAATGGCTAATGAGTCCAAATCCTGCCTCGGAGCAGGACTACCCATCAGTAGATCATCTGTCTAACCTAGATTACTCTGGGCTCTTCCAGCAGGCAACTAGAATGTAGGAAACAGCAAAACAATGAAGCTGAATTCTCTGGGGGGGAAATACTAGAAGTAGGGACGTTTTTTAATTCTGAAGTCTTAAGCATTTTTGTTGAAAAGTAAATCCCATTGGGTTCGGTGGGATTACAAACTAATGAGTGAGTTCAGGATTGCAATCTAAAAATATTCCTTCATGTGGCAGCTCTAAAATGTTGTTGTTTGACAGAACTGTTTCCTAAAAGCTAAAATGTAAATCACATCTTTTTTTCTATGTTATACTAGTAGAACTTCGCTTAAATGAAAATTTGGAAATGTTCCAAAACATGATACTGTCCAAAAAGTTGACTAAGGGCCCTCCCACACAGCCATATAATACAGAATATCAAGGCAGAAAATCCCACAATATCTGCTTTGAACTGGAATATATGGCAGTGTGGACTCAGACATCCTAGTTCAAACCAGAGATTGTGGGATTTCCTGCCTTGATATTCTGGGGGCCCTTCCACACAGCCCTTTATCCCAGAACATCAAGGCAGAAAATCCCACATTTTCTGAGTGTGGACTCAGATAACCGAATTCAAAGCAGATATTGTGGGATTTCCTGCCTTGATATTCTGGGATATAGGGCTGTGTGGAAGGACCTTGGGTTATATGACTGTGTGGAAGGGCCCTGAGGTAGGACACCTTTGCTTTCTGATAGTTCAATGTATCCAAACGTTGCTAAATGCACAAAATTATTAAAAATAGAATGTATAAAATTACCATCAGAAATGTACGGAACACACATGAATTTTTGGTTTAGACTTGGGGCCCATCTCTAATGCCACTTTTATACTGCCATATAATCCAGATTATCAAAGCAGATAATCCACTTTATCTCTTTTGAACTAGATTATCTGAGTCTACACTGCCATATAATCCAGTTCAAAACAGCTAATCTGGATTTTATATGCAGTGTAGAAGGGATCAAAGGTAGCTCATTATGAACATATTCCAAATCCAAAAAATCTTAAATCCAAATAACTCCTTGTCTCAAGTATTTTGGATAAGAAACACTCAACCTACAAATATGTATATATACAGAAATATTAAAATGTGAGAGCCAGTACAGCACAGTGGTCTTCTGCCAGCTATTTCAATTCAGATTTCTTCGACTGGTACCTCCCACCATCAATGACCATTACTGGCTCGTGCTGATTGGACATGAAGTCCAAAACCTATGGCAGATATTAGGTTAGAGATTTGGACAAAGGACGGTGCAAGAAAATATTTAGCCTTCCAGATGTATTTGATTTCAGGTCCCAGACATTTTATCTAGTGTGGCTTATCATATTGGATGTAATATACTAGATTCTTAGAAAAATGGATAACAGCCTTGAAGGTGAATTCCAAGCATGGCATTTGTTTGTCAAGGGAGATTTCAAGGCAGCCCACCTGGGATTTGAAGTAGGTCTCCTGCGGTGTAGAGAGAACGTCAGCTGATGCAATGTCAAGGTGCAGCAGGATCTGGCGGAAAGACGGACGGTTCCGAGGTTTGCTATTCCTGATGAAGGGAAAAGAAACAAAAGATTTTGGGGTGAATGTAATGCATTTGGAACAGGCCTCCGGCTGAGCATTTAGGGCCAGAAAGCATAGTTGACCCACCACATTTGCAGGTTTAATTTTTGTGGATTTGATTATATATGGGTTAATTAATATGTTCTTTCTAGGATTTTCTACATCTGTCAATTCAATTCTAGGGTCAACTTTCACCAGAGTTCGAACTTGAGGTGGATGTTGACCATAGAGACACACTGGAGAACCTAGAGACTCCTAGGGCACTTCCAGGCAGGCCCTACATCACAGGATCTGATTCTGTTTCTGTTTATCCCAGATTATCTGACAGTGGGGACTCACATATCCCAGTTTAATGTAGAAAACCTGGGATCAGGTCCTGGGATATAGGGCCTGTCTGGAAGGGCCCCTTGAGATATGTTCTCCTAGGTAAAAAAAAAAGTGTTTTTTAATTATTTTTTTACAGTTTTTCATTTTCATGGGAGTTTTGCATTCCTAATTTCTGTGAAAGTGGAGGGCCTGCTGCAGAACAAAATAGATGGCATTTTCAGGTGTATGGAGGAAACCATTATTAACTGAATACTGGTGCAAATGTATTCCTGAGTCGCCTGATGGCTGAGAAGAGCATATACAAGTGAAGTAAATAAATAAATAAATAAATCGACGTATTTGATACTTGAAGGTGTTGGTGCCACACACTTCAGCTATTGTTTCTTTCCATTCCATTTAGCCATTTTTGTCCCGCAGTTTTGCTGTAACTAATGGAAAAGAGGCAAAGGTTGCGGTCATCTTTGAACTCTTTTTCCTACAAGTGAAACAAGCACTTTTGCATGGCACAGACAAGCAGTGGGATATATTTATATCTTAAATGGAGATGAAAATATTACTCTGATTTCTGGAGCGAATCCCTTTTTTCCTCTTACCAGATATACATGTAGCATCATTCCCTTTGCATGGAGAGCGATATCCTTCTCTAGTAGCACTTGTGTGGAAGCCTTTCATACAAGTGGGATGGCACAATGGCAAATAGAACAAAATGTGTTGTGGTCTAACAAATGCATTCTGTCTAAGGAGCTACGCACAGAAACACTACACACAGAAAGATGTTGTGTTTAGAATAGTCAATAATGAGGTGAGAGGGAATTGAAATGTAAAAAGCCCAGAAAGTGTTAACTAACTTATTAGCTTCAGGCGTAATAAATAGGTTTGTCATCAAAATGTCTCAAGATTTATTTGCTGGCATTTAGCCACTGTGATGGGCAGCAGGTTAAACCACTGAACTTGCTGACTGAAATGTCAGCAGTTCGAATCCAGGGAGTGGGGTGAGCCCCCACTGTTAGCCCCAGCTTCTGCCAACCTAGTAGTTTGAAAACATGCAAATGTGAGTAGATCAATATGTACCACTCCAGCGGGAAGGTAACGGTGCTCCATGCAGTCATGCTGGCCACATGACCTTGGAGGCATAAACGGACAACACTGGCTTAGAAATGGAGATGAGCAACATCCCCCAGTGTCGGACATGACTAGACTTAATGTCAAAAGGAAACCTTTACCTTTTTAACCACTTTGAAAACTATTAACACTAACAAACATTTGCAAACAAACACTAAGTTAGGCCCAGACATTAATATATCCAATGTGTTTGTTACTGTGTGCTTTGAAGTTGCTCCCAACTTTCAGCAACTGCAAGATGAACCTATCACAGGGTTTTCCTGATAAGATTTGTTCAGAAAGGATATATTTTTACCTCTCTCTGAACCTGAGAGGGCAGAATTTGCCCAATGGGTTTCTATGACTGAGCAGGAATTCAAACCCTGATTTCCCAGTTCAACATTCAAACCATGCCGGCTCTCAACAGGACACAAATTTTAAATGAGTCATGGCATTGGAAATCCCAATGTGGTGCAGTGATTTGAGTATTGGACTAGGAGCCTGGGAGACCAGTGTTTTAATATCTGCTCAGCCACAAAACTCTATTATTTGATCTTGGACAAATTACACTCTCTCAGCTTCAAAGGTGGGCAATGCAAAATTCCTATATGTTCAACATGTGGGGAAGGAAGAGTATTGTGAACACAACACACCTTATAGTCAGAGGGAGGTTTTCCCAAAGAGGAACTGCAATCACAAAAGGAAGTTGTTTTGCTCTGACTAGATCTAGATCCAACCTTGGATCCAATTTCTCCCAATTATTCAGTTTGATCCCAGCCATAAACATTTTATCTCCAGAGCACTGTTTCTCAGAGGTTTTGGGCTGGATTTCCCAGATATCCCAGCCAGTTTACCAGCTCTTAGGTACTGTGGGAGCTGAAGTCTAGAACATCTGGAGTTTGAAAAACACTGCTCTAGAGTATCATCACATGCAAGTGTCTTTTGGCAGCTTGCTTATGATCTGGGAAAATATTTGGCCCAACCAGTGAGCAGGCTGGGAGGATCACATCCACTCTATGTTAGAGAATCATGGAGTTGAAAGACACCACAAGAACCACCCAGTCCAATTCCCTGCCATGAAAGAAAACACACAATCAAAGCTCCCCACTCCCAATAGATGGCCACCTAGTCTTTGTTTAACAACCTTCAGAGAGGTTCTCACCAGGTGTCCAGAGAAAAGTAATGTAGCTCTAGACTTACCAGCACTGTCTTAGCAAGATCTTGAAACCATCAGGACAGCTGGTTGGTACAGGCAGGTGGAGGCTGTTACTACCCACACCCCAGATTATGGCTGAGGAATCCACATCCTTGTAAGGGATCTCTCCTGTTAGCAACTCCCAGAGAACAACACCAAAGGACCTGATATGAGGAAAGAAGGAATGAAAATCAAGTCAGGAGAAGGGGGGAAAGTTGGACACGAACTACCACCTTGATCCTACTGCCCCTTCTGTATTCTTTTCCAGATATTTCCCATTTTTTTCTTCAATTGTGGTTCACTTTCAATCTTCCATATACACTTGTCTTGCCTTCTTTCTCAGCATGATGATGGCAGGCATAGTCTGGCACATCTGGCGGATACCAGATTGGGCAAGGCTGTTCAGTTCAACAAAGACACTCCTTGAATATGTACATTTGCCATAGGAATCATAGTCTGCTACCTCTGATAAACAGTCTGACATCACATTAGGAATGTGTGGAGGGGGGATGGGAGCTGTAATCAAACATATCTATACGGTACAATGTTGGTCGCTCTGTGTGTGTGTGCATGTGGAGTAGGGATAGAAAGAGTATTATAAATAGTCAAAACATGTTTTTGAGTGTTGAAAACCCATAACAAATCCTGGACTGAAAAAAATCTTGGACTCCAAATATTTTTTGGAGATTGATACTTTCTAGTATGTGATTGCTTAGAACAGAAAGGTGAGGTTGATTGGAGTTGCAGCTCCCAGGATTGTGCACATATAGTACAGGGGCAAGCTCATCCCTTGCCCCTGTGCTATATCTGCTGATCTCCCTTGGCTTGGTCTCCCTGTACCTCCATCTTCCCAGCTCACCAGATGTCAACCTTCTCAGAAACAGGTTCATTCCTAATGACTTCTGGCGCCATCCAGGCCACTGTGCCGGCAAAGGACATCTTGGTGCTCTTGTCACTGAGCTCTTTGGAGGTACCGAAGTCAGAGATCTTCACCACATCATCATAAGTAATCAGCATGCTGTGGAAAGGAAAGAAATGATGAGAAATGTGAAATGGAATACATTATAAACAAGATAGGTTGCATAGGTTTGTTCTTAATGGAACAATGGCTTCAGACTAGGACACGGAACAATTGCTTCAAACTACAAGAAAGGAGATTCCATATGAACATGAGGAAGAACTTCCTGACTGTGAGAGCTGTTCAGCAGTGGAACTCTCTGCCTCGGAGTGTGGTGGAGGCTCCTTCTTTGGAGGCTGGATGGCCATCTTGCCGGGGTGCTTTGAATGCAATATTCCTGCTTCTTGGTAGGGGGTTGGACTGGATGGCCCATGATGGTCTCTTCCAACTCTATGATTCTACAATTAAGCTGAATTTGTATGTGTAATAAAACTTCAGTGGAAATATTTTTTCCCGTGGTAACCATTAATTTCCTTTCCTGTGAGTAGATTTCTCTCACTTCCTGTGTTCTCACCCCCGTTCTTAACTCTGAGTCATTTGTAAGTCAGGGACTGGTTGTAATATGCTTTGTTAATTGCAATAGTGTGAGAAGTCAAGGGAGGCAATTGGAAAGAGAAGCAATGCTCTCAATGGTCAGGAGGGGGAGCACAACTTCATCTCTAATTGAAGAGCAGAAGCTGGCAGGGACAAGTATAGAATATCCTACTGAAGAAGTAATATGGAAAAATGGATTATTTCTCAGCCATGGAATACAGTGTTTCCCCTGCAAATGTATTAAATGCATTTCCTCTTAAAGGATATGAAGGCATTTGGAAATACCTTCTCTGGTGAAGTTGATGAAAAGGGAAACACCTACTCAGCTCTCTGGCCATTGACCTGTGCAAGGTTCCATTTTATCCCCCATGCTTTTCAACATCTACATGAAACCACTGGGTGGATGAAGTTATCTGGAGTTATGGAGTTTGGTGCCATCTCTGCGCAGATGACACTCAGATCTATTAATCCTTTCCACCAAAATCCAAGGAAGCTCCCAGGATCCTAAACCAGTGTCTGGTAGCTGTGGTGGACTGGATGAGGGCTAACAAGCTGAAGCTTAATCCAGACAAGACAGAGGTCCTCCTGGTCAGTCGTGAGGCCGATCAGGGTATAGGGTGGCAACCTGTGCTTGCCAGAGTTAAACTCATCCTGGGCTTGCCAAGGTTACACTCACCAAGAGCACTGGCTCTTGATGCTCAGGTGTTGATGGTGACTGGGAAAGCCTTTGCACAATTAAAGCTTGTGCGCCTGCTGGGACCGTACCTCAAGAAGCCTGACTTGGCCATGCTGGTCCACGGCTTGGTTACATCCAGATTGGATTACTGCAACTCACTCTACATGGGGTTGCCTTTGAAAACAGCCCGGAAACTACTATTGGTACAAAGGTCGGCAGCCAGGCTTCTAACCGGAGCTAATGATAGGGAGCACACGACACCCCTATTAAAGCAGCTCCACTGGCTGCCAATAAGTTTTCAGTCCCAATTCAAGGTGCAGGTTATGACCTTCAAAGCCCTAAACGGTTCAGGCCCTGCCTATTTTTGTAACTGCATTTTCCCCTATGTACTGTCATGGGCCTTAAGATCTGCTGGGGAGGCCCTCCTCTCACTTCTGCCACCATCACAAGCACAGTTGGTGGTGACAAAGGAAAGGGCCTTCTCAGTGGTGGCCCCCCAGCTCTGGAACTTCCTCCCCAGAGAGATTAGGCAACCCTCCCCCACTGTCCTCCTTCCAAAAGGACCTGACATCCTGGCTATTCCCTAGGCACTTCATCCCCTTCCCCAGCCCTATGATAGTCTGTTGCACTACCGCTTGCCCCATATTTTTAATGTTGGCCATGCTCATTTTCTAATTCTGGACGTTGGTATTTTGAACCCATTTGATGGTGCTATAGTGAAATTGTTTTGTTTTTTTACATTTTTTGTGTATGTTTTAGCAGTTTTTTATGTTTTATTATGTTTATTTTCGAAGGTTTGTTTATTCCTCTGTCTCTCTATGAGTTCTTCCTTACAATTAGTTCTGTTCCCTTATCTCACTCAGAGTTTTCAAATAATTTTATATCATGCAGCCAGCTCTCTGTCATTATGTTTGGTTTCCGTTTTCTGTATATATTATTTTATATGTTTTTATGTTTTATACTTTAACGTTATGTTATTTTACTGCAATTTGTATTTTTATATTGTAATTTGTTGTTCGGGCTTGGCCCCATGTAAGCCGCTCCAAGTCCCCGTTGGGGAGATGGTGGCGAGGTATAAATAAAGATGATGATGATGATTTGTCTGTATGGTTTTTCTTTCCGGCAATTGAATGTTTTGCCTTATATGTTGGAAACCGCTCTGAGTCCCTTTGGGGATATAGGATGGTATACAAATAAAGTTATTATTATTATTATTATTATTATTATTATTATTATTATTTATTAGGCGGAACATCTCGGGGATGCCAAGCTTTCCTTTCTGAAACCACTCTTACCAAAGTTTTGTTGCTTGTCTCAATAGGAAGAAGCAGAAATGCATTCAGTTGCTAGCCAGCCTAGGCAATCTAGGCAGCCCTGTGCCCATCCATCTCTTACGTTGCTTTCTCACTGAAAAGTCAAGAGGCCAATTTCTGGTCTGTCCCTTTATCTCTTCCTCCCTCCTTCTCTTCCAGGAGAAGTATCACCATTCATCTCCAATCAAATTATGAAAGTTATTTTTTTAAACCAACATAATAGTTTGCAAATGATTGGCTGTGATTCTAAATTATAGTCTAAAATTGTAATTTTATGAATTTATATGTATATTGTGGAAATGCAATGCAACTCTGTTAGTGAACTGCAAAGAGGCTCATACAGGCACTGACAAGAATGCATTGGTTGTTTCCAGTATGCACCGGGCATTCCTAATTTCTAATGTATACTAGGCACTTGAATTGTTCATCAGGGACTTCTGTTGACATTCATTGCACATTGGAGTGTGGCACACTGGCTGCCAATGTGCAATGGATGGCTCCATGTGTAATATCTCAGCAACCCTCAAGGTGAAAGTGGGTACTGCAAAACCACTCATTTCTATTTCATATACGTTCATGTAAACCTGTAATTTGTTGTTGTTGTTCATTCGTTCAGTCGTCTCCGACTCTTCGTGACCTCATGGACCAGCCTACGCCAGAGCTCCCTGTCGGCCGTCACCACCCCCAACTCCTTCAAGGTCAGTCCAGTCACTTCAAGGATGCCAAACATCCATCTTGCCCTTGGTCGGCCCCTCTTCCTTTTGCCTTCCACTTTCCCCAGCATAATTGTCTTCTCTAGGCTTTCCTGTCTCCTCATGATGTAGCCAAAGTACTTCAACTTTGTCTCTAGTATCTTTCCCTCCAGTGAGCAGTCGGGCTTTATTTCCTGGAGGATGGACTGGTTGGATCTTCTCGCAGTCCAAGGCACTCTCAGCACTTTCCTCCAGCACCACAGCTCAAAAGCATCGATCTTCCTTCGCTCAGCCTTCCCTAAGGTCCAGCTCTCACATCCGTAGGTTACTACAGGGAATACCATGGCTTTGACTAGGCGGATCTTTGTTGCCAGTCTGATGTCTCTACTCTTCACTATTTTATCGAGACTGGACATTGCTCTCCTCCCAAGAAGTAAGCGTCTTCTGATTTCCTGGCCACAGTCTGCATCTGCAGTAATCTTTGCACCTAGAAATACAAAGTCTGTCACGGCCTCCACGGTTTCTCCCTCTATTTTCCAGTTGTCAATCATTCTTGTTGCCATAATCTTGGTTTTTTTGACGTTTAGCTGCAACCCGGCTTTTGCGCTTTCTTCTTTCACCTTGATTAGAAGGCTCCTCAGCTCCTCCTCGCTTTCGGCCATCAGAGTGGTGTCATCTGCATATCTGAGGTTGTTAATGTTTCTTCCAGCAATTTTCACCCCAGCTTTGCATTCATCAAGCCCCGCACATCGCATGATGTGTTCTGCATACAAGTTAAAAAGGTTGGGTGAGAGTATGCAGCCTTGCCGTACGCCTTTCCCAATCTTGAACCAGTCTGTTGTTCCGTGGTCAGTTCTGACTGTTGCTACTTGGTCCTTGTACAGATTCCTCAGGAGAGAGACAAGGTGGCTTGGGATGCCCATCCTACGAAGAACTTGCCACAATTTATTATGATCCACACAGTCAAAGGCTTTAGAGTAGTCAATGAAGCAGAAGTAGATGTTTTTCTGAAACTCCCTGCCTTTCTCCATTATCCAGCGGATATTGGCAATCTGGTCTCTCGTTCCTCTGCCTTTTCTAAACCCAGCTTGAACATCTGGCAACTCTCGCTCCATGTATTGCTGGAGTCTTCCTTGCAGGATCTTGAGCATTACCTTACTGGCATGAGAAATAAGGGCCACTGTACGGAAGTTTGAGCAGTCTTTCGCATTTCCCTTTTTTGGTATGGGGATAT
Organism: Anolis sagrei; assembly: GCF_037176765.1. NCBI lineage: Eukaryota > Metazoa > Chordata > Lepidosauria > Squamata > Anolidae > Anolis > Anolis sagrei. The sequence goes on along the minus strand of NC_090022.1, from coordinate 190,511,500 downwards.
AAGTTGATTTTTTCCAGTCTGATGGCCATTCTTGTATTTTCCATATTTGCTGGCAAATGGCGTGCATCACCTTGACACCATCATCTTTTAAGATTTTAAACAGTTCAGCTGGGATCCCATCATCTCCTGCTGCCTTGTTGTTAGCAATGCTTCTTAAGGCCCATTCAACCTCACTCCTCAGGATGTCTGGTTCTAATTCATTCACCACACCGTCAAAGCTATCCTCGATATTGTTATCCTTCCTATACAGATCTTCTGTATAGTCTCGCCACCTTCTCTTGATCTCTTCAGCTTCTGTTAGGTCCCTGCCATCTTTGTTTCTTATCATACCAATTTTTGCCTGAAATTTACCTCCAATGTTTCTAATTTTCTGGAAGAGGTCCCTTGTTCGTCCTATTCTGTTGTCTTCTTCCACTTCCATGCATTGCTTATTTAAAAATAGTTCCTTATCTCTTCTGGCTAACCTCTGGAATTGCGCATTTAACTGGGCATATCTCCCCTTTTCACTGTTTCCTTTTGCTTTCCTCCTTTCTTGGGCTACTTCCAGTGTCTCAGCAGACAACCATTTTGCCTTCTTGGTTTTCTTTTCCTTTGGAACGTACTTTGTTGCCGCCTCCTGAACAATGTCACGGACTTCTGTCCATAGTTCTTCTGGGACTCTGTTTACTAAATCTAGTCCTTCAAATCTGTTCTTCACTTCCACTGTATATTCGCTAGGAATGTTAGTGAGATCATATCTAACTGGTCTGTGTATTTTCCCTGATCTCTTTAGTTTTATTCTAAATTGGGCAATAAGAAGTTCGTGATCTGAGCTACAGTCAGCCCCAGGTCTTGTTTTCACCGACTGGATGGATGTCCGCCACCTTTGGCTGCAAAGGATGTAGTCAATCTGATTTCGGTGCTGACCATCTGGTGAGGTCCATGTATAAAGCCGTCTTTTAGGTTGTTGGAAGAGAGTATTTGTTATACACAGCGGGTTTTCCTGGCAGAATTCTATCAGCCTGCGTCCCGCTTCATTTTGTTCTCCCAGACCATGCTTGCCTGTGATCCCAGTTGTCATTTGACTTCCCACCTTGGCATTCCAGTCTCCTGTAATGAAAATAATGTCTCTTTTTGGTGTATTATCCAGTAGGTCCTGCAGATCCTCATAGAACTGATCTACTTCTGCTTCTTCAGCAGCTGTGGTTGGGGCGTATATTTGGATCACTGTGATGTTGAAAGGCTTTCCTTGCACTCGAATTGAGATCATTCTGTCATTTTTTGGGTTGTATCCAAGCACTGCTTTAGCGAATTTCTTATTAATTATGAAGGCTACTCTATTTCTTCGATGTTCCTCTTGTCCACAGTAGTAGATCTGGTGGTCATCTGATGTCCCATTCCAGTCCATTTCAGTTCGCTGACCCCCAGAATGTCTATCTTTAGTCTTGACATCTCACCAATAACAACATCCAATTTGCCCTGGCTCATAGATCTTACATTCCAGGTTCCTATGGTGTGTTGATCTTTAGAGCATCGGATTCGTCGTTCGCCTCCAGTACCGTCGGCCGCTAGCCTTCCTTTCGGCTTTGAGCTAGCTGCGTCATCACATCTGGGGCTAGTTGAACTTATCCTCTGCTCCTCCCCAGTAGCATTTTGGCCATCTTCCGACCTGGGAGTCTCATCTTCCAATGGCATACCGACATATCTCTGGTTGTACTGGTCCATTTAGTTTTCTTGGCAAGGATACTGGAGTGGTTTGCCATTGCCTTCCCCAGGGATCACGCTTGGTCTGACCTCTCTGCCACAACCGTCCCGTCTTGGGTGGCCCTTCACGGTTTCGCTCATGACATCATTGAGGTGCTCAAGCTCCAGCGCCCCGACAAGGCGGTGATCCTTTGCTGGATCCTTTGCTGGAGGGATCCTTTGCTGGAGGGATCCTTTGCTGCAGTAATTTGTTACTGTTGTTTATTACCGTATTTAAAACGAAGTAGTACTCATTAGCTTTCAGGATTTAATGAAACAGCCCTTAAAACATTTGAAACTAAAGGACCTTCCAGACAGGTACTTATCCTAGGATCTGATCCCAGGTTTTCTGCTTTAAACTGTATTATATGAGTCTGCACTGCCAGATAATCTGGGATAACCAGATGATTTGATGTTTTTATCATCCTTGTGGGAGGCTTCTCTCATGTCCCCGCATGAGGAGCTGGAGCTGATAGAGGGAGCTCATCCACCTTTCCCCGGATTTGAACCTGCAACCTGTCAGTCTTAAGTCCTGCCGGCACAGGGGTTTTAAAATGGTAATGCACCCACAATACATTACAAACATAGGGCGGAGACTGGCAATTGACTAAAGTTATCGACCACATATGCAGACTGAGTGGGACATGATTTTATCTTGACGAACTGGCTTTTATGTATGTTAGTCTATATGTATTTTAATTTATTGTTGATGTACAATGTTTTAGATTGTATTGTTAGCATTGAACCTTCCTGTTAGCCGGTCTGGGTCCCTCTACGGAGGTAGAGAGGATCGGGATACAAAAGTTTTAAATAATAATAATAATAATAATAATAATAATAATAATACATAGACAACCCGCCACAATACAATTACCCCTCAACTCACCCCCAGTGTGACCCTCCACCTTGGATTCTGACACTGATCTACGCACAGTTTATGCATAGTTTTATTTAATCCTCTGTGCTTCTAAATTAATAAATTCCTCTTGTTTTTATTCCTTAAATTACCTGATGGGAGAATTTAATCCCATCCATATTGATCAAATTACAGGGTTCCTATGCCCCTAACCCCCCAAGAGTAGAGGTGTAGATTAACAGATTACCATCGAATGTATGAAATTCACCGCAAATACAAATAGCAGTAATAGCAAAGATCATGCTCTAAAACTGCATCCACAGCAGCATTGGCAGTGGGGGAGGAAATGGCAAGCATTGCATTGCTTGACCTACATAATTTATGCAGACTACAAATGTGGGTTTTTTTAGGCTCAGGAACTGGGTTACTTTAATGAGGAATATGGATGCCACACACACGCACACTGCCCTCATAATTATGACTTTGGGGAACTTTACATGTTGGGAAATCGCTTAGCCCATGACCATTCCATCCTTGACTTCCTGATTCCCTTTGTCCAACTGTCTTCAGCGTCCTTCACACACACAGAGACACAGAGATCCCTTGGGAATTGACTTCTTACTTGGGTGACTTGAGGTCACGGTGGATGATCTTATGGAGGTGCAGGTAATTCATGCCGCCGGCAATGCCCATAGACCAGTCGACCAACAGGGAGGGTGTGACCTTGCGCCCGGCTCGCAACACCTCATACAGCTGGCCCTGGGCACAGAACTCCATGATGATGCAGTAGCAGGGAGCCTGGGTACAAACACCCCTAAGAAAAGGGAGAAAACACAAGGCATATTGAGGCAATGGTTGGGATCCATGTGTGGGAGAACTATGTGGGTCTGTTAAGGTAAGGGGAAATGGCAGAAGATGACCATCCAAAGGCAATCACTTGTAATGTGCCTTGTGGAACAATGCTGTCATATTGCTGTTAAGAAGCCACTTCTCAGTCTCCTCTTAAGGCAGTCTGGGCTGCTTTTCCAGTTGCCCTTTTTGGCAAGCAAGCAAAGACCTGTTGAAGGCTTTCATGGCTGGAATCACTGGAGTTTTGGTAGTTTTTTCAGTCTATATGGCCATGTTCTAGAAGCATTCTCTCCTGATGTTTCACCTGCATCTATGGCAAGCATCCTCAGAGAATGTGAGGCCCACAACCTCTGAGGATGCTTGCCATAGATGCAGGCGAAACGTCAGGAGAGAATGTTTCTAGAACAGTGGTTCTCAACCTTCCTAATGCTGCGACCTCTTAATTCATTTCCTCATGTTGTGGTGATCCCCAACTGTAACATTATTTTTGTTGCTAGCTCAAAACTGTTATCAATCGTAATGTAAATATCTGATGTGCCAGATGTATTTTCATTCACTGGACCAAACACCCAATATGCCCAAATTTGAATACTGGTGGGGTTGGCGCGGTGGGGGGGGGGAGGGCTTAATTTAGTCATTTAGGAGTTGTAGTTGCTGGGATTTATAGTTAACCTAGAATCAAAGAGCATTCTGTACTCCACCAGCGATGGAATTGAAGCAAACTTGGCACACAGCACTCCTGTGACCAACAGAAAATACTGGAAAGGTTTGGTGGCCATTGACCTTGAGTTTGGGAGTTGTAGTTCACCTATTTCCAAAGAGCACTGTAGGCTCACACAATGATGGATCTGGACCAAACTTGGCACAGATACTCAATATGCCCAAATGTGAACACCAGTGGAGTTTGGGGGGGGGGGGGGGGAGACCTTGGCATTTGGGAGTTGTAATTGCTGGGATTTATAGTTCTCCTACAATCAAAGAGCATTCTGAACCCTACAAATTGGACCAAACTTCCCACACAGAACCCCCATGACCCAACAGAAAATACTGTGATTTCTGATGGCCTTGGGCGACCCCTCTAACATCACCTCATGACCCCTCTACCCCCAGGTGGAGAAATGTTGTTCTTGAACATGGCCATATAGCCCAAAAAAACCTACAACAACCCAAGCAAAGACCTTTTTGTTAAGCAGGGTCTGTTGGCAATTGACTGGCTTCCAAAAAAGGGGGACCCAGAAGGATTGCAGGGTGGTGTGCTTGTATGTGGTTTGTAGCTCCTGCGGGTATTTTGTTATTATTGTTATTGCATGATATTTTCAGGATCTTGGTGGCAGCTCAAGAGTATCCCACACAACTCAAGTGGCCACAAGGCTATCCTATGAGGAGTCCTGCCGTGCTCCATACTCACTTGAAGGTAATGATGTTGGGATGTTTCAGCTTCCGCAGATGCTTGATGTCTGTCTCCTTGAGGTCTCGCACCTTCTTGACAGCCACCTCCTCCCCATGGAAGCGTCCCAGGAAGACAGCCCCCTGCGCCCCACTGCCCACCCACTGCAAGTCCATAATCTCTTCAAAGGGTACTTCCCACGGGTCTGTATTGAGAGGGGAAAAAGTGGTAGCTCACAGTTAATCAGTGAAAGGTTATTGATCCGTACTTCTTCTCTGATTAGGCAATCAGGGCTCTTCTACACAGCCCTATAACCCATAATATCAAGGCAGAAAATCCCACAATATCTGCTTTGAATTGGTTTATCTGAGTCCACACAGCCATATATCCCAGTTCAAATAATAATAATAATAATAATAATAATAATAATAATAATAATAATAGAAGATAATGTGGGATTTTATTCAGCTGTGTGGGAAGGGCCTCAACCCCTTTGTTTTGTTTTTCTTCTTCTCCTGAAGTCTCATGTTGTACACCACATTCATTCAAATGAATGCCTTTTCACTGAACACTCGGCATCGTTCCTTCATGACTGGACCTCTGTCCAAGGCTCCTTCTGCACTGCCATATAATCCAGATTATCAAAGCAGAAAATCCACATTCTCTGCTATGAACTGGATTATATGAGTCTACACTGCCATAGAATCCAGTTCAAAGCAGATAATCTGGATTTTATGGCAGTGTAGAAGGGGCCTAAGGTGCATATAAAACATACTTGAATTTGGAGATGCAACTTGATTTGTATCTCTGAGACATGTTACTATGTAAGTATACGCAAATACAGGAATTCCAAAGTCTGAAAAAAATCCCAAACCCAACATACCTCTTGTCCTAAATTTTTAGGATATAAAATACTCAACCTGTATTCTAAAATGACTATGGATTGACCTTTGTTTTAAATTGTGTCAGAAGCGACTTGAGAAATTGCAAGTGGCTTCTGGTCTCAGTCTTAATTTTTCTTCTCCACATCTTAGCACATTCTTTAAATAATTCCTAACTGGTTCCCACATCTTCTTATTTATTGTAACCTTTTCAATTTAATCTATATTATTCCATTTGCAATTTGTAATTTTCACATTTAACATATTAACTATATAGTTATACCAATTAATCAGTGTCCATTTGCTCCTGACATGGATTGACCCTTATCACAGAGCAATGGAAAAGTTACTTTTTAGACTACAACTCCCAGAATACTTCAATGAATTTTACTGCACTCTTCCACAGCAAATTACACATAAAGTTACAAGTCATAAAGTCATACTATGTGGAGTACGGCAGTTAAGGCATGTATACATCCTGCTATAACTGCCACTAGGGACCCTTCCACACAGCCATATAACTCAGAATATCAAGGCAGAAAATCCCACAATATCTGCTTTGAACTGAGTTATCTGAGTCCACACTGCCATATAATCCAGTTTAATGTGGATTTTATACAGCTGTATGAAAAGGGAGAGTCTAATTGTTGGCATCTGAATCAACTTCTCTCTCTGCGTATTTTATTTAGCAGTGTGGAAGGGGCCACGTTTGTAAAAAGCTAAAGGGAGCATGTGCTGAGTTGTGACAGTCTTGCTTTTCCGATCACATCAAAAGAATGGTCTTTAAAAAAAAAAAAGAACGATGGAAGTGTGGCTCTAAAAGCATCCTGTTTTCATTTTCTCCCACCCCCAAGTTGGGCTTTCCTCAGTCTGAGTAAAGACAGAACCATGGGGAAAATAACAGCATGGCATTCGACAAAGGCACATGTCAAATCAATAGTACAATGGTCCAATGAATGTCACTCAAGTATTTTCTTTCTCCCTGCTGTCTAAGCAAGTCGTAAGCTGAGTGGAGTAACTTTGACGGAATGAGTAATCATTAAACTGATATTTTTAATATCCGAGCATCCAGAGACAGTATTTGGAAATGGGGAAAATAGCAACGCTCCTTTAAGGAGAAATGCAAGACTAAGGGCACTTCCACACAGCCATATACTGTATATACTCGAGTATAAGCCTAGTTTTTCAGCCCCTTTTTTAGGCTGAAAAAGTCCTCCTTGGCTTATACTCGAGTCAAGGTTATTTATTATTTTACTCTATTATTGTTATTATTATTATTATTATTATTATTTTCTTTTCATTTATTATTTTATTCTATTTATTATTATTACATTTATCATTTTACTCTATTATTATACATTTATTATTTTACTGTATAATTGTTGTCATTGCTACATTCATTATTTTACTCTTTTTATTTTATTTATTTATTTATTTATTTATTTATTTATTTATTTACAGTTTTTATATTCCACCCTTCTCACCCTGCAGGGGACTCAGGGTGGATTACAGTGTACACATATATGGCAAATATTCAATGCCAATTTTTGACATACAAACATATACAGACATACACGGAGGCTATTTAACTTTTCTGGCCGCCGGGGAGCTGTCGTTTTAATCGTCCATCTGCGACGCTGATGAAGCACTTCCACATTCCCGCATGCTTCCCCGCTGGAATGCTTTGCTGGAGTCTTCTTTATGGCCTCATAAATCAGTTAATTTAGCCTCCTCACACTTTAAGGTGGTACCTTATTTTCCTACTTGACAGATGCAACTGTCTTTCGGGTTGCAAAGGTCAACAGCAGGCTACACACAATTGGTTGGAAACCCACTCCAATCCGGGCTGGCTTCAAACTCATGACCTTTTGGTCAGAGTGATCTTAATGCAACTGACACTCAGCCAGCTGCGTCACAATCCACAATTATTACATTTATTATTTTCCTCTCTTTATTATTATTGGAAGGATACATAAGCACATTTACATTGAAGAAGGTAAATAATCATTTAATCAGAGTTGGACAGTCTTATCTTAAGTTACCATTTTTGTAAATATTCAAAAATATATAACCTACTGATTCCTCAATTAATGTAATTTAATTGGAATCTATTTTTTATTTTGCAGTGTACCAGTAGCTGCTGCATTTCCCACCCTAGGCTTATATTCAAGTCAATCTGTTTTCTCAGTTTTTTGTGGTAAAATTAGGTGCCTTGGCTTATATTCGGGTTGGCTTATACTCGAGTATATACAGTAACCCAGAATATCAAGGCAGATAATCCACAATATCTTCTTTGAACTGGGTTATCTGAGTCCACACTGCCATATAATCCAGTTTATACAGCTGTGTGAAAGGGGCCTTAAGTAGTGGGCATTGAAAGTCTAATTGTTGGCATTTGGATCAACTTCTCTTTCTTTTGAAAGCTCACCGAAGGTAGCAGTAATAATCTCTTACTACTTGGATGTGTCATTGGAGCAAGGAGCCCTCTTTCCCCAAACATATCAAGATTGCATCAAAGGTTACATACCCTATTAAAACAGAAACTGGTACAGCTCATTTTTGGGCACAGATGATCCCTGAGAATCGGTAGTTACCATGTTTTTGTGGGCAGGAGTGGAGTAGAAAAGATCACAGAGCAAACTAATGAACATGACAAATAGCATTTGCACTAATAAGGTTCTTCCCGTCCTTTGGAGTTACAAGTAGGCCTTTAGCCTGACAACATCAGTGAAGCTGCATTGTTCTGAAGCAGAGAAGAGCTTGGGAATGCTACTGTTACGACTATAATTCCTATATTTCCTTCAAGGCCATGCTGGAAATTGTATTTTTTTAAGAAAAAGGAACATGGTTATTAGTCATGTACCTTTAATGATTATATAGAAAAGGGAACTTTAACAGGTATTCATTATTTTAGAGCTAGATACCAAGATAATCTCCGGTGGCGCAGCAGATTAAACTGCTGGGCTGTTGAACTTGCTGACTGAAAGGTTGGTGATTCAAATCCGGGGAACAGGGTGAGCTCCAGCTGCTAGCCCCAGATTCTGCCAACCTAGCAGTTCGAAAACATGCAAATGTGAGTAGATCAATTGGTACTGCTCTGATGGGAAGGTATCAGCACTCCATGCAGTCATGTCGACCACATGATCTTGGAGGTGTCTATGGACAACGCTGGCTCTTTGGCTTAGAAATGGAGATGAGCACCAACCCCCAGAGTGGGACAGGACTAGATGTCAAGGGGAAACCTTTACTACAGATAGATAACAAGAAACATCTTGTACACAATCACTAAAGAAAACAGATTCAAGGGAAGTTGAAATTATGTGGTATCCTTTTAATGGGGATGGAGACCATTCCCCTTTTGGGCCACACGATAACGAGGGACAAAGGGTGATAAAAGTCGGATAATAAAAAATTCAACTCCATTAGCAGCAGAAAAATAAATTCTCCTGAGATCCGGGCAGGTCCAGCCTGTGTGAAGCTGACTGCTCCTTTCTTAGGCAGAGAATACTCAATATCTTAGGAACTGTACTGTCATATCTGGAAAAACATTGAGGTGTTGTATAGTTTTTTTTTATCATGTCAGAAGCTACTTGAGAAACTGCAAGTCACTTCTGGTGTGAGAGAATTGGCCATCTGCAGAGATGTTGCCCAAGGGACGCCTGTGGGAGGCTTTTTTTATGTCCCTGCATGGGAAGCTGGAGCTGATAGACAGGAACTCACTCTGTCCCGTGGATTCAAATCGCTGACCTTCAGGTCAGCAGTTCAGCTGGCACAAGGGTTTAACCCTTCGCACCACCATGGCTCCATGTTCTATAGATAATGCTCCCTTTGTTGGAGGTAAAAACCTCAAGGAATTAAGAGATATAACAGTATAGGGACTCCAAAAATAGAAACCTCTTTTATTTGAAGTTCAATTTGCAAGTTTTATTTTTATAGTACCTCAAAAGGCTAGTGAAGACACTATATTTGAATTTTTTCTGTTCCTGGTTTGAAAGTGTTACTTCCTGTTTAATTGTGCCATAATTTACTTTGAAAGTAGTTGTTCTACTCCAGAAACGTCATTTTTGTGGTTGCCACAAACTATGTTGAATTGGTTGAGACTTGATGAGAGATTCATTGAAAAACTACAGCAAAACGTGCTGCACGATGTACCACATGAAAAAAGTTTTTTGCAGTTTAATAAACTTTTTTCATGTTTTTATGATAGAACCAATTAGAAAATGACATGTATAACCCAGAGACAAAAATTGTGTTATGTAGTATAATAGAGGAACATTTGAGACAAAATGTAGGGCTATGAACCTAATACAGTGGTTCCCAACCTTTGGGCCTCCAGATGTTCTGGGCTTCAACTCCCAGAAATCCCAGCCATCTTACAGCTGTTAGGAACTGTGGGAGCTGAAGTCCAAAACACCTGGAGCCCCAAAGGCTGGGGACCATTAATCTAACATCATCACCTATCTTTTCCTTTGTGATTTTTAACATCTTTAGTTGATGAATAAGCCAGTGAAGCTTTGAAAGCTTGCATGATATATTATCTGAATTCTGGGTGTCCAAGAACATTATCACCCTTTTGTGCATTTTGGATTTTTCAGTAATTAAAGATACAGAACCCACCAATTTTCATTCCGGCAATCCAAGCCATGCTGGTTGTGGGGATTCTGGGAATTGTAGTCATGCAATACATTTTTCATACTCTGTATTACCTCCCTGGTGCATCTACAAATTAATGTTGCTTATTGTATGCCTACTGGCAGTTACCATTTTGAATTTCAGAAATCCGTCTTGTCCTACTTTTCCTTGAGATGCAAGGGGAAGACTTGGGTCCCTTCTACACTGTTATATAATCCAGATTACCAAATCATATATTCCACATTATCTGATTTGAATTGGATTAGATGAGTCTACAATGTCATATAATCCAGTTCAAAGCAGATAACATGGTAGTGTAGAAGGGGCCTTAGAGATCTATGCAAACCATGCACTTTGCCCACTGCATTAAGAATTGCATTTGGCAAAGTTTGGAGACCATAGCTGCTCTGATGCCATGGTTAGGTTTTCTTATTTCCCAACCGTTCCCTGCTGTTGCCTGTGCAGAAAAGTCCTTCTACTCACCTTCCTGTTGCTGTTTGTGTTCAGTGGAATACGCTTTGCCAATCATGGTCCAGACGGGCTTCAGGCAACCAAAGAGGCCTTCCAGGAAGCCACTCCCAGACTGGCAGTGGAGACGAACCTGGTCAGCATGGTAGCGGGTGGCTCGTACCTCTGGATTGCCAGCCCCGGCCCCTGCGCCGGCCCCACCTCCTCCTCCGTGGCCCCCAGCTTCATTTTCATGGAGCTGCAGGACACTGTTGGCAAACTGGTCATGGGTCTCTTCGCTGGGGGTAGGGCTGTGCCCCCCTCCACCTCCTCCTCCGCCATCGATGGGCAACACGTCCCTCAACACACACTGCGTCGGTGTAAGGTCCTTTTCCGGGGTGCTGTCTAAAGCATCCGGGTCCAATTTTCGGAGGGAGCTCTCCGCTAGGATAGTGTTGAAACTGCCAAAGGAGGGGGAAGGTGTGCGGGTCTCGTGCAGGCATGCCATGGTGATGTGCGGCTTGGAATAACGTGCAGCTAGTCCCTAAGGAGAGAGGGAAAGAGAGAGAAAAATAACTGTGAGTCAGATTGTTAATAGGATTAGAGAGTTTGTGGGATTTGTAGGGCAACATGTTGACTTAGTAATAACTATATCCTGAGCCAGTATATCAAAAGGAAATTGGATCATATAGTTAGTTACATGCTCATTTTAATAATCCGTTCTCATTTCTGTTTAGTCTATTCCAGTTCCGACCCTCATTGCTTCCAAATGATTGAATCACTACCACAGAACATTCAGGCCCCTTCCACACAGCTGTATAAAATCCAGATTATTTATTTATTATTTATTTATTTAAAACGTTTGTATCCCGATCTTCTCTACCTCTGTAGAGGGACTCAGACCGGCTAACAGCAAGGATTCAATGCTAACAATACAATCTAAAACATTGTACATCAACAATAAATTAAAATACATATAGACTAAAATATATAAAAGCCAGTTCGTGAAGGTAAAATCATGTCCCACTCAGTCTGCATATGTGGTCGATAACTTTAGTCAATTGCCATTCTCTGCCATATTCTGGGAATGCCTTGTTCCATAGCCAGAATTTCACTAGCTTCCTGAAGGTCAGGAGGGAGGGGGCAGATCTGATCTCAATCAGGAGAGCGTTCCATAGCCGAGGGGCCACAACAGAAAAGGCTCTGTCTCTCGTCCCCACCAGACACGATTGTGAGGGTGGTGGGACTGAGATCAGGGCCCCTCCAGAACATCTTAATAGCCTTGATGGTTCATAGAGGAAAATATGTTCGGATAGGTAAACTGTGCCGGAACTATATAGGGTTTATCTGCTTTGAACTGAATTATATGGCAGTGTAGACTCAGATAATCTAGTTCAAAACGAAGTGGATTATCTGCCTTGATATTCTGGATTATATGGCAGTGTAGAAGGGCCTTTATTCAGGGACATTCGAAGGGCCAAAAATGTGACACCTGAATCTTTGACGGAGAAGTTCCAGGACTTTGCACAGATATATAAAACTATGGGTAATAGCAAACCCTATTGAACAAACAACCCCTAGAGGAAGCATATTGTAGGATAATGCTGGAGGGTCTAGGGCCCATCTACACTGCCATATAATTCAGATTATCAAATCAGATAATCCACACTATCTGCTTTGAACTGGATTGTATGAGTCTACACTGCCATATAATCAGGTTCAAAGAAGGTAATCTGGATTTTATATGGCCTTGGAAATGTTTAGAGAGGAGACCTGTCTTGCAAACTTTAGGGCAGTGATGCCCAAGCTTTCATTCTCCGAGTGTTTTGGATTTCAACTCCCAGAAAGCTGACTTGGCCAACAGTCAGGAATTTTGGGAGGTGAAGTCTAAAACATCTGGAGGACCTTCCAGGTCTTTTGAACTTCAACTTCCAGGAACACCAGCCAGCTTGTCCAAGAGTTGAGAATTTTGGAAGCTGAAGTTCAAAACATCTAGAGGAGCAAAGTTTAAGAACCACTGTCCTAGTCTAAGACAACTGGAACAAACCAAGGTGCCTTCTTTTACCCATACACATCTGACTGTTGGCCTGGATGCAACTGGATCCAGAAGCCCCCAGTATACCTACCATTGCATACTTAGGCTCAACCTACCTTGCCAAATAATCCAGTTTCTGAATCCAGACTATGTGATTTGAACTGGATTATATGGCAGTGTAGACTTATATAGTCCAGTTCAAATCAGGTAATCTAGATCCAGAAACTGGATTATATGGCAGTGCAGATCCAACCTAAGAGTGCGAATGTTGCAGCAGGAGGTACAAGATATCCCGTCCTACAATGCTGATGAAACAGTGACAATGGCCCCTTACACAGCTGTATAAAATCCACATTATCTGCTTTGAACTGGATGAGATGGCAATGCAGACTTAAGGCCTTCCAGACAGTCCCTATATCCCAGGATCTGATCCCTGATTTTCTGCTTTAAATTGGATTATATGAGCCCCCACTGCCAAATAATCTGGGATACACAGATCCTGGGATATTGGGCCTGTCTGGAAAGGGACTTTGAAAATCCAATTCAAATCAGATAATGTGGATTTGAAAACCTGGATTATCTGGCAGTTTAAAAGGGGCCTAAGTGTCACCTTCCTGTTCTCTCTTGCAGAGCCAGATCTTCTGCTCTTTATTACATCATCTATATTTGGTGTATGTAGTAAATATTTGGACCAAGAATGCAGAAAATATGGCACCCCAAAAGCTGTTTCAGTACAGCTCTCATCAATCCTAGCTATAAGGAATCTTGGGAGATGCACTTTAAGAGCACTTGGAGTTAGAATAAGCTAAGCAGACTGGATACTCTAACAGCAGTAATTGTGTTAGTGTGTTGCAACAAAAGTCAAAGTATTTTGTGGCACCTTGACGACTAATTCATTATGACATAAAGCACTGACATTGACAATTTGCATTATCTACACTGGAAATGAAAAGAGACTAAAGGGATCGTGGCAGATTTAGTAAACTATATTCAGATGTACCTCAGTTAACGAAGTAGATGTGTTGCTGAAGATCACCTCTTTAACAGAAAATGTAGTACCAACGTTCAAAAATAACATGAAAAAACTAAAGAAAGATTACAAACGAGGAATAGTTCAACAAATTTGACACACTTTTTGTCTAAAACTAACTATATGCACACATAATAATACTAATAATAATAATACTAATAATAATATTTTATTTATATACCGCTCCATCTCCCCGAGGGGACTCAGGTTCCCAGGTAACATCACAAAACATACAAAGTAAAAACAACATAACCATAAGATTAACAAAACAAAATATAAGCATAAAAATTGACGCCATAACACACATATATTAAAAGTAATCCTGCCTGTTAAAGGCAATTAAAAAATTTTTAAAGGCCGGGCCAAGATTTGTGCAAGCCCAAAAATTCTAGGGTGCCTGGGAATTAAGTGCAATGCTATGGCAGGCAAAAATAATATCAGGTACGGGTCTGTGGTTGTTCATTCCGGGGTAGATTAGAGGAAGTAATCTGGGTAATTGGTAGGAAGAATAAGGCCGTATTCGACAATGTGTAAGACTGAGAACTGGTCATTTTCAAAGGCTTGTTGAAACCACCAGGTCTTCAAGCTCTTACAAAAGGAGGGGAGGGATGGGGCCTGTCTTATTTCCCTTGGAAGGGCGTTCCAGAGGCGGGGGGCCACCACCGAGAAGGCCCTCTCTCTTGTCCCCACTAACCGCACTTGAGACGGTAGTGGGACTGAGAAGAGGGCCTCCCCGGAAGACCTTAGAGCTTGTGCTGGTTCATAAAAGGAGATGCGATCGCGGAGATAGGTGGGCATTTAAGATATCACATATCTTAAATGCCAAGATCAGATATTTCTCCTGATATAAGGCAGTATATATGATCCCTTCTGTTGGAAATGTGAGAAGATACTTGTTCCTTTTAAAAGCACTTATTCATTTGTACAAAAGTATGGCCATTCTGGGTTGCTGTGAGTTTTCTGGGCTGTATGGCCATGTTCCAGAAGCATTCTCTCCTGAAGTTTTGCCCACATCTATGGCAGGAATCCTCAGAGGTTGAGAGGTCTATTGGAAACTAGGCAAGTGAGGTTTATATATCTGAGGAATGTCCATGTTAGGAGAAAGAACTCTTGTCTGCTTGGGGCAATTGGCCACCTTGATTAGCATTGAATAGACTTGCAGCTTCAAAGCCTGGCTGCTTCCTGCCTGGGGAAATCCTTTGTTGGGATTCTCTCTTTGTTGACCATTCTCTTTTGGGGTTAATTGTACTGCTGCATAATTCTGCAGAACTACAAACCCTCCTCCCAACATAATAATAATAATAATAATAATAATAATAATAATAATAATACTTTATCTGTACCTCGCCACCATCTCCCCTATGGGGACTCGGAGCGGCTTACAAGAGGCCAGGCCCGAACAACAATTACAATAAAGAGAACCAAAACACAACCGAAAACGCAAACAATAAACATCATAATTACATAGAACATATGAATACATAACAATGTAAAATTACAATAGACACAGACACAGAGACAATGGGCAGGCTACATGTAATTATTAAAAACAACTAATTAAAACTAATTAAAAACTCAGACAAGATAAAAGAGAGAAGCAGATAATATGCGGAGTAGTACTCATCATAGGGCCCTTTCACACTACACACTTATAATGCCATGATTCCACATTAATTTTGTGGTACTTACCCAAAGAGCATGATTCTATAGCATTGACTATGGCAGCTAAAGTGATGTCAAACTGCATGAATTCTATAGTGCAGACGCACCCCTATTTTCTATCAGTTTTGCCTCTCTATCTTATGCTAATTTCTTCTGCCATTTCTCTCTCAAACTTAAACTGATCATTTCAAAGTCAACCTTTGTGTTACCTTCTTAAACTGATCCTCCACAGCTATATATCTTAGCTCATTGCTGTCACTCTTTCCCCTGTCCTAAACTGAAAGCCTTACCCCACTGTTTTATCCTTTTTGGGCTCCCCTCAATTACATATTTTCTATTCCTACCTCATCCAAGTTTATATCATTTTATCTCGTCCATTTGGCCTGCCCATTCTGATCGATTTTATCTTGTGTTAATTTGCTTTATTTATTTTATTTTGCTACTG
Source organism: Anolis sagrei (assembly GCF_037176765.1). NCBI lineage: Eukaryota > Metazoa > Chordata > Lepidosauria > Squamata > Anolidae > Anolis > Anolis sagrei. The sequence continues at coordinate 190,495,554 of NC_090022.1, read as the reverse complement.
TAAGTATTTTCTAATGTAATTTTTTGTTGTCTGCATTCTGTATTTTAATATGCTGTATTGTATTTTTGGGCTTGGCCTCATGTTAGCTGCCTAGAGTCCCCTTTGGGGAGATGGTGGCGGGGTATAAATAAAGTTTATTATTATTTATTATTCTTCATTGCTTGCAGAAAAGTAACTTTTCCAAGGCCTGGCTGCCCAACCCTAACCTCTCCCCTCCTTTGTCCATGTACAGCAAACTCCAAAGCCTGGGGTGCCACTCAAAGTACGGTGTTGTTTTCGGCATCGGCAAGCAGTAAATACAAAAGCAATCACAATCTAAAACAAGTTCAACATGGCCGCTAGGGAAGCAGCGTTTCTTCTAAATTAATTTCCCTAGAAGCTCTGTGTGTGTGTGTGAAACATACGTAGGTCTCTCAAAGGAACTTCAATATGGGCAAATTAAATGAAATGTTATCAAAAGAGGTCGGAGGGGGTAAAAGCATGCCTGAAGGTGGGTGCATGGAGTGGAGACGCATGGGGAGGGGGCAAAATAAATCACAAAGCCATCTTTAGGAGTCCCAAACTCATGGATTGATTAAGGAGATGGAGCTCCTGGACTGGAACAAATGGGGAGCTTAATGGGAGGCCAGAAGAAAAGGGACAAAGGAACTCAAGACCTTTAGAAAGGATGCTAAGAAGCTTTAATGTAATACAGTGCACAGCAAAGCCAACAAAGATGGTCTTAAAAGTACCAAGGGGATTACAAGATCAGAGCAGTGAGCGGGGAGGGAAAGGAAAAGGGAGTTTAGCATCGGAAAACGATAAAAGGGGGACGCTAAGGGCATCTCTTAGCTGTGGGGTGCAACTGACCTTCATGGTTCAACTGGCAAATGCATGTTGCAGCAGATCAAATCCTGATTCAGCTCACTGGACATTCGTCCTCCTCTTCAGCCATGTTTTATTATAGCAGTCTTAAGGTGTTCTAATACAATGGCATTTAGTCAAGTCCAAATTGTAATTTATACAATTATCTGTGCAATTTGTTTGCAAAAAACTCCCAGTCAATCAATTAGGCTGATGTTTTACAAAAGAATGGCCCATTTATTGGGCACTTTGTTAAGTAAAGTTAAAGGTTTCCACTTGACATTAAGTCTAGTCGTGTCCGACTCTGGGGGTTGGTGCTCATTCCCATTTCTAAGCTGAAGAGCTGGTGTTGTCCATAGATAACTCCAAGGTCATGTGGCTTGCATGACTACATGGAGCGCTGTTACCTTCCTGAAGAAGCAGTACTTACTGATCTACTAATATTTGCATATTTTTGAGCTGCTATGTTGGCAGAAGTTGGGACTAATAGCAGGAGCTCACCCCACTTCCTAGATTTAAACCATTGACCTTTCGGTCAGCAAGTTCAGCAGCTCAGCGGTTTATTATTAAAAGCAGAGGGCCAAAACTATACAAAATACCTCATGTATCATGCATAGTTAGATATTTCAAAAATAATAAAGAACTGCTCATTGATTGCAGGTGAACGATACATCCCAGTACTTACAACTCCTATAAATCATGATGAATTATCCCCAAATCTCTCTAGTATGTTCAGTTGTTGATCAATTCCTCTGTTTGCTGTGTGCCATAGAAAATAGGAAAGGGTTATGGGTGAGGCAATGGGCAGGATCATGCAAATTCCACACTAATGAGGAGAGTCAGAAACACTGGGATGTCTGTGGTGGAGGAAAAACAGAAAATTGAGAATGGAATTGTCCCCCATATGAAAGCATTCACTTGGGTGGTGGGCAGTATGGTATTTGTGGAGGACATTGGCAAGGCTCTCATACATGTTCATGGCACTCACTATATTACCTGCAGTGTTATTGGAGGGAGGGCCATTGGTGTCTCCTGAGTAGTAGGAGCTATAGCTGTGGAGGCAGGAGCTTGCCTGTGTAAGTGGACACTCCAGCCACACACACATACATACATATTTTCATTTTTATTCTGTGTATATATGAGAGGGAGAAAAATGAGGGGACAAGTGTTAAGTAGGAAAGATGGCCTTATCTACACTGCCATATAATCCTCTCTCTCATTATATTAGTCAGTGTAGACTCCTATAATGCAGACTGAAGTGGATTATATGAGTCTACGTTCTGCATTCTGAAACTGTTGGCAGTTTAGATGGGGCCAATCTGAACTGAAAGTGCATCCTTGGCCAGTGTTTGCAGAGAAGAGAGAATGGAAAGGAAGCACAGCCTTTTCACTCCAATATCCCTGCATTGAGATTGTGTGATGCCTGCAGCGAGGCGGCTTCATTGCTTGCATAACGTCTTTTTGTGGGAGATCAAGGCCAATCTTCTGTGGTGTGCAAAGGAAGCGCAGCATGTGCATCTACTCTTAGATGGACCCCAAAGCCATGAAACCTTATTATGCCACAAGACAGCCTGATGCCATTATTTTAAAAGGCATAGCTCATGTTGTGAAAGAACGAAAGAAAACCCAGATACAATGGGCCAAGGTCTTTTGAAAAGAGAAAGAGAATCCAGCTGTGGCATCATTTAGAAGCATACGAACAAAAGCTAGAAAGCATCCTTATATTGCACTAGAAGGTGTTGAGAATGCTATTATAAGCATAATTTCTTAGTTTGGGGATGAGGGACTGTTATGAGGGTCAAAGCCAGTTTTCCTGTGTTGCACCCTTGCGGTGGGCCACAGCTGCATATCATCAGACAAAAGATGGCTTGAAAATGTGACCCAGAAGGGTTTTAAATTGGGGGTGCATAGGAACAGGGGGGGGGCTTTGATTTGTAACTGATTTCAATGTTGGTTTTAATATGTGTGTGTGTTTTTAAGTAGATTTGTTTAGTTGTGTATAAACTATATATATATATATATATATATATATATATATATATGGATTTTTAAAATGATATTGTGATTTTAAAACATTGTACACTGCCTTGGATCCCATGCTGGGAGAAAGGTGGGATGTAAATTAATTAAGTCTGTTGACCTGGAAAATAAAGTAATGAGGATGTGTTGGTTTCTAATATATGTAATTTCTTTATGATTGTGGGTAAACAGTATTTCTTGCTGTTTCTTTGTCAGTGCTGATGTAGATATTTTCTGGTTTGCCTACTCTGGAACATGCAACATACAATTGTCCATCTTTAGAGGTCCCTTTCAAATCTATGTTACTATATCTGTTATATATCTATATCTATATCTGTGGCTGGATGGCTTTTTGTCAGGAGGGCTTTGATTATGTTTTCCTGCCCTGGTGAAGGGAGTTGGACTGGAAGGCCTTAAGGCAGCATTTCTCAACCTGGGGGTCAGGACCCCTGAGGCGGTGTCAGAAGGGTCACCAAAGACAACCAGAAAACAAAGTATTTTCTGTTGGTCATGGGGGTTCTGTGTGGGAAGTCTGGCCCAATTCTATCATTGGTGAGGTTCAGAATGCTCTTTAAATGTAGGTGAACTATAAATCCCAAGAACTACAACTCCCAAATGTCAAAGTCTATTTCCCTCAAACTCCATCTGTGTTCATATTTCGACATATGGAGTATTTCTGCCAAGTTTGGTCCAGATCCATTATTGTTTGAGTTCACAGTGATCTCTGGATGTAGGTGAACTACAACTCCAAGACTCAAAGTCAATGCCCATCAAATCCTTCTAGTGTTTTCTGTTGGTCATGGGAGTCCTGTGTGCCAAGTTTGGTTCAATTCCTTCTTTGGTGGAGTTCAGAATGCTCTTTAATTGTAGGTGAACTATAAATCATAGCAACTACAACTCTCAAATGACAAAATCAATTATTTTGAGTGATGGGTTAGTAGGTGTCTTGTGGCCAAATTCATCCAGCAGATTTTGAGTTATGATATCACTTTAAAAAAAAACAGAGCATATAGATAGATAGATAGATAGATAGATAGATAGATAGATAGATAGATAGATAGATAGATAGAGATATATATAGGTAAAGGTTTCCTCTTGACATTAAATCCAATTGTGTCCGACTTTGGGGGTTGGTGCTCATTTCTAAGTTGAAGAGCCGGCATTGTCCATAGATGCCTCCAAGGTCATGTGGCTGGCATGACTGCATGGAGCACCATTTACCTTCCTGCAGAAGCAGTACCTATTGATCTACTCACATTTGCATGTTTTCAAACTGTTAGGTTGGCAAAAGTTGGGGCTAACAATGGGAGCTCATCACGTCCTGCAGAAACGAACTGCCAACCTTCTGGTCACCAAGTTCTGCAGCTTAGTGGTTTAACCCACTGCACTACCTTGGTCCCTAACACACACACACACACACACACACACACACACTGTTCCTGTAATATTTATGCTTTTTTCTTTATTTCTGAATAAATAAATTTAAAATAAATAATAAAATAATTTGAACAGTCTCGAAAAAGACTTTCATATGACCTACTCTTGTTTTCTGCCACTTTGTGTTCATTCACACACATCTACAAATCTAAATGGCTAGTGCTGCCATCATTTTATCCAATCTCCAAACTTAAGAATCACGCTTGTAAAGACGTATCAATGCCACCAATAAAAAGTAAAGTCGTGCGTTAATCCCACCAAATGGGACCACCAAAAATGTAAGAAAGTACCACCGCCCCACGAGACCACAGACACCGCCAGCAGGACCGCATCTTCTACCAGGCCAGACCATTGCCACGGCCGCCATCATCATCACCAGCTTGTAGCTGGGCTGCGGTCTTCGGAGGGTCTGGCTATCCCTGTGCGGACCCCAGAGCAGACATCGTGTGCTGACCTTTTATGACCTGTTTGTGTAGACCTAATACTGTGTTGGCCTCCTCCGTGCAATTCTCTGTGTAACCCCTGTGCAGACCGTTGGGTAGACCTTTTTGCTAGCCTTTGTGTAGACCTTTAGGCTGGCCTTCTCTATGTTAGTACAGAGTGTGTAGTTTCGGTGGCCAACAAACCGTGCTGGCCCATGTCGAGTTACCATCTCCGGAAGCCCCATCCGCTTCATTTCGACCGTCTTGAGACCCCATCTGGGTCATAATTAGCATTAAGTTAATTGATCATCATCTCAGCCCCACAGGAGGGTGATTATATACCAGCTCGCACATTCCGGGCTTATATCGGTTGAGATACAGCACTTTATGATGAGAGCACTTTAAGGCGCCTGCCTGTGCCGCCAACCGCATTAGCACTTTCGCCCCTTCCTAGCCCTCCGTGCCGCACCTTAGCTACTGCACTTTAGCTACTGCACTTTAGCTACTATAGCGATTGCACTTTAGATCTAGCTCTTTATTGTGCACTTTATGAACTATTCTAGTGGTGTGGCCAGAACATCCAACACCGCCTTGTGTCGCTGTTATCTATGTGGTCCCCCATCCCCCTCTGTGTGTTATCCTTGTTACTATTGTATAGTGTGAGGGACAGGGGAGGAGGTGGGTTGGACCCTATAAATAAAAATGAGGTGGGGAGGGGGGTAGTGGGGAAGAAAGTAGATTGGCTAAGACCGGAAAGTCAAACAACGAATAAAGCTGGAAGTAAGACCTTGGCGTTAGACTGCGGCATGGAGGGGGGGAGGTGTTCCATGAGCCGAGGGGCCCCCATAGAGGTCGTGGTGGGAAGGAGGAGATGCGGGAAAAGGAGACCTCGAATTCGGCCTGATTCGGACCGCTTATCCATATTAACAACCCCCAACCGGTCTCCTAAGGTAAATTGGTGTAACCAGGTGAGCGGGCCCTCTGGTTTGAAGGTGGTGTTGTTGAACGCCAGATCTGTCAACGGAAAAACAACTTGGATCCAGGATTTAATCCTGGAGGAGCGGGCAGATCTGGCGTGCATCACGGAGACCTGGCTGGATGAAGCGGGGGGCGTAAACCTCTCCCAGCTTTGTCCTCCAGGCTTCTCCGTGCAACACCAACCAAGAGCCGGAGGACGGGGAGGCGGGGTCGCAGTGGTCTATAGAGATTCCATCCATCTGACCAGGAGCCCCATCCCGCAGACCACAAATTTCGAATGCGTCCACCTGAGGGTGGGTGACCGGGACAGAATAGGGATTCTTGTAGTGTACCGTCCACCTCGCTGCACTACAGTCTCCCTGCCTGAGCTAGCGGGGGTGGTCTCGAGCCTGGTGGTGGAGTCCCAACGCCTCCTTGTGCTGGGGGACTTCAACATCCATGCCGAGGCGACCCTCACAGGAGCGGCTCAGGACTTCATGTCTGCCATGGCAACCATGGGGCTGTCCCAACAAATAACTGGCCCCACCCACTGTGCTGGACACACATTGGACTTGGTTTTCTGCCAGGGATGGGAGCAAGGTGGCGGTGTGGAGGAGTTGTCCATCTCTCCGTTGCCATGGACCGACCACTTCCTGATCAGATTTAGGCTCACTGCGCCCCCTAACCTCCGCAAAGGTGGAGGACCCATTAAGATGGTCCGCCCCAGGAGGCTTATGGATCCGAACGGATTCCTGATGGCGCTTGGGGATTTTCCCGCCACCTCGGTAGGTGACCATGTCGAGGCCTTGGTCGCTCTCTGGAATGGGGAGATGACCAGGGCAATTAACAGGATCGCTCCGGAACGTCCCCTCTCAAGTAACCGAGCTAAACCAGCTCCTTGGTTCACTGAGGAGCTGGCAGCGATGAAGCGAAGGAAGAGGGAACTAGAGAGCGTGTGGCGCTCGGACCCAAGCGAGCCAAATCGAGCACGGTTTGTGTCCTTTTTAAGGGCATATGCCGCGGCAATAAAAGCCGCAAAGAAAACTTTCTTTGCGGCTACTATTGCGTCTGCAAAAAACCGTCCGGCGGAGTTGTTTCGGATTGTCAGAGGTCTTTTAACTCCCCCTACCTCAGGTGGGAGCCCTGACAACTCGGACACGCGCTGTGAAGCATTTGCTCGGTTCTTTGCAGACAAAGTCGCTTTGATCCGTTCTGGGCTGGACGCCACATTAAATGCAGTCTCTGTGGATGTGACACAAGCACCTGCTTGTCCTATTTTGATGGATTCTTTTCAGTTTGTGAAACCCGAGGATGTGGACAAGATACTTGGAGGAATGAGGCCTACCACGTCCATCCTAGACCCCTGCCCATCCTGGCTTCTGAAAGAGGCCAGAGGGGGATTGGCTGAGTGGGTAACAGTGGTGGTTAATGCCTCCCTTCGGGAAGGCACGATTCCAGCGAGCCTAAAACAGGCTATTATAAAGCCGCTGTTGAAGAAACCATCACTGGACCCCACTAAATTTGACAACTTTCGGCCTGTTTCCAATCTTCCCTTCTTGGGCAAAGTCATGGAAAGCGTGGTGGCCTCACAACTCCAGGTATTCTTGAGAGACACGGATTATCTGGATCCGGCACAGTCTGGCTTCAGACCGGGACATGGTACCGAGACGGTCTTGGTCGCCTTAGTGGATGATCTCCGCCGAGAGCTAGACAGGGGGAGTGTGTCCCTGTTGGTGCTTCTGGACCTCTCAGCGGCCTTCGATACCGTCGACCACGGTATTCTTCTGGGACGCCTTGCAGAGATGGGCCTTGGGGGCACCGCTTTGCGGTGGCTCCAGTCATTTCTGGAGGGTCGCACCCAGAAGGTGTTATTGGGGGACTCCTGTTCAACACCACAGCCTTTGACCTGTGGTGTTCCTCAGGGCTCCATACTGTCCCCCATGCTGTTTAACATCTACATGAAGCCGCTGGGTGAGATCATCCGGAGTTTCGGGGTGCGGTGTCACCTGTACGCAGATGACGTCCAACTCTGTCACTCCTTCCCACCTGCTACTAAGGAGGCTGTCGAAGTCCTGAACCGGTGCCTGGCCGCTGTGACGGTCTGGATGAGGGCGAACAAACTGAAATTAAATCCAGACAAGACAGAGGTACTCCTGGTCAGTCGCAAGGCCGAACAGGGTATAGGGTTACAGCCTGTGCTGGACGGGGTCGCACTCCCCTTGAAGGCGCAGGTTCGCAGCTTGGGTGTGACCCTGGACTCATCGCTGAGCCTGGATCCCCAGGTTTCAGCGGTGACCAGGGGAGCATTTGCACAGCTTCGGCTCGTGCGCCAGCTGCGCCCGTATCTTGGGAAGTCTGACTTGGCCACGGTGGTACACGCTTTGGTCACATCCCGCCTCGACTACTGCAACGCTCTCTACGTGGGGCTGCCCTTGAAGACGGCCCGGAAGCTCCAGCTAGTCCAGCGCGCGGCAGCCATGTTGTTAATCGAAGCGGGACGCAGGGAGCGCACAACACCCTTGCTGTCCCAGCTCCACTGGCTGCCGATCAGCTACCGGGCCCAATTCAAGGTGCTGGTGCTAACCTACAAAGCCCTAAACGGTTCCGGCCCAAAATACCTTGAGTACCGCATCTCGGCCTACCAGCCCACGAGGACCTTGAGATCATCCGGGGAGGCCCTTCTCTCGGTCCCGCCTGCCTCACAGGCACGCTTGGCGGGGACTAGAGAGCGGGCCTTCTCGGTGGTGGCCCCCCGGCTGTGGAACTCCCTCCCTGCTGAAATTAGACAGGCGCCCTCCCTCATGGCCTTCCGTAAGGGCCTGAAAACCTGGCTCTTCGAAAAGGCCTTCAATTAAGTGCTATGTTTTGAAATGACCACCGGAATGGACTATGACGACGAGACTGATTATGACCCAAACAAGACGAAGCGGATTTTTAGTTTAATTAGCTGTGTGTTAGTAAGATGTGTGTTATGATCCTGATTTACTGTAACTGTTGTCTTTATGTTCTATGTTCTGTACACCGCCACGAGTCGCCTTCGGGCTGAGAGTGGCGGTTAACAAGTGCAAATAATAAATAAATAATAAATAAATAGATTGCTATTAAATTAAACTGCCACCAATATGTTTAGAGACGCTGGTCTTAAAGTCTCTGTTTATCCCTATTTGCGTTGTGAGGTAACTTTGGTAGAGTGGAATGCACCGAACGTAAAATCAATGGAGGAGGCAGGTTTAAAATACAAAGAGAACAAGTTTATTGTTAAACAAAGCGTAATTGTTGCAATATTGAGATGTTGAGCTTGGCATATGCTTGATGGTTACAATATGGCTTGGTTGAGATATATTCAGGCTTTAGATGTTACAATCTTATAAACTCCTTCTACAGTGAAGTGCTTTATTATTTCAGTGTTCCTTGTTGTGAATATTCTCACTGTTTGTCCTATACCGGATCAAACCACTGATCTCCAGTCTTACACTACTGGCGATCCTAAAACCCCCTCTGTTAGATTCTTTTTAACTCAAGCAATCTAACGAGGTTTCACCTTCAGCTCCCTTGCTGAAGAAATATTCACAAATACTAAGAACTAACTGAATTTACACTGCTTCACACCACAGAGCCCTAACTGACTCTGCCCTCTTCTCAGGGTCTCTTCCTCCTGACTAAACTACTTTTCCAGAGTCCTATCTGACTCTGCTCCTCCTCTCAGGGTCTCATCCTCCTGACTGAAACTTAACTGTCACTTTCAAACCTTTTTCTCCTTAAGCTCCGCCCACCTCCTCTTCTGCCTTGTCACCATGGCAACCTATCTCTCACAGCTAGGCCATGGCAACCAATGTAAAACATAAATACAGTTTAAACACAGTATAATAAACACTTTATAATAAACATTTCTCTACACCTTCCCCCCCAGAAAAATTATTTTTGGACCATTCTCAATCCTAGAATGGCAAAAATAATTCCACATATTATTCAACAATATATACATATACATCAATTCTGAAAGGGAAACATATTATGGTTAAATACATTTCAATTACACATACATACAAACCTTTAACCTATGGAATCCTAGATAAGGCGTCCGCAACTATGTTTCGTTTACCTGAAACATGTTTAATTTCAAATATAAAATCCTGTAAACACAAACTCCATCTTAACAATTTGTTATTCGTACCTTTCACATTATCTAACCATTTTCATTTGTTGACATACTACATTTATCAGAATGCCAATTTTTACTTAAAACTCCCACAACCTCTCTTCTCTGTGGTTGGGACAATTCTATGTTCATATCTACTCGATCTAAATTTTTGTATTGTTCACGATCACCCTCCCAAAAGAAAAGGGACCGGATTCCTCTTCCGAAACAACAAAACATACATTCGCAGACCTTATAACATAAGGCTTTAACATGTTTACATGGACTCTTCTTTCTACATTGGAATGTTCATCAAAAATATCATAGTTTATCTGGCTGTGCTTTCTGATGATCTTCCAGGGTCCAGACCAATCCAATTGAAGTTTGTTGGTTTTGTTGGGAGATAAAAATAAAACTTCATCTCCGATGTTGAAGATCTTTGGTTTAGCAGTAGAGTCATAATAGTCTTTTTGTCTCTGCTGAGCCGCAAGTAAATGTTCTTGAGCAATGTCTCTAGCTAGCTGCATTGTTACTTGAAGATCCTTTAAATACTCCGACACTGGAACTGGATCTGTCGCCGGACTTTCTTCCCAATATTCTCTTATCAGGTCTAACGGACCACGAGCTTTCCTTCCATATAGCAATTCAAATGGACTGTAGCCAGTACTGTCATGAGGGACGGTCCTGTAGGCGAATAACAGTTGTTGCAATTTGACGTCCCAGTCGTATGGCTTCTCTTGACTGTAAGACTTTATCATTTTGACTAAAGTCTTGTTCATATTTTCAACTAGTCCATTTGTCTGTGGATGATAAGCTGTTGAAGTCAGGTGTCTAATACCACATAACTCAAGCAATTTCGACATAAGCTTGGAAGTAAACTGGGTTCCCAAATCCGAAACCAATTCTCTAGGATAACCAGTTCTTCCCCAAATGGATAACAGGGCATTTGCAATTGTTGTTGTCTCGATGTTAGTCAGAGCTACAGCCTCTGGATATCTTGTGGCGTAGTCAATCATGGTTAAAATGTATCGGTAACCACGTCTGCTTGGTTTACAAAGAGGACCCACTATGTCAATGCCTACTCTGTAAAATGGTTCTCCAATTATTGGCATAGGGATCATAGGAGCTTTAACTTTATCCCTTCCAGTACTCAATCTTTGGCAGATGTCACAAGATTGGCAAAACTCTTTGATCCTCTGGAACATGCCAGGCCAATAAAAGTTCTTAGTGATTCTCTTTGTGGTTTTCCTCACACCCAAATATCCACCTTGAGGGTTTTCGTGTGCCACCCTCATCAGCTGTTCTCTAAAACTTTGAGGCACTACAATTTGACTACATGTTACTGATCCTTCTGTCGAGTTCACACTTCTGGCTTCTCTATATAAGACACCATTCTTTAACACAAACTCGGAGGGCTGTTCTTTTGCCGATACTGTGGGGTTTTGAGCTAAAGCGAATAGAGGTTTAAGAGAAACATCGGCTCCTTGTTCCTGCCGAATCTCTTCAACTCCTCCCGTCCTCTTAACAAGCTCAGCAACTGTAGCGCTGGTTTCCGGACTCTCATCCCCATCCTGTTGTATGGCAAAACACATGGCTTTTTGTTCAGGGCTTTCGTTGTTACATTCTTTCTCCTCACACGCCATCCTCCAGCTCTCAATCTTCTCAGCCAAATCATTTCCAATTAAACATTTGTATGGTATGTCAGGACTGACTGCAAAATCCCACATACCCTTCCATCCTTCATATTCTATTGGCAAAGTCACCACTGCTGTTGGTATCGCAGGTCCTAAACCTTTTAATCTTATTTCAGAGGTTGGCTGCTGAAATTTCTGACGTATTATTTCGGGGTGCACTATACACACTTCGGAGCCTGTATCTCTAAGTCCTTTCCTGTCTTTGTTATCAATAGAAATGGTTTCTAAGTAATCCTTAGATGGGCTGCCTGACAAGATGAACAAACATTGTTTCTCTTGAGGCTCTGAGCCTGAACTCTCCTTTGAAACAGTATCTGGTTCTGCCTTTGGTGTTTCTTTCATTTTATTCACAAAGAGGGTTGTTTTCTCTTTCCTTAACAGGGGACATTGATATTTTATATGGTCCAATTATCCACATTGAAAGCACCGTCTTTTTACCTCAGGAGCAGTTTGTCTTGTTACACTCTGCCTCCTATAGATGGTGTTTTCTAAGTCAGAGCCCTTTTCTTGCTGTGGGCGCGTTTGTTGTGGATAAAATGGCTGCCTGTTTGTTCTTTTGTCATTTGGCGGATCTTCCCTTTTGAATCCTTCTTTTAAGGTTGTTATTTGATCTGCCATAACTGCTGCCTCTACAATAGTGGATGGCTTGCGATCTTGAATCACCCAGCGAATATCATAAGGCACTAACTGAAAAAACTGTTCCAGCTTTAAAAGTTCTCTCAGCTGTTGGTAATCTTCCACCTCAGACGTCCTTACCCAACTCTCGAACAGTTGAGACAATCTTGAGGCCACCTGAGCAAAACTTTGTGTTTTATCTTTCTTTAAGGTCCTGAACTTAAATCTATAATATTCAGGAGTCAATCTAAACTCTTGTTGAATCTGTTTCTTAAACAGATCATAGTCTCCATAAGACTCCTCAGGCATCTGTCCATAAATCTGCAAAAGTTTCCCACTTATCTGTGGCCTTAGGTATGTCATCCATTTTTCCTTAGCCACCCCAAAATCTCGACAACATCTCTCAAAAGATATTAGAAATTTCTCTGGATCATCGTCCTTGGTAAATTTTGGGAATTTCTTTGTCAAATCTGGGGTATCCCCTCCAGATCTCCCTTCCTGGATATCACTGGATGTTTGAGTCAAAGCCAATCTTTGTTTCTCTAGCTCAAACTCCATTCTCTTCAATTCTAACTCCCGTTCCAATTCTCTCTCTCTTTGTCTTTCTTCAAATTCTCTTTCCCTTTGTTTTTCTTCAAATTCTCTTTGTTTCGCCTCTCTCTCCATCTCCAATCGTTTCATCTCTAATTTGTACTTAAGAGCCATTTCTGACATAGGCACTGGCTCTGTCTCTGCCTCAGAGCCCGAACTTTCTTCTTGGTCTCCCTCTCTTTCCTCAGCCAGCTTTCTCTGCCGCCTGGTAGCCATGTTTTCAACAACTTTTACCTCACAACTTATTCCTAAATTAAACTTAAGGTACTCGATCAGTTGTTACACGAATCCTGTCGTCTGCCACCAAAAATGTAAAGACGTATCAATGCCACCAATAAAAAGTAAAGTCGTGCGTTAATCCCACCAAATGGGACCACCAAAAATGTAAGAAAGTTCCTAGATTGCTATTAAATTAAACTGCCACCAATATGTTTAGAGACGCTGGTCTTAAAGTCTCTGTTTATCCCTATTTGTGTTGTGAGGTAACTTTGGTAGAGTGGAATGCACCGAACGTAAAATCAATGGAGGAGGCAGGTTTAAAATACAAAGAGAACAAGTTTATTGTTAAACAAAGCGTAATTGTTGCAATATTGAGATGTTGAGCTTGGCATATGCTTGATGGTTACAATATGGCTTGGTTGAGATACATTCAGGCTTTAGATGTTACAATCTTATAAACTCCTTCTACAGTGAAGTGCTTTATTATTTCAGTGTTCCTTGTTGTGAATATTCTCACTGTTTGTCCTATACCGGATCAAACCACTGATCTCCAGTCTTACACTACTGGCGATCCTAAAACCCCCTCTGTTAGATTCTTTTTAACTCAAGCAATCTAACGAGGTTTCACCTTCAGCTCCCTTGCTGAAGAAATATTCACAAATACTAAGAACTAACTGAATTTACACTGCTTCACACCACAGAGCCCTAACTGACTCTGCCCTCTTCTCAGGGTCTCTTCCTCCTGACTAAACTACTTTTCCAGAGTCCTATCTGACTCTGCTCCTCCTCTCAGGGTCTCATCCTCCTGACTGAAACTTAACTGTCACTTTCAAACCTTTTTCTCCTTAAGCTCCGCCCACCTCCTCTTCTGCCTTGTCACCATGGCAACCTATCTCTTACAGCTAGGCCATGGCAACCAATGTAAAACATAAATACAGTTTAAACACAGTATAATAAACACTTTATAATAAACATTTCTCTACAACGCTCTTCCTTGATTATACTTTCACAACAAGCCAGTGAGGAAGGTAAAGATGAGAGGTGCTTACCAGCCCAAGATTTTTCAAAAACCAGCAGATATTTAGCTTTGCCATAAATGCTTGGTATGTCCATTTTGATTTTACTTGACATGAGTTATCTGGTGTGTTGAACTCACATTCACCAGAAATGCAGATCATTCGTGGTATGGATCTCAGGGGAATAATGCTGCCCCTGCCCTTTCTGAACGGTGCACCTGATATTCACACATCCATATCTGTTGTCAGCCTCTTGGAACTTATTTATTCAATTTATTGCATGGCTATATGCCTTTTATTCCCTGCCTCTCTCCATGGTTCTGAATTCATCCACCATCTGCTTCCTTTGTTTCCTATCTATTCCCTGTGGGATGGCTGTTGGGGCTCATTCTGATATATGTTTCCTTCATATTTATGTCTTAAAGAAGTAAGAAGAGATTTTCTTTAAAAACAAAGGCCAGTGCTAACCATGTATGGAAAGTCATGGACAGAAAGGTACATCTATACCACTGAAATAATGCAGTTTAACACCACTTTAATGCCATGGAATCGCAGAAATTGTAGTTTGGTGAGACGCCAGCACTCTTTGGCAGAAAACACGAAAGTCCTTGTGCAATGGCCATTCCCATGGCTCCATAGTATTGAGCCATGATAGCTAGAGTGGTATCAAAGTTCATCAATTCTGCAGTGTAGATGCATTCTGAGTCAGCTCTGAAGATGTATGGCATTCTTTCCATTCCTGTTTTTAAAAAATACAAATTGAGATGACGAGTCCTGGGGACTTTGGGGCTTCATGCATTGCTCCGATTTTTCCATTTGTGGAATGAAAGACGTCCACTATTGTTGTCACATAGTTAACTAAGGAAGAAGTCTGTGGGCCCCACAAGTATGCAGAGTTTGACAATGGCTTTTCCTCAACTGGCACCCTTCCAATGTGGAGAACTACAGATCCCATTGTTCCTGACCAGCAAGCAATGCCTACACCGGGTGAGGATGCAGGAGGTTGTAGTACAGATGAACTGGTTGATGCCACCTATGGAAAAGCTGTTCTGCCATGTCACTCTATCGTTGCATTTCAGGGAAGCACACTAAACCTCCAACTAGAAGTTAGCATCTTCTTTCTATTCCAGCGGAGCACCTGGTGGCGCAGTGGGTTAAACCCCTGAGCTGCTAAACTTGTTGACCGAAAGGTTGCAGGTTCAAATCCGGGGAGCGGTGTGAGGTCCAGCTGTCAGCCCCAGCTTCTGCCAACCTAGCAGTTTACAAATGTGAGTAGATCAATAGGTACTGCTCAGGCGGGAAGGTAACAGCACTTCATACAGTCATGCCAACCACATGACCTTGGAGGTGTCTATGGACAATGCCAGCTCTTCAGCTTAGAAATGGAGATGAGCACCAACCCCTAGAGTCGCAAATGTGACTCTTGCAAATGTGAGTAGATCAATAGGTATTGCTCAGGCGGAAAGGTAACAGTGCTTCATACAGTCATGCTAGCCACATGACCTTGGAGGTGTCTATGGACAACGCCAGCTCTTTGGCTTAAAAATGGAGATGAGCACCAACCCCCAGGGTTGGACACAACTGGACTTAATGTAAGAGGAAAACCTTTACCTTTACCATTTCTATTCTAGCTCAAGCTGATCTCTGAGAAATACTGCCAGCTGGCACTGAATTCAAAGGTATTATTGAAAGGAGACCTTGCTATAGGCCAGTGCCATGGCACTAGGTGATAGGAAGAGTGCAACAAAGCCCAGCAAGTCTTTGCCAAATAATCCTCCCTACTCTTTGTTTCAATCTGCCTTACGCTTGGAAAGCTCCTCTCACTCACTAGCACAGGCAGCCTATGAGTGGAAACCTTGGCACGCTCAAGGGACACCAGGTCTCTGGAAGCGTGAGCAGGCGGCCTTGAGATGTGGTATATGCGCATGCCCACATGTGGGGATGAGTATGACCTCTGAAGCCCTGGCCATGATTTGAAGATCTTTGTGTCTGAGATAATTAAAAGTTAAGCCTTGCTTGGAAGGGGCACAGGTTAGGCAGACACCCAAGTGCTTAAACCTAAAAATAGGTCAGTTAGACAACCAAATACAAAGGATGGGATGGAGACTAGGTCACAGGAGCAGGAGACAAGCAGTTGTTTTGATCTTACTAATCGCATCCTTGCCTGTTTGGTCATCTCATGCCAGCCACTGAGTATAAGAATATAAGCCATGGAAGACAGATGGGGTAAGGTGACATCATTGTTTAAAATTGGATCTATTTGTGCTGGTGCAATATCTTGCAAGCTTCTGAGTTGCACTAAACTCTTTCCTTGCTCTGGCAAAAACAAGAGAAAAATCAAATGGAAAAAATTTGCTTTTAAGAAAATTATTTAGAACTGTTTGTTATTCAGAAGTAATTATTAATTCCACTGTTTTTGGTTTTTTTTTTGTTTTTGTTTTTGTCATGTCAAGAGCGACTTGAGAAACTGCAAGTTGCTTCTGGTGTGAGTGAATTGGCCGTCTGCAATGGCGTTGCCCAGGGGATACCTGGATGATTTGATGTTTTTATCATCCTTGTGGGAGACTTCTCTCATGTCCCTGCATGAGGAGCTGGAGCTGATAGAGGGAGCTCATCCGCCTCTCCCTGGATTCGAACCTGCGACCTGTCGGTCTTCAGTCCTGCCGGCACAAGGGTTTAACCCACTGCACCACCGGGGGCTCCATTGGTGAAGCCAGAGAGACCATGAATGATGTTCATTACAAATAGGTGTGAAAGGTAAAATAATGTTGGGACAAAAAAGAGTAAAAGGACGCAACTTTTCAGCAGCACAGAATAGTAAGACCCTTTCCACACAGCTGAATAAAATCCAACTTTTTCTGCTTTGAATTGGAATATATGGCAGTGTGGACTCAGGACCCTTCCAGACAGGCCCTATATCCCAGGATATGATCCCAGGTTTTCTGCTTTAAATTGGATTATATGAGTCCGCACTGCCAGAAAATCTGGGTTAAACAGAAAACCTCGGATCAGATGCTGGGATATAGGGCCTGCCTGGAAGGGCCCTCAGATAACGCAGCTCAACTCAAATATTGTGGGATTTTCTGTTTTGATATTCTGGGTTCTACTGCTGTGTGGAAGGGCCCTTGGTTGAAATGAAAAGAAGGCCATTTTCATTTACATACAGAATACAAGGTGGATGGTTGATTTGTTGTTGAAAAGAATACAGTCTGCCTTTCATATCCTGGATTCAACCATCCATGGTTTTAAAATGTTCAAAAAATTCAAAATGCAAACCTTGATTTGACTATTTTTTATAAGGGACACAATTTTTCTACACCAATGTATATAATGAGACTTGAGCATCCATGGATTTTGGTATCCATTGTAGGTCCTGAAACCAAATCCCAGTAGATACAAAGGGCCAACTGTATGAGGAAAATGATTTCACTTTTCAAAAATGAACAGCTATCTGTTGATGCAAGGTAGAATTTTCTGAGTCATACAAAACTCTTCAGCAAGCATTAAAAAGAATGACATGGAATACACACACATGTACACACATACATACATATACACATATGCACATGTACTTCATTATACTGCAGTAATATAACATGTAATAAAACATTTCTGGTGCAAATTCTGCCTGTTACATTTTACGCAACCCAGGCTATATAGCATAGGTATATAAAATATGTATCAAAATCAAACATTTACTGATAATAGAGCAGCATTTGCAAGGCTTGCAAAACAGGCTGATTTTCCTTTTTATGAAGTACAGCTGAAGCATCTCTTGCAAAGTCCACTGTAAACACTGCAGTTGTTGCTAACAGATTTGTGTAAATGTCTAAGTGGCATTCAGAAACCTTTTACTGTAGCCAAATTTTTGTGGCCCCAACATTGAGCTAAAAGGACTCCAATTGGGGCCAGGACCCACAATTAAGAAGCACTGCTTTGGAGAACCTGTAAGGTGCATCAAGAACCTCAGACTCCTGTCTTAATCCATTTGTGTGGCAGACTGAAAAATATTAGGATGGGACATATATATGCATTTTAGATTGCACACTTCTGTCAGGATTCATTGTTTCTGCTTGCTTTATTGTAAAGAGCTATGTAGACTTGATCTCTCTCTCTCTCTCTCTCTCTCTATATATATATATATATATATGGGCTGTGGTTGTGCAGCAGTTTAAACTGCTGAGCTGCTGAACTTGCTGACTGGAAAGTCAGTGGTTAAAAGCCATGGGACGGGGTGAGCTCCCATTGTTAGACCAAGCTTCTGCCAACCTAGTAGTTTGAAAACATGCAAATGTTAGAAGATAAATAGGAACTGCTCCAGCAGTCATGCTGGCCACATGACCTAGGAGGTGTCTATGGGTAGCACCAGCTCTTTGGCTTAGAAATGGAGATGAGCACCACCCCCCAGAGTTGGACTCGACTAGAATTAATTTCAAGGGGAAATACATACATACATACATATATATATATATATATGGGGGTTAGTAATAATAGCAACAACAATAACAACAACAACAAGATGCGCTCTCTTGCCAGGAGAAATGTGCCACATCCTTTATATTACTGAAATCAGTGGGAGTGGGCAACATTAACCTTTGGCTGGATGTCAGCCAAGTCTTAGCTCTTCAAACAGAGAAAAAATATAGTACATTGATTATTGGATTGGAGCAAGCTTGCTCTTTTTTCTCTTGTAATATTTAGGGCTCCTTTCTTATTATTTGGCCCTTGTTTGTATTTCTTTGTACAAGATTCTCTCACTGCCTCTGTAATATGCTTATGCAGCCCTTCATCCCCTTAGAGCTGAACTGACTCATAGTCTTTTAATGGATTTAGCCTCATTTCTCGACTTTAAAAAGAAGCAGGTCCAGGGATATTGCTCCAGCATGCTGAAAATGAAGACCAGGTAGTCATTTTTGCCCAAGGTAATCTGAGAAGACTGTGGTGGAGAACTGATCCCAGGGACAAATAATGATCTTGCTCATTTTTCAGCAAAAGTCCAATGTAATCACACATTACTGTGTGCAAGGGAGAGGGTGAGAGAGAAAGGGAGACGGTGTGTGTGTGTGAGTGCGCAGGACCATAAAGCTACTGACCATATTTGATGCTTTTATTTGTACCTTAGGTGGTTGCCAAAAATTGGCTCTATTCCCATTACAACAGAAGGCCTGGATTCTGTCCCAAGATCCTGGCTGTGCTGGCACATCAAAATAGCATCCCTTTGTAAATGCATCTCCTCTCCCTTTCTCATCAGATCAGCTGCACACTTTCCTTGTTACTCTGCATATGATGCTTATGTTTGCCTCACTAGTTGTTTGAATGCAAATGAAGCCCAGTGATCATGTGCCCCCCCTTCTTACATTTGCAGAGCATGTGGCATCAATGGCACTGCACAAGTAAGGATGCAATTCTTTCAATCTTGTTTTGTTTCTGTTCCACATCTCTTAACAAGGAAACAAAAGAGGCAGCAATTGCAAGAGCCTGACAGAAATTCAGTTTCATTTTTGACCCTTACACTAGCCTTCTGGGGCTGGTGGCCTCCATTTTAGCAGGGCAATGAATCTCGTTTTTATGTTGATTTCAAGCTATTCAAGTTTTTTTTTGTCGTGTCAGGAGTGACCTGACAAACTGCAAGTCGCTTCTGGTGTGAGAGAATTGGCTGTCTGCAAGGACGTTGTCCAGGGGACGCCCGGATGATTTGATGTTTTTGTCATCCTTTTGGGAGGCTTCTCTCATGTCCCCACATGAGGAGCTGGAGCTGATAGAGGGAGTTCATCCGCCTCTCCCCGGATTCAAACCTGCAACCTGTCGGTCTTCAGTCCTGCCAGCACAGGGGTTTAACCCACTGTGCCACTGGGGGCTCCTAGCTATTCAAGTTACTGAAGGCTATCCCCCCCCCCCCCCAATAGGTTCAGTGTCTTCAAAAGCTCCTTTAAACCGTGATGGAGTCATCACCCAAATGACATGAGAATCACAAGCTGCTACTGTCAAATGCCGTGTCTACACCAGACAAAATAATCTTGTGTAGTCTGTCTGTAGCTGCCCCAACTACATCACAGGGAGTCCACACATATTGGCATGTAAGTACCCTGAAACCGCTTTGTAGTCCCATGGTTGGTCGGACTGCTAGGACAGTGGAACTGGTGTCTCATGTCTTGGGGGGCACTGTTGTTCACCAGCTAAAAGCATCTCCTTGTCACAGCCTTGCTGGTACCATCACTACTGGTGAGGCCTCAACAGGGTGCCCAGTCATATGATCACAGATGTGGCTTTGCCAACAAGGCTCTGTCACAATCTGCTTTTAGCCAGCAAAACAATTGGTCTTTTTGATGTGTGGATACTATAACCACCCAGTTCCAGTTGTCCACATGCCATCTGTCCTCTACTAGGCAGAGACTCTTCTTGATAGTAGCCCCTTACTTATGGAATGCCTTGCCAGTTGAAACCCGGTCTATCGGAGACCTACTTGCTTTTCAGAAAGCCTGTAAAACCTTTCTCTTCTGACAAGCTTTCAATGGGTGAATAACTCGGGACTATGTCTGTTCTTGTTTTATTGTATTTTGAAGTTAATTGTATTGTTTTAATCTACTGCTGTAAACCACTCCGAGCCAAATTGGGAGTAGTGGTATACAAGTCAAATAAATAAATAAATAAATAAATAAATAAATAAATAAATAAATAAATATATTGGGGGTTACACCAGAGTTTCTTTGAAGGTCCAGCTGGAAGTAGCACTTCTGCTGTGGAATTGGCCATACATCATGTGGACTGCCTTGCAGTGCATTTGATATGAATGCATTTTATTTGGCCTATGTAGACATGGGGTAAGTCTTGGAAAACTTACTTTTTTGGATTGCAACTTCTAGAAGCTCCTATTACAGCTGAAAGATTCACAAGATTAATAGTCCCAAAAAGTTTTTTCCCCCAAGCTCTGCTCTCACAGAGGCAATAAATCATTCAGAGCATGGAGGAAATAATGCCATTTGCTCTTTCAGGTAATCTCCTCAAGTGTGGCCATTAGTTCTTCTTGTTAATCAGGCCATTCCTTCTTGACAATTTATCCCTTCTGTCTTCCCCAGCCCCTTCTCTAGATGAACCATCTACCACATCCCCTTCATGGGGGACTATAGTCCTGAGGAGGGGAAACGGAGAGGATTTGATCTGAGAAGGTACTACAACTGGCTTCAGAGCAGAAACAGAGGGACAGTAATGTTGGGGTGGGGAGAAGACAGAGACAGCTGAGAGGAGGAATATATATGCCAGATAGATCAGATGGAAATATAGCTTTGGCAAAGGACTGCAGGATATAGGAGATTTTCAAAAGGAAAGCCACAATAGTCTGTTTCGCCAGAAAACAAAACCAAGAGGGGGGTGGGCACTTATTGATCTAACATGCTTAGTACTACAGAATAAGCATTCATCAGTCCACCTCATCAGAAATCTGAGATATTAACCAAAACGCCAAGTACATGTATAGTGTACATATAGAAGGCATGTACAGTTGTAACAGAGGATAGGCAGATGGACGTCTACAACTTTCACAGACTAGGTAGACTGATGAAAGACACAGACCAATAGAGAAAGATACAGCATTCCAGCAGGATTTTTCTGCAGCTGTTAACAGGACTTTCTGCCTTTTGTGCAGCCTTTGGCTAGATAAAAAAACGCCCATGTGCACTCAAGGAAAGATGGGTAAAACTTTCCCTGTGCTAACCCACACTCCACTGCAAGGTACAGATGAAATGAGTGGAGACACAGGCAGAAAGAGGAAGGTAAGTGCATGGCTGATTTAAGTGTGATATTTTTTATTGAGCTAAGAGGAAAGACTGTTTGTTACATTTGGACTTGGCTATATTCACAGTTTGTTGCTGTGTGCCTTCAAGTTATTTCCAACTTGTGGTGCTCCTGTTACGGTTTTTTTCTGGAGTGTGAGACTTGCTCAATGTCAACCAGTGAGTTTGCATGGCTGGATGGGAAATCAAACCCTGGTCTCCAGAGTTGCACCCAAACACTCAAACCACCAGACCATGCTGGCCCATCAAAGTAAATGTGACTTATGTCAGGCTAGCCCAGTAGTTCTCAATCTGTGGGTCCCCAGATGTTTTGGCCTTCAACTCCCAGAAATCCCAACCTGTTTCCCAGCTGTTAGGGCAGCTGGTAAACTGGTTGGGATTTCTATGAATTTTAGGCCATAATACCTGGGGACCCACAGGATGAGAACCACTGGGCTAGACTAACTAATGAAACTACATATCCAACCAAGACCGAGAAAGGCAGCTCCTTCTCGGTCAAGGATTCTGCTGTGAGTCTGTGCTTTTCTGAAGTGAACCTGTCCAAATTGTATCAAAGTCCTCTTGAGATGCAAGAAACGTTCGTGTTGTCAAATATCCTTGCCTCTCACATGGTCCTGTGCCCTTCCACCTCTTGCCCCTGGAAAGCTGAAAACTTGAAAGTTACATCTTTGGACTACATCTCCCAGAATTCCAGTCAGCATGTTACTACATGTTGCAATTACCAAATCAACTTTTCCAAGTTTATGAAGACAGCATCAAATCTTTCTTTCACATTCACTTTCCCAGAAGAATGGAACAGGTGGAAACTACCTTCTGGCTAATGGCAAGTTGAGAATGACTTACGGCACATCGGTAGAATGGAGCACTGGGCTCACAAGCAAACTGGGAAAGGAAGGAGCTAAATCTGAAGACTTCTGACAGATCTCCCCAACCTCTGTGCTGGGTATGTTATTCTCCCTCCTAAATAGGTACTGAGAATTTAGGAGAAAATTTCAAAAGCCCAGTGGTAATAGCGATAACTTTAAAATCAAGCAAGATATTTCATTTTTTTCCTTTTTGAAAGAAAGTGTATCTCACACTGGATTATCCCTGACCTTTTAAAAGCTATGTTCAAACACTTCCAAAACATACTCAGGCTTAAAATCTTCAGACTTTCAGAGTCTCACATCTGTGGCTCAGCCAAAGAGGATGCTCCCTTTTCTGCTGTTCCGATTCAAACACGGTGCATAGCTACTATTGAAGATAGCATCATTGCTCTGTAGTAAGACATACATGCATATCTGAAGTTCCAGATTCAGTCTCAGTTCTTCCAGGTTAAAAGGAATTCAGGAACTTGGGCTACAACCTTTCTTGGCCTAGCATCTCAGAGAATCATTGTTACTTTGAATAACTATTTTTCCTAGGTTGGACAGACTAATAACTTGGCTATGTATAAGATATTTCCCCAGATTTCTTTTCCATGTCAGGAGCAACTTGAGAAACTGCAAGTTGCTTCTGGTGTGAGAGAACTGGCCATCTGCAGGGACGTTGCCCAGAGAATGCCCGGGTGCTTTGATGTTTTACCATCCTTGTGGGAGGCTTCTCTCATGTCCCTGCATGGGGAGCTGGAACTGATAGAGGGAGCTCATCTGCACTCTCCCCGTATTCGAACCTCCAACCTGTTGGTCTTCAGTCCTTCCTGCACAAGGGTTTAACCCATTGCGCCACAGAGGGCTCCATTTCCCCAGATCACTGGATAAATTTCTCCAAAAGAGTTGGTACATTCTGCAACTTTTAACAAGAGAGTGGCTTATTCTTTCAGCCTTGAGCCAAAACCTCCCAAATGACCTCTAGCCAAACTATAGTTATAATAAATACTGTTTGCTTGCACCCTTTCTGCCTGGAGGTATAGTTGCTGGTGGGCGAACAACTAGTATTCAAAATCTCCACACCAATTGGCAACATGCTCAGGAGCCCCTTTGCCTTCTCAGAGTAGTGTTCCCCAAGTTTAGCCACACACCCATCTTATTAAAGCACCTGTATACTTTACATCTCAGTTCACTCCAATCCTCAAAATGCAGGTCAATCACATCTGCCCATCCAATTGTACTTTCCTCTTCTTCTAGACAGCTATTGGAGATCAGGAGCCCAATTCAAGCATGCAGTTGCTAACAGCATGAAACCCTTGTGCCGACAGATCCGGGGAGAGCGTGGATGATCTCCCTCTGTCAGTTCCAGCTCCCCATGTGGGGACATGAGAGAAGCCTCCCACAAGGAGGGTAAAACATCAAAACATCTGGGTGTCCCCTGGCCACATCCTTGCAGACAGCCAATTCTCTCACACCAGAAGCGACTTGCAGTTTCTCAAGTCACTCCTGACATGAATAAAAAAGCTTGACCCTTTGCATGCAATCTGCCTATAAAGAACTTTCATTGAATTCAATAGCATCCCCCCACCCCACAAAGTAAGTGTCCAAAGGACTATAGCCAGGGAAGAACCTCAAGGCTCCCAACTGCATATTTGTCTTTTTCTGGAAAATAGGAAAATCTTGCTCACCTAGACTTTATTGAACCAGTCTGGGACTTGAATGATCCCCAACCATGGGCAGTGCTGTTATGTCTTTCCTTTCTTGTATTCCTTCAAGTGCACGTGCTTTAAATGCAACCTCTGACCTCCTGCCCAGGTAATCCCACCAGGTGGATTCGAACTGCTCTAGCATGAACTCGCTTGTCAATGCCATGTGGTTTTGTTTATCTCTTTTCAAAGGCTCTTTGGCTTGGAAATTTCACTAGGAGGGAAGAACATCAGTGATATATCTCCCATTGCATCTCACTGCACACTTACCTCACATAAAAGCCCTAACCAAAATTTAGCAAATCCACTCTGTTAGCCAAAGCACAATCATATTTTCTGTTCAGAGACGTCTATTACCTCACCTATGACTGTTCATGCCTGGGAAGGAGCCACAAGAAAGGCAACAAACCTTCTGAACAACGGGGATAAATTACTTGTTTACATGCATTGAGTTAAATTGGGTTGTAGCACTATACATGCAGGCTAGCCACACATTAAGCCATGCATTTCATCTCAATGACAGGCATCTGTCTAGCTATCCATCCCTATCAAAATCAAATGGCATGTATCTATTTACCTTTCTGGACTACGATGCTTTCAGGCACACCGTCACACTCATGCGTACACACTGCCACTCGCTCTTTCTCCTACCCATGTGCTGCTGCTGTTGCTGCAGTCTGGACTCCTCTTGATGCCTGCCTCTTCCAATTTCGCTCTCTGGATTTCTCTTTCCCTCCCTCCTTGCTCTTCAGTTAATCTCTCAATTCCTTCCCCTCCTCTCGCAATCAGGCTCCAGCCAATGGGATGCCTTGGCGGTCGTCTTTCTGCTGCAGGTAGCTCAGTGGCGCGGCTATTGATGTCATTGCAATGGAATGCGGGAGCCAAGGTGAAGTGTGCCACGTGGGGACTGACAGGCGGGCCCAGCCTCCAGCCGGAGGCAAAAGTGGACTGGATGGGCAGCCATGGACAGCCCCTTTCTTGACCCTTCTCCCCCATGCGCACTTATTTGTACACTTTCCATTTCAGCAAAAGAAAAACCAGATTCTGCAAAAGCATATGCACACATCACCTCAGATGACACTCAGAGTATACATAGGCACCTAGATGTAGGCTAAGAGAGATCTAAAGGCCATCTATTCTTGCTTTTCCACAGCCAATGTCTTCTAGAGGCTGGATAACAACCCCTATCATCTTCACCCAGCTGTGGAAATTGTGGCCCAATATTTCTGTGCAATGCTAGGCTGGCTAAAGGGATGAGGTAGCTTAACAGTGAGCACCAAGAAAAAAATCCTCCCTAAGAAATTCAATGAATTTTTTTTCATGTCAGGAGCAACTTGAGAAACTGCAAGTCACTTTTTGCTGTGAGAGAATCGGCCGTCTAGAAGGACGTTGCCCAGGGGACGCCCGGATGTTTTGATGTTATACTATCCTTGTGGGAGGCTTCTCTCATGTCCCCGAATGGGGAGCTGGACTAACAGAGGGAGCTCATCCATGCTCTCCTTGGATTGGAACCTCCCACCCATCAGTCTTCAGTCCTGCCAGGACAAGGGTTTAACCCATTGTGCCACTAGGGCCTCCATCTTCCCAGGTGTGCTGGGGATTATGGAAGTTACAATCTCACAGACTTGGAGAACAACAGTCAGTAAAAAGTTATTCTAAAGTATTTATTTCAAACTAGCCGTCCCCTGCCCCGTGTTGCTGTGGCACACATGGGGGTTCTGTGTAGGAGGTTTGACCCAATTCTATCATTGGTGGGATTCAGAATGCTCTGTGATTGTAGGTGAACTATAAATCCCAGCAACTACAACTTCCGAACGTCAAGATTCTATTTTCCCCAAACTTTACCAGTGTGCACATTTGGGCATATTGAGTATTCGTGTAGAGTTTGGTCCAGATCCATCATTGTTTGAGTCCACAGTGATCTCTGGATGTAGGTGAACTACAACTCCAAAACCAAAGGACACTGCCCACCAAACCCTTCTTAGTGTTTTCTGTTGGTCATGGGAGCACTGTGTGCCACGTTTGGTTCAATTCCATCATTGATGGGGTTCAGAATGGTCTTTCATTGAAGGTGAACTATAAATCCCAGCAACTACAACTCCCAAATGACAAAATCATTTTTTTTGAGTGAAGGACATACATTGGGTTGTTAGGTGTCTTGTGTCTAAATTTGGTGTCAATTTGTCCAGTGGTTTTTGAGTTCTATTAATCCCACAAATGAACATTACAGTTTTATTTATATAGATGCAATAAGTAGCAACTCTGTGATCTACAGTAACTCAGCTCAGATCCCTTACAATGAAATAAGAGGAAGTGGGCATTCTCTCCCTATTCCACCTTACTCTAATGCTAGTCAGCATTGCAAGGTTTTATGCAGATTTAAATTTTACCAGTTCCTTCCTCCGACATATAGCCCACAGCACTAGGTAGTCTCCCATCCAAGTACCAAGCACAGCGAATGTTACTTAGCTTCCAAAATCAGAAAAGTCCAAAAGTATTTGGAGACCTAAGGTTGCAACTACTGCTAACCTAAGAAATCGTTATGGCTTCTAAGGGCCCTTCCAGACAGGCCCTATATCCCAGGATCTGATTCCAGGTTTTCTGATTTAAACTGGATTTTATGAGTCAAACTTGCCAGATAATCTGGGATAAACAGAAAACCTGGGATCATATCTTGGGATATAAGGCCTGTCTGGAAGGGTTTTGATAACTGCTCAAGGATGTTTGTATTGTGAGGGACAATGACACAACTGACTAGAAATGAGAACGAGTATTTTGCACTTTCAAAACTGAAAAGAACGAGGAAAAACGCAGCCTGGATGTGTAGCGGTAAAATGTATTTCTTTGAAAAAGATGATGGAAAAAACACATCCAACAGCAGAAACAATCAGCCTTGAAAACAGGTCAAGTTGTGTTTCACCTGTGAGAGGGAACATTCAAACCCACCTAGTACAGCATCCTCTTCCCCAGGTAGAGGCTCGCCAGATAATTCTGGGAAGCCCATAAGCAAGGACATAAGGGTAACAGTCCTTTTGTATCATCCACTCCAAGCACCTGATAGTCAAAGACACAACTCTTCATATAATGAACTCACAGAATGAAAATTCATGTGCAGGAATAAGCAGCAAGTCCCCTTTAGTACAAAGAATGAAAGAAAAACTCTAAATTAAATCAAATTAAAACCACATACTCACAAATAATAAAATATTTGGATTGTCTGCATTCCAAAGTTTGAAAAAAAAATTCAGTTGAGGGGTTCTGGGAGCTATAGTTTTAAAAATAACTGTGAATTAAAGGTAAAGGTAGTCCCCTGACATTAAGTCCAGTCATGTCTGACTCTGGGGTGTGGTGCTCATCTCCATTTCTAAGCCGAAGAGCCAGCGTTGTCTGTAGACACCTCCAAGGTCATGTGGCCGGCATGACTGCATGGAGCGCCGTTACCTTCCCGCCGGAGCGGTACCTATTGATCTACTCACATTTGCATGTTTTCGAACTGCTAGGTTGGCAGAAGCTAGGGCTGACAGCGGAAGCTCATGCCGCTCCCCGGAATCGAACCTGCGACCTTTCGATCAACAAGCTCAGCAACTCAGTGCTTTAACCCATTGCGCCACCGGGGGCTCCATGTGAATTGTGAATTGCACATAGATAAAATGTCAAAATTACATGACCTTGCTATAAGCACATTAGTTAGAAACACAGAAGCATAGAATTGGAAGAGACCATAAAGACCATCCAGTCAAACTCCCTGCCATACAAGAAGACACAATCAAAGTTGTTCCTTGTGATCACAGAAGAGCTTTGAGTCAATGGTGTGAGAGAATTGGCCATCTGCAAGGACATTGCCTAAGGGATGCCCAAAAGTGTTACCATCCTGTGGGAGGCTTCTCTCATGTCCCCGAATGAGAAGCTGGAGCTGGCATATGGGAGCTCACATTGCCCAGGGGATTCCTAGATGTTTTACCATCCTGTGGGAGGCTTCTCTCATGTCCCTGCATGAGAAGCTGGAGTTGACAGATGGGAGCTCACCCACTCCCCAGATTCGAACCACTGACCCTTCGGTCAGCAGTCCTGCTGGCACAAGTCAATGGATGCTTGCGAGGCCTTACCTAAATGATTCATCCAATCAATGTTCTAGTTGTCCACTAATAAGGAAGAGAAGGAAGACCTATTACCTAGAAGTGTGGAAGGAGGTGTATTTTCACTCAGAGCTAGCTAGAGAGAATATCCATCTTTCCAAACTTCTAG
Organism: Anolis sagrei; assembly: GCF_037176765.1. NCBI lineage: Eukaryota > Metazoa > Chordata > Lepidosauria > Squamata > Anolidae > Anolis > Anolis sagrei. Next base: position 190,467,014 of record NC_090022.1, on the reverse strand, counting down.
ATAATAGTAACTTCTGGGTTTTTTCTATTCCTCCTCCTTATGTTCTGGATCCTTCTGTTCTATTTCCTTTCACTACGGCTACCACTGTAAGACTCAGTTGGTTTAATGACAAGAGGATGTAAGGCTATCTGGTTCTAGATGTGGTCCAGGTGCCACAAGTGGTCATCCTCAAAATGAAGATGAAAAGATGCATCCTGTCTTTCAGGAGAGAATAAAGTTATTAATCTATTAACAAAGTGCTAGATTGGGAAGTGCTTCTGACGTTTAATTGTTTAACAACAGCAAAAAGAACTCATATTACAATTCGATAGACCCTCTAATCCAGGCCTGGGCAAACTTGGGCCCTCCAGGTGTTTTGGACTTCAACTCCCACCATTCCTAACAGCCTCAGGCCCCTTCCTTTCCCCCCTCAGCCACGTCTGAGGGGGAAACGGTAGGGGCCTGAGGCTGTTAGGAATGGTGGGAGTTGAAGTCCCAAACACCTGGAGGGCCCAAGTTTGCCCATAATTGCTCTAACCCATAGTTATTTGGGATTCAATAACACCAGTGTGTCCAATTTATTCCAAAGTATGGCTAGTGAACCATACTCCAAAGTATGATTCAGTTAACTCTCCTGGCCCACACCACCATCACACCCAACCACTATTTTTTCCTGACCTGCATTTGTGAAGTGCAATCCAATGTCAATCCTTCCAGACTGATGTCCCAGTGTACCTGTGATATTTTAACTACTGATTTGCTCATTCCTTTTTCTTGCCTCTGTAAAGCAGCCTAGGAAGGATTCCATGACCCAAAGGAGATACTCAAAATAGAACAGGCTTTCTTAGGCAGCTATGACTCATTCCCTACCTTAGTTATACCTCAGTGTCCTAACTATGCACCTGTTGACACTCATTTCTTGCTCTGCCTCTACATACAAACACCTATCTTCTTTCATAGTCTCCTCTGTCCACTTCTCTCTCATTGTATCTCAGTGCAAGTGGTTGAGTTCCTGCAGCTGAGGTCCAACCCTCAGTCTTTTTTCCTTTGGGCTCTGAGCTCTTTGCGGTCAATTTTGCCATCTGAGTTTGTAACTCAGAATCACAATTGTGTCAGTTGTGGCTGGGATCTATGGGTTGCTCCTTGACCTATAGGATAAGCCTGTTCTAAATGGTCCATGTTTGTCCACCAAGAATTTCCTGAGCAAAGAGTGGCATGGGTATGTCATTTTTGGATGTTTGTGGACTCTCATCTGTCCTAACAAACATAACCAATAGTGAAGAATCATGGAAGATAGAAGCTAATAGTCTTTTGATAAAGATGAATTCTGTGTTTACGTTCTAAGTTCTGGTGCATTCCACCATAGACTGGTTGTATTCTGGTCCTGATGCTTTAAGTCCCAACCATTGGCTTTGTCTTATGGTTCCTGGCTCACATCAGATTATTGCCTTTGTCCCACAGGGAGATGAGCATCTGAACTTAACTGAATCTAACCAGAGAGAGACTGGAATTATTACAGTATGAAGAAAATGATGCTTCTGCCTCTTCACTTTGTGTTTGATCTTTCTTTAATTTATTGTTCCACTAGCTGTACCCGCCACTGTGGCCAATCTTCCCTCTTTCCCTCCTTCCTTCACTCCCTGTTTCCTTCCTTCCTGTCTTTCCTTCTCTTCTTCCTTCTTTCTCTATCTCTTTCCTTCCTTCCCCCTTTTTCTTTCTCTTCTGCTGTCTCTTTTCTTCCTTCTCTCTTTTCTTTCCTCTCTCTTTATCTACATCTTCCTCCCTTCCTTCGCTCCCACTTTCCTTCCTTCTTTCCCTTTTTTCTTTCCTTCTCTCCTTCTTTCCTTCTCTAACTTTCCTTCCTTTCCTTTTTTCTTTCCCTCCCTCTTTCTCCCATTTCTTCCTTCTCTACCTCTTTCCTTCCTTCCTTCTCTCTTTGCTTCCATGCTTCCTTCTCCCTTTCCTTCTTTCTTTCCCTCCCTCTTTCTTCCCTTTTTTATGTATTGTCATTTACCTTTTCAGCATTTAGCTTTTTTGGGGCTTTTTAAGTCTCTTCTGCTGTGTTTTTCAGTGTTTTATGAGTGAAGAACATACATTGGGTTGTTAAGTGTATTGTTTCCAAATTTGGTGTCAATTCCCACAGTGGTTTTTGAGTTCTGTTAATTCCACAAACGAACATTACATTTTTATTTATATAGATGTGAATGTGCATTTATACATTATTTGTTATTTATAAAGCACATTTTAATTTAAAAGCACATAACAAAATGGGGTGGGGCTGGGACAGATTAATAGCATTTCAATGATAAATTCACTTTGAGATAAGAGCATGTTGAGTTATGAGTTCAGTCTCAAAATGAATTAAACTCTTAAGTCAAAGTATCACTGTATATACTAATCAGCATGTCTCAACTGTATAGAAACAAATGATTTAAAATGTCTCGCAATCAATGTAGTGAAAAGATCTACCACTGAATAAAGATCCAGAATGGGGGAACAATGCTTGGCTCAACAGCAATATGTGTGAAAAAGTTATTTGAGTCCCTGTGGACAACAAGTTAAACATGAGCCAACAATGTCATGCGGCAGCTAAAAGAGCCAATGGGATTTTGGCCTGCATATATAGGAGTCTAGTGTCTAGATTCAGGGAAGTCATGCTACCCCTCTATTTTGCCTGAAATTTCCCTGAATCTAGGTACATACTCCTATTCATGCAAGCCAAAATCCTATTGGCTTTTTTAGTTGCCACATGACATTGTTGGCTCATGTTTAACTTGTTGTCCACGGGGACACCATGAGCTTTTTCATACATGACCATGACATGATTATGAATAAATACAATATTATATAATAATCACTGTAAAATCAAATTCCTTTATGAGAACTTCTGAAGACTACATTTTTGCCCAGATCCATAGTCACTGCATGAGCCCTCTTCCCAATTTTAATACCAGTCTCCTCATATCATTAGAACTCATAGGGCTATGCCAACCCAATTGTAGCTTCTCAGCCTAATCTACTTTTCAGGTTGTTAGGATAAACAAGGCAGAGAATGTGTGGATTAGGGCAGGAAAAATAATACATGATATTTGTAGTTCCAGGAGACAGATGGAGTGAAATTATTGGGAAAGGCATAGGATTCATCCAGCATTATTTGGCAGAGAAGCCCAAAGACCTTATAAAACTATAACTTCTGGGATTCCATAGCACTTAGCCATAGCAGATAAAGTGGTGTCAAACTGCCTTAATTCTACAGTGTAGATAACTGTCTTAAAGAAAGACATGCATCCCAATGGCCTTTTAAAATGTCTCAGCAGCAAATCCTGCACACATTTATATCGATAGAAGTCTCACTGAATTTATTGGGATTTATGTTTGGGTAGAGACTTGTATGATTGTAATGTTGAAGTAAACATTACAATCATACAAGTCTCTACCCAAACATAAATCCCAATAAATTCAGTGAGACTTCTATCGATATAAATGTGTGCAGGATTTGCTGCTGAGACATTTTAAAAGGCCATTAGGATGCATGTCTTTCTTTAAGACAGTTATCTACACTGTAGAATTAAGGGGAAAAAGCTATTTCAAAGAAAGTAAACAATAAAATCTCTCCCAATAGAGTGCCACAAACTATGTATTGTTTCCTTTCTCAACTACTGTACAGCACTGGCACATGTGTGCACAGGCACATGTATACAAACATGCACACAAACACAGGATTAGTAAATCAAAAGCAGGGGTAAGCAAAGAAAACCAGTAAAACAAAGCCTTAAAATGTTATGTTCAGTAACCTATATGTCATTCAAATAATGTAAAAGTATACGATGTGCTTAACTCAGTATCAGAGGCACTAAGAAACCCAACTACTGAGTTACGAAGATGCACAACTGAGTCCTCTTATTGGTGTCCTATGGGAGAGGAGATAGAGCACAAAATTTTAAAGATCCAAAGAGGATCTTCTCAAGGAAAATTTCCTTTAATTGCCAGGGCTCTTTGCCTTCCCTTATTTTGGTATGAATTATGTGTATTTATTTTGCTTGCCACAAGGTCATACACAAGTAACATGCTTCAACAGTTCCTCCATTGCTTTCCCTTAATGAAGATCAAGATTCAGCCATCTCTTCTCCAAAGTTTAGACTACCAATGCGAAGGAAATTGAGCGTAAAATGAAATTGAGTTTAACGCAACCAGGACGGGGGAACATGAGATGTTTTGAAAAAATATGACTAAGATGGCCGAGAAGTTATCATGACTGCACTGGCTGAACCAGTACATTTGGAAGTTGAGTGTGAGCAGAGTGGTGAATCAGTTCTGGGTTTTAGTCTGAAAGTTGTCGAAGACATTGAACTGAGTTGAGGGAGTGGGTCAGTACCTTGGATAGCTCTTTGGAAGCCTAGACTAAAATTATTCACTAACCTATTGATATGGAAGCAACTAGCTTCTACTGTATATACTTGAAATGCTGAATTCAAGAATGTATCATGTGGGAATACTCATCAGAGGTTATAATTAATTATTGGTGAGCAGTATGAGTTTGTATCTATATAGTTCATATTATAGCCCTATATGTATGTTCCTAGGCCTGTCCCTCCCTCCCTCCCTCCCTCTCTCTCTCAGATACTCATATGCATTGCATATGTCACATACACATATCCCTTGCAAAGAGATTGCTTGGGCTCCAGTTTATTCTTGAGCCTTTAGCAACAGCCGTCTAGCTCATCTGGCCAATAGAATCCCACCAAACGGAAATGAAATTAAATTGGCAAAAGCTGGCCAGGGGTAATTAATCAGGGTGCTTCTACATTCTTGGCAGGCTCTTGGCCTAGCCATTCATCATTAGAGTGCCTTGAGATTTAAAGCGAAACACAGCAGCTGGAGTGAAGGAAGTAAAAGGACAAGCCTCCGCGGATCGTCCTTGCAAAAACCGTGTTGCCAGGTGTGTGAGATGTCTCTTCTGAGTAGATGAACATAGCCACTTAGTAGAATGTATAGTAACTTCTGTGCCACCACACAGAGCACAGTGGGCAATACATGGCTGATCAATGCAGCCCCAGCATAGACCATGTGGAAGCTTTGCTTTGGTGTCAATTATTCCTAGTTTAAAAACTGAGAACAACCATGAAGAGTAAAAATAATCTAGTTTGAAGTCCTAATTCCCCCTCGGGATGCCTCACAACAAGAGGCAACAGTTCCCTCCTCTTTGTGCTCTGCAGCATCAAATATAGAGAAGGGACATATTGTCTCCAGTATTCGAGGCCCATTCCTCTTGAATAGCCTGCTACCAACTCCTATGTTTTGAAGTTACAGTTACTTTCCATACTTGCAAAAACAATGCTATATAAAAGATTTGGGTCTGTATTGCAGGCTGTTCATAAGGTTGAAGACTCCCCAATGGCATATCAGAAAACTTGGGACTGGCCTTATATCATGCTGAGGTTGAGAACAGGGCTTTTTTTCCCCCTTTGATCTAGGACAGTGGTTCTCAACCTGTGGGTCCTCAGATGCTTTGGCCTTCAACTCCCAGAAATCCTAACAGCTAGTGAACTGGCTGGGATTAGTGCAAGTTGTAGGCCAAAACACCAGGTTGAGAACCACTGGTCTAGAACTGCAAACTCCATTTCTCCTCTAGCAAAGTTGCTGAGGAAGTAGAATGGAAATGGCTGTTCTTAGCAAATGACAGGTTGGGTGAGGAGAGAAATTATGTTATTATTTATTTATTTACTACATTTATATATAATTATGTTATTATTTATTTATTTACTACGCTTTTCACCCCAAAGGGGACTCAGAGCGGCTTTACAGAAAGGCAGTAATTTGATACCATAAACATACATACAGTAAAATAAACACATACATTAAAACCATGACACCCCTTCACCATGACAAGGTGACAGTCCATTGAGGGGGATTAAAACCAAGTAATGAAAACAATATTAAAACCAATTATTAAAATCATGTTGTCCAAAATCAAGACCCAAAGCCATTCCATTAGTCATTTCACAGCAAAATATATGCCTTATCGTTGATTTAGTGAGATAGTACCTGATAAGCTTGGAACAAAGCTTGGAACATTATTTTTTAAAGATGACATGTTAGTATTGATGCTACTTTGGGGTGTTTTTTTTTGTTTTTTTAATTATTGCTTATTAATTATGTGTTGGTTATTACTTTATTAATACAAGTACTTTTAAGCTCCTCTTTAATGTTCAAAACTTTTAAAAATAGAAAATGACCCCCCAGATGACCCATGGTAAATTATCATTACACCTCCAAAATTAATGGTAGAAGTCATTACATTCTTTCAGAAAAGGGATCTTTGCTACCAAGTAATGTTGCTATTATTACATTATTTAAGAACTTCCATACTATACAATCCATATCACTTCCATAATGCCATGAACCTGTTTAACTATCATGACTGAAGTGTGTAGTTTTGTCAGAAGCCATGGAAGAATTCAAAATGCTCCCCCTTAAACTGAAAATCCCAGGTTCCATAGGATGTTACTGTGGCAGTTAAAGGTGAATGATAATACTATAATTATGTGAAGAAAAGGGCTCCAGACTTGGGCTTGCTGTAGTCTGAGATGGAACATAAGAAAGCATTTTCAATGAGGTCAGATCATATCCAGGAGCTCCCGGTGGCGCAGTGGGTTAAACCCCTGTGCTGGCAGGACTGAAGACTGACAGGTCGCAGGTTTGAATCCGGGGAGAGCGCGGATGAGCTCCCTCTGTCAGCTCCAGCTCTTCATGCAGGGACATGAGAGAAGCCTCCCACAAAGATGATAAAACATCAAAACATCCGGGTGTCCCCTGGGCAACGTCCTTGCAGACGGCCAATTCTTTCACACCAGAAGCAACTTGCAATTTCTCAGGTCGCTCCTGACACACACACACACACAAAGATCATATCCAGAAGTGTATACTTTGGCAAGAACTGGCAGTGACTCTATAAGGCCTTTAACAATGAAGTTTATCCCATTATTAATCTAGAAATGCCAGCAGCAGCGATTTCCACAGGAAGGAAAGGAATTTGCTGAGGGCAACTGGACTGCTTCCAGGCATTTGTTCTAAAATGAAGTGGCTTTATCGTGCTGTTGCATGGGAAAGAAAAAAGTGCAGAAGGAAGCTGACTATGGCACACGGTAAGGCTGTGAGGCCTATGTAGGAACTGTATTGCCAACAGATTACATGTGACATTGGGACCTTTTCAGTGGTCTTTGGGTTCCCAAGTCATTCTGAGCCATGCAAGTGCAATTCTCCACTTACTTGCTATTTCCCTTTCCCATGAAGATCAGTCTGAGTACCAAAGAACATGCTTTGGACTTGAGTAAACTAGGACAAGGCAACCGGCATGACATAATAGTTTGAATGTTGGACTAGGATGCCAAAGGTCCAGAAATTGCAGTCCAATCAGTAATTCATCCATAAGAGTTAGTGTAGTTTAGTGGTTTGAGCTTGGTAGATAACTATGCCCTGGATATATTGACCAGTAGTGGGTGGGATGGATGCACTGGGCACTTAAAACCCAGCTGATGGGAGATGTTTCTGCATTGTGACACAGAGTCAATTTGAGCCTCCTGGAAGACAACACCAGACCTAAGAGTACCTCAAGGTTGTAAGCTTGGTGTTTCAGAGCAGAGATGGGAATCATGCAACCTTTCTCCCACCCCATGTATTTAGAGTGCAGTTCCTAGAAGCCTGATCCAACATTGATGGGAAGGAATGCTAAGAGTTGTGCCCAAATCTATTGAAGGGGCAGAGTTCCTGCTTTGGTTTACAGGGAGACCAGTTTACAAGGCTAGATCAAGGACACACAGCAGCAAAAGGGTTAGACGGAGGGAAAGCTCTGAAAAAAAATGGTTTGTCTCCTGCCTAAGCAGCTGCTGCTGTTCTGTTTAGTTGCTGTCCATGGTGCTGATTATTAAGAACTCTCAACCCAATTGCACCAAATACTTTGATGCAGCATCTGGAAACCACAGGAGTCAAATAGGCTTCCGATTATCAGAAATATACTGGCTGCTCATCTTTATTTATTTGTTTGTTTATTTATTTAGAACTTTTATATACCGGTCTTCTCATCCTCCGCAGAGGGACTCAGTCCGGTTCACAACAAAAGATTCATAAACAGTAGTTTAAAACATCACATTGCATGATACACTAACACATTAAAATACAGTCATATTTAGCTTTACAGTCATATTTACCATATTTAGTCTTTAGCTAAAGTAATCGGTTCACAGCCATTCTAGAAGTTCCTGCTGACCTATGGTGGCCTACACATTTCACAGGTTTTCTTAAGGAAGAAATAGCCAAGGATCATTTTGCCAGCTCTTTCTTCTGAAACATAGCCTACAGCACCAGGTGTTTATTGGCTGTCTCCCAATAAGTATTAATCAGGACTGATCCAGCATAGCTTCAACAACAACAATAACAACAACAACAACAACAACTGACACGATATGAGGATTTAAAGACCGAACTGCAAAGACTCTGGCACAAGCCAGTCAAGGTGGTTCCAGTGGTGATTGGCACACTGGGTGCAGTGAATAAAGACCTTGGCCTGCACTTAAACACAATTGGCACTGACAAAATTACCACCTGTCAGCTGCAGAAGGCCACCTTATTGGGATCTGCACGCATTATTCACCGATACATCACACAGTCGTAGACACTTGGGAAGTGTCCGACGTGCGATCCAATTCAACAGCCAGCAGAGTGTCTGCTGTAGCCTCATCTTGTTGTAGTTCAAATAATAATAATAATAATAATAATAATAATAATGTGTTGTCAAAGGCTTTCATGGTTGGAATCACTGCTTGCTGTGCCTAGTTTCCAACAGATCTCACAACCTCTGAGGATGCCTGCCATAGATATGAGTGAAACATCAGGAGAGAATGCTTCTGGAACATGGCAATAGAGCCTGGAAAACTCACAACAACCTATTACTACTACTACTAATACCCTGCTTTCTCTCTCTCTCTAAAAAAAAAAGAGATTCAAAGAGGCTTACAGTAAAACTAAAACACTACATTTTAAAACCCAAAAAACATACCAACCTTAAAATAGAATTAAATATTAACAGTATTAAAAATAATCAGTTTAAACCCTTAAAACCGATTAAAAACCTATACGCAGCTAAAATGATGGCACCCCCTGACTTGATCCCAAAAATGTCCTTCTTTAAGGCAGGATTTGGTGCACAGAAGCAAAGATCTGAATCATGTCCAAATCTATCCCATTCATAAAAGAACAAATAAAAGTGTGGCTTCAACATGCAAGTGTATAATGGTTGAGGGGGTTGGACAGTAAAAAAAAATTAATATTCACAGCCACCCGAGAAATGGAAATATGTGATATGACTAAATTTTGGCTTTGTGTTATGAATTTTGCCATCCATGTTTTTGTAATGTTATGCTGAATGTTTTGTAATTTGTTACACAGCCTTTGCTCTTGTGATTGGATTTAGACTTAGCCTGAAATGATGCAGATACCATACAAACAGAAAGACCTAGTAATAAAAGAGCTGTCACAATAACAAATCAAGTGTCCATCCTCTGCTAAGTCTAGTATAACATAGCATAGATCCAGAAAAACTAACTTTATATTAAACGCTTCAAAGCCTGGCTGCTTCCTGCCTGAGGGAATCCTTTGTTGGGAGGTGTTACCTAGCCCTAAGTGATTCATGTCTGGAATTCCTCTGTTTTCTGAGTGTTGTTCTTTATTGATTGTCCTGTTTTTAGAGTTTTTTTTAAAATAGTAGCCAGATTGTGTTCATTTTCATGGTTTCTTCTTTTCTGTTGAAATTGTCCACATGCTTGTGAATTTCAGTGGCTTCTCTGTGTTGTCTGACATGGTGGTTGTTAGAGTGGTCCAGCAACCCAATAATAATAATAATAATAATAATAATAATAATAATAATAATAATAATATCATTGATTTGGGAAGTTCAGTGTAACTTAGTTTTTTATAAAAGTAACCACAGGGTCTCCCTCTTTGAATCAGAGCAGCTCAGTCCTTTTTCAGAGATCACAGACCTTGACATTATGACACCCCAACTTTCCCCATAGCCCTGCAAGTCTAAAGTGGTGTTGGGGGCATCTCCTTTTAGGGGGGCAGGGGAAGAAAATTTAAGTACAATTGCAAACATGGAACTCAAGCATAATGTGGCGATCTCAGCAGGCATACATCATCGTACACTCTCAGGACTGCCTTTGTAGCCATAAGAACCGGAAAAACACTGGACTTTTTAAAAAATAAGCGTGTTTTAAAATGGAAACTGCTATTCTCAATAATCTATTTATTACATCATTTTACTCAGCCTTCCTCCTCTGTGTTCCTGTGGCATTAGAACATACACACATACATACTATTCATCGCCCAGTGGTGGAACATAAGGACAAACTCATGGCTGCCTCTTTCAAGTTCACTACAGCTGCCATTCAAAATGTCTAGTATGTGGTTGTTTGCCATGTGAATCCACCTTGGGAGATGTTCTTTAAGGGGCAAGGTTGGCATGAGATTGTTCATGTGTACCTGCATTGCTAGAAAAGAATCTATTTTAAGTTCTCTACTGGCATGGAAAGCAAGGTTGGAAGCAACCAAGAAAGGTTTTCCAGAGACAGGTCAATCTAGGGCCCCTTTCACACAGCTGAATAAAATCCCACATTTTCTGCTTTGAACTGGAATATATGGCAGTGTGGACTCAGATATTCCAGTTCAAAGCAGATAGTGTGGGATTTTCTGCCTTGATATTCTGGGTTATATGGTTGTGTGGAAGGGCCCTTGGTCGATGTTGTCTCCTCTGAGTAGCAGCAAGCCTTGAAAGCTGCTTTTCCAGCAATGCAAACCACAGTCATTTATTTATTAATGTCAGAGATTTAACTTGGGACCTTCTCCATGCAAGGTCCCAAGTTACTGAAGCACTGAAGCACTGGACCCATTTTTTTGTTATCTGTTTTCTTCCTATATTGGTACAGGCACAGCCATGTTACTGTACTGTCTAGAGAACAGAATGAGTCCATGTGATGAAATGATATATGTATTGCATCAGGGTTCAAACCCCTGCTCAGCCATTGAAAACCACTGGTTAAGTCACATTCTCTTAGCCTTAGAAGAAACCAAAGGAAAACCCACTCTGAATACAAGGCGAGGGATAAGGCTGCTGGAAAATTGAACAGAAAACATGTAAAAACAACAATAACAACATATTGTTGGACTCTGACTGAGATACAAACTCTACCGCCACAAAGTTTACTGAATGAGCATAGGCCAACTACCAACTTTCAAACTATATTACCTTTTAGGGTAGATATGTGAATAAAATTGGGGCCCTTATTGCTGCTTTATTTAAACAGGCTTTTAAAAGAGAAATGGCCTGGGAGTGCAGCATTGTTTTAGCTGCCTTTCAAAATATCTTTTATTTCATAATTGTATCTTACTGGAATTATCTTAATAACTAATTTTGGTTTGGGATAAAGGGGAAAGTAGACCCAGTGGCACAGTGGATTAAACCACTGAGCGGCTGAACTTGCTGACTGAAAGGTCATCAGTTTGAATCCGGGGAGTAGGGTGAGCTCCCACTGTTAGGCCCAGATTCTGCCAACCTAGCAGTTTGAAAACACGTAAATGTGAGTAGATCAATAGGTACCACTTCTGTGGGAAGGTAATGGCACTCCATGCAGTCTTGCCAACCACATTACCTTGGCAGTGTCCAAGGACGACGCAAGCTCTTTGGCTTAGAAATGGAGATGAGCACCAACCCCTTAGAAAACCTTTACATTTACCTCAAAGGGGAATACCATTTATGCACCAGGAACAACTTGGAGTGTCATAAAGATGAAAAACATACAATTACAATAAGCCCCATCTGGTAAAGTACAACTCCTGTAGGAACAGGACAGGACCCTATGGTTTCATTTATCAACATGCAACCAAATATGTCCTCTCTGGTCATTTTTTAGATTCTCCAGAATTATTGCCTGGTATTCTTGGTGGGAAATCATTCTTTTCAACAGGGTTGATTACGTTCTTCACTTTTGCATATCTACATATAGTCCAGAATCCTGTGGGTCATACTGTATATATAAAGTGTACTATAGCCTTGCTATCAATATCTCCCTCAGTTCTTACATCCTCTAGAGTTTAAGGACAATGAGATGAAACAAAAGGACATAAAAATGTCTCTTGCTTTCATGCTCAGTAGCAGGAGACAGTGAAGGAGGGAAAATGGTGCTCAAATCACTACCTTCTCGAGAGTCTCCAAATCTGACACTTGCCTTTTAAGAGGAATTGAAGGTCAGCAATGCAATCATCACAGTAAGGAGGTGACTTCATCCTTTGCCCAAAAAACCTGCATATGTCCCCAGGGGAAGATGGGGATGAAGAGATGATTGTGGTCCTTAGGCTTCCGGGTGTGATTCATTACTGCGTGGGAGGGGTGAGAGAGTCTTGTCTACAGCCCAGGTTTTAGTCTGCTCCTCTTCACCACAACCACCACTGCTACTCCTCCGGTGGCTCTCCCCACAGACCCTGGGGATGTGCAACCTGAGCTCCCAAAGCCATGAGGCTTCCGCTGCAAGGATGTTCCTGGTGAAATCATTTGCTGGTTACATCTAGTAGCTCCCTTCCTGTCCTGAATCTGGGGCTGTGGGAAGAGTAAGAACTGGGGGCATCCACTCAGCAAGCAACCAGGTCTTCACAGTAGACACATTTCATCCCTGGAAAAAGGGGAAGCACTCAAACTGGCAAAGAGAGATTGTTTGACTCTGTTGGCTTGAAATAAGAAGCAAAAGTTCAGCTGTATGCTGGTCTGCTTTACTGACCCTGAATCCATTTTGAGAGTAGCCAACATCTTCCCAAGGCCTATAATATTTGCTGAACTCTGTCATTTATGTTTTGCTAGAAATGCTGTAACTGCAATATTGTGTGCCCAGAGTCAATGACCAGAGGTTATGGTTGCATACAGTGCTAGATGCTGAGAACATCCTTGTAAACAACACACAATCCTCGTATATTCTGGGCTGATCACATGGACGTCAGATAAGGATTACCACATATGCATTAAAATATGGCTCTCACACACTTTGTCTTTGCCTACATAACTCTGAAGTTCTAGAAAATACTGATGCTTGGAATAAACTTTTCTATCTTGGCCAGTACTATGTGTTGCTTGGGCTAAAAGGAATGCTGGGCTTGGTAGGTCTTTTTGTTATTGTTATTGTTGTTTATGTTTGCTGACTGTTTGTCTTCCAGCTCATTTCCAGGGTTCATCTCAGCTTCATGTCCCACCTGGGAGGATTCTGTAGGGCTACCCAACAACTCCATCCACTCTGAGGGTGAGGGATGATGAGATCAGGGGCATAGATTGCCTGCTACTGGCATTGCAAATTCAAACAGAGAGGGACATCAGGCAGGTAAGGGGTGGGCAAGCAAGGGTGTTTCTCCTGTGTTTCTAACATCATCTCCAAACACAGAACATACTGTAAGGAGATCCCATGCCAGAAAAAGCCTGATCTGTTACGTGTCTGGATGTCATGCTACCAGCAAGCAAATCTGGTGGTCTGAACAACAATAATTGACAACAGGTAGTGATTGGAGGCAAAAGGGGCAAATGCTCCTGAATCTTTAACACCTGCATAGGAGAAATATTAGCACAGGAGCGGGGATGCTTGTGTCTGGGGCTGCTGCATGTTTAAGGACAACAATATCTCAAAGGCAACATGTTCCTAACCCCTGTTTTAGCAGGTATAATTGCTTTCTTCACCCCTGCAAGAGAAATCAAAACAGCCCCTTAAAACTGCAAACTCTCTCTTTGCCTGTGGTCACCTTTGGCAGCATGATTCTCAACACATGTGTTGGTTCGCCGGTCTTGCAGCAGGCAAGACATGATAATTCTGTATCTTTCACAGCAGTACAATGAACAAAAATTTAGCTGATGAAGCTTTTCTTGACATACAGATGTAGTGATGACAAATGCTTCAGTTTCCTAATTTCTCCTGCCAGGTAGCTGATAAAAATATCACAGCACTGCTTGGAAAGAAATTGGCACCTGCAGTTTTCAGTTTGTTCATAATGCCATGAGGTAATCAAAGTGCTACGAAGTTGAATCCATGCAACAAGACTGCCCAAATGGGTCAAATCTGCATTCCATGATCTCTAAGACGCTTTTAAAAATTACCCCAACTAAATTAATCCCTATGATAGGGCTCTCAGACTGAAAAGTGATGAGGGCTCATATTCACGTAATCGTTGTGCAGAAGAAGGAAATATCAGAAGATGCTGATTGTCACACAACCAGGTTAACAAGCAGCATTTCCTTTATTTTACACAAATATTAAAAATAGAGAAGCCGCCTCTAGTTTTTACTCTGACAACTCTATACCATGATGATTGTGATTTTCTCTGTTTTTTATCTCAAAGGTAAATACTATTGTTTGTGTAGTTTAAAAAGCGGAATCATGCTCAAGATTCTTGAAGTCAAAAAGGAGATATCAGTGGGCTCAGCTAAATAGTTTTTCAAAAGCACAAACTTCCCTTCTTTCCTTAGATCAGACATGTCAAATGCAAGTCCAACGGGCCAAAGTCAGCCCTCCATGCCATTTTATGTGGCCCACAAGACTTTCAATGCCAAGGCAACATAGCTACAGTCTTATAATTACAAATGGCCCTTTGAAAGCAACCATAAGGCTAATGTGGCTCTCAGTGAAAATGACTTTGACACCTCTGTCTTAGATTTATGACCTCCTCACATGGGGCTAAAATCTGTGGCATGTGCTGGTCTAGCCCAGGTAACCCATGGAGATTGCCAGCTCCTATCAAAGGATGCTGGCGGGGATGGAGTATAGCTGAGGCAGCGCATGCCGCCATCACGACAACATGGGAGGCTTCCCGTGTTGCCATTGGAATCCATGGGGGGGGGGGAGGCGCATGCTCCACACGTGCTCCAAGCTTCCCCCCATAGGATCACCCTCAGCTGGAGATGGGCAATGCGGGGTGTGTGGTGCTGGGTTCCCCATAATCCCCAACAAAGCAGAGCAACTCTGGCAACTGTATGACAATGCTGTAAAACAAAGTCCCAAAGGGAGATTTCCCTGTTCAAAAGTGCAATAAGGGCCGAGAATATTAGTTACTATGGAATGGTAATTGGTTGCTGTAGTAAAAGAAAATTGAAAAGTGGAAGGTGAAAAGAATGATATAGCCTGGCATTGTACACAGGTCAATTTTCGATGGTGATGATGCATTCTGTTTCAAAAGGTGGAAAAGGCAATGGCCACGGGGGAAACAAGATCTTCCCCATCTTAGTCTTTAAAGTGTGCTCCTAAGGCTCACATTGTTCCCTTTTGTCATTGTTAAATACCTTTCCAGTGATTCCAACTGATAGCAACCCTATAGTAAGATTCTTCTGATCAGATTTACTCAGAGTGGGTTCACCATTGCTTTCCTTTGAGGCTGAGAGAGTCTGACTTACAGAAGGCCCCCCATTGGGTTTCCATGGCTGAGCAAGGACTTTGCCTGAGACCTTGTTCAACATTTGTCTCCTCCTACACTGCCTTATAATCCAGATTATCAAAGGAGATAATCCACATAATCTGCTTTGAACTGGATTATATGAGTCTACACTGCCATATAATCCAATTCAAAGCAGATAATCTGTATTTCATATGGCACCGTAAAAGGGGCCTTTGTTCAACATTCAAATTACTACACCACATTGGCTTGTTTACCCTCAAGCTTTTTCTAACTGTATTAGCCCACAGCACTGCTGTGAATAAATCTAAAGGCAAAACTCTAGATAAATAGAATATTTTATATAATAGAGGCAGAATAGGCAAATCATGAAACTTTTGGCCCCCTATTGTTAGTGTAAAAAAAAACAAAAAACCTCACAGTTTTTTGGGGAATGGAATTGGACTGTGAGCTATTTATTGGCTGTCAGCCTACTGAGAGTCTCCAGAAAAGGAAGAAGTAGAGTAAATATGGGGAAATATAATGCTTCTCCCTGGCACAATGGTGTGGGGACCCTGCTAGTCTCCGATATCAGATGGCTTAAGAAAAATGGGTGTTATGGACATAGAAATGGTTTCTTTAGGCCCTGAGGAGCAGCGTGAGCTCCCACTGTTAGCTCCAGCTTCTGCCAACCTAGCAGTTTGAAAACATGAGATGGGAAAAAGAAATCCTTAGGATAAGCTTGCTCCTTTGTTGTTGTTGCATGCCTCTGAGCCATTTCCAACCTGTAGTGATTCTATCACTGGGCTTTCCTGCAAGGTTTATTCACAGGAGGGTTGCTGTTGCCTTCCCTCTGAGGCCGGGAGTGTGCGGCATGCCCAAGATAACCTAAAACTGAGTAGGGATTCAAATCCTGGTCTCTAGGTAATGGTTTTCCCCTGACATTAAGTCTAGTGGTCTCTGATGCTGGGGTGGTGGTGGTCATCTCCATTTCTAAACCGAAGAACTGGTTTGCCTGTAGACACCTCCAAGGTCATGTGGCCAGCATGACTCCATGGAGTGCCGTTTCCATGCCAAAGCGGTACCTATGAACTACTCACACTTGCATGTTTTCAAACTTTTTTTGTCGTGTCAGGAGTGACTTGAGAAACTGCAAGTCACTTCTGGTGTGAGAGAATTGGCCGTCTGCAAGGACGTTGCCCAGGGGATGCCCAGATGTTTTATCATCCTTGTGAGAGGCTTTTCTCATGTCTCCAGCATGAGGAGCTGGAGCTGATAGAGGGAGCTCCTCCACGCTCTCCCTGGATTTGAACCTGCAACCTGTTGGTCTTCAGTCCTGCCGGCACAAGGGTTTAATCCACTGCGCCACCGGGGGCTCCGCTTTCAAACTGCTAGGTTAGCAGAAGCTGGGCCTAACAGCGGGAGCTCACCCTGCTCCCCGGATTCAAACCGCCAACCTTTTGGTCAGCAAGTTCAGCTGTTGTGCCACCGGGGGCCTATGTCTCTATAGTCATAGTCAAATGTTCAAGGCACTACACCAAATGATAACAAATAAAATAGAAATAATCCCTATAAAGGAGGGGAAATAGGTGGATCTGTATTTGTCTGCACCTCTGGAGCATCACAAAGTCCTCCCTCTCTCCCTTTGCATGTGTGGGAAACCTGGCTAAAATCTTCAGGGAGCGAAGCAGGGTGATAGAGTTAAGAACAGAGGTGTTCTTCTTCATCTCTTTTTGCTTTGGCCCCACATAAAAAGGGCCAACAGGTAGCAACTGTGGTGTGCAGTAGCAGCCACCTCTCCAGCCCATAAGATCCGCTGGCAAAGCTCTGGCAGTGGAGGCCAGGAGGGCAGGCTGCGCATGGCCATATAACAATCCCAAGTGGGAGGTCGGTTTTCCAGCCTGGCTCTTCCCGAAAACCACCATGTGAGAGACAATACAAGAGGGAGGTGCAAGAAGGAGGGGGCTGAAGGAGAAGGGTGGCAGGATGCAGTACTGCCATAGCAACAGATGCAAAGAGAGTCAGGGCAAGAAAGAGAGAGAGAGGGAGGGAGGGAAGGAGAGAAGGAGGGAGGGAGCAGCCCTGAGCATGAAGTCAGCACTAATATTAATCGCTGACTCCACACAGTGAGTGGTGTGTGTAGGGAGGGAGGACTTAGGCTTAGAGGAATGGAGAAGGAGGAGACATTGCTGGACTGATTTGATGGGCCCAGCATCATGAGTACTCCTGAGGATGACCACAAGCACAGAGCAAGGAGTTCTGTGCCTTTAAGAACTGCACAAAAGGGAATGAGACAGGCGCACCTTTCCACATGAACACCATATCCTTTCCAGTGAGATACAGGAGCCCGGCTGCTCTCAGTGGCAAAATATTCTGGGGCTTTTAAAAATCACCACTACCCTTCAGCTATGGAGCATCAATTACATTTGGACATATTTGGACACATCATATACTGTATCACACTAGAGAATGAATCCACTTTAAATCTGGTTTCCGCTTCCTGCAGAATTCTGGGGTTTGTAGTTTAGTGAGGCTGTTTATTTATTTTATTTATCGTGTCAGGAGCAAACCAAACAGTTATATTGCATTTTTAATTAGTTATAATTCTTGAGAGGTTACATTTTTATTTAATTTATAGAGGTCAGGTTTATTTATTTATTTATTTACTTTATTTGTATACCGCTGTTCTCAGCCCTTAGGCGACTCACAGCGGTTAACAACAAAAACAGCAGAAACAGCAGAAATTCAATGCTACAACAACACGGTATATAAAAACAATTAACATCATAAACACATTAACAGTTAACAACAATAACCATCCACTGACGTCTCATAACTAAAAACATGATCCAGATTCGTCATCCATTGTTCCATTCCTATGTTCATTACACTCATTGCACTGTCTATTCAAACGCCTGTTCAAATAACCAGGTTTTTAACTTTTTCCGGAATACCATTAATGATGGAGCTGATCTAACTTCCGTGGGAAGGGCGTTCCACAGCCGAGGGGCCACCACTGAGAAGGCCCTATCTCTCATCCCTGCCAGCCGTGCTTGTGAAGCAGGCGGGATCAAGAGCAGGGCCTCCCCGGATGATCTCAAAGCCCTAGTGGGTTTATAGGCAGAGATGCAATCAGAAAGGTAAGTTGGGCCGGAACTGTTTAGGGCTTTAAAGGCCAACGCCAGCACTTGACTTGAGCCCAGTAGCAAATTGGTAGCCAGTGGAGCCAGTGGAGCTGGCCCGGTAGCAAATTGGTAGCCAGTTTAAGCTGTTTTCTTATGTGAGGCTATACTGGGTTATTATATTTGTACTTTCTGTTATTGAGGCATTTAATGTTTACCTTTTTGTTTGTTGGAATCCACCCTGAATCCCCCTGGGGAGATAGAACGGAATATAAATAAAGTTTTTAAATTATTATTATTATTATTATTATTATTATTATTATTATTATTTGAAACACAACAAGATGAGTCCACAGCAGACACTCTGCTGGCTGTTGAATTGGATCACATGTCGGACACTTTCCAAGTGTCTAGGACTGTGTGATGTATCGGCAAATAATGCATGCAGATCCCAGTAAGGTGGCCTTCTGCAGCTGGCAGATGGTAATTTTGTCAGCGTCGATTGTGTTTAAATGCAGGCCAAGGTCTTTAGGCACAGCACCCAGTGTGCCGATCACCACTGGGACCACCTTTACTGGCTTGTGCCAGACTCTTTGCAGTTCGATCTTTAAATCCTCATATCGTGTCAGCTTTTCCTGTTGTTTCTCTGCAGTCCTGCTTTCACCTGGGATTGCGACATCGACTATCCATACTTTGTTTTTTAACACAATTGTGAGGTCAGGAGTGTTGTGCTCCAGAACTCTGTCTGAATTCAGAAGTCCCAGAGGAGTTTGGCGTGTTCATTATCTGTAACTTTTTCCAGTATATTATTATTATTATTATTATTATTATTACTATTATTAGTGGGATACGTGATGCATTGTGGTGAATCCAGCATGCCCAGCATGGTCCATTGGGAACATGTCACCCCGTACCCTGCATTACCTGGCTTCCCTCTCACTCCATCCCAGGGAGAGAAGCATCCGCCACTCGGATTCCCCCCAACACAGGAAGCCTCCCTCTTGACTTCTGCCACAGAGTCCTACTGGAAATAGATTTACATAGTGGGATGGGAGCCGGCAAGTTCTGTGACACAAGTGAAGGAGCATCATATAATGGGCAATTTTGCCCATCTGATGAGATAGCAAGTCACCCTGTCTTCAACAACCTGGTTCAGTTCCTGCAAACTCTTGACATCCGTGGCTTCCCTGATTGAGTCTATCCATCTGGAATGTGGGCTTCCTCTTTCCCTCCTGCCTTCTATATTTTCAAGCATTTTTGTATTCTGTAGTAAGCTATGTCTTCTCATGGTACGGCCAAAGGACAAAAGCTCCAGTTGAGTTGTCTATAGAGATGGGTTGTTGTAAGTTTTCCGGGCTGTATGGCCATGTTCCAGAAGCATTCTCTCCTGACGTTTCACCTGAACCTATGGCAGGAATCCTCAGAGGTTGTGAGTATTATTGGAGGATTTGTTCTAGGACACTTTTTTTTAGCATACATATTATCTGTAGCCGTCTCTTCCAGTGTCACATCTCAAAGGATGCTGATTTTTTTTCTTATCAGCTTTCTTCAGTGTCCATCTTTCAACATACTGAATGGCAAACAACAACAGCATCTGTTTAGTCCAAGGAGAATTGGGCCAGCTTTAAAAAGAACTGTCCGTACTATACCAACAGCTGGTGTTGTTTCTCTCACCCTTTTCTCTCCATGCCCTCTCACCCTCTCTGCTACCTTGTGCTTTGAAACAGTTGTAACACTGGCAGAAATTCAACAGGAAAGTCTCTCCTGTGTGCGTGTCTGCATGCTGTAGGATGCTGCTTGTTGATGTTGAATTGCTGCTGTTTTTTCTCTGGGGCCCCTTCCACACAGCTGAATAAAGTCCCACATTATCTGCTTTGAACTGGAATATATGGCAGTGTGGACTCAGATATCTCAGTTCAAAGCAGATATTGTGGGATTTTCTGCCTTGATATTATGGGTTATACAGCTGTGTGGAAGGACCCTGAGAAAAGGACTCGTGCTTTTAACCCGGCATGATGATAGCAGGCAACGGAGAGGCCCCTGCCTTTAAGCTGCTCTGACCTGCAGCAAAGAGTTCTGCAGTTCCTGGATGTCCAGTTGGGCCAGCATTGCTGGGAGTGTGGCCACAGTAGCAGCCTCAACTAAAAACCATTTTCTTGCTTTGTTTTCTTCCCCTTACCCTAACATTGTCACAAATCCCCAAATAAGTATCTTCTAATTGTAACTTTTCCATCTCTATAGTGATACATTGTGGAGACCCTCCAAATTCTTGCTCGATATCAATGAGAGAGAAGCAGAGCTGACATCATTAGCAGAAAAGAGACTATTCAGTGTCTCTAAGAAAGATATTTCCTTGGAAACGGAAGCGTGAAAGTGAGGTCTACTTCTCCTTGTGTTTGCTCATGTGAGAAGATTGGAAATCCCATTTTGATTTGAAATTTTTGCAACTCCCTGGAGTAGCTGCTTTGCTTGTCTCCCTTCCCCTAGCCATTTTGTTTCTGTAGCTTTAATAACCTTCTTGGCACAAAGCTTTGTGTGAACCTGGGCATCAAATCCAGCTATCCAGGTATATCTGTTTCTCTGTACTTCCATGTGCTACTCCTGCCAGTGATACCAGAGCAGAGCAAGGGGAAAATGTACCACGAGCGCTAATTAGATTGGATTAATCGCTCGCTGCTTTTAGTGCCTTTCAGAAGGGAGCCCTAGACAAGTCAGTCAGGTCCCTCTGCCTTTAATGGGGAAACCATGTGAAGCAACTGTAGTATCCAAAGCACTGTGCAAAAGGACATGCTGGAAAAGCCTACTCTCATGAAAAATGCACATCTGTTCGTGTGGGTAAGTGTCCTAAACAGATGATGTCATATTTTAATTTTTAATTTTTTGTCAAGGCAGAAATCCATTGGGA
The DNA here is from genome assembly GCF_037176765.1 of Anolis sagrei. Taxonomy (NCBI): domain Eukaryota; kingdom Metazoa; phylum Chordata; class Lepidosauria; order Squamata; family Anolidae; genus Anolis; species Anolis sagrei. The sequence continues at coordinate 190,445,561 of NC_090022.1, read as the reverse complement.
TAGTGGAACAAAGGAGGCTTCATTTATCCTTAGGCAAACTCTCACACGACGAACTGTGGCATACGATAACATCATCTTTTTGGGAATGAATATTGTATGGTCATACCTTTGCTGAAAGGACTATGTATTCATGTGCCAGCTAGAAAGAATTATATGGATGCAAGAATAATCATGGGAGCCTGTGGTTTAGAGGTTTGGATGAGGATTTTAGGAGACGAGGGTTCAAATCCCTGTTTGGCTGCGGAAATCCATTGGGGTACCTTGGACTGTCACACTCCCTCAGGCCCCTTCTGGAGACCCCGGTGGCACAGTGGGTTAAACCCCTGTGCCAGCAGGACTGAAGACCGACAGGTCGCAGGTTCGAATCCAGGGAGAGGAGGATGAGCTCCCTCTATCAACTCCAGTTCCTCATGCGGGGACACGAGAGAAGCCTCCCACAAGAATGATAAAAACATCAAATCATCCAGGCATCCCCTGGGCAACGTCCTTGCAGACAGCCAATTCTCTATATCCTAGGATCTGATCACAAATTATCTGTTTGTCCCAGTTTATATGACAATGGAGACTCATATAATCCAGTTTAAATAAGATAATCGGGGATTGGGATAAAGGGCAATGCAGAAAGGGTCTAATTCTCAGAAAAAAAGCAATAGTAAACCTATACCTGCTCAATACACTTTTTTATCCAAATATTAGAAGTGTGGTGCACTGGCCTCTTTTTCATGTAAACAGACTCCCATATTCAGCAGTAAAATAATAATCACTATATTATATTAATCTTTTTTTTTTCAGAGAAGCAGAATTCAGCAGAACCCAATTCTCTTCTTAACCATAAAGGAATACAATATAATACTGCAATTAGATCAGATGGTCAAACAAGCAGAAATAATTGTCACTGAGGCCCCTTCCACACTGACCTATATCCCAGGATCTGATCCCAGATTATCTGCTTTAAACTGGATTATATGAGTCCCCACTGTCAGATAATCTGGGATAAACAGATAATTTGGGATCGCATCCTGGGATATAGGGGCAGAATGGAAGGGGCCTGAGTGAGAATAATTACCATATGTTGAAAAGTTCTGTTCTTATTTACTGATAAATAAATTCTGCAGTATTCAATGGAGCTTATTTCAAGGTAAGTACATAAGCTCTTCAGCTATTAACCATTTTGTCCTGTTTCCCAAATATTCTGCATAATAGATCTAGCTTAGACATGACATCTCATCTAGAATTGGATCCCATATGAGTTAGAAGTCACCAGTTCTTTTTCTATTATGATTGCTCTCTTTACCTGTTCCTCCCTTCCTAACAGTGATACCTTTGTCTAATTTAGTAATGGGCGGGAGGGAAAAAGTACACAGAGAGGAATTTTTAATTCTATGCATGGAGATATACTGGCAATCTATTTATGGACAGACTCTAGCTTGAGTTATTGGAGCACTGGAGACCCACATCTGTTTCCCTTGCTCAGCTTGCATCCCAAATCACTCCACAATCTCAAAGGCGATTATCAGCTCAGTACCGATCACTCCACACAGTTAAAGAGATTATGGGAGATGGAGGAGGCATATAAGGATTCACGGTCCCCTCCAAAAACTCTCCCCTCCCTCTCTTGGCAAGTCAAAGGCCATGAGCAGAAGTGGTCTGAATCCAAAAGATCAGTGCTGTTGCCTGACCAGTTTCAAGCAGTCCTAAACTGGATTTTCACTTGAAAAAGTAGCAATTCTACATACACCAGGCTCTAAATAAACTTTTCAAATCATCTGGGGCCCAGTTGTTGCCCCAAATGTATACATTTTTTGCACACACTCCCTCAGAAGGCAGCAGGCTTAACCTACAGAATTGCCAATCTAAAGGATCAAGTACTGAAAAGTGATAGGAAATAACTTTTTTGACCACCTTGAGGAGCTGCTGTCAGTTTGAATAAAAACAAATGTTATTTATTTATTTATTTATTTAGAGGATTTCTATACCGGCCTTCTCAACCTCGACGAGGGACTCAGGTCGGTTTACAGTACATATCAAATACAATCAGATAAAACAGCAAATACAACTCATTACATATTAAAATAGTACAACTCAGTACAGTAAAACCTCATCATTACATCATTACAGTTTCCTACGCCAAATCGTCAATCCAGTCATGGTCATAATCATATTCATAGTCGCAGTTCATCATAATCCATCACAGGGAAGGTTCCAGGTTCAGTCTTTGAATGCCGCATTCCAGAGCCATGTTTTTAACAATTTCCTGAACGTCAGGAGGGAGGGGGGCAGATCTAACCTCTAGTGGGAGGGAGTTCCAAAGCCGGGGAGCCACCACCGAGAAGGCCCTGTCTCTCGTCCCCACCAACCGTGATTGTGAGGGTGGTGGGACCGAGAGCAGCCCCCCCCCCGGAAGATCTTAGTAGCCTTGATGGCTCATAGGGGAGAATCCGTTCAGACAGGTAAACTGGGCCAGAGCCGTTTAGGGCTTTATAGGTCAACACCAGCACTTTGAATTGTGCCCGGAAGCTGATCGGCAGCCAGTGGAACTGGTGTAACAGAGGGGTCGTGTGGTTTCTGTACCCTGCTCCTGTTAACAATCTGGCTGCCGCGCGTTGGACTGATTGAAGCTTCCGGGCAGACTATTACTTACCTGAAATGCTTGGGACTAGGTCAGTGGTTCTCAGCCTTCCTAATGCTATGACCTCTTAATACGCTTCCTCATGTTATGGTGACCCCCAACCATAAAATTAGTTTCATTGCTACTTCATAACTCATTTTGCTGCTGTTATGAATAGTAACAAATTGGGGGAGGGTATTGATTTTGTCCTGTGGGAGTTGTAGTTGCTGGGATTTATAGTTCACCTACAATCAAAGAGCATTCTGAACTCCACCAACAATGGAACTGAATCAAACTTGACACACAGAATTCCCATGACCAAAAGAAAATAGTGGAAGGGTTTGGTGGGCACTGACCTTGAGTTTTGGGAGTTCTAGTCTACCTACATCCCGAGAGATCTGTACGCACAAACAATGATGGATCTTAATCAAACTTGGCACGAATTCTCAGTATGCCCAAATATAAACACTAGTAGAGTTTGGGGGAAATAGACCTTGACATTTGGAAGTTGTAGTTGCAGGGATTTATACTTCACCTACAATCAAAGAGCATTCGAACCCTACTAAGGATTGAATTGGGCCAAACTTCCCACACAGAACCTCCATGACCAACAGAAAATACTGTGTTTTCTGGTGGTCTTTGGTGACCCCTCTGACACCCCCTCGTGACCCCTCCAGGGATCCTGACCCCCAAGTTGAGAAACACTGGGCTAGATGCATCTTGGATTTTGAATTTTCTTTGATACTTATATTTACAAATATGTACATAAAGAGATATCTTGGAGATGGGATCCAAGTATAAATACAAAACCCACCTTGCCTGAATATACTTTCCTGCAATATTTTGTTGATTTGTGTACACTGAAAATTCAGAAAGCAAAGGTGTCCCTTTCTCAGCCACCCATGTAGATGATTCTGGAGTATTTTGGAATTCTGAATTCCTAATCACGATATTCAACCTGTACTAAGTTGGGTGGATTTGGTCATACCTGTCAAAAGGTAGTTTTCTTATATCGCAAGTTTATCTGGACAAGTTACAGGAGGTCATGAGGAACAAAAAGATTTAAATGTAATGAGAAGGTAGGGGGGAGGGGGTTGAGAGAGAGAGAGAAAGATAGAGAGAGAATGAGAATGACAGATGACACAAATCTTGTACTGGAGCTGCATCTCCGTAAGTGAACTTTATGTACATAGGAATTCGCATTTGCCATTTTCGTATCCTCCATATCCAGCAGACACCTCTGTGATGTTTCTACATACTAGCAGAGTCAGTCTAGTGCTGGATGCATTGTACACTTGGGCACGCTGGCTAGTGCCCTGATATGTACCTTTGCAATTCACTACTAAAGTTTCTTAGTCCTCCTGTCCCGTCCCCACCCCACCCCCCGCAAGCTACTTAGCTAAGTATATGCAAATCTACACTAAGTAAAAGGTGAGACAGGATTCTGGTAAATGCTTGTTAAGGAGCAAAAATCCTCCTAAGGAAAAAATGTGCTTGATGAACTTACAGCAGATCCATATCACATGGGCTTAATGTTAGAAATTCCATGATAAAGTGACTATAATACTATGCTGGAATCTATGCACAAAGCAAAAACATGCAGAATGAACCTGAAATAGGTGAAACAAATGGTGAAACAAAAGCTTATAAGTTTTAAGATTCCAGCTGACAAATGGTTAGAATATAATATAATGAAGAAGGGGAAAAAAGAATGTTTGTATTATAGATATGGGAATCCTTGGAGGAAACAGAATCAAAGACAGAAAAGAGAATAACTACACAATTACTTTAATGACACTATGTGGACATGCCACTTTCTCTGATTAGCCACATTAGTGTTTTGTGTTTGTTTTTTGGTCATGTCAGGAGTGACTTAAGAAACTGTAAGTCGCTTCTGGTGTGAGAGAATTGGCCATCTGCAAGGACGTTGCCCAGGGGATTGTCCAGATGTTTTGATGTTTTATCATTCTTGTCAGAGTCTTCTCTCATGTCCCTGCATGAGGAGCTGGAGCTGATAGAGGGAGCTCCTCCACGCTCTCCCTGGATTCGAACCTGTGACCTGTCAGTCTTCAGTCCTGCCAGCACAGGGGTTTAACCCACTGTGCCACCGGGGGCTCCATGCCACACTAGGTGGAATACACCAAATATTTGACAATACCCCACTGATTTGTAGAATCTTGAAACGATTCCTTTATGATCTAAAAGTCCAGGCAAGTAATACTTCTGGTATCATGAAAGCTGTAGGCTGATGATGCCCCAGCACTCTTTGGCAGAGAAGGCTAAAACTACATTAAGTCATAGCAGTTAAAGTGATGTCAAACTGCATTAATTCTAAGTGTAGATGCACTCTTGAGCTTTGCTACTCTGCTGCTGAGTATGCATGCCCAGTGTGGAATGCATCCACCATTTTAAAATGGCGCATTATCACAGGATGTTTACGCCCTACACCGCTGGAGAAATTATACTGTTTAGCCAGTATTGCACCGCGTGACATCCGTTGGGAAGTAGCAGCCAATAATGAAAGGATCAAGGCATTGACATTGCCAGCCCATCCTCTGTTTGGATATCAGCCAGCAAGCCAACACCTTAAATCAAGAAATAGCTTTGTAAGAGCTACAGAGATACTCACAGAAACACCTCAGCAAGCAAAAGTCCAAAAGTGGCAAGCTAAAACTCGGAACCTCAATCCGTGACTGGTACCAGATGAGAAACCCCCTCCTGAGTACACAGAAGACTGGGCAACTTGGAAGACACTGAACAGACTGCACTCTGACACCACGAGATGCAGAGCCAACCTTAAGAAATGGGGCTACAAAGTGGAATCCACGAAATACGAGTGTAGAGAAGAGCAAACCCCAGACCACTTACTACAATGCAGTCTGAGCCCTGCCACGTGCACAATGGAAGACCTTCTTATGTTGACACCAGAGCCACTCCAAGTGGCCAGCTTCTAGTCAAAGAAAATTTAGCATAATTCCAAGTTTTTAATACATCATAACTGGCTTTTTAAATACATTATAACTTTATTCTCAGTTTGCTTCTGACACGAATGCAATTTTCCTGCTTCTTAGCAAGGGGTTGGACTGGATGGCCCATGAGGTCTCTTCCAACTCTATGATTCTATGATAAATAACTCTAAGAAATAAAAAAAAGTGGAGGCAGCAACACCCTCCTGCAATGCACACATTCCTACAACTGGAATATGTGGACCTCTTTGGGTCTTCCATCATGATTCTATGGTATGTCTTCGATGCACGTATAGTCGAAATATAAGGTCTGCTATTATCTGCAGTTTCAAGAGGAGTTTTGGAACATATTCTTCATGAATACAAAGGTGGTATGATACTTTATTTTTACATGCCTCACATCAAACCACGGCGGGTCTCTATATGCTCCTTAGGTATGATGTATGTGTGCACCATACTGTGCCACAACATGAAGCATGTCAATTACCACAGATAAATTCTAACACAAGACTTTTTAGTGCTTCCAATTCACGCATTTGGTTGAGAGTCCTCCAGTGCTCCGTTAACAGGCAGGCAGTGAATGACATTGCAAAGCTTCCTTCCAGGATCAGAGCCACGCTGGGGAGGAACTATCGCTGTTCAACAGGAACAAGTGCAGTAAAGTATGTCTCTGGGTATGTGTTGGCTTAGCTCCACTTCCCTGTATTTTGTGGTTGGTGGTTCATTTAAGAAGTAACCAGCTTGCTTTGTAAATGAATAGGGCAAAAATGGACTGGTAAAATGCTAAAGCTGTGTATTGAAAGGGAGTATAGTAGTGCCTTTAAAAGTATTTTAGCATGCGATTCTATGGATTACAAGGCACGTTTCCAACAAGTCACAGGTACAAATGCACAGTTGCATAGTTCCATGGTAAGATGGCATGGGATCAGGATGAAATAGGGAACAACACACACATGCACACACAGCAATTGTATCAATGGCCATAAACTTTCAAAAAACGTTTTAGCAGCCACTGAACATGCTAGCTGGGGATTCTGGGAGCAGTAGTCTAAACATAACTCTTCCAGGCTCTGATTAATTAACTTTCGGCCTTTTGAAATTGATGCTGACTGGAGACATCCAATCAGTGCTTGGCTAAGGCAGTGCCTCCTTCACTGCACCCCATTATTTGGGAGAAGCTGGAATCTGATTTTACAATGGGACCGGCATCCCTGTTCGATCTGTCCCTCCAAAACACAGATCAAAACAAATGATCTCTGGGTTATTACAAAAGCAGTATCCATTTCTATCAATGGATTCAACCATCTACAACAGCTTGAAAATATTCCTCCCACCCCTACAAAAATAAAAAAATGATTTTCCCATTTCATCTAAAAGACACATTTTGCTATGCCATTGAATCTAGTGGGATTGGAGCAAATGGGCTCTCCAAATATAGCTAAACAGAAGCTCTCAACATCCTTCAACCTTGTGAATGCTAGTAATTTTCTTAAGGATGAGGGGTGCTGAGAGCTGCAGTCCAGAAACATTTGGGGAGCACATTTGTTCCAACGTGCTCTTGGGTATGTTAGTCCCACACACCCAGGCTGTTGGGTATCGTTATCCAAACACATCTGGAGAGCTACAGACATCACCCACTTCTGCCACTACACTACACAATTATAGTACTATTATTCCACTTTAATTGCAATGGTTCCATTCTCTGAAACCTTACTTTTTGTAGTTTGGTAGTGCGTTGGCTGAGAATGCTGAATGCCCTTTTTTGCATTGCAAACCCCATGATTCCAAAGGATGTTGCTACAGCAGTAAAATTGGAATCATAGTGCTTTTTTCGTGTCAGGAGTGACTTGAGAAACTGCCTGTCTACATGGATGTTGCCCATAGGATGCACAGATGTTTCACCATCCTGTGGGAGGCTTCTCTTATGTCTGCGCATGGGAAGCTGGAGTTGACAGATGGGAGCTCACCCCGCTCCCCGGATTTGAACCACCGACCTTTCACTCAGCATTCCTGCTGGCACAAGGTTTTAATGTATTGTGCCACTGGGGGCTCCAACATCATAGTGCTAAAACTTTGTGTTGTGAAAGGTTCACAGGTCATCCATTCTGCTTCTATGAAGCAGGGTTGAGAGTCAGATCAAAACTATCTCTGAGAGTCTGGGGGTCTCTCCCACTTCCTGTGGGACAAATGAGCAAAGAGCAGTTAAGTCTTTTGGAGAGGAAATGGTGATGACCGTTTTGTCCGTCAAGGAAGGGCCACCCCAGGAGGCCACCTCCCCTCCCCTGATAGCCATCTGGGTCCCCTGCCACCTGTGCCGCCTCAGCAACAGCCAGGCAAATCTTCCTGGCAACCCAACCCCTCCGCAAATGGCCACAGCCGCAGAGAGGCACGTGAGCAAGACCCTGGCCAGGATGCCAAAAAGCCCCCCATCTGCCTAGGCCTGGGAGGGGAGCCAGACATGCCGTCACCTTGTTAAATGGAGCAAGACGATTCCCAGAGTCAATTTGAATTTTTCATAAGTTCCACTTTATAAAATATTAACCGGGGGGAAGGGAAGAGGGAAGGGCCTGGGATATTACGGAGCAAGGAAAGGGGTAGAAAGGAAATAGGTGACATTAGTGCCCAGGGAATTTAACTAAAGGTTCAAAAAATTATTAGCAAGCACCAGAATAAGTCAGCCAAGAGAGAGAGAGAGGGAGAGGGGGAGAGAGAGAGAGGAGAGAGAGAGCGAGCTGAAAATTATACATGGCCTGCATTAGGGAGACATAACCGGGGGGTCATTAAAAGGGAAATTTGCTGGTCATTAAAAGGGAAATTTGCACAGCTTGCCTGAAATCGGAAATATATTCTAATGTTCATCTTAGCCCAGAGGATTCCAGACATAGTTTTGCAGGGTTAATGGTACATTTCTATATATTCTTATTCAGGAGTACAGTACATGTATGGCAAAATATGCCCTCTCTAAGTATTTTCTAGATTCTCCAGTGGAATTCAATGATATCCTTGAGCTGAAAGACCTTCAGTTCAATAAGGTTCACTATTATCCATGGTTTTGCACATTCAAGCAAAATCCAGGAATGCTTTCCCTCAGATGTGAGAGTTGGACTTTAAATCCGTGTGCTCTAATGGACTTGCTCCCACATAAACAGGTATAACTTTGAAACCTAAGGTCCTCCCTCTGAGTTTCTTGGTTCACTGAATCACAAGATGATGGCCCTTGGATTGGTCAGCTACCAGTTCATAAAGCCTTTCCATATATAGCTATAGCTAAAGTGTACAAATACGTTGGACACACTGCTGGGACTCTGGAGCAAGGGATCGTGAGATTTAAATGCTAATTTAAATGTAAAGTTTGGAATTGTTAGCTGCCTTGAATCTTCACAGGGAGAAAGGTATAAATTAAGTAAATAAATAAGCAAGTTACTTGTTCCCAACACATTAGGGAATAGAATATGCCAGTCCCCACACCAGATATGCTTTTGCTTTTTTTTTTTTCGAGTTCAGGAGTGACTTGAGAAATTGCAAGTCACTTCTGGTGTGAGAGTGTGGGAGGCTTATCTCATGTCCCCACATGGGGAGCTGGAGCTGACAGAGGGAGCTCATCCACGCTCTTTCCGGATTTGAACCTGCGACCTGTCAGTCTTCAGTCCTACCGGCACAAGGGTTTAACCCATTGTGTCACTGGAGGCTCCTTTTTGTGCTTTTGCTGAAGAATTGGATACAAATGGAGGAAAACAAAATCGATTTAGGCTATAGAACAGGGGTCGGGAACCTTCGGCCCTCCAGGTGTGGTGGACTTCAACTCCCACAATTCCTTGAGGCTCGGCATTCGCCCCAAAGGCTTACCTTGGCCCAACGAGGTTTGTTTGGCTCTTTTTCATGGAGGACGGGCAGCAAAGGGGGAGAGACGAGCGTAACGTAGCTGTGCAGATGGCGAGGAAGGATGAAAGAGCCAAACAAACCTCGTTGGGCCAAGGTAAGCCTTTGGGGCGAATGCCGAGCCTCAAGGAATTGTGGGAGTTGAAGTCCACCACACCTGGAGGGCCGAAGGTTCCCCATGCCTGCTATAGAAGATAATTGTGTTGGTCTATTGCAGTGATGGAAATCTGCAGCCATGTGGATGTTGTGGATTACAGCTCCCATCATTCCTCAGTCCTGATTCTGCTTGCTACTGCTGATGAGGGTCAGAGTTGAAATATATGGTGGGTCACATGTTGTACAGCCCTGGGATATTGTGTGAAATTATCAACTCTTTCTTTACTCCTGCCTCTGTGAACATCTGGATTTGCAAATTTTAGGAGATATTTTTTTTCGTGTCATGAGCAACTTGAGAAACTGCAAGTCGATTCTGGTGTGAGAGAATTGGCTGTCTGCAAGGATGTTGCCCAGGATGTTTTAGCATCCTGTGGGAGGCTTCTCTCATGTCCCTGCATGGGAAGTTGGAGCTGACAGACGGGAGCTCATCCCACTCCATGGATTTGAACCACCGACCTTTTGTAATGATGCTTCTCTCCATGCCATGAAACTATTCACCTTCTGTTAAAGTGATGATTCCTAAACTCTGGTCCTCCAGTTATTTTGGACTTTAGCCCAGCAGCCTCAGTTGCTTTGATCAGTGGTCAGAGATTACGCTATCTGAAGTCCAAAATGTGTAGGAGAGCAGAGTTTGGAAACCACTGTGTCGAAGGTACAGGAGTTGACAAGGCAGTAGTCTTTGGAAACCCCAAATACAGGCAGTCTCCAAGTTACAGATATTCAACTTACAATCGACTCGTAGCAAAGAACAGGAGGTGAGACAACAGGAAGTGACAGAAATTACCCCCAGAAGGGAAATTCACTCCTGAAAGAGTTATCATGGGGAAATGGTGTCTCCACTGATGCTTTATTGCCAATCCTTGTTTCCACAACAAGCCAAATTTTTCAAAATCCAATTCTCACAGGGACAAAAAATGAGGTGAAATCTTCTGAACAGGGGCACAGGCAGCAAAACAAACACCACAGGGGGTTTTCACCCTTCCCAATGCTATCCAAAACATGGTTGGAGTTACACTTAAAAATGAACCTGTTCCAACTTACAAACAAATTCAACTTGAGAACAGATCTACAGAACCTATCTTGTCTGTAACTTGGGATCTACCTGTACTTGTGTTTTACACACCTGTGAATTCAGATCCTGGTTCAGAGAGACAGATATAACTATGATATCTCTCTTTTTTCAGCTCCTCATAAGGCATCTGTTATCAGAGAAGTCAGCCATAGCAGAACACTTGATGAACCAACCTGGACACAGCATATTATCTGAGAACACAGAAATGCTGGACCACTCTAACAACCACCATGTCAGACTACACAGAGAAGCCATTGAAATCCACAAGCATGTGGACAATTTCAACAGAAAGGAGGAAACCATGAAAATGAACAAAATCTGGCTACCAGTATTAAAAAACTCTAAAATTACAACAGCAGAACAACAGAGAGCAAACAATCAGAGACATCTAATCACCTCTCAACAAAAGATTGCCCCAGGCACTGCCATGCCATCAAATGCTAATCAAGGTGGTCAGTTGAAACATTCACATCTAGCTCCAACAGACAAGAGTTCTTTGTCCCACCCTGGTCATTCCACAGATATATAAACCCTTTTTCCTAGTTCCAACAGACCTCACTACCTCTGAGGATGCTTGCCATAGATGCAGGCGAAACGTCAGGAAAGAATGCCTCTAGAACATGGCCATATAGCCCGAAAAACCTACAACAACCCATCTGTTACCTGCTGCATCTTTCTAAATCTGCTACTACCTGGCCAATAAGTGAAGAGTAGACAAGTACCCAGCTTTGTTCCTATACCTGGATTCAGAGGCCAAAGATATCCACTAGAGTTTCTTGAAGATAATTTGGAAATCCTGATGGAAGACACCAGTGTTGCGTATCCAGAAGAGAGTGTTTGAGGACCAGGACATCTGTACAGAGACCAAGGTGCTTGTTTTTAAAGCTGTTGTCCTCCTAACCCTGCTATACACCTATGAAACATGGATTGTCTACAGAAGTCACACTCAACTCCTGGAATGATTCCATCAGCGCTGCCTCCAAAAAACCCTAAAAATCTCTTGGGAAGACAGGTGAACAAATGTCAGCATGCTGGAAGAAGCAAAGACCACCAGCATTGAAGTGATACCCTTATGCCATCAACTCCACTGGACTGGTCATGTTGTCCAAATGCCCGATCACCATCTCCCAAACCAGTAACTATACTCCCAACTCAAGAACGGGAAACATAATGTTGGTGGACAGGAAAAGAGATTTAAAGATGGGCTTAAAGCCACCCTTAAAAACTGTGGCATAGACACCAAGAACTGGGAAGCCCTGGCCCTTGAATGCTCTAACTGGAGGTCAGCTGTAACCAGCAATGTTGGGGAATTCGAAGAAGCATGAATGGAGGGTGAAAGAGAGAAACATGCCAAGAGAAAGGCATGCCAAGACAACCCTGACCAGGACCGCCTTCCACCTGGAAACCGATGTCCTCACTACAGAAGAACATGCGGATCAAGAATAGAACTCCACAGCCACATACCGACCCACCACCAAGACACTGAACATGGAGGACCATCATTTTTGGGTTACGAGAGATCGCCTAAGTAAAATAAAAGTGTTTCCAGCTATAAGAAGACACTTTGATGATTCTCTGCTACTCCTCACATCCTCCACGTGAGCCAGTCAGTGAAGGACTGAAGCAGGTAAAAAGTGTGGTCGGGGAGGGAATTTGGTCATTTCTGCAAAACCAATAGGGAATTCTAAACTCTACAATTACACATGTGTAAATTGGACTTAAGATATTTAAATCACTAACAGGATGCCAATTTTATTTGTACATCTATACTACATACATTTTGAAGTGTACACATCTAAGATATGAACGGTTCCTGGGACACAATGATATCATAAAATATCTAGTACAGCTATACTTCCCAAAAGCAGCCATCCGCCAATTTTGCATTTGTGGGTTGCTGTTCTGCCATTCTTCCCACTGACCTTATCCAACCCGTCTCATTCCTCACAAACACATTAACAGACATATATCAAGTACAAAACAATACCCTGCACAATGAGGTTTTGAGAAAACTGGTGTGGCTTTTTCTGGGGCTTGAAGGACACTGTGTTAGAGATGACAATCATCATTTCTCTTTTGCAATTATCTCCAAACCACTCGCATCAAGCAGTGACCACAGCCATTTAAACTCTAAAAGCATCATCATTAGCCTGCTTGATGTAATTGTGCAAAGAATCATGACAAATCAGACAGAGCTGGCCCCAGAAAGGGTTGAATACTTGTGTAGCTTGATCTTTGAAGCTACTTCTGGGATGACCAAGGCCTGCAGGAGAAAACTGGGAGTTAGAAGGGAAGAAACCCAGAAGTGTCTCCTGCACTTTTACCACAGGATATGCTGGCTCTGCAGGATCATCTTCACACTACAAATTGTGTAAACCTATTTAGTATCTCTCTCCAGCATTTGTTGCATGGCATATCCTAGTAATACTGCTATTTGGTTTCTAATTTGTTCTAGGAAATTCTATCCTGCTTCAGCTAAGTACACAAACGTACACATGGAGCTGCCGCGGTGGTGCAGTGGGTTAAACTTTTGTGCTGCTGAACTGCTGACCCGAAGGTAGGCAGTTCGAATCTGTGAGGTGGGGGGAGCTCCCACTGTTAGCCCTACCTCCTGCCAAGCAGTTTGAAAACATGCAAATTTGAGTAGATCAATAGACAGGAAATCTGCTTCGGCAGGAAAAGGCAAAAGGATGCTCCAAGCAGTCATGCCGGCCACACAACCAGGAGGTGTCTACGGATACAGACTTCTCAGTTTGGAAATGGAGAAAGAGCACTTCCCCCAAGAGCCACAGATAAGCACTGCCTCCAGAAGCCGGAAGTGAAAGAAGAAGTCTTTGCCTGTGTCTGGTTGTTAGTGTCTCATTATATATCATTGTAATAAGGCATTGAATACTTGCCTGTGTCTGCTTATATATACTGTAATCAGCTCTGAGTCCTCGCGGGGAGAAGTGCACAATATAAATAAATTATTATTATTATTATTATTATTATTATTATTATTATTGGGAAATGACATGATTTTATGGGTGCCTATTAATTAGCGGGTTGTTTACCTAAGAGTTAGTTCTGACATCGCATTTCGAGAATCTAGGTCTGAGTTTTTTGGTCCTTGTGTCAAGTCAAGCCTCGGTTTTGGATTTATGTATCCTGGAAGTGTTTTATGTTCTTGTATTTATATTCTTGATCAAATTTTTACTAAGTAGACCTTTTGCTCGTGGATTTATGCTGTATTTGTAATTTTTGGCTATTGCTGGGCTGTGTTACCTTTGGATCTGTATGAGGCATTTGAATTCCTGTTTAGTTATCACCTATTGTGAAACCTTTTTTTGGAATATACATCTTCTTTCTTTATTTTTATATGTTCTTACAATAAACTGTTTGCATATACTCTGGACTTTTGTGTGGTGCTGTGGTCATAGGTGTTTCCAAGCCTGGGATGCAACAAAAGGACACAGTTGTAACTGCCTAAAAGGGAGTTTTGCCTTTGTAGGCCTATCTTATGACACCTTCATGAAATACCGTATTCGCCACGAACCTAGCTTACTATATATACTCTTCTGCTCTCCGTGTGAAGCTAGGAAAAGAGAAACTGGCATAAACACTGAAGTACTGCACTGGGAATTGTTGCAGCATAAGGGCAACACTGGAGCCAAGTGGCTGCCATGGATGTTACCAGGGGAAAAGATTCAAGCATAAGAACTCCGCAGTAAGAGAAATATAAACTTGAGTATCTTCTCAGATTTCTATGCCTAGCTGCAAGTCATCCCATGTCCCTCCATGCAAAGTCACAGAATTATGAATTGACCAGAATTGAGCAACTTCTTTAAAAATATTGGGAATGTTAGTTTTTGGATTACAAATCCCAGAATCCAACAGCCACCGTTGCGCTTGTTGCAGCAGGAGAGTTCTGGGAGTTGTAATCCAAAAACTAACTTCTTTGAGCTCTGTTGCAATTTTACCATTGCAAAGGAAGCTTGACTTCATTGCTTCCAAAGATACCCATCCTCTCTTCACATCACTTGCCCTAAACGGTTGCCAACATGCAATCCTGCCCCTCTTTCCTTATGTCTTATTTTCCCTGGCAACAAACAAAGTTCTCCACCTCTCTGCAATGACAGCTTGAATTGTACCACCAATCAGAAGAGGAAAAAAGGGTCTCCTTAGAGGTCGCTGGATTTGGCAGCTGGAGAACTTAAAACATCCCTCTCTGTGCTCACTGCCAAGAGGAAACATACATCATCCATCCCTGGAGAAAAGCAAAAATTGATTGGGAGAGCAGGCTAGAGGGTCCAAAACCTTCTCCCTCAATTAGGCCGAGTTTCTGGAGGAAGCTGTCCTTTTTCTCCTTCAAACTTTTCTGCTCCTTCCAAATTTGCATGGTTTACAGAGAGACGCAGAACTATTTTGGACGTTATTCTCTTCTGGTCAAGGAAGGAATCACATGTCTATGTACCAGAAAGCACATGCTTGTGTTTTGACTATGTCTGCCATTGATGTACCTATGCTGGAAAACATCTACCAGCTAGGGATTTCCAACAGGAGATACCAGCAGAAGCATGGTCTTGTCCATAAGTTATGTGAACAGCTATAATCACAATAAACTGTAGTATCTTTGTAACGCTATAGATTACTAGCTCCAAACTTGGAAAACTGAGCTGAACCTTTAATTCCTCCTCCCCAGTGCACTGGGATAGTCAGAAACCACAGCTTTTCCTACCTTGTTTTGACAATGAACTGGAAGGAACGCAAGTGGCTACAATGAAGACTGTTCATGGGAAGGGAGATGCCTCCAGTGGCTAATGCTGGATATGGAGGCAAGGTGTTGGAGTTGTGTAAAAAAAGGTAAAGATTTTCCCTGACATTAGTCATGTCCAACTCTGGGGGGTGGTGCTCATCTCCATTTCTAAGCTGAAGAGCCAGCATTGTCCATAGACACCTCCAATATTGCTCTATATAGAAGGTAAGGTCCTCCTACCTTTAGCTCTATATAGATGGTAAGGTTCTCCTACCTTTAGCTCTATATAGATGGTAAGGTTGTCCTACCTTTAGCTCTATAGAGAAGGTAAGGTTCTCCTACCTTTAGCTCTATAGAGACAGTAAGGTTCTCCTATCTTTAGCTCTATATAGAAGGTAAGGTTCTCCTACCACTAGCTCTAGAAGGTAAGGTTCTCCTACCTTTAGTGCTATTTTAAAAAATAAATTTACCAAAAGAAAACATGATGGTTTGAATTAGCCCAGCTGTGAAAAGAGCATAATTTCCCACTTTGAACACATGATGAATAAATAATAGGCAGTGTTTCCCTTAATGAAATCATGGCCATCCCAGGAGGCAATTCACTTGCTATAGGCAGGATGCCAGAGCATAGTACATCAGGCAAAACCTGGGTGCAAAAAGCTACAATGTATCACATGAATCCATGTTTAGGTCCTGTAGGTTCAGAGAGATAACATGGAAGGCCAAAATCTATGTACGGCTGAACATAGCAATCTGTATAATAGAAAATCAGGCTTTTCAGTGTTAGATTTATACATCAGATAACTGAGCTACAATTTAGGGATTCAGATTATGACGAGACTCTATATCGATGGTTCTCAACCTTCCTAATATCGCGACCCCCAACCATATTTTTTTTCATTGCCACTTCATAACTGTAATTTTGCTATTGTTATGAATCGTAATGTAAATATCTGATATGCAGGATGCATTCCATGGACCAAATTTGGCAAAAATGCCCGATACATCCAAATTTGAATGCTGGTTGCGGGGGGATTGATTTTGTCATTTGGGTTGCTGGGATTTATAGTTCACCTACAATCATAGAGCATTCTGACCTCCACCAATGATGGAATTGAACCAAACTTGGCACACAGAACTTCCATGACCAATAGAAAACACTGGAAGGGTTTGGTGGGCATTGACCTTGAGTTTTGGAAGTGTAGTTCACCTACACCGAGGGAGCACAGTGGACTCAAACAATGATGGATCTGGACCAAACTTGGCACAAAAATAATATGCCAAAGTGTGAACACTAGTGGTGTTTGGGAAAAATGGACCTTGACATTTGGGAGTTGTACTTGCTGGGATTTATAGTTCACCTACAATCAAAAAGCATTCTGAACCCCACCAACTATAGAATTGGGTCAAACTTCCCACACAAACTTCCCCCATAATCAACATAAAAGATGTGTTTTCTGATGGTCTTTGGTGACCCCTCTGACACCCCCTTGTGATCCCCCTCAGGAGTCCTGACCCCTAGGTTGCGAAACACTGCTCTACATGCATTTTGTAAAAATATTTTTTCAAGGTTTATATAAGTACTAGCTGTGCCCTGCCACGCGTTGCTGTGGCCTATAGTAAAACTTATCAAAGTTGAGGTAGATATCTGGACTATTATGAAAGAGAGGTCCCTACCTATTCCTTCCCCCTTTTCCTCCCCCTTTCTCTCCTTTCTTCCTTCTCCACCTCTTTCTTTCTTTCCTTCTTTCACTACTTGGTTTCATCCTTCTCTCTTTCCTTCATTCCCTCCCCCTTTCTTCCTTTGCCTTTCTTCCCTCCCTGTTAGCTTCCTTCTTTCACTTTTTATTTCCTTTTATTTTACCACCATCATAACAATAACAATAATGCAGTGCATTGCCTCTGGGACCTGACACCTCTCCCATTCCTCCTAAAAGGGTCTCAGAGGAAGAATAGCATCATCATAATCATAGAAATAACAACCTTTACCCTCACGTGTTGCTGTGGCCAATCTTCCCTCTTTCTCTCCTTCTTTCCCTCCCTCCCTCCTTCCTTCCTTCCTTCCTTCCTTCCTTCCTTCCTTCCTTCCTTCCCATCTTTCCTTCTCTTCTTTCTCTATCTCTTTCCTTCCTTCCCCCTTTTTCTTTGTCTTCTGCTGTCTCTCTTTTCTTTCCTTCCATCTTTCCTTTTTTGGTTAAGTTTCGTTGGGGGATTTTTGAGTTTTGTTGTTTTGCCGTTTTGTGAGTGTGTTGTTGTGTTGTTTTTCATTTTGAGTAGATATGTTTGTACCTTGTGGGTTGTGTTATGGGCATGGCAATTTTGGTTAAGTTTCGTTGGGTTTTTTTGAGTTTTGTTGTTTTGCCGTTTTGTGAGTGTGTTGTTGTGTTGTTTTTCATTTTGAGTAGATATGTTTGTACCTTGTGGGTTGTGTTATGGGCATGGGAATTTTGGTTAAGTTTCGTTGGGGGGTTTTTGAGTTTTGTTTCCTCGTTGGATGCCCCTAACAAATTTATATATATAGATTACAAT